>NW_023458561.1:15742898-15791008 GCF_013731165.1 Rhagoletis pomonella | reverse complement strand
AGATGAAGATGAAGATGAAGATGAAGATGAAGATGAAGATGAAGATGAAGTTGAAGATGAAGATGAAGGTGCAGATAAACATAAACATGAACATACAAAACGATAGAGACAAAGATAGAAAGGAAGAAAATGATAGGGATAAAGAAGAAGATACAACTGAATAATGTGCGATGTTATGTTATGCTATGAAATATAATGTTATGCTAAGTATTAAGTTAAACTCCCCTCTACTTAACCCATTCCAGCTAATGATATTTTACCTCAACTGAACTCACATAAACTATCCTTAATTTAAGCGGTTTGCTGCTAACGTACATACATATGGGTACTCCCAAACTGGCGTTACGTGACACTTGTATGACAAAATGTTAAAAAAAAAAATATTCAAAAAGTCAAAATATTAAAAAGGTTTATCTAAATTTACACATCAATTAAATGGCCCTTATTCAGTAAAAAATTGCAACTGTTGGTAGTAACGATTTAAGATAAAGTAAACATACGCGCTGGTGTGACGTTACAAAAAAAAGTGGATGTTGACTTCGATTACAAAATTGCAAAACTCTGCGAATTTGGATAGACTATTTGTACAAAAGTTGTTATAGTAATATTGGAAATGTTTAAGGTTGCATAGTTTTCTAAGTATACATCTTTTCTGCTTTATGTTTAATCAGCTGAACTATCTGACGTGACGTTACCTGGCGTTACGTTGCTCAAATTTCCATTGAAAAAGTTTTGTTAATATTGTTCTTGAAAGAATTTTTACTTGGACATGAGCGTCTCCAGCGGCTCCATTTTTTGCAAATCCATGTCTAATTACGTTTCAACTAAACATGTCAAATGTGAAACAAATCAGAGCATAAATGCGGTTTTTCAAAATATCTCAACCCTGGCGCCACTTAAAGAGACCATTTTTGGCAAAAATGTTTCTGTTTATATAACCTGTATATATTATAAATAGCAGCGTATAAATAAGTTATCAATAGGACTTTTAATATTTTTTACGCGGCAGACTTTTCGCTGGAAACTCCCATATGAGTACACCTAACGTATAAAGAACATCGTTCGAAAAGTATTTTGATCAAAAGGGGAAGAAAATGTATCAAATTTTAAATTAGTTTAAAACAAGACGAAGAAAACAATTCGTGAAATTGGCAGTGAAACGCAGTTTTGACAGTTGTTCGTAGAAATATTATACGAACGCTTTTGTTTATCGGAAGGAGTAATAAAATAACTAAAACCAACCAAATCATACACTCAGGGAAATAATGCATAGGAAAAATTAATACTTTACTTTAAAAATAATATTTTCATACAAAATTTATTACGCACGGATTTGACTGTTCACATCTGAATATGTATATATAAGTGTACATACACACCCCAAGCATGCAGAGCGGAGCTCTAAGAGCGCCCTGCAAAAAATGGGACTAATCCGGGATGACTCCGGGAGCAATCGCAAAGGAGCATGCGACTAATACCACTTTTGATCTCTTTATATGGAATGAACTGCTCGCTTTTGTTCGAGCATGTCCCATGAAGAGACTAATTGTTCACCTTTATACCCGAACGGGTATAAAAAGCGACTAGTCACTTTTAAAAAATAAAAATAAAAATTTACGCCAGCTGAGATTCGAACCGGGGTGCTCAGTCTTGTTAGGCGAATACTCTCTCTGCGTGCCAACGCCGCACATGAAATTTCATTGACTAAGTACGTACATATCATTAAATCGTTAATAGTACCCGTTGGAGATGAGTTGGGGACTAAATGATCTCCAATTATACCCATAAGGGATGAGTCGAGACTAATTGATCTCCATTAGTACCCGTATGAGACTAGTTGCGACTAATTAATGCCCAATTGTACCCGATTGAGAGTAATCTCGGAATACTCTCTTTAGAGATTAGTCGCACAATTTTTTGCAGGGCGGTAACAACACACACATACATACATAGTCCAAATCGCGTGCTGTGGTGTTGATGGATATTCAACATTTGAAAGAAAATTTATATGGCTGGGTGTAGCTGAGTGCGCAAAGATGCTTACCACAAGTTGTTGATATCCGGAGATGGTCGGGTTCGAGTTCCACTGCAGGCTACATGCAAATTAAACTTTTTTTTGTTTTTGTCTTGATTGTTCACTTCACGGATGCTTTTTCAGTACGAACGCGGTCATTTTAATATGCGCGTAATTGAATTGAATATTTACCAATATACAGTACTTTCGTTGACGGCTAAAGTAAGATCATTACGTTTCTATTTGATTTTACTATTTCTTCCCTCAGTGTACAAAAAAAAATACCAAATAATAAACTAAGTGGATATTTTACACTGAAGGAAATAAACATGTAAGAAGTGTTTATTATTGGTAGTAGTGCACAAATATGAAATATATTTTTCAACAGATCAAGGTCATCCACAAAATGAATCTTTTTCTAGAAGTCAACCAGAAATTTTTGAAGAAATGCGCATTCATAACAGGCTAGAGTTCAACCGATGTATTCATCAAAATGAATGGCGGTTAGGTTTATATTTTTAACCGACTTCACAAAAAGGAGGTTCTAGCTCTTACTGCCAATATAGGAGTATTACATATATGGGTTGTGTATAAAAAGGAATACAAATTCTGAAATGTAATCTTATAAAATGTGAAGTATAATTATTTGAACAAACATTTTTTGGCGTAATTTTGCAGTTTGTTTTTCTTTTCAGGAACTGTAGAAGTTGAGAATCTACACAGAACAGTTTTAGTTTTTATTTATTTTCTACTTTCTTTTATTATTTTTTTTTCACGTAACTTTGCAGAACTCTTTTTGAAGAGCTACTCAGAAAAGTTTTAGTTTTATTTTTTTCAAAACTTTTGCGTTTTCGACTTAAAGAAAAATTTTTTTTCGAAGTATTTTTCCAGAACTTTCTTTTTCCTTCTCAGGAACACTAGAACTATTCAAGAGCTACTCAGATCAGTTCTAATTTTTATTTTTTTTTATGCCCGAGCTTTGTTCACAGAACGGTTGTTTGTAACAAGCAAAACGAAACGAAATAGATATAGACAAATGTATACATAAATGATCAGAATGAAAAGAGAAATCGACTAAGCGGTGACTGTCTGTCCGTCCGCCTGAGTAAACATTGAGTTATCTTAACGAAACTTGGTACATGTACTTTTTTTGGGCGGAGGATGGACGGTATTGAAAATGGGCAAAATCGGACAATAACCACGCCTACCGCCCATATAACGGTAGTTTTCAGATATACGAAAACTGCGATATTTTAGTAACTACAGAAACTTATTCACTCAAAATTGATAGTTACAATGGTTTTTAGACGAAAAATAGTAGTATTATAAATTTGGGAAAACGGGCGTAGCCACGCCCACTTATGATTACATGTGTATATCTTGGTAACCGCTCCATTAATTGCTCCCAAACTGAAAATTATTGAAATCGGTATAAAATTGCGGCCACTTTTCATATAACGGTACATTTCAGAAATGCTTGCAACTTCAATATTTCCAAATTTAAGAACGCTAATTTACTCCAAATTGATACTAACATCATTACCTTGAAAAGAAGTGAACTATTTGGAAATTCGGAAAATGGGCGTGATACCGCCCACATATGACTATATACATAAGTTTATCTCATTATGTCTAACTGAACGTTCTATCGAAGTTGTTTGAAATAAAGGAAAAACCACGCTTCTGCTTACCATGTAGCGTTAGTTTACGGAAAGGTAAAGAAACTATATTTAAACCCTGTGGCGGGCATTTACTGTTCGGCTCCGCCCGAACTTATACTTTCTTACTTGTTTCTAATAGACTTTTTCGACGTTTTTGAAATTTTTTCCTTCGCAATTTTGCAGAACTTCCTTGAGAGGAGCTTTAGAACTATTGAAGAGCTACTCAGAATAATTATAATTCTTATTGTTTTCAAAAATTTAACTTTATCGACTTAAAAAAATGCCTTTTTCGGCGTAATTTTGCAGAATTTTCTTTTTTCTTCTCAGGAACTCTAGATCTATTGAAAAGCTACTCAGAACAGTTTTAATTTTTATTTTTTCAAAACATTAAATTTTTTCGACTTTTTGAATTTTTTTCCGGCGCAACTTTGCAGAACTTGTTTTTCCTTTTCAGGAACTCTAGAATTATTGAAAAGCTACTTGGAACATTTTTGTATTTACCTTTTTGCCACATGTCGTATGCTGCGTGAATCTGGCAGACATACACAATTTTTGAAACAACTTTTTTATGTCAAAATATCCAGAACTTTTCTTTCCTTTTCGAGAACTCTGGAACTATTGAAACTATCGTTTTGCGTCCTACCGTATGCCAACTTCCCAGATGTACTTGTGTGCCAAGAAAGATTTTTTATTTATTTAATAAAATTGAAAAGTAAGTAAATTACAATCACAATATAGAAAGAGAAGCGATAAGAGGCCATCTGCTTGGGTTATTACCATGGTACAATAATTACAGGTATTGTCTTCCCAGAGAGCGCAAATTCCGATCTGACTTATTTAATACCATGTCCCCACCGGAGCTAACCACGTAGTTATGGCTGTTGAGTTGGTTATCCCGATAACCCACTTCATTTAGTGTAGTTTCGCCATATAAAAATGACAGCACTTAACCATTTCCCTGAGATGACTAACAGCTAACCAACTCGAAACCACGTCGAAAGTCTGATACAACCCTGTGTTTTCCCGCCAGCTGTGGGTCATTAGCGTTCAAATGTAAAAAACTCGTTTCTTACTAGTTTTTGGACTTAACTAAGATCAGATTAGATTTACTCCGGTTTTTGAAAAAATTTTAAATCTACTCCTCTACTCCGCTTCTTAAGTGAAAAAAATAAAACTCAATAATAATTATTATCTTTGAGTGAAATAATAAGAATCATAAAGTATCATTATTTTCGAAAAAATAAAAATCAAGTAATAATAATTACTTTTGACCGAAAAATTAGAGCTCAAATATTAATTATTATTTTCAATCTTTATTGGTTAAACTCGAAAAATAAAAATCATTGTAAATTACAGTGGGACGTGCGAAAATAAATACGTGGGTATAAATAAAATTGTTTTACGACGATTACAACTTGTTGATTTTTTTGGTTAAAGTTTAAAAAATAATGATTATTTTCCGTCCCTGCAATAAACAACTTTTGATGGATAATGAAATTTTTTGAAGTTTCATAAATTGTGATTATTATCAATGGCCTTTCCACTTCGATAATATTAAGACAATATATCGGATAATTTTCTTTCGCATATTTATATTTATGTAATAATATTTCTATTTATATCTATGAAATTGAAAATGAAAAGCGGGGGGCGCATGTAATACACTTGAATTGATATGAAAAGTAATATATGTATGTATGTATGTGGGTATATGAATAACGACCGCTTAAAATCGATTTTAAAGTTCTACTTTCGCTGTAGAAATTTTAGGTCTACGTTATGTAGTTTGACTATTGTCAATTAAATCGAATGCTTTGTATTGCATGCGCTCCACGTTTTTAATTTTCAATTTCATAGATTGTTTATAATGACTTTTGCTAAAATTTCAAAATCAAAAGTTATCAAAACAAATTCTATGGGACTGTGAAATATTATTTTCTACTTTTTAGTCCATTTATAAAAGCGTTGTATATTAAAAAGTTTTTTTTATATTATTTTCTTTTCTTTACAATTTGGTTGCCAAACACGCTACAGCTAATCGTTAGACACATTTACCAGAACTTGCCAGCAAAAAATCTTCGAACTAAAACGGGTAACTTCTGACAGAGGGAGGACCTTTTTTAACCTTTTTTTCCTCTAAATAGTCAGAGAGCCGAGTACGAGACCGATGTCCAGTAAAATCTGACTGATTCTGACTAGCCCGGACTCGTACGGGATCGCAACTCCAATTTTTGGCAAAAAATGTCAGTTACGCGGTTTTGAACAACGACGATACCCGTTTTTGTACTTTAAACGACAATATACTCCAGTACTATTTGGACTAAAACCTGTGGAGATGTCAAACTACGATTTTACTCTCTCAAGCGAGAGTAACAGAAGAACAGCTGCAGAAGTGTACGGGAATGCAAAAAGCACCTTTTCCAGCAAAAACGTAATTTGCTATGTTTACTTGTCATTAGTACAAGACTGATTTGGCTGGAAGATCATTAAATAACTATTAAAATCTATACAATTAATAATAATTGCATATATATTCGAATATTTAATTCATTCCATTTTTTAACAAATGTAAGGTTATTGCTTTCACCGCGTTCTGTTATTGTACACAAATGCAACTTTGCCTATCGATTGACAATTTTCATGAATTTGCCAGAAGAAAAAATCCGGACTCCGGAATCTAGAAACTTCATTCTGGGAACAGTTGCTCAGTTCCTCTCACGAGAGTGTTCCCAGATACAGAATTTTTGGCGTACGGGAACGACTTTGGACTAAACCCTGCAAAACCTGCAAATCGTAGCCGTGCTGGAACGCACTATATGTATGTATACACTTTCTTCATGCATTCTGAAACCTAGTCGTCAACCCCATTTTCGAAATTATGTAGCCGGTATAATTTTCAAATCCATAAAATAAAATCTTCTGCTTAAAAAAAAAAATATTTCTTCTAGTGATCAGGCAGCATGAATTTCATGAAATGTCATAATTTTATTAAAAGTCAAATAGTTAACAACAACAACGAATGCCATTAAATGAAACTACCTTCTTTTTTGTATCATGATTTTTTCATTTGTTAAAAAAAAAATAGAAATTAATTTGAGTGAAAACAAAAAGCAAAACCAAATAAAAGTAAAGGAATCAACATTGAACTGCGCCAAAATGAAAGTAAGGGAGCACGAATTTCGATGTGAAGAAAAACTCTCGGGGAATACAATACCTGTAATTATCGATTTCGCGACCCAAGAGATTAATGAAATTGGTCTATAACCCTAAAGCTGATTCTTTGATTTATTTGGTTTTGGTATGGGTACGGTGAGTGAAATTCTCCATTTTTGGGGGTTAATGGTTGACTTAAGGACCTGGTTGCAAAGTTCTCATACCTTTAATTTCCCTACATATGGGAGTTTTTTTTTCATATTTCGTAGGGTATGTGGTCCTGCCCTGATGTTTTACCTTTTAAAGGGGCCAAGCAAGCTTCTACTTCCTGTAGGGTGAAATTACCTTCAATTGCTTTGCTTTCTTATCTGGTTGATAAGTTATGTTTAACGAACCCCCACCTCGCGCTTTATTTTCTCTAAATTCATCTGAAAAATTGCCGTTATTTGAGTAGTTAGACCATCCCCTTCCGAAAGTGTTACCAATTTCGAGAGGACCACTTGTTGAGGATGATAGCATAGAATTATGCGAAGAGTGCCCGTAGAGTAAATTAACTTTTTCCAAAGAATTTTAGAGTGTTTATTATAATTTTTATGTCTTTTGTGAACATTTAAAAAGCCGATTTCTTGGCAGTTTTCGTTTCTCTCTTAAACTTAGCTTTCTAGTAACTGATTACACAAGGCAACAGTGATTTTGTTGCGGCAATTGTTAAAGCTGATTTGGCAGACTTTTTTGTGCTGATTACGAATCCGTAAGTATAAAGTCTCCACCAGCTCCGGATTTTGAGAAAAACGTGGTCAAAGTGTCAAGAAATCGCGTTTTTGCAACATTTTAGGTCTAGCAAAAAAACAAAAGGTGATAGAACCTTCCTTAGGCTTGAAATAAAGCTACAATCCTCGGCTACTATCACTGAAAATACTATCTCTTCACCTTGATCTGAACAATATTTATTGAACAATATAAAAATACTGGAATACTGTCAGTTTTTGCTGTTAAATAAATAACAATAAGTGACCTTAAAATTAACGTTCCGGAATGGCATTTTAAGAGATTGTAGTCGAAAGGCTCTATCACCTTTTGTTTAATTGCGGTAGGAACTCAATTTTCGCACAAAATCATGTTTTGCTGTTCAATAAATGACTATAAGTGACCATCAAGTCAAGTTGCACGGAGGGTATAGTGGTCGACACTTCTAGCTTTAATTTAAGCCTAATACCGCCTCTTGTTTCTTTGCTAGAGTTTCTAAAATATTGCAAAAAAACGATTTTTTGACAATTAGACCTCGGTTTTCTCAAAATCTTGAGTTGAAGGAAATTTTTTACTCACGGATTCGTAATCAGCACTGAAAAGTCAATCAAACTCAGCTTTAGCATTTGCGGTAACAAAATGTTTTCCCATTTTTGTTCCCTTGTGTTATGCTTTCATGAGTTGGGTGTTGATTAGCGAGTTTCCATAGGTCTTGCTTTTCTTTTCTCAACTTAGCTAAGTTGTCATTCCACCAGTAAGTTATAGGCCCGTCAGATTGGGTACTTGTACGTCAATAACGGAAAAGTATACGAAGTGGCGTACGTAACGTAGAGATACGCCGCAATGCAGGTATTGCGTCTGCAAACAAAAATCAGCTGTTCCTTATAGGCGCGTACTTAGGGTTTATACAAGTCAATTTTGTAGATACAAAAGCAAAACACTTCTCTTGCTGTCTTCGTCACTGTCTTTGGCTTTTCGAAGACATTTTATTGTATGGACGGCTACTTTACTCAAAGAATGTGACAATTAATAACTACCTTCAATTGTCTTATCTTGTGTAAACGCAAGTTTATACAACTGTCAGCAGTGACTGACTTACGTGCGTCAACAGTTGAGTGTTGGGTCCGTCGTCGCGATGGTGGCCAATCTGACGCTTCTATGCAAACACACACAGTCTACTGAACTGTCAGTTTTTAGCTGTCGTTAAAGGGGCGGATTTGTATGCACTTTGTTTAATCCTTTTGGCGAGGAGAGCGGCGGTTTGATTAGGGATTGTTTTCGTTAGCTCTGTTTAATTTAAGGCATCAGCTATGTAAGTTTAATACAGTGGCCAGTTTGCTTTATTAAGTTTCAATTTTGGTCTGCTGTGGTAAGATGTATTTGAGGGCATATTGAATAGTGAAATTCCAATTGGAAAATGGTCACTGCCATTTAACTCCCAACTCACTGTCCGAAATGTACTGATATTGAGTGGTGGAGTACCCATTGGAATGTCAACGTGGGTTACGATAGAATGGGTTGACCAGTGGGTTGGCTTGCCATTGTTCAATACTATGAAACTGCTACTTTCTACGAATTTGCTTATGTTCTTTCCCTTTCTGTTATACCTTGGGCTCCAAACGTTAAAATCACCTAGCATGAGCATAGGTTCAATAATGTTTATAGTGACCTGATTAATATCGTGTTCAGAGATTTGTTGTTCAGGTGGTGAGTAAATATGTATTATTGTGAAGTTAATCTTAGATTTTACTTTAATTGGTTTAATTGATTTAAGGTGAGCTTCCTGAAAAGATATAATTTTGTAATTGTTTTCTCTTATAAGTACGCATAATTTGTTGTAATTGTTGTGTTAACCATTAATGTTCCACTGAAGTACTTTAAGTATTATTAAAATTGCGTTTTGATTGTTTGTTTCCACCATATAGATATAAAAGTATAGGTAAGAGGTTGAAGCGGTGTGCTTACGTTACAATGTTGTAGTTATATGCGGACTTCATGGGATCTAAGTATTTCATGACAAGCGAGCGGGCTGAAATCGTTGTTTGTTGTTGTTGAGCAGTTTGGGGAGATTCTTGTGATGCCTTCGTTATTGTTTGTAAATATCCTTCAGTTGGTGATAGTATAGGGCGTTTTGGAATGGGGGTTGTTCAAGCTGTTGGTTGATTTATTGTTGTTGTTTGTTGGTGACTTGGAAATTGGGTTGGGTTGGACAGCGTGACTTTGATCGTTCATTAGAGATTCAGTTCTTTTTTTGATTCTTTTTTGTGCTTCTTCTTTAAAACTTTCCTCTGGAACGTCTTTGCTGAAGTCGGGGCAATTTTTATGAACAGCTTCTATCGCTTCTCGGAATGAGCATTTGTTTGTTGTTTTCTTTTTTAGAATCTCTTGTCGTTTTCGGTAAGCGGGGCATTTTCTCTTATTCGATCATTGGTTTTGCTTGCAGTTTATGCACTGAACTTTTTGCGCAAGGGGAATCATCATGTAGGAAGCTGGAGCACACGTTACATTTAGTTTCGATTGTGCAGTGCTTCGCAATGCGGCCCATCATAAAGCAGGTTTTGCACTACATCGGTGGAGGTATGTATGGTTCTACTTTGACTTTCAACCAGCCTACGTTTACTTCTTTCGGCGGGACGAATGAGTTGAAAGAAATAATATGGAGTGGTGTATCAACAAGCTTACATTCAATAATTTTTTAGATTTTTTTGCATTCCACGCCCAATGGTCGGACTTCTACCACATTGTGGTAGATCTGCCACTTTTTCGAGCATCTACCATACAAGGTCCGAAATCTACCACATATTCGCGTTTTTGAGTAGTTCCGCTCGACATAATTTTCTTAATTTTAAGAGCATAAATTGTCCAACACTAAACACTAACACCAGGAGGATAAATAAACCGTAAAATAGTAAATTTTCTTAATATTCAATTTTTCGACAGGAAACATGGTTTTATTGTGTTAAATTGCAAAATATATGATTTATAAAAAAGAATTAATAGCGAAAATGTTAAAAAAACGGCGATTTTTATGAAAGTATAGAAAATTTCAGTGTTTCTAAAGTTTCTAAAGCGTTGTTTACTTTAAAATTGTCAAAATCGGCAACTCCGAAGTAGCAGTTTCTGGAACGTGCCACATTTGTCCGCTACATCGTGATGTGATAAAAAGAAAAGCTGGCCGCACTCCGCAAAATATGTTCGAAAAATATCTTGATATGGAAGGAACTGCTTTACACGGTCAAGGAAAAAAATTGCCAAAACTCAACGGAATTTTTAGCAACTTCAATCTTGCACTTTATTGTAATAATTATAAGTTTTTTTTTAGATTCTAATTAAAATGTTTGCAATTTAGGTGAAACCTTCTAAAATATTTTTAATTTTTGTACAAAGTTTGATCCAAAACCTGAGATCTACCACATTTTTTTGAAATCTACCACATTTCTTCCAGATTCTACCACACAAATTTTTTTTGAAGTCCGATCACTGTCCAAAACTGCATGCGGTCTTAGTAGCTCTTCTACTATTTCCTCTTCGCTTAATTGTTTTAGAGAGCCTGAGTAAATCGTAACTTTAAAGCGCAGTTAGTCAA
This sequence comes from Rhagoletis pomonella, assembly GCF_013731165.1. Classification (NCBI taxonomy): domain Eukaryota; kingdom Metazoa; phylum Arthropoda; class Insecta; order Diptera; family Tephritidae; genus Rhagoletis; species Rhagoletis pomonella. The sequence continues at coordinate 15,779,847 of NW_023458561.1, read as the reverse complement.
CGACGTAGCGTAAACGTAGGTTGACGTACGTAGCAGCATATCAAATTTACTGTTGATAGAGAGAGAGCGAAGCAACGCCAACGTCACCGCCATGCGGTGGTGAGTTTTCTTTAGTACACGAATGCCATAAGGTAGATCGTGTCTGCGTCAACCTACGTCTACGTTACGTCGTTGACTGTTCGCGCTTTTAGAAAAGGTTAGGATATGATGAAGGGAGAAAGTTATGTCGCAAATGTTTGATTTTGTTGCTTTAAGGAATTTCTTTGCTTGCTGTTGAGATTTTGCTAGTAGAAGTAAGTCTCTCTGTGAATGAGATTTTAAGTGTTCTTTCGCTAGTGATAGATTCGAGTGCCTTGTTGACCGCAAAGATGTTGTAAGACTTTATTGGCTTTTCAGTTTTACTTTTCAATAAGACAAATTTAGGAAATGTTGAGGTTTGTTGATTAATTAAATATTTGCTGGGATTAAGTGTTGGGAAATCGTAGGTATTTTGTATGTATATTGTATGATTTGCGCTTGTTGCTTGGCTCGTTGCCCAATATGGCGAAGTATTTGCTATTTCCCCCTCCGGGGTCCGCAGGCATGATGAGTGAGTTAAAGCGCTTAATTGTTTGTTTTTATTTCGGAAAACCCCAGTGGAATATACACCAAAGTTGTAATTGTGAATCAAATTGGAATTAAGTGATAGCGCTCGCGCGTGTATTAAGACTTAGCAGTCGGAAAAAAAAACGCTGATATAATAACCGCAGAAGAAGACGCGTACGAACTGTACAATTGCCGATCGCTGACTGTGCCTAGGGATGGCAAAGTCGAGTTCGACTTTCGACCAAAATCGACTTTTTACCCCTGAAAGTCGAATTTTAGTGATCGACTTTCAGTTTATGGAAGTCGACTGAAGTCGACTTTTCACTTTCGACTCTCGGCTTGTTTTTAATTTATTTGCCAATAAAAACTGATCTTCTACCAAGCGCGCGGAGTGCTGTTTGATCGTATTTAAAAAAAAATTGTCAATAAAACTGAAGTGAAATGTGAAAAGTGTGGTAGCGAAATGAATTTTAATGACAGTACAACAGTACAAACCATTTAGGAGCAGCGCATAAAATTATTATACGAAAACAAATTCCTCAAATTTGTTAATCGTTTGTCTCCACAATCTTCAGTTAATAATAAGGTAAGATAAACATATTATATTATCATTATATTTATTTTAACAATTTCATGCAAGAAAGTTTTTCTGCTTGAGTTTATGTAAGTTTTTACAGACAGTCTTTGGTTCGAATTTGACCAATCCGTAAGGTACAAAATTTTAAAAACCGCTAAAAACGTTGCTGGTAGGATTCCAATTAATATGCGGCATTAGTCGTCGCACTTTTATTTCTACCAATACCCGCCAATTCTGCCCCATCGGAAAGGCCACATTTTTCTTTTTTTTTAGAATTTTTTTGGTGAGAATTTAAATTTTTTTTTTTCAAAAATAAGCATTTTAATGCTGTATAACTGGAACAATTTTCAAAATTTTTAAAAATCGTATAGTCTGTTTTTTTTTACCTAGCATTGAATTTCACTAAATTACAGATTATTCTAAAGACCACTAGTAAATCATGATATTTTTGGCGTCTTCTGACTCCTATATTTATAGCTAATATATGAGTTAAATGCAGAGTATACTTAATACATTTTCTTTTTATTAAAAAAGTCGAACAAAGTCGACTTTTCTTCGTGGATCGGTCGACTTTTAAAGTCGACTGTACAGAGACGATCGAAAGGTCGAAAGTCGACTTTCCAGTGAAGTCGAACAACCCTAACTGTGCCAAGAAAGATCCAATATCGGCGCCGCATTGAAATGCAAATCCTTCTTTGTAAAAAGTCGGTAGATTACTCATTACAAACCTAAAGGAGTTTAGATAAAACTACCACATTATGTATATACAGTAATAAACCTTTTCGCAGTTTTTCACCAATTGGTCCTCGAGGAGTACTTTTGGGTTATGTGCAGCGTTTTCGTTTTGCCCGCATGGGCGCACTAACTGTGGGGAGTTTCGCCTCATGATTAGAAAAAGTTCTTTTCGAGGATAAAATATATCTTATTATGTATTATTTATGAACAAAATGTATGTATAATATCAGTGCTTAATTAAGAATAATATCAATAGTTAAGTACGTAATTAACGCTTGTGTTTCTATGAACTGGAAAACTCGAATCGTAATTATAGCACTGAATGGAGTTTTCTTACATGTACCCTGCAAAAAATTGTGCGACTAATCTCCAAAGAGAGGATTCCGAGATTACCATCAATCGGGTACAATTGGGCATTAATTAGTCCCAACTAGTCTCATACGGGTCAATTAGTCTCGACTCATCCCTTATGGGTATAATTGGAGATCAATTAGTCCCCAACTCATCTCTAACGATATTAACGTTTTAATGGTACTAGTGTTCGCCCAGCGGTTGAAATTCAACCTTTTAAAATAAGGGGAGCTGAGGTGGGCTGAGTTAAGCCGGGTTGAGTTAATTGAACTGAATTGAGGTGAAATGCGTTGAACAACATAGCAGAATATAACATAAAATAACATAACAACACCACATAACACAACTCAACACAAAACAACACAACATAACATAACATAAGATAACATAACATAACATGACTTAGCACGGTATAACATAACATAGCATAACATAACATTACATAACATTACATAACATTACATAACACAACATAACATAACATAACACAACATAACATAACATAACACAACATAACATGACATAACATAAGATAGCATAACATAGCATAACATAACATTACATAACATTACATAACACAACATAACATAACATAACACAACATAACATAACACAACATAACATAAAATAACTTAACATGTCATTCTTCAATTGTATCTCTTTCTTTTTCTGTCTTTGTCTCTACCTTTATCTACATATATTATTTTCTATATCTTTATCTTTTAATTTTTATATTTATCATTTCCTTAACTTTTAACCAGATCTTTATCTTCATTCTTTTCTCCATCTACATATTCACCCACATCTTTGCGATGACATATGTATACTATGAAGAATTTAAATTTACCTTTCTCTTTGTCTTCATGTTTCGGTTTCTCTTACTTCTGTTAATCTTTGCTTTATCCTTTCTTCTTCTCCATACTCACCTCCATACCTTCTTCCTCGTTTGAGTCTAATCTGTTCATGTACATACATACATACATACATCTTATTCCTAAACTGCTGCTTAGCACGTTTCTGTAATTCAGTATCAATATAAAAGCATACATTTAGGAGGCATTTCCGCCCCAACCATGTACATGTATGGCATTGGTATTGGTGTGACTTTTGAATTGATTTTTTCGCTCTATTTTAAACTAATTTGAAATTTGAAAAATTGCCTGCACATCAGCATCAAAATACCTTTCTAATGATATATAATTGTTTATACCTTAGAAGTATAGTTTAGCCGTAAAAGGGGTGTAAAGGAAACATGATTGCCTATTTATATAATGATGTACGCACTTAGTCAATGAAATTTCATGTGCGGCGTTGGCACACAGAGAGAGTATTCGCCTAACAAAACTGAGCACCTAGGTTCGAATCTCAGCTGGCGCAAATTTTTATTTTTATTTTTTAAAAGTGACTAGTCGCTTTTTAAACCTGTTCGGGTATAAAGGTGAACAATTAGTCTCTTCATAGGACATGCTCGAACAAAAGCGATCAGTTCATTCTATATAAAGAGATCAAAAGTGGTATTAGTCGCATGCTCCTTTGCGATTGCTCCCGGAGTCATCCCGGATTAGTCCCATTTTTGCAGGGTAAATTTAAAATTTTAAAAATTTCCTTTTATGACTATATTTTTATGAAAAACGCATATATGTAATACTTCTATATTGGTAGTAAGCTAACATCTCAATGTGTAAGCATTCCGAAATCAAAGCGAGACAGCCCAGTAGAAATCGGATGTATGCATTCACGAAGAATGCTTTCTATATGAGTGAATTAGTGTGAACAATTCATGCGCAGTCATGAATTTCCAGGAATAAATTCAAATTCTAGCGAATTGCAAGCGAATGTACGTTGTCGTTGTTTTAAGTATATTTCTTGATAAATTTGAAGTGGAATTTTTGTAATATTTTCAGTCTTGTACAAAAATTTTAGTGAACGGACGTGTTGTGCGATACTATTTTCAGCACAAACGGGCTTTTACAAGATATGCATTTGCATATGTAAGTGCTACTTTTCTGTATGTCCCCGTATATTAAAATGTATCAGAGAAGTAGCATTTAGATATAGGGATACATATCTTGTAAGAATGCTTTAATACTGTTCCATTAATGCATTTTTGTATGTTTGAAACATTAATACAGCCACAAGCATACAGCAGTAGTACGAGTGTATGGTTAGAGTACGCATACGGTCTGAGAAACCACGCGTGTTAAATGGAAATGAACGTTCATTTATACTGGCATGTATACACAGCAGCAAGCTCATGCAACCAACAGCGATGCCGTATGCATACAATTTCTACTGGGAGTCTAGTACTGTTATTGCCAATGTATTGTGTACTTAAGTGCCGTTTTTGTAAATGTGTCGTGTACATGTTTATTTATAAACGTATGTGTTCCTTTTCTTTCGTACGTGCTTATTGATATATCTGTACTGTAGTGTTTTCGGACGGTACTAGCTCTTACTGCCAATATAGGAGTATTACATATATGGAAAAACGTGAATTTTGTGTTATTTTCTGAATTTATCGAGCAGAATTCTAAACTTCCGAATAGGATGTCCCAAATATGAATCATACACACATAAAATAGTAATTGCTATGAATTGCTACCATATAAATTCAGTACATGCATTTGCTTGGGGACTCCCTAACAACACGCAACACTGCCAGATTTGGTTGATTACGCATCACTAGTGATGGCTCGATTAATCAAATAGCCGATTATAATCGGTTATTTTCATTCGGTTAACGATTTAATTGTATCGAAATTTTCCTTTCGATTAATCGAGCGATTAACCGGTTAATTTTCAAAATAATCGAAAAGAAACCATCGAAAATTGACTACATCACACAATATTGTATGAGTAAAAATTACGTAACAAAAATTGGAACTCTTATCACTCAGTAATATTAGCAACAATAAAAATGTCACTCCACTCAGTACATACATAAATATGTTATTAGTTGGGAGGTCTTTTACATTGACGTATTCTGCAAATTTTTTAAACGATATTGTTGCAAAAAATCGCAACACAAGTTTAACCTAAGTAGCTACTAAAAAATCACAACGAACATATTTTAATTGTATTTTCCAAATTTGGTGTTGCGCATTTTCTTCATTTTTATATGGAAGAAAATAAGCAATGCCGTTACCAAAAAAAAAAAGATAAAAATCAACGGTATGAGCTAGATACTTCAGTCTTGCAATTTTTTATAAAAGAATTTAATGGGCTACAAAACTGCATACCAAAAATCTTTCTAATAAATCTAATTAAAAAGTTCGAATTTATTGTTGAGGTTTTTTTTTTAATATTGCAAAAAGTTTGATATATTTATATTTATACGTTTTATTTGCTAAAGAATAAGCTATATTTAAAAAAATTACTAAAATTAAATAACAAAAAAAAAATCTCGTGGTGTGCTATAATTTTGTCACAGGGTGTAAGTCAGTTTTTATAACTTATAAATGGTTTTGATTAATTTTCGATTTTAATCGAAACAACCGATTAATCGGTTAATTTCTTACGATTTATTTCAATTAATAATCGAATGCTTTCGATTAATCAATTAACCGATTATTCGATTATTAAATTTTTTTTGCCATCACTACGCATCGCATGTGTTACTCTTCCATGTTGTATACTTTTAGGCCCTAGGGCTTTTCATTTAGAAAATTTAAGCGAAGAAAATTTAGCGTAGCAGTACATTCAATGGTCCATTACTCGCTCAAACTTGATGAGTAGATTTTAGTGAACCTCACATGCCACTGCATCTGAATATTAGAAAATAGAAATTACATATCTATTAAAATTATAAGAAACGTGTTTTTTTACAAAATTACCTGCTCTTCTCGCAATTTCTAATGAATATAGAAACTCACTACTCGGAGAAATGGCAAAGAACTTGCATTTTTGCGAAAATTTGGTTTAAGTTCTACCGTTTTCAGCATTTAACAGTTCATTATCATTTACTGTGTAGTATAACAAGTTAAACACTGAACTGTGATAATCTGTATTAGTATCTATAGAGAATAATTTGCAATTCTTTACACTTTTGTAACTAATTTCGGTCACTATTACACAATCATGACTTGTGCCACTCTACCATAGTACGGTTGTGCTCCATTTCATACCACAGTAATTTTGTATACAACTCCGAATCAACAAAATGCATGCTCCTTCTCATTATCAACCCTGATCAGATTTTACCCCCGAGGAGTACTCAAAAAGGTTTATTACTGTATATACTGTGACAACTACCGCATGATTTATTTAATTACTGTCAGCATTTAAAAACAGCATTCTAAAGAAATTACCAATTAGAGGATAGTAAGTTTTATATGGAGTTTTTTAATCACTTTGCCAATGAACCGACATGTTAGATAGGGCCTTTGTATATTAAGGTAAAGATATTAATCCGCTGATTGAATTCGCTACGCTTGAGTCATAATGAATCGAGTATCGTTTTGTTAATTAATTTTGGTAAATTGAGCAACATGATATCGCCTTTAGTTCGAGTTGTTACAGTTATGTAGCATGTACTCACGGTATCGGCATCGCCGATTATTAACATGTTACTTTTTTATGTAATCGTTCAGCTCTCTAGTTCACTCCCTTACAAACCGGACCAGATCCGGTAATTAGAGAGTAAGCAGAAAATTGGCTCCCAAAAATGGTAAAATGTCCAAAAGTACGGAACGAAAAAAAAACACATTTTGTGCCCAGAATTTGAGAAAGAGCTGATTAAAGTTGTTTTTGTTGTTGCCACTTAAATGCAAACACTTGGAAATTGAATTTTCGTTTCACAAATTTGATTGTATTAATGAATAAACATATAAGGATTGAAAATATATCAATAGGCCATTCACTATTTCTTAAAAACAAAAAGTAAATGCAAGCAGCATATAAACATAAATCAGCTGATTCGCACTTTGACGCTTTATCCATTTTTGCCCCAATAAATAGTCCGGGCTAAAACGGGCACGAAGAAGAAGACATTTACGATCCAACTGTGCAATGTATACGCTCTTCAATGCCCATTTTCTTGAGTATGGGAACGATTTCTAGGTGAAGAGATGATTAATCTTAAGGCGCCTGCTAAACGATATATTTATTATCGCAGTATTTATTGACCATTTAGCACGTAATATTGATGGATCGTAATCAATATCGCAAAATATTTAAAAGAATTAGGTAATGTCTTATATAAAAATAGATTATTTGGAATAAATTATAAGATAGTTTTTGCCCTATATGACGTGTGCATTACACAATGTTCATTTTGTATTCATCCGTAATGGTCTATCTATTATTTCGGTCATTAATATACGGTGTTTACACGGGACGATTTTACCGGAAAGTTTAGAGGCGATTAGTTGAATCAAAAGTTGGCTGCCCCAACTGCATTAGAAGCGATTAGTTGAAAGGCCATTTGCACAAAGCCAAAATTTCCTGTAAAATTACCTCATGTAAACAACCTATTACGTAACTCGACAACTCTCAAAACTTTCTAGGCATACCTCCATCTGTTCTTACAAAGACGTTAAATATTGCTCTAATAACTGAGAATTTAATTATAATATTAAATTTATAAAGTCGTCACCCACGCAGAGGGCTTTAACACAGAGTACACCAAATATTATGGAATTCAGGACCACATTATACAACTTAACACTATCAACGTCGGCAAATTTCATCTAGTGTTTTGCGCTTCCACAACTGCATTTGCTTGACGGCTGAAGAAAGCTGCACCAAATTGACTCGACTCTCATGTTCTGTCAAAGACTTGCGTAGATGACGCATCACACGATTCATGCGTCGATCGCGCGCCGTATACACATACCCAGCATTGCGAGCCGCTTCAATGTAGCAATACTTGTCATTTAGAGGCATCCGCGACCACACCGCTCCTGCTTCAGCGGCTGTCATCCAAGCTGGCGAACGGCGATTACACACGCGCCTATATTCACTAAGAAAATGCATAAAAGCATTCCGGCTATACGAAGTCTTTGCAGAACCGGCAGATGGCATTGCCTGTTCGGACGAACTTGCAAAACACACTTTAACCATTTGATCTGATCTGTTTTCGCCCACGTAATACCAGAAATTTCCGCTGTAAATTTTATGTATTTAAGTACAGTTGGCAGTTATAATTTTTATTTTTTAAATTTGTATAATCATTTTTGACTTTAAATTGATGTCGAATGCTATCATGATGCAATTATGAAAGGCGTTGTATTTGGCAGCTTCGCACTACAAAGTGGACGTCCTGAACGTCCTGCAAATTGCTTCTTTGAAAAACTACGTTTTATTTTACGAGTTGAAATAAAAAAGTACTAAAAACCTTACATATGTATACGAAAATGTTAGCATTAAGCTGCATTTGCAGTGGTCGATTTTCTAGTCGATCTTTGTCGACCAGTGTAAACGGCAATTCAATCATAAAATGTAAGTGTTTTGACTGGTCGATTTCTCATCATTCGTTGAGCATTGAAAACAAAATTAGCAATTCAGAAAGCATTTTTATAAAATTCACGTTTTTAATAGTCTCAGTGCGTATTTGCGTATTAATACCTCGTTTATATATAAAAATTTAGGTATTAACGTAATGAAAAAAATTGCACATTTTTTCCACAGGGCGCTGCCCCTTTGAGTTTTTATTTTTCTTGATTATGTAGATACCAATTTATAAAAAGTTTAAAAAGTTCTAACTAACTTAGATATGAAACTACGCTAATTTAATTTACAAGATCTTGTTTCACACACAAAAAGAAAGATCTCTCGTTCTAACACCAATTTCTTTAATTATATGTTTTAGCTTGACTGTAAAATATGGATGTATTGTGCTTTGTGATTTAAAAAAATAAAAAAATGTTCCTAACGCGAACCTAACCTTAACACAAATATCGTCCCTCTCAATAAACCTTCACAAAAGTTGAAAAGATTATGTTATTCAATATATTGAATAAAAAATATACTCGTATCCGTTAATGTTTTTACCGTGAAGAATAATAGATTTACCAGTGAACACAAAAAACTAAGATGGTGCATAGTAGTAGAAAACGTACATAAAAATATAATTTCAATCAAAGCTCATTTGCTAATCACGCCGCTTACACAGACAAAAGTTGCAAAACTTAGCTAGTAATTTTATTTTATGGCCTAAAGTTTTCAAATATTTTTATACCCAAGCGCATTTGTGCACAAGGGTATAATATTTTTCCAAAAAATATGAATATTAGCTGAAATTCTTTTTTGTAAATTTCCCTTTATCTACTTAAGCAACCAACATGAAACATGTCATTAGTTTAACGGGATGTAGACACAAAATACAATAGAAATTAGTAATTATTCGAGGTAATTGCGTAATATACATACTTATTTAAATTATAAATCATGTATATACGAAAACAAGAATTTCCCTCTTCACTTCCCTATTATTAATTCACAATAGAGCAGTTTTTTTACTTACAAACACTACCCTTCCGGTCGCGTATTTTTTTACCGACCTTGCTGAACTCGGATAAATAGCCAATTTTGAGTTGTTGCTTTGCATGTATTTCGTCATTTAAGCGAGTGTTCTTTTGTAGCTTAGTTGCCACCTATTATAAGGTTTTGGAAAATGGGCGCAGCCCCACCTGCTTAAGATTACATGTGTATACCTTGGTAACCGCTTCACCAATTTCTCCCAAACTTGGTACAGTTGGTACAACAAAATTTTTAAAATCGGACAATAACCATGCAAACATTCCATATAACGGTAATTTAGAAAAATACGAAGTCTTCGATAAATCAGTAAATACTGCAGCCTTTTTATTCAAAATTGATGTTTACAATAACTCTTCAGCAAAATATAAGTTTACGATAAAAATTTGGGAAATGGGCGTGATGTGTGTGTATCTCGGTAACCGGTCGATCAATTTGTACGAACTCGGTATGGTTACTGTGCTTGCCACATAAAAGCAAAACGTTGAAAATTATTGAAATCGTAGTAAAATTACGCGCTTTCCATATAACGGTAAATTTCAGAAATGCTTGAAACTTCGATATTTCGAAGTTTAAGGACGCTAATTTACTCAAAATTTATACTAACCCCTAAATTTATACTAATCCCTTGAAAAGAGGTAACATTATTCTGGAAATTTGGAAAAAGGGCATGATACCGCCTACATATAACTTTATAAGTTTATCTCATTACGTCTAACTGAATTTTTTAGCGGCTTTTACGTTGGTGGCATGGAGATTTTACCTGACAAGACCTCTAGTAGAACTTTCCGAAGAATAATTTTCTAGAATATATCCATCCCCTGACGAATTTTCAAATTTGCTTTTTATGGAGTTTCTTGAATTAAGAGTCAAAACGACCTTTTCAGGCGGTAGCTAATGGGTTAAAATGTTCTACAACAAGTAAAAAAGTCTCAGTTCGAGCGGAGCCGAATATTAAATACCCGGCGCAAGTATTAAATACAGTTATTTTACGTTTCCGAAATCTACCGCTACATGGTAAGCAGGGGTGGTTTCACCTCTCTTTCAAACATGGGTTAAAATGTTTTAAGAAAATATTTCCCATTAAATTTCACCACATATGTCTAAACCTTTAATTTCCCTCAAGCATTTATTTTAAAAATTTTTTCCACATTTTTGAAAACTACGTAGGCCGGAATATGAAAACTTTGGTAGGCCATAAAACAAAAATTCGAGCTAACTTTTACAAATCCATCGAGTGTTTTATTACTGGATATGTATACTTTCAGAAAATATTATCAGCTTCCGGGCTGGTTTGAATTGTCATAAAATTGTTGCAAGGTGTTATTAGCCTTCAGATTTGTTGTGGTTGTTTTTCCCACAACTCAAGGGAAAAATTGATTTCTTCATTGTGCCACTTTGATAATTTTTTCCTGCTAAAAAAGCAATTTAAATTCTCCTCTTCTTCCCAAAAATAACACAGGCCGACAAAACTTTTACCCAGAAACCAGACTATAATCTCGGTTTTTGGGCACATTTGAGCTCCTGTAACAAGATGAAAAAAATTTTTTTTCAGAACGATCAGCTCGTTATCTAAAAGTACTACTCCTCCCCTCCAAAATTCATTTTAAAGCTTTACAAAATTATTATTTGTCACCGAGAAGTCGTCTGGTGAATTAGCACCCTCAATCCGATGCATCTGTATGACGTGCATAGCCGCAGAAAACTAATCTCAGTAAATTCAACAGACGACTTCTCGGTGACAAATAAAGATTTTTTAAAGCTTTGAGATGAATTTTAGTTACAGGAGCTCAAATGTGCCCAAAAACCATAATTTTTGCACTTATAGGTTAGAATATCTCAAAATCCTGTTGTGATAGAGAGTTGTAAAATATAGGCAAAAGACATTCGAATATTCGAATTTATTGTTATTAAACTGAAAGTTATTTTCCGGATAACTAACAACACTCGACAAAAATTTCAGCCTTCTTTTTAAATAATTTAAGCTCCACCATATTATCGCAACTGGTACGTAACGACCCAGCGATATGACCATAAAACGATTGATCTTTTTGTTGTATTAGTTTCTCAAACATTATCTAAAACATGTCAACTATAATTAAATTATTTTCTTATTATTTTTTTACAGTACAGTTTAAGGCAGTTCCAACGCACAGTGGTTCGGATCGCAAATCTAGCTGGACGAAACTATTTAAACAAATACTCGTTGATGGATCTTTACACCACTTCTTACCTAGGGGATTTTTGGGTCACTGATTACTGAATCTGAAGTCACTTATCAAAAATTCACAATGGCGGATCCAACATGGCGGACGAAATTAAAAAAAAAAAACAAATTGGTAGATTTCGATGAAACTGGGTATCTGGGGGTTTTCTGGGTCACTGATTACATATCTAAAGTCATTTACCAAAAATTCAAAATGGCGGAACCAATATGGCGGACGAAAATTAAAAAAAAACGGTAGATTTCTATGTAACTGGGTATCTGCGGGTTTTCTGGGTTTCTGATTACGAATCTAAAGTCATTTACCAAAAACTCAAAACGCCAACATGGCAAGCGAAATATTTAAAAAATCTTAACATATGAAAATTTTTTGTTTGTACTTAAAAAGATTACAAATTTGTTAAAAATATTTCGCTTTATATTTTTATTTTTATTTTCAGTTCCCAATAACATACATTTTAAAATAATTTTATAGAACAGCTAATTCTTTAATAAAAAAAAATCCGTATTTTATTATTATTTAATCTTAATTACTTTTTTCATAAAAATGTCGTTTGTACTTTGTCAAAAATGTGCAATATTTTAAAAAAACAATAAACTTTAGAAAAAATGTCGATGACCCAATATCTTTCTAAGAAACCTAATTAAGAGCATCGAAATTTTTGCGAAAGTTTGTTGGTTTTTTTTCAAACAGAAAAATACTTGGAGTTATAAAAACTTTGGTTATGTAAATAAAAAATAATAATAATAATGAAGCACAATTAACAAACATTGACGTTGAAGACGAAAGTCAAGAATAATACATATTCTAGTGCTTATCATAACTATACGACACCCACATAATGACAAGTTTTGACAAATTGTTTTATTACTATTTAATCTCAATTATTTTTTCATAAAAATGTACTATGCTCTTTAACAAAACACACATAAATCCAAGTTTCAAAGTTTGTGCAATATTTGAGAAAAAACCAACAAACTTTCGAAAAAATTTCGATGTTCTTAATTAGGTTTCTTAGAAAGATATTGGGTTGCAGTTTTGTAGCCCATTAAATTTTAGTAAAATAAAGTGCAAGTTTGAAGTACCTAGGACCTTTCGTTGATTTTTGGCATTTGTTTGGTTGACGATGTCAGTCATTTTCTGCCATACGAAGTATGTTCGATGATTTTTTTATATGGAGAATATGAGCAACACCTTCAACAAAAAAAATTTCCAAACATCTTTTTGTTTTAAAGAACTGAATGGGCAACAAAACTGCATACTCAATTTCTTTCTAAGAAACCTACTCAAGTAGCTCACTGGTGTATAAATTGGTGTAAATTTATGGATTTTGGTACAAATCTGATTAGATTGAATAAAAAAAGAACGTTTGGGTGTATTTGTTATTCCACCAGTATTTCTTTCAAATCAAAATTCTACCTTTAACATTTTGGTACTATTTATTCATTGAGATTAGTACGAAAACTACACCAGCTCCTAAAATGCGCCACTTTTTTCATTTGGTTCACAAATAGCTCCACGTTAACAAATGTCGTTAAAATTATTCAGGCGACATTCTGAGTAGTGATGTGCTGAATTCTCGGTACCCAATACTTGAAAAAAATTTCGGTACCCAATACTTCCTTTTCGGTACCCGATACCGATTCGACACACTAAACTTTCGTCATTATATCTGTGCCGTTCAATTAAAGTAGCTTAAGTCACTTTAGATGGTTTGACTTTGAATTAAAAAAAAAAAATCAGTTTCCTTTGAAATTGTTTTATATTTTAATTAAGATTCTATTATAGGGGCATCTCGAACTACATCTTTGGCTAGTTAAAAGTTAAAATATTGTTTAAGAATCCAATGAAATGTGGCTTTAAAGGGAAAAGGACCTATCTCGACATAGGCTACTTTTGGGGGTAAAAATTATTGATATTTTATAAGACATCGCCTAAAAACCCAAAATGTACAAATAAGACGGTCCTTTCTCAAGAGATAAGCAATGTGTTTGTATGTATGTAGTTAAGTGAAGCAAGTATAATGTGTGCGTCGAACAAGGCAGGCAATTAAATCTGCACAATAATGATCAAGGCGAATTTAATAAGGTGGTGTTAGCCGTATATAAGTAAAAAATTACACTTACAAATTATACGCAGATATTCATACTGTCATTAGTATGAACTACAACAAACACGTAATTTTGATGTAATGTCCTCCACGGCGAAAAATTAAGATACGCCGGTAACACCACCTTATTAAATTCGCCCTGATACTGATGTCGCAAAACACACTCTCGCCTTCTTTTACTTATCGCAACCGTCTTTCCAATTGCAATAGTTCTGGTGGCAATATTATTTATTTTTAATAGCTGACACTATATGTATGTGTACATGTAACTCATATTTTTGGCTGTTGCGCGCTTTTATTAGAAATTCCAAGATTTCGGTACCGAGCATCGAAAGTATTTGATACTTTTTAAATCGGTACCGAGTATCGATCAATACTTAAAAGTAGCGACTCAGCACATCACAAATTCTGAGAGCAATTGACAGTGGACCAAAGAACTCACCAAAAAATGAATATTGAATACACCACACAGTAGCTTTGTTTCTTTACAGATAGGCGCATTTACACAAGGTAGTGTTAGCCGAATATAAGTAAAAAATTACAAAAGCTAATTACAAGAAACACATCATTTTCACGCTATGCGGTGAAAAATTCAGCTGTTGCTCCAACATTAGAGAGATTAGGCACAGCTACTTTGATTTGCTTCTTTTACATATTTTTGTATTTTTTGATAAAAATGGGCGATTTATTAGATTTGATAAAGTGTGGCAAAACCTGAGTATTTGTGAACAATTTTTAAACATAAAATGCGATTAAAAATTCGCAGCAAATACATATGTTCAGTTGTCAAAAGCATCGGTCAGGTGTTTACTAGCTAGTTTCTGCTAGTTTGCGTTTCTGGACTTTTTCTATATTTCACTCGCTGTGAGCGTAATTCTGTAATTCTTCCCATTCTTCTTCCTGATAATGATCTGCTAGGAAAGTAAAGAAACAAAGCTAGTGTGTGTGTACATAATACACTGCCTGTTTTAATATGAGCTTATTATACATACCGCAAGTAGAACTGCTATCAGTGTTGCCGTTTTGATAAATTGGTAGTTTCATTTCAGGGCTGTTCGAAATGTCAAAAATGCATTGAGCTGTTGTTGCATAGTATTCGTTTATTAGAACATTTGTAAAAATTTTAAATAAATTTTGTCGAATGGCGGTAATACAATGGTGATGTGAAAGTAGAAAAGCGTACTGAAAGCGTGCTAAAATGGCCTAAAACTCGTACCGAAATATTAAGATTATGTTGCTGATATTCCGTAATTTTATTGCATCATGGTTAAATGAAAACAAGTAAATAAAAATAAAATTGCGCGAGCACAGTAATAAATTTTTTTTGTTACCAAATATAAAATGTTTATATCGATTTTTTTTTACATTTTAGACATAAAATAATTGATATAATTTTGCATGAAGTAAAATCAGAAACGAAATAAAATATCAATATCTGATGATTAAAAAAAATTGGTAGTTTGGAAACTGATTTGGTAGGATTTTTCGTTCCTAAAAATATTGTCGAGTGGTAACACTGGTTGGTATATTTAATACACCAGTGGTGAAATATGCATCAATAAGGCACCCCTACACGCTTAAAGTTTGTTTGGGTACTAATGATTCAACATCATGCCTTCACAAATGCAGCTATAAGTTGCATAGTATATATGAGTACGAACAACAGCGAGAATTTTTTCTACATAACATAGGCGAACGCTGATTTGATTTCTTCTGTTCGTACGCGAACGTTAACAAAACATGTTGAAATGTATACGTTCGCGTTTGCGTTCGAATAATGGACGTGTGGTAGGCGCTTAAATTTCTGTCAACTGTGTTCATTTGGCAAGAAACATTTTTTATATTTATTTTTTATTCTCAAACTGAATTGTGTCTAGGGCAAAATATATACACCGTTCTTGGCTTGGTAAATATTTTTGTACCAAACTCAAGAATCTGTGTAAGTTTTCAACGACGACCATATTTTCAAAGTATTATAAAAGTAAGGCTAAGTTCACAACCTAGAGTAATAGCGTTACGCGATGCAATGGAAATCGCTCAATCCAAAGAAACTTCTTCGCCAGCATAATCGCTGGCGATTAAAACGTAGCTAGTGTTTAAATTGCAGCAAAATTATACACGACTAATTTTTTTATAATAGAGGAGTTTACGATGAGTAGCATTTTAGATTTAAAGTTGCTACGTACCAATCTAGCACATATTTTGTTGTTGGGAAAGCAACAAAACGTGTGATACATTGCTACGTAGGGATTCCCCTAATATATTTTTTTTGTTTCCACAACGCTTTGACAATTTATACCGAAACTTAGGCATATTGTATTGTATATAATAGCAGTAAAAGAGATGTTTAATTTATTATATAAATATGTACATATGTATATTTTTTATTTATTTGGGCTTTAAATATGAGAAAAAGCTTTTTTTAACAAACTGCATAATTTTTATTTGCTTGCACAGCGATAAACACCAAAGACTGTGTAAATGTTGGTTAGAAGCGATTTGTATGTATTCTCGCTACGCTAATACGTTAGGTTGTAAACTTAGCCTAATACTGAAACTCAGCTGGACGCCATATTAAAGCTGTATGACTATTATTTAACTAATTTAACAATTTCATTATGTACATTGGCTCAACTATGCCACTTTATGTGTATTTTCGAACCTTTTTTAAACAGCGCATCTCTTAAAAATTTAATAATGGCGAAAAATTCATTGCTTTCAAAATATAAGTTTTCCCAGATTTATTTAAAAATCTTCAAATCCTTATAAATTTTGAGGCGCTCGAGTTTTAGAGGGGGTAGTACCGAAATTCACTCGACAGAATGTACCTCGTTTTTAAATTAGGAACTCACATTCATATATATTCGCGATTTTCTTGCCTGCATATTACGAAAAGGAATGCTGAGATTTATAAAAAGAATTCCAAGTCGCGCAGATTAAAAAAGAGCTTCGGTGTAAATTTTATGACTGAGTTAGTTTTAAATTTGATTAGTAGTAAATTTTATTCCTCGAATCCTTTTGTACTCTTCACACTCATGAAAATATATTTATGCTAGAATATGATGTAAATTCTTTACCATTATGGTGTATGATTTGAGCCAATACCAATACGTATTTTACACCAACGGAGTTTATATTATGTTCTAGAAACAAGAAAACTTGTATACCACTGGCATAATATATATGCCGAAATTCAGTAAAAAAAATTGACGGTAGGTGTAAATAATGCACGAAAAAACGGTATAACTTTTACACTGAATCGAAATAAACTGTTCAAAAACTGAGCTTATAAATGGCATATTTTTTATTTTGAAAATGTATATCACGCCGATGTAAAAAATACACAAAATATTTTGGTGTATTTTTGACTTTTGTGCTACTTGAGTAATTAAAGGCATCGACATTTTTTCGAAAGTTTATTGTTTTTTTTTTTCAAATATTGCACATTTTTGACAAAGTACAAACGACATTTTAATGAAAAAAGTAATTAAGATTAAATAATAATAAAATACGGATTTTTTTATTAAAGAATTAGCTGTTCTATAAAAGTATTTTAAAATGTATTTGTTATTGGGAACTGAAAATAAAAATAAAAAAATAAAGCGAAATATTTTTAACAAATTTGTAATCGTTTTAAGTACAAACAAAAAATTTTCATATGTTAAGATTTTTTAAATATTTCGCTTGCCATGTTGGCGTTTTGAGTTTTTGGTAAATGACTTTAGATTCGTAATCAGCAACCCAGAAAACCCGCAGATACCCAGTTACATAGAAATCTACCGATTTTTTTTTAATTTTCGTCCGTCATATTGGATCCGCCATTTTAAATTTTTGGTAAATGACTTTAGATATGTAATCAGTGACCCAGAAAACCCCAGATACCCAGTTTCATAGAAATGTACCGATTTTTTTTTTTAATTTCGTCCGCCATATTGCATCCGCATTTTGAATTTTTGATAAGTGACTTCAGATCCAGTAATCAGTGACCCAAAAGTCCCCTAGGTAAGAAGTGGTGTAAAGATCCATCAACGAGTATTTGTTTAAATAGTTTCGTCCAGCTAGATTTGCGATCCGAACCACTGCGTGTTGGAACTTCCTTAAACTGTACTGTAACAAGTAAGAAAGTCTAAGTTCGGGGGGAGCCGAACATTAAATACCCGGCGCAAGTATTAAATATATGTTTTTTCACCCTTCCGAAACCTTCCGCTAGATGGATATCAATTTTGAGTAAATTAGCGTCCTTCAATTTCGAAATATTGAAGTTTCAAGCATTTCTTAAATTTACCGTTATATGAGAATCGGCCGTTATTTTAGTCCGATTTCAATAATTTTCAACGTTTTGCTTACACGTGGCAAGTACAATAACCATACCGAGTTTGGTACAAATTGGTAGAATGGTTACCGATATACTTATATGTGATCATAAGTGGGCGGTGCCACGCCCATTTTCCAAAATTTTACCATAAACGTATTTCTTGGTAAAGCATCAATTTTGAATAAATTAGCTTCAATATTTAATGATTTATCGAAGATTTTTTATTTCTCTAAATTACCGTTATATGGGATGTGGGCGTGGTTATTGTCCGATTTTAAAAAGTTTCGGCGGTTTTTTATGATGTACCAAGGCCAACACTGTGCCAAGTTTGGAAGAAATTGGTGCAGCGGGTACCAAGATATACACATGTAACCATAAGTGGGCGTGGCTACGCCCATTTTCCAAAAATTTATAATATTATTATTTTTCGTCTAAAACTTATTATAAATATCAGTTTTGAGTGAATAATTTCCAGTAGTTACTAAAATATGGCAGTTTTCGTATTTCTGAAAATTACCGTTATATGGGAAGTAGGCGTGGTTATTAAGCGATTTTAAAAATTTTCGGCCATTTGGTATGCCGTAGCAAGGCTAACAACTGTGTCAAGTTTGGAAGAAATTGGTGCAGCGGTTACCAAGATATACACATGTAACCATAAGTGGGCGTGGCTACGCCCATTTTCCCAAAATTTATAATATTCTTATTTTTCGTCTAAAAATTATTGTAAATATCAATTTTTAGTGAATTATCTTCAGTAGTTACTAAAATATCGCAGTTTTCGTATTTCTCGAAATTACCGTTATATGGGAAGTGGGCGTGGTTAAAGTCCGATTTCGCCCATTTTCAATACCAACCTACCTTGGATTAAGGGAAACCTACATACCAAATTTCGTTGAGATATCTCAATTTTTGCTCGAGTTATCGTGTACACGGACAGACGGACAGACGGACGGACATACAGACATGGCTTAATCGATTTCTTTTTTCATCCTGATCATTTATGTATACATTTGTCTATATCTATCTCGATTCGTTTTGGCTGTTACAAACAACCGTTATGTGAACAAAATTAATATACCCTTGTGCACAAGTGCGCTCGGGTATAAAAATATAGGCTGCATTTCTTTATTCATTCTGAACGTTTGGAATAAACTTTTTTGTTTATTTATTCTTTAGAACGTTCCTGATGATATGTTGACGTATATTTCAAACGCATTCTGTTTATTCCGGCTGTGAAATGGGATTATCCGGAATGTATAAAGAAACGCAGCCATTATGGAATGAATAAAGAAATGCAGCCAATAAGAAAATAATTTAATTATAGTTGACATGTTTTAGATAATGTTTGAGAAATTAATACAACAAAAAGATCAATCGTTTTATTTAGAATCGCTGCTTAAAAAAAAATTGTTACAACCTTTTGAAAGCAGCGTATAAAAGCTGTTATTACTCAGGCATATTTTAATTTTTAAAAAATGATTCGGTTCTGTTTATACTCAAGTATTTACTATTATAGTCGAGTATTTACTACTAGAATCGAATATTTTTTAAAATTTTTGGCCGCACTCGTTACACTGTGTGTCACCTCGACAACTCGTTCAGTCAAAGTTTAGTGCGCTTGCCGTCTTTCGTCGTAGCCGTTGCTGCTATAGTCGGTATTATTATTGTTGGTGTCAGTGTTGAGCAGCATATCGCAAACTGCCTGTCTAACATGTCAAATTTGTACGCGCTACGCATATACTTTACATGCCAAACTAAACTTTCCAAACTACAACATTAGCAGCAACGTAAATACGAAAAAGGATCAACGGCTGTGGAAAAGTGCGAGCTACAAATCCTTTTGTAAACATAAACAAGTGCGATATACACATACATAAGTCTTGTGTGTTGGTGTTGGAGTGCGTATGAGAACCAGCAAAGTAAGTAATCGCGTTTCCACCAGCAAACTTACTCGTTTTTGTTTCCACTCCACCCGGCTTCCTTCGTGTCACTTTGAGAAACAGTCGAGCAGCCGGCATTGCATTCCTCCTTCTTAGCAGATGTTAAGTTGATACTTTCTCATACTCTGATGAACGGGACAGCACGAGGCGGTTCTAAAAGGCTTGTAAACTTGGATTTTAGTACCGTTGCAAGTTGACGTTACACTTCTAGTTTTGCGCAGTGTTGTATTACTGACATAGCCATTGCTTCAGTTGATTGCCTAACTTTTGTTGTTTTGCTCATTAAATTTTAACGAAATGCAACCCGCTGCTAAGCATCCCATTTCAAAAGTTGTATTGCAAGTTTTGCGTCGCAAAAGTTAGTATGTATTTTGAACAACAATGAAGATGACAGCGAAATCAGCAGGCGCGCTTTAGATGTTTGAGTAGCGCAAGAACCGCCACAGCGAATGTGTGCCTATCTGCCTAGAAGTTCTTTGTTTACTATCCGCTAACAGTGATGATGTCGTATATTCCCCGCGAAACATATACGGAGTGCTCAGAATTTATGAGTCGTATGTATGGCGGCCGCTGTGGTGTAGTGGTAAGCAGTGCGCGCTTCCACTCCGCAGGGCCTACGTTCTAGCCCTGGGCACGTATCACGTAACTTTGACACGATAGTCGGGGGCACCGAAATTGCGCATATGGACACTGTGCATTTATATATTATTTCGGTTTCAACCGAAACTGTGCATGTATACATACTTTATTTCGGTTTTTGCCATATGCATTATTTCGGTTTTCAACCGAAACTGTGCATGTATGCATTACTTCGTTTTTCACAAATGCATTATTTCGGTTTTTGTTATATGCATTATTTCGGTTTTCTAACGAAAGTGTGCATATGGATAATTTCCTTTTTTTCTAATATGAATTATGTACTTCTACTTAGTAAGGGTTATAATCCTTAAGCGCGGCCAAACCGCCTACGCAAAAAGAAGTTCTGCGCAAAAATACTTCCGCCCTTCTTTTCAGGCAACAAAGAAAGGACAATTCTACTTAGTAAGGGTTATAATACCTAAGCGCCGAAGGCCGCCTACGCGGAAAGAAGTTCGTTTTCATGTATGCACTATTTCGATTTTTGTCATATTGTCGATTTTATACCCGAGCGCACTTGTGCACAGGGGTATATTAATTTTGTTCACATAACGGTTGTTTGTAACAGCCAAAACGAATCGAGATAGATGTAGACAAATGTATACATAAATGATCAGAATGAAAAGAGAAACCGATTAAGCCATGTCTGTCTGTCCGTCCGTCTGTCCGTCCGTCCGTGTACACGATAACTCGAGCAAAAATTGAGATATCTCAACGTGTGTAGGTTTCTGTTAATCCATGGTAGGTTGGTATTGAAAATGGGCGAAATCGGACAGTAACCACGCCCGCTTCCCATATAACGGTAATTTCCAGAAATACGAAAACTGCGATATTTTACTAACTACTGAAGATAATTCACTCAAAATTGATATTCACAATAATTTTCAGACGAGAAATAAGAATATTATAAATTTTTGGAAAATGGGCGTAGCCACGCCCACTTATGGTTACATGTGTATATCTTGGTAACCGCTGTACCAATTTCTTCCACACTTGGTACAGTTGTTGGCCTTGACACAGCATACTAAACGGCCAGAAATTTTAAAAATCGGACAATAACCACGCCCTCTTCCCATATAACGGTAATTTTCGGAAATACGAAAACTGCGATATTTTAGTAACTACTGAAGATTATTCAATCAAAATTCATATTTACAAGAATTTTTAGACGAAAAATAAGAATATTATAAATTTTTGGAAAATGGGCGTAGCCACGCCCACTTATGGTTACATGTGTATATCTTGGTAACCGCTACACAAATTTCTTCCAAACTTGGCACAGTTGTTGGCCTTGATACAGCATACTAAATGGCCGAAAATTTAAAAAATCGGACAATAACCACGCCCACACCCCATATAACGGTAATTTTCGGAAATACGAAAACTGCGATATTTTAGTAACTACTGGAGATTATTCACTCAAAATTGATATATACAACAATTTTTAGACGAAAAATAAGAATATTATACATTTTTGGAAATGGGCGTAGCCACGCCCACTTATGGTTACATGTGTATATCTTGGTAACCGCTGCACAACTTTCTTCCAAACTTGGCACAGTTGTTGGCCTTGGTACAGCATACTAAATGGCAGAAAATTTAAAAAATCGGACAATAACCACGCCCACATCCCATATAACGGTAATTTAGAGAAATACAAGATCTTCGATAAATCAGTAAATATTAAAGCGAATTTATTCAAAATTGATGCTTGCAACAATTCTTTACCAGGAAATACGTTTATTGTAAAATTTTGGAAAATGGGCGTGGCACCGCCCACTTATGATCACATATATGTATTTCGGTAACCGTTCTACCAATTTGTACCAAACTCGGTGTTTTTATTGTGCTTGCTACATAAAAGCAAAACGTTGAAAATTATTGAAATCGGACTAAAATGACGGCCGCTTTTCATATAACGGTAAATTTCAGAAATGCTTGAAACTGCAATATTTCGTAATTTAAGGACGCTAATTTACTCAAAATTGATACACCCCGGCTTACCATCTAGCGGTAGCTTTCGGAAAGGTGAAAAAACATATATTTAATACTTGCGCCGGGTATTTAATGTTCGGCTCCACCCGAACTTAGACTTTCTTACTTGTTTTATATGCATTACTGCGGTTTTCAAACGAAACTGTGCATATATGCATTATTTCGGTTTTTTCATATGCATTATTTCGGTTTTCAAACGAAAGTGTGCATATGCATAATTTCGGTTTTTCTGATATACATTATTGCGCTTTTCAATTGAAACTGTGCAAATATGCATTATTTCGGTTTTTTTCATATGCCTTATTTCGTATGCATAATTTCAGGGTGCCGATAGTGAACGATATTGGAAAAACGATGTTGTCAAGACACTGTTTCATGTATTTTTGTTGCTTACTATCGTAGTGTCGTCAACACTTTGCAAATCACAATATTTTTTTTGTGAAACTTCGATATTTAAAATTTTAATAAAATAAAAATCTTTAAAATAAAATGAGGAATTCATTTTTCCCCTGCTGTGTCAATAGTAGATAAATAGATGCGTTTTCGATTACCACTTTGTTAGTCTCGGGTTCAATTCATAGGGACAAGGTTTTTTTATTTTCATTTATTTTTTTTTTAAGCACATTTTTATCTCTATTTTTAAACTTTATTGCAATAAGGTAGCTAAACAGATGTAGGTCTAGCGATCTCCAAAATATTTGAGAATATATTATTTAAAATTTCCATATATAGTGCTACAGCTGGAAGATGTGGAGGCTAAGAAACGTGAAGAGAACATAATGAATATTCTCTTTACAATAACGGGCGCTTAGTTACAGGATGTAGCGCGAAATATTGGAGATAAAATAACACTCGTTTAATTTATTAGCCAAATTTAAAGTATACTTGAACGTTTACGATAGTTTCGAAGAGCATTGCTGTTAAAAAATACATGCATCTTTTAATGCATTCAAATTATTCTTATGGTTCAGCTACCCGTAAATATCAACATATCTAATTGCTGGTGATAGAGAGAGAGAAACCTCTCTACGGGTAATGACATCACCGTCCTGCGGTGGTGAGTTTTAGTTAACACAAAAATCCCATAATATTGATCGTGTCAGTTGACAAAATCTCAATTAGTTCCGTTCGGTAATGCAAGCGCAATTTTCAGTCAACTACTGATAACCCCTTTCGTTAAGGAATCCAAAGGAGGATATACATATATTAATACTGCCGGAAGTTGAGGCAAACAAATTGATTGCACGAATTGGCTGAAATGACTGTCAGAAACAATATAAAAAAATGTTTTGTTTTGTCTTTTCATGGAAGGATAAAGGATTAAAGATATCTTTTCAATTCTAGTCTTAAAAAAACTGGTAAAACTAAAAAAAAATATGTAAATATGTACCTCTTTTTTCTTTTAAACGATATTGAATTCACTATCGTGCAAGAATGCACGTTTATTTAATACTACGTGGTATTTCAAACTGTTACGTTAAGCAAATTTGGAATCGAGTTAACGATATCGCACAAACCATCAACGATTTTTTGGTTTTCATGGAGCAAGACAATCGCCACACGATGTGGTCAAAGCAACATCGGCAAAAAATTTAGAAAATAAGGTTTTTCTTAACAGCGGTCGCCCGTCGGCAGGCAATGGCAAATCTCCGAGTGTATTTCCACCATAAAAAACAGCTTCTCATAAAAATACAACCGCCGTTCAGAGTCGACGTGAAACTGTAGGCCCCTCCCTTTGTGTGACAACATCAAGGCGCACGCCACAAATCGGAGGAGAAGCTCGGCCAAACACTATGTGTAAGCGCCAATCTGTTATTATTATTATGTAAGACAATAAATATGTAAGAAATATGAGTTTTAAAAACAAAAAGTTGGGTTCATATACATATGTAGATGTTAGCCAATGCCTAATTGCTTGGAGGCGCCTGATTAAAACTTTAACGTTCGCCAATACGAAAATAGCGTCAAAAAGCATAAACGGTTTGTAAAGTAAAAAATCTTGGTTCAGGTTAGGGATGCAAGTCAAAAAAATACATCGATGTTTTTTTTTCATTTGATACATCGAAATATAGCATCGATTCATATCGATATATCGCATAGAAACATCGATAATTTCGTTGCATCGAATGAAAATATCAACAGTTACTTTCAATTAAAAATATACAACAAGAAAATTAAACAATCAGTGCTTTGATAAATGTTTAAGTATTAACTCACAGTGAAATGTATTTATTGATTTAAATCAGCGATGGCCAAAGAGAGCATTTACTATGCACGCGCCTATACAAAATGTATAGGAAGCTTAAGAGAGCTTTGCCCCCGGGCGAGGCAGTGCCCATCAGTGATTTAAATAGTTACAAATCCCTTTTTTTGTTCTTTTGAGAAGCTTCCCTGCAGGAAATGTATCTAACTATAAGCTAACTTTAAGTTGATTAGGAAGGAGCTAAAAGTCTAGTACTTCTATGGCGATGGCCGCGAAATAGTCAAGGGTGGTTTACCTCTGCATTTAGTGTAACTAACTTGTAACTAACTACTTTTAGACATAAAATATCAATAGAAAAAAAAAAATATTTTTTTTAATTTTATTTTTTTATTTTTTATTCTTATTTACTTTATTTCTTTTATTACATTTCATATATGTTTCCATATTCGATCTCCGTCAGACATAACTTCAAAATGATAATATGAAATTTCGATCTTCCTATTATTTGTCCCCAATTCAAAAAAGTATTCGCGAAGTGCAGGATATTTAAATAGAAACGCGTTTAAAGAAAACAATATCCTGCATTACTTGTTAACTAGTTTCAAGTTAGCTTTTTGTAGCTAACTACAAGTTATATATTTTATAGAAATCCCGCAAAAAAGCTAACTACAAGGGGGTTATTTTTTTATCAATTAACAAATTTTTTCTGCAGGGTTTCGAAAAGAGTTTTCGGAAGGTACTGAAGTGGCGACAATACGCATAATAAAATAACATAAAGTGTGCCAGCAAGCAATGAGATCTATTTCGGTACACTTATTTGGTAATTTATTATCATAATTTTTTCTTCCATTTGGTACCCTTTTGAGTGAGAACTTATGAAGTTTTTTGATTTAGAGAAAAGTAAAACAAAAACATGTCAAGAAATTTTGGTCGCATGTACAAAAGCACACATAACATCCCGAGTTATAGCTGATGCAATTTTCCACGCCTAGGGATGTGCCACGCTCCCTTTTGCAAACTCGCTTATATATGCCTTACTATAAGCGCCTGCCATAGATATGCCTGTATACCAAATTTCAAGTTCTTGGGACTTATGGTTTCGAAGTTATAGCTGATAAAAGGTTCCACGCCTATGGAGTGTGTCATGTCCCTTTTTACAAACTCATTTATATATAGCCTACTACAAGCAACTACCATAGATATAAATGTACACCAAATTTCAAGTTCATGTGACTAATGGTTCCGAAGTTATAGCTGACACAAACTTCCACGCCCATGGAAGGAGCCACGCCCCGTTTTACAAACTTATTTATATATACCTTACTAAATGCACCTACCGTAGATGCGTCTGCATACAAAGTTTCAATTTCATGTGAATTATAGCTCCGAAGTCATAGCTGATACAATTTTTCACGCCTATTGGATGTGCTACGCCCCCTTTTACAAACTCATTTATATATACCCTACTCTAAGCGCCTACCATACATATGACTGCTTACCAAATTGTAAGTTCATGTGACTTACAGTTTCGAAGTCATGGCTGATTAAAATTTCACGCCTATAGGAGGTGTCACGGCCCCTTGTCAGATCCCAATTTTTTCACTCTTTTATAGGCCCAGGTGTCATGGCAATACTCTTTCAAAATTTTGTTCGATTCTGTCCGTCCGTTTAGGCTGCAACCTGGCCCATACATACATACATACATACTTCCACAAATATATAGTAGAATTAGAATATTAGTCAAGTTAAAGTGTTAGAAATATTGAGTTTGAGCACCAGGAAAACTTTTTGGGTCTTTAAAGAGGGTTGCCACCGGTTTAGAAATTGGAAGGCACCTAAGGGTCTGATTATGCATACTTCGCATAACTTCGCACAACAATTTGTACCAAAGCACTAAAAATGTAACTTAAGAAAATGTGAAGCAAAATCTAAACTCAACAGATCGCTAAGTTCTTAAAAGTTCTGCTAATTTCTGGGTAATGGAATACATACAAAGTACATACGAAATTACAGTTTGAAGTTTATGCGAAGTTGTGCGAAGTTATGCGAAGTATGCATAATCAGACTATTAGGCTTTAAAAATTCGGTTGTTTGCCTTTGTTAGCGAGTCTTGAAGTATGTAGATGCTGCAAAAAAAAATTACTGCAAAAACGTACCAAGTGACAAAAAATGTACAAATCGATCTCGCTCGTTAGCTTCAAAAGCCATTTTCTCAAAAACTTTATTTCGAACCATGGATACCTTTTAACTTTCCCTGTCGCATATATTCCGTTACAATATGTCCTCTCACAGTCATTGCGACCTCTTCTTATTTACAGTTTGCCCAAAGATTTCGAATTAAAGAAAAACTCTTAAATTTAGTACGTCTGGCGATTGCCTACTATTAATTAGACTTTAAAAAGACATTTTTTACCAGTTCTGATGATATTCTCTACTCAGAAGTTAACCTTTAAAAAACAGCTCACGCTAATTTAAAAGACATTCTGCGAAATAAAAGACAGTAGTAAAAATTTATATAGGACCCTTTTTTAAAAAAAAGGGCGAATGGCCGCCTTGCTGATATCTTTACTTATGGACAAAATCAATAATAGAAATGGCAAACAAACAGGCTTTTTATCAGGGACGTGAACCGGATAAAAAATTTGGTCGGTTCGGTTCAGCGGTTCGAACCGTTTTTACACTTTTGGACTGGTTTGTCAAAGCGGTTTTTGGGTCTTTGAACCGGGGTTTTGGTTCAGTTCAACGGTTCGGAAAAAAAAAATAACACGAAGGATTAAGTGCAAGTGCAACAACGCGCACGGTTAAGTGTCAAGTGTCTGTTAAATCAGATGGGTTGCATTTACATTTGATATTTCCACATTGTAAACAGTCATGGTATATATTACCCTATTTAATAAAAACTAAGAAAAGTGAGTAAGTGTATCTATTGAAAATTGGTTGAAACGAACCATTAAACCTTTGTGCAAAGTAGTTCGGTTTTCGGATTAAAGTAAGTATCGAAAAAAGTACTTGTATCGGAGGCGCAAAACGTATTATGCTTCAGCATCTTCTTTGAAAAGCAACCCATTAGAGGAATGGGAAGCACTACATTTCTGCAGCTATATAAGCAAGCCCGTCTAGACATAACGGTTGTTGGGTCATCACAAGCGCTCGACAAACGTTTTATAATGACATTCTTTTATTAGGGACGCGATAGGGTTGAAAACGATATGACTAGTAGCGGGAGGGATAAAAGATTGCGCTTGGGTTTCGTTTTGGCTTCATAAGATGCTAAGTTGTTATTCAAGATGATGATGATATAGTTACGAAATGTGGTATCTGTATATTGATACCTCATTATGCATACATATAAAGGCCATATTTAATATTTTCGTTTCTTTGTGGAGTATTTAAAATTTTTATTAAAACTGGAGTTGGCAAAATTTTTAAAGCATTTATTTTATTAAAGACGGTAACTAATGTAATGATACCTATTTTATTCGTTTTTTAAATGCGTCAGGTTTTTATTAAGTAAATCACAGAAATTGTTTATGCTGATCAGAGATGCCAGTTTAACACCAAACAAAAACATGAGACAAAGTCGAGTAATTTTGCCCAAATGTGTTATCTCTAATTAGTATGGGAACCAAAAATAAATAAAGTTAGCACATGGTAAAATTTTTTAAAGTTACCAGGTGGTAAAATTAACACAGTAGATAATATAGAACTGTGAGTATACTATATGTAAACCATTGTTTACCACGCAGGTGATTTCTTCTTTCTACTCAACTTCTTGACTCTTTTCTACAGCATAACAACGTTTGAAATACCTATGTATGTATTATTTTCGTTTTCGTTGTAACTCTTTTGCAAAGTAACCGCGTAGTTCAACTTTCTAGCAATTGAATTAATTCACTTGAAAACATTGGCATTGAATGGCTGAGACTGCAAACATTTCAATGTAGGTACCGCTTTGAGATCCTTGCCTGGAAAATTCGATTTGCAAATACTTTAAAAAAATTTGTCAACTGCTCACTAAAGTAGCAAATATAAATTCAAAACTTAAACATTCTTTCCGTTCCACACCGTTAACGCCATCTCGTGAAGCATTTCGCACTAATTTTTTATTCCATTCCCCAGCATTAGCACTAGTTCAGCACGACGCTTTTGCTTCCATAAGGTCGTTATTTCAACATTAATTAATTAAGTACGTTTCGTGCAAAGTTGTTTGCAACATTCCAAGTATATACCTTAGTACTTGTTTCCTGTTCACACAACCCCAACGCGCATCCAATCCTTACGCTTTTTCACTTATTTACAAGTGGAAAACTTTTCTAGTCAACAAGATAAATGAGCACGAACGCGAACTCTTCGATACCTTACATTCACGCGACTTAAGGTCTGATTACGCATACTTCGCATAACTTCGCACAACTTTTTAAACGTAACACAACTTTATAAAACTTAAGGCTGATTATGCTTCGCATGTAACCAAATTTATCAGTACTACCAGCCTTATGTTTCGACGCAATAGGGTTATTCACGGTGCGTGACCAAAAACAGATGGTTTTTGGTTTCTTTAGGTAAATAGATTTGTTTACAGAAAAACTCATTTGTTTTTTACAGTTTGACATAATTTTCAATACAATATCTGTCAAAATACGTTATTAACTACATATATTAAACGATATATTTACTTGAAAGAGATTAAAAATACCTTTGATTGGATATATATTTTTATATAGATAGGTTTAAGGACAACTGCCAACAGCGAAATAAAACAACTGTATTGATATTTTAATATAAAATAAAAATCTTGAATAAAAAATAGCGCGACATTTTCTTCCAAAATGTTCTTCGCCTGCAGAACTTTTTTCTTTAACTTGTAAAATCATATTTTAATATTTAGTGATATAACCAAAGATTTTTTTTATTATAAATCATATATTTAAAGGTGTTTATATGCTCTTTCTTATTTTGTGCATATCTTTTAATATAGTTAATTACGTATTTTTTTTTAAGAAAAACATTTTTTTAGCAAAAAAAACTTTTATTTTAATATTACATCAAAAGACTTTTAGTTACCTTTTTAATCATATCGATACTTTGCAAATTGGTTCAAAACTTTTCAAAATATAAGCTTTTGAAAATATTGAAAATTCCACGTTTACCCTACGTGAATTCCCCTAATATGCTTTCCATGCATCTCCGTTAAAATATTGCTATTGGTACCACTGCAATTCGGTGTCACTTAAGAAAACGTGAGGCAAAATCTAAACTCAACAGATCGCTAATTTTTTACAAGTTCTGCTAATTTCTGGGTAATGGAATACATACAAAATGCATTCAAGAGATTTTCAACTGACAGTTTGAAGTTTATGCAAAGTTATGCGAAGTATGCATAACCAGACCTTTAGTTGCGTCCATCTCACTTTGGCTCTTTGTTGCTATCATCGAAGCAAACGACAGTATCAACGGCAATTAAAGTGATTTCTCTTGGCTTCTACCTTCAAATAAATAGGGGAAATCAAGCTCAAGAAGACCCGAAGCTTTAACCCCTCTATACTTCAGTTTCAATTCACTTTCCTTCAGATTTAAATTTTATCATGTACAAGTGAAGAATATATGTACATATATAGTACATACATATGTATGTATGTACATGTGCGTATTAAGACATTTCACGAAAAAAAGGTAAGTGCTTTTCAGTTATATGACGAGGGAAAATTGTGGGTGTAAAAGGGTGGAGGGCCCTACAAAAAAAATCAAAACCAATAAGTGACTTACTAAAAAATTGCTTATTATAGCTTAAAATTATTGTAACCAATAGAGGTAAATATGTTGTACAAAAAACAAATAAACAGAGGTTCACAAAAGTTGATATAAAACTATTCGTCGATTTAAATTGTTAACTTTTTACTGAGCATGTTTATTTTACGAGGAGGAAGCATCGAAAGCCTAACCTCGTCAGTGTGAGACTTTAACCCAAACAAAACTTCCTACCGTCATGTACCGTTCCCCTCCTGGTACCACCGTCAAGGATTTCATCGGGATTATAACACTGTGTGACTGATTAAGTTATAGCTCTATTCTCTTCTTCTTCTTCTTATTTGGCTCTGTAACCGCCAAAGCGATTTCGGCCAACTGACGCCAATTGGAAATGTCAAGTGAAGCCAGAATACTTTCAGAGCTGGGGCGTCGGTGTCCATTCGAACGACATGGTCAAGCCAGTTGAGCCGCTGTATTTTAATTCGCCATATACCAGCAAGGGCATAATGAGTGACTTATAGTGTGGTTTTCGTACGTCGAGAGAGGACTTTACTCCTGAACTGCCTACTCAGTCCAAAGCAGTACTTGTCGGCAAGAGCGATTCTGCGTTGGACTTCCATGCTGACATTATTATCGGTGTTAATGCTGGTTCCCAAGTAAACGAAATTCTCTACTTTCTCGAAATTGTAACTGTCAACAGTGACGTGGCTGCCAAGGCGCGAATGAGCTGACTGTTTGTTTGATGAAAGGAGATACTTCGTCTTGTTCTCGTTTACCACCAGACCCATTCGCTTTGCTTCCTTGCCCAACTTGGAAAAGCCAGGACACACTTCGCGGTTTTTCTTACCGATGATGTCAGTTTTATCGGCATAAGCCAGCAATTGTACGCTCTTGTAGTAAATTGTTCCTGAGCGGTTCAGTTCTGCAGATCCTATTATCTTCTCCAACATCAGATTAAAGAAGTCGCATGAAAGAGAGTCGCCCTGTCAGAAACCCCGTCTGGTGGCGAAGGTATTGCTCAATGTCATTTTTCACAGCCTTATGAGTTTTGAGGGGAAGCCAAATTCAGACATAGCGGCATATAGGAAACACCTTTTAGTTCTGTCGAAAGCGGCTTTAAAGACAACAAATAGGTGGTGAGTGCAGATCCTTTTCTCGCGGGTCTTTTCCAAGATTTGGCGTGTTGTGAATACCTGGTCTATGGTAGACAATATATTCGATAAGACCTTGCAACCTATGCAAGTTACTAGTTACTAAAATATCGCAGTTTTCGTATTTCTGAAAATTACCGTTATATGGGAGGTAGGCGTGGTTATTGTCCGATTTTGCCCATTTGCCCAATACCGTCCGTCCTACGCCCGAAAGTAGTGCACGTACCAAGTTTCGTTAAGATATCTCAATTTTTACTCGAGTTATCGTGTGCACAGACGGACGGACGGACAGACAGTCACCGCTTAATGGATTTCTCTTTTCATTTTGATCATTTATGTATACATTTGTCTATATCTATCTCGATTCGTTTTGCCTGTTACGGACAACCGTTATGTTAACAAAGTTATAATACCCTTGTGGGCAAGTGCGCTCGGGTATAAAAATATTGTGTACCTACACACAGGTATTGCAAAATCAAACTTATCTGAAACGTATGCTTTGTTTCGTTAATCATTTATCATCCATGTAACAGGAATATGCCACAGCAAAGCATGGCAGGGTACAGCTAGTTATTTATAAAATAGCTCACAATGTTTATCGGTTTTAGCTGTCCAAATAAAGAAGTTTTACAGTAAAACCCCACTTCTGAACAATCAAATGTATGGAGGCAATAAATAGGCTATACATAGTGACCCGATCTTTGTTCATTTTACTGTAAACTTTCTGTTGATAATGAGTGAGAATATTAGCGAAATTTCATGTTCTTAGCTGCATAAATGGAGGAGTTATAACGAAAATTCTCATATCTGAACCATCAGTTGAATGGGAGATATATGTTATAGTGACCGATCCTTGTTATTTTCAGTCTACGTATTCTGTTAATAATGAGTCAAAACGGTGCGAAATTGCATTCTCCTAGCTGCATAAATGGAGGAGTTATGATAAAAGACCTCGTATCTGAACAATCAGTTGTATGGGAGCTATATGTTATAGTGGTCCGACTCTTCCGGTTCCGACAAATGATTAATACAATATCGAAATACACCCATTTAGCAAATTTTATCCGGATATCCCGAAAACTGAGAGACTAGATTGCATACAAACAGACTGACAGGCCGACATGGCTAAATCGACTCAGCTCGACGTTCTGATCACATAAGTATACATTTTAATGGGTCTATCTCCTTTTTTTCTGGTACTTACAAACATCGGACCAAAGTTATAATGCCATTTCATGCTCATGAAAGGTATAAAAATTGACTTCCGGTCAGTTTAACCCACTTCCGGTCGAAACGATAGAGCATACCCCGATTTGGTAGGCCATGTTTTTGCGGTTTTTAATAGAAAAACACACTGTGTACATAGAGTTTTGTACAATATACATATATGATTTTCAGACCGTTTACAATGTATTGGATTTTAAGACCTTTGGTTAAATAAACAATTGGTTATTATTATTGGAAGTGTCCTGCACAGCACCAGAGTTTCCCATCGAAAAATATAGATTTTCAAGAATTCTACACCATTTCGACGAAAAGTGGTTTTTCCTTCATATAAAATACACGGAAAGCTTTGAGGGCTTTGAGCGATCTCTAAATATTTTTTGATTTCAAAATGAAATATATGGGTATATTTTTTGGATACAGAACAATCCAGGAGGTGAGAGCATTAAAACTTCGATTTTACTTTTTTTAGACCATCCTACTGTACATACATACTAGAGGTTTACGCCGAGCCGCCGTTTTTAGTCATTCCGCACGAGCCGCCACCGAGTTACGAAAATATCGGCGCGGCGGCGCACAGTGGTTTAGTTCCATACATTGTTCGGAGAAAATTAGAAGGAGTAGGCGTATGGCTTTAATTTTTCGTGTGTAGCCTCTAAGGTCATAAATCAAGAAAAAACCAAAAATGGGTGTGACCGGTTTATTTTAAAGCCTACCTCCCATACAAACCTAACCTCAAAAACGCCTTAAAAATGGCATTCAAAAAGCACCGATGAATGAAGGACTTCCAAATTTCGTCCATATATTTACAATAATGGAGTAAATAAACATACAAAAAATTAGCAAAATCGATTTACTATAACGCATACCTCCCATATAAACCTAACCTCAAAAACGCGTAAAGATGTAATTAAAAGCGCATCGATGAATGCACGACTCCGAAATTTTGGCCATATTTTGTAAATGGTAATATAAGAAAACGCCCTTAAAACGGCTGTAATCGGTTTATTTTTACGCACACCTCCCATACAAGCCTAACCTCAAAAAAGTTATTAAAAGGTACAAAAAGTCCTCGTACTATACAAACTGCATACTTATGCAAGCTGAGCTATACAAAAAGGGACAGTAGAATATGTATATAAAAATGGTGCCTCAGGGTAGGTAAAACTGTTTAGACTTTAAGGTTAAAACAGAAATTTATTTTTTTACACTCTATGCCCCATGGCACTTTTTAGTAAAGGTAGGCAAACAAATTTAT
Source organism: Rhagoletis pomonella (assembly GCF_013731165.1). Classification (NCBI taxonomy): domain Eukaryota; kingdom Metazoa; phylum Arthropoda; class Insecta; order Diptera; family Tephritidae; genus Rhagoletis; species Rhagoletis pomonella. The sequence goes on along the minus strand of NW_023458561.1, from coordinate 15,745,318 downwards.
TTAGTCTAGTATAAATTTTCTCAATAACTCTTCTGTAAGGTTTGCATATCTATATTTAAGGTATTCGATACACTCATGCACTTCTGGATTACTTTCTATTGCAATTTCAGCTAGCACTGAATTAAAAATTTTGAAATTTTCCACAATTGCCAAATTCGGTGTTACTTTCTGAAACAGATAATAAAAGATGAAGTAAAAATAATAACTCACCCTTTTATACTTTACCACGTCGTTTAAAAGCCAATTCCCTTCAATATTTATTTATTTCTAATGCTTGGCCTATTTTCGAATAAAAATAGATTTGTTAGCTAAATCACTCTTTACAAAAAGAATTGCAGATAATTGCAGCTGGAATAGATAACATATTAATCCTAACTAGTATAGAAGTAATTAGTGCTATATCACAACCAATCGCACGGAGCAGAAAAAAAGATTTAGTCCATTGAATTAAGAAGTGCGCGGAAAAAAATACTATTATTATTATTATTTAAGTATACTGGACGGAAAATCAGGCCATGTAATGACATTTTCAATAATTAGACATATGCCTCTTATGATAAACAATAAATGTTCTGTTAAGGTGATGTGCGCATCGTACAGTTCCATAACTCTTCTTCTTAGCGTTTTTTCTGGCAGGCTGTAGGTGTGTGTTTGGCAGGCTGTAGGTGTGTTTTTGATTAGTGTATTGGTGTTTTTGGTTCAGTGTGTTACTGTATTTTGAATAAATTGTAATAGAAATGAAAGAAATTGTAATAGAAATGAAAGAAATTGTAAAAGATAAGAGCGCATGCCAAATAACAGGTGATCTCAGCTGTAGGCATTTTTTTGGCAATCAGCTGATAGTGTTTTCTTATGAAACTGTACGATGGATGTGCGTTTCGGAGTTATGTCACTTGAAACATGTATGTATTTTAACATTTTTTTTATGTAGCTATTCAATCCCATGACTTTACTGGCTTAGTTTTCAAACTTGTGATTATATTTTCTGCCAAATCTTGGAAAACCGGGTCACCCAAGGGGTGTAGTATTGGTAACAAGTATAAAAAACGACAAAATGTGACCTTCACCAATATAATTTTTGGAAAACCGGGTCACCCAAGGGGTGTAGTATTGGTAACAAGTATAAAAAACGACAAAATGTGACCTTCACCAATATAATTTTTTCCTCCTAATTACGACTGTGCGGCGTTCGGCGCCTAAGGAATTTTGTGCAAAATTTTCATGGTAGGTATATGCACATTGAAATACATAGTTTGAAGGAACTACTACTCGAATTTTACGAAATGAGAATTACATTTTAAAGGAGTAAAATCATAGGAAGCACGCTTTTTGATCGAAAGCGATCATACAATTGAATAAGGGTCGAAGACTGGTAATCTGAAACAACAAGAAAGTTATCACACATCAAAATCTTTAACGCTAATATCTCAGAAAGCAGTTTTAACAGAAGTGCCCTTATAGCGGAGTTACCTCAATTATTGGAAATAAAACATGTTGATTTTCTTGGGTATTTTTTCTTTAATAAAGAGCTGAATATTTTTTAAATAGATTTTTAATAAAAAGTTGTTTGCTATTTTTTCCCCAATTTATTTAATTCTAAGGTCCCACGGCATTCATAAGTGGTGGTCAAACACCAGGAAGGTTTTACTCCATCGCATCGCAATGTTTTCTGAATAGGGTTAAAGTTCCTCCGGTTTGGTTTTTTAGTGGAAATTTTAACCATCTATAAGCCATTTTTTTAACAGTGGGTCAAAAAGTCCCGTTCTGTTGGGAGTTGGTGGGTAAAATTGTTGGAAAAAAGTAGACCACCCTGGTTTTCAATCTACAATCCGCAAAATATCGTAAGAACTCCGTAATTTAACATAACGGTAGGTAAGATTATTTAAAAAATGTATTAATAGTGACATAAAGTACTGCAATAACTTAACTTTTTCAATTTTTTTTATTTCTGTGTGTATGTAGTATATACCACACACCTCCTCCTGTTGGCCCATTCATCAGCGCCAGGCACTCAACATTTTAATTCAAGTAGGAAGTAACAATATTTCAATTTAAAACTAATTGAAGTATGAATTAAATAGAATTATAATCTGAATTGGCATGGCGAATGCCTAACACTGACGAGATGACGTGATAAGATTAGTAGACTCATGGCTCTTTGGACCATACCTTCTGGGCGGTAGCACCGGCGTCGTCGCCGCTGCCGTATGTCGGCGGAGACCTCTAATACATACATACCAACCCATCCCCGTAGTATCGTTTTATAAAAAGTTGCGTAACTTTGACAATCTTACTCTCTTACTCTTAGATAATTATTTACTGTAACATTCATAAATTTTGAAATTAGTGATGGTTAAATTTGTAATAATAACGGAAAGTAAGCGTTTCGCTGGGTCACGTCTAGGAATCGAGATATATAT
>NW_023458561.1:15739989-15742798 GCF_013731165.1 Rhagoletis pomonella | reverse complement strand
GGGTATATTAATTTTGTTCACATAACGGTTGTTTGTAACAGCCAAAACGAATCGAGATAGATATAGACAAATGTATACATAAATGATCAGGATGAAAAAAGAAATCGATTAAGCCATGTCTGTCTGTCCGTCCGTCTGTCCGTCTGTCCGTCTGTCCGTCTGTCCGTCTGTCCGTCTGTCCGTGTACACGATAACTCGAGCAAAAATTGAGATATCTCAACGAAATTTGGTATGTAGGTTTCCCTTAATCCAAGGTAGGTTGGTATTGAAAATGGGCGAAATCGGACTTTAACCACACCCACTTCCCATATAACGGTAATTTCCAGAAATACGAAAACTGCGATATTTTAGTAACTACTGGAGATTATTCGCTCAAAATTGATATTTGCAATAACTTTTGGACAAAAAATAAGAATATTATAAATTTTTGGAAAATGGGCGTAGCCACGCCCACTTATGGTTACATGTGTATATCTTGGTAACCGCTACACCAATTTCCTCCAAACTTGGCACAGTTGTTGGCCTTGGTACAGCATAAAAAATCGCCGAAACTTTTTAAAATCGGACAATAACCACGCCCACATCCCATATAACGGTAATTTAGAGAAATACAAAATCTTCGATAAATCAGTAAATATTGAAGCTAATTTATTCAAAATTGATGCTTGCAACAATTCTTTACCAAGAAATATGTTTATGGTAAAATTTTGGCACCGCCCACTTATGATCACATATAAGTATATCGGTAACCGTTCTACCCATTTTGTACCAAACTCGGTGTGGTTATTGTGCTTGGCACATATAAGCAAAACGTTGAAAATTATTGAAATCGGACTAAAATAACGGCCGCTTCTCATATAACCGTAAATTTCAGAAATGCTTGAAACTTCAATATTTCGAAATTGGAGGACGCTAATTTACTCAAAATTGATACACCCCGGCTTACCATCTAGCGGAAGGTTTCGGAAAGGTGAAAAAACATATATTTAATACTTGCGCCGGGTATTTAATGTTCGGCTCCGCCCGAACTTAGACTTTCTTACTTGTTTTTTTTTTTGTTATTTATATCCTAATTTTACATTGTTTTGTTTTTCTAAATAGAATATTTCCAAAACTATAGCATTAAAATTGATGTCGTTTGTTACATGCACAATATGTAATTTTACCTATCCTCTTTCCTAACATTAGGTTTGTTTTTTACATTTTCTGGCTAGTTTTGGGCAAATGAGCGTAAACACGAAATTTATGGCCAAGAGAGGACCATATACATTCTTCGCTCCCAGGATAAATTTTGAAATTTATAGAGTCTCTAGGGCTAGGTGAGGTACTGTACTGAGCTGAGAGCACAATAGACATACTGGTCGCAGTGCTTTATTCAACCATCCAAGTACGAAATGCTCTCACAAAAGTGAATAAACTGCCCAAAACCAAAGGTACGCAAAAAAATCCATATTCGTTCCCGAAACCAAGAGATCAACCAGCCGCCAACCTAATACCGTAGACCGTGTCAGCTCAGACAACCTTTCTTATGGGATTCTCAAGTTAAGGCCAGTATGCAGCTCTCAAGAAAACGGTCAAGAAAAAATTTGCCATTATTTCGTGTGTTTGTCCAGGGAATTTTGACATCTGATACTTCACCAGCCTGTTGACTCACTCTTTCCTCAAGAAATAATGGAATAGGGATGTAAAAAAAAATCTATGTTTCGAGCAACATCGATGGTCGATGTTTTGTAAACAATAAGAAACAGTAATCTTAACCGTTAGCTCAACTTTTTGAATCAGCACCCAAGTTGAATAAAAATTAGAAAAATCTGTAAAAACATCGACGTTTTCATTCGATACATCGAACTGCCATCGATGTAATTTTTCAAAACATCAATTCTTCAAACATCGATGTTTTCACCGTAATCTACATCCCTATAATCGAACGGGCATATATTTCTGTTGTGCTCTTTTTTTACAAAAAGCTTTAGAAAACAGTAGTAGAAAGCATAGCAAATTTCTCAAGAACTGCGTACTGCCGTAAGGAAATTTTACACAAGAAAATTTCTTAGCCATTTCTTGTACGTCATTTTATATGAAGTTTTTGCTTTGCATGATGGTGACCAGTGTTACTGCTGAAAATTTTTCGAAAGTCGCAAAAAAGTGTCACAGCCGAAAAAAGTGGCTTCAAATCTTTTATACCATGTATATAAAGACGTTCATTATTTTATCTCTCGAAACTTATTGGGGCATATTAATAGTCGAAATACAATCGACACTTAGGCTAATTATAGCTTTTTGTCATAATTGTCAATGGAATCTGTCAAAAAAGCTGCACCTTATATTAGACTCGACTTTATTTCATCTATGAGTATGCCGCATTATTTTTAATAGGTTGCTAACGGAGATCATCTTCTGGCAAAAAATTCTCTTAAAATAAAAAACTATTGGTGAGGGATATATTAAAAATACGCAATATGCATATTTTGCATTAATTATTAAAATTGCAGTTGAAAAAGTATGTACTTACATCAATATAACTCAAAAGCAAAAATAGTAGATGACAATTATTATAACAAAGTTTAGCCTTTTAAGCTTGTATATAAATTATCGCATATATTTGTTTGTACCGGGAGCTACGAAAATGAATTTGACACAAACAACTTGGGGAAATGCTAAGCTACAACTAGATAATTGTTGCTATTTCTGGACATTTTTGCGGACAAATTTTGACATAATAGAAGGGATGAAATCAGTCAACATCTTGCCAGAGATGTAATTTTTAAGCGCCTTTGAAAAGTAGGTAAATACTGAAAGCATTTTCAAA
>NW_023458561.1:15737809-15739889 GCF_013731165.1 Rhagoletis pomonella | reverse complement strand
TTTGAAAATGCTTTCAGTATTTACCTACTTTTCAAAGGCGCTTAAAATTTACATCTCTGGCAAGATGTTGACTGATTTCATCCCTTCTATTATGTCAAAATTTGTCCGCAAAAATGTCCAGAAATAGCAACAATTATCTAGTTGTAGCTTAACATTTCCCCAAGTTCTTTGTGTCAAATTCATTTTCGTAGCTCCCGGTACAAACAAATATCTGCGATAATTTATATACAAGCTTAAAAGGCTAAACTTTGTTATAATAATTGTCATCTAGTATTTTTGCTTTTGAGTTATATTGATGTAAGTACATACTTTTTCAACTGCAATTTTAATAATTAATGCAAAATATGCATATTGCGTATTTTTAATATATCCCTCACCATTAGTTTTTTATTTTAAGAGAATTGTTTGCCAGAAAATGATCTCCGTTAGCAACCTATTCAAAATAATGCGGCATACTCATAGATGAAATAAAGTCGAGTCTAATATAAGGTGCAGCTTTTTTGACAGATTCCATTGGCAATTATGACAAAAAGCTATAATTAGCCTAAGTGTCGATTTTATTTCGACTATTAATATGCCCCAATAAGTTTCGAGAGATAAAATAATGAACGTCTTTATATACATGGTATAAAAGATTTGAAGACACTTTTTTCGGCTGTGACACTTTTTTTGCGACTTTCGAAAAATGTTCAGCGGTAACACTGGTCACCATCATGCAAAGCAAAAACTTCATATAAAATGACGTACAAGAAATGGCTAAGAAATTTTCTTGTGTAAAATTTCCTTACGGCAGTACGCAGTTCTTGAGAAATTTGCTATGCTTTCTACTACTGTTTTCTAAAGCTTTTTGTGAAAAAAGAGCACAACAGAAATATATGCCCGTTCGATTATAGGGATGTAGATTACGGTGAAACATCGATGTTTGAAGAATCGATGTTTTGAAAAATTACATCGATGGCAGTTCGATGTATCGAATGAAAACGTCGATGTTTTTACAGATTTTTCTAATTTTTATTCAACCTGGGTGCTGATTCAAAAAGTTGAGCTAACGGTTAAGATTACTGTTTCTTATTGTTTACAAAACCACGACCATCGATGTTGCTCGAAACATCGATTTTTTTTTACATCCCTATTGCATTATTTCTTGAGGAAAGAGTGAGTCAACAAGCTGGTGAAGTATCAGATGTCAAAATTCCCTGGACAAGCACACGAAATAATGGAAAATTTTTTCTTGACCGTTTTCTTGAGGGCTGCATACTGGCCTTAACTTGAGAATCCCATAAGAAAGGTTGTCTGAGCTGACACGGTCTACGGTATTACGTTGGCGGCTGGTTGATCTCTTGGTTTTGGGCAGTTTATTCACTTTTGTGAGAGCATTTCGTACTTGGATGGTTGAATAAAGCACTGCGACCAGTATGTCCATTGTGCTCTCAGCTCAGTAAAGTACCTCACCTAGCCCTAGAGACTCTATAAATTTCAAAATTTATCCTGGGAGCGAAGAATGTATATGGTCCTCTCTTGGCCATAAATTTCGTGTTTACGCTCATTTGCCCAAAACTAGCCAGAAAATGTAAAAAACAAACCTAATGTTAGGAAAGAGGATAGGTAAAATTACATATTGTGCATGTAAACAAACGACATCAATTTTAATGCTATAGTTTTGGAAATATTCTATTTAGAAAAACTAAACAATGTAAAATTAGGATATAAATAACAAAAAAAAAAAACAAGTAAGAAAGTCTAAGTTCGGGCGGAGCCGAACATTAAATACCCGGCGCAAGTATTAAATATATGTTTTTTCACCTTTCCGAAACCTTCCGCTAGATGGTAAGCCGGGGTGTATCAATTTTGAGTAAATTAGCGTCCTTCAATTTCGAAATATTGAAGTTTCAAGCATTTCTGAAATTTACCGTTATATGAGAAGCGGCCGTTATTTTAGTCCGATTTCAATAATTTTCAACGTTTTGCTTATATGTGCCAAGCACAATAACCATACCGAGTTTGGTACAAACTGGTAGAACGGTTACCGATATACTTATATGTGATCATAAGTGGGCGGTGCCAAAATTTTACCATAAAC
>NW_023458561.1:15735012-15737709 GCF_013731165.1 Rhagoletis pomonella | reverse complement strand
CGGGCCTAGGTGGCTACCCTGAGGGACTCCTGAAGTAACATCAATGACGTCAGAGATAGTATTTTTAAACAATACCCTTTGTGATCTATCATAGAGGTATGAAGAGATCCAACGTAGAAAATTAGGTGGAAGACCAAGAAGATCAAGTTTATAGATGAGCAACGAGTGGCACACTTTGTCAAATGCTTTACTGAAATCAGTATATATAACATCAACAGTTTTGCTCTCACTAAATGCTTTTGAGATATAGGATGTTAATTCAAGTAAATTTGTAGAAGTTGATTTGCCCTTGCAAAATCCATGTTGACTGTATGAAATGCTTGAAGTGATAGAATGCGTCAACCGATTTGTTATAATTGCTTCAAATAGTTTAGGAATTGCAGAAAGCTTAGCTATGCCCCGGTAGTTCTCCACTGAAGACCTGCTACCGCTTTTATGTAAGGGGGTTATGAACGATTCCTTCCATACAGTTGGAAAAACGCCCTCTTTAAGAGACAAATTAAATAAGGCTGTTAACGGCTCATAGAGATAATCAGCACAATTTCTAAGAAAACAAGTGGGGATCTGGTCAGGACCATAACTAAAAGACTGCTTTAAGGACTTCAGGTAAACTAAAACATCATCGGGAGATATTATAGGGTTATGTATTGAGTTAATTGGACTTAGTTTAAAAGGATAGTCAAAGTATGCTTGGGAGTTAGTGGAATAATTGGATTTAAAAAACTGAGCGAACATGTTAGAAATTGTTTGATTATCACCAGAGACGGTATTTTGATACTTCATGGCGGAAGGAAACCCACGTACATTTCGCTTGGAGTTTACGAAATCATAAAATGATTTGGGGTTATATATTATACGTCGTTTGATTTTACACAAGTAATCTTTATAACACTTTTTGTTTAATTCAAAGAACTTGTGACGCAAAAGTGAGTATTTTACATAATATGAGTGTAAGCCGGTTTTTTTGTGTAATCTAAAATAACGTGACTTTCTGTTTTTCAAGTTTCTCAGTTCTTTAGTGAACCATAACTGTGTTTGTTCTTCAGGAACACACATGCGTTGAGGTAGTCAGAAAAATCCTCCGTCACAGTCCTTGGAACATATTAATCTAGATTTGCTAAAGACACTTCTCCGGTTGATATAAAGTCATACTTATCGACAAAAATTAAAACTAAAGATGTATTTATTCGTAAATTTAATTTTAAATATGATCGCGATATTTCATCTTTTAAAATTGATGTAGCTGCCGAATATTTTGATGCACTACTAAATAATTCATTTTTGACGACCGGGGCGTTTGTTCTCGAGTTTGAGTATAAACCCAATAAAGGTAACAACAACGTAGCTAAAATTTCTAATCTTAATTCTGTTTCAAAAAACTAACTCGCAAGTCTAATTTAAGAATTTACTATCAAAACGTTAGAGGTTTGAATACCAAATTAACTGACTTATATTTAAAAGGTTTTGACTGCAATTACATTATTATTTCCTTGACCGAAACATGGCCCAAACCTCATATTTTTAACTCCGAAATTCTTCCAAATGAATATCAAATATACAGAAGCGACCGTGGGGGAAGAATCGGTCGGTGGTGGTGTTCTTTTTGCGGTGCATTCGCGATACCATCCGAGGAAGTTAGTGTTCCTGTCATTAAATATACTGAATTTAAATGTATACATGTACAGGCTAGTAAGAGTTACGTTTACTTAGCTCTTTGCTACATCCCTCCTAATTCTGCCATATCAGTCGTGTTGCTGTGTTGTTGCAGCCAAGATACTCACTCGCCTCTGTGCAGCATGCACGCCCCAAAAAATGCAAGGAAAGCTCAACGTCGAAAAGCGGAAATCATAACAGACGGACAATGCATTCGCCACCCGCCTCTCGCACCTGTTCTCAAACCGAGATATGCGATCAGTAGAACCGCATTTCCTGCTCATTACATACCACCGCCGAAGAAGAGCTTGAAATGTTGAAATGTTGGCAGCTCTAAACGATATTAGCGCCGTGTTCAAGGTCAGCCTTATATGGGTTCCGGGACACAGAGATATTGAAGGAAAGTGCAGGGCCGGTGAGCTGGCCAGGAAAGGTACCAATCTACCCGTGGCAACCTGCAAATTAGAACTTCGAAATAGCATGATCCAAGAGGCCAACAGGTGATGGCTAGAGAAGGGCACTTGTAGAACAACCGGGCTGCTTTGGCCGCAAATAGAAAAGAAAAATACTAAAGAGTTGCTGTGCCTCTTAAGAGAGGATATTGCGAAGGTCACGGCTTGTGTAGCCGGTCATTGCCTATTTGGCAGGTACTCTTCAAGACTAGGAATTTTCTCCCACCGCAGAGCACTTCTTCTGTAGTTGCCCAGCTTTGGCCAAGAGGAGAGCAGGCTTTTTAGGCAGGCCCTTCTTTAGCTCTCTAACGGAATTATCACGCGTAGGAATAAAACCGATTCTACGTTTTATAAAAGCCTCAAATTGGTTCTCTGAAGAATAGTCACCGAGGTTCCAGTGTTCTGCAGTGGTGCCACAATGGACCTTCAAAAGGTCTAAATGAGTTGATAACTTGAACCCACTGCCACATCAACCTAATCTAACCTGTACCCGTACATTAAAGTTTCAAACTTTTCACAGATTCCAATACATTTGTCAAATTTTAAAACTCGCCATCGAAAGTTAAAACTTTTGAATCAGAGCTTTTAGTAA
>NW_023458561.1:15722604-15734912 GCF_013731165.1 Rhagoletis pomonella | reverse complement strand
TTCTTATATAATAGGTAACCATAACCTGGAACAGGTATACAATTTTGTGGACCTTGGTATCACAATGGATCCTAAGCTTAATTTTAATCTTCACATTAATGTGACAGTCAACAAGGCTAAAGGTGTACTTGCATTTGTGAAACGATGGTCAAAAGAATTTAGTGACCCTTATATCACTAAAACCCTGTTTACAACATTAGTAAGGCCGATTCTGGAATACGGCTCGGTGGTTTGGAATCCAAGGTATCAAATTTACTCAGACAAGATAGAATCAATTCAAAAACAATTCCTACTTTTTGCTTTAAGAAATTTCCGATGGGATTCTCAATATAGTCTTCCACCTTATACGAGTCGCTTAAAACTTATTAACCTTCCTACACTTGCCAGTCGCAGGGAAATGCTTGGTATAATTTTTATGGTTAAATTACTGACAGGCTCAATTTCAAGTCCGTCTCTTCTGGCTGATGTAAGCTTTAATGTTCCCTCCCACGTATCAAGACACTTTTGTCCCATATTTCTGAAAGCTTGTAAAACCAATTTTGAATTGCACGACCCACTCCGTTGCTTATGCCAGGATTTTAACTCTCATTCCAGCACGTTTGATATATCAGATCCGCTTTTCAGCATTAAGAAAGCGATACTCTCCTCTCTCAATAAGTGAACTATTGACATAAATACATAAAATCAGCTGATGAATTTAGTTCTGTAGCTGAACAGTTTTAGATCTCGACACTTAACAAACTCCTGCCTATCGTGACTCGGCACAAAAATTTAAAATATTGGTTCCGTACGTCATGCGGACTGCGCGGATGGGCGGGAATGGAGGGTAAAAACCGTTGGGATATTATTATTATCTGTTTAGGTGGACTACTAACACGCCTACATTTATTTTCTCGGCTATCCTCAGAATGTGGAGGGTTGTCGAGACATGTGAAAGACTTAAACATTTTTTCATGATGCTTAAATTTCTCAACAAGTACCGACAAATCCTTCCCAATTTCAAAAAAAGCATTTTTGGACTGCCTAAAGAATTTAAATAAATCAACTTCGATTGATCTACATTTTTGACAAGACCTCATTAATAGCGTCTAACACCCTACTGCTCAAAACATCGCTTTTAACGTGGTAATTGGCGTAAATACCCGACATGTTGAGAATGATATTTATGTATGTAAGCAAAAAATTCCAAAACAGTTTTGAAAGCGATGTATGAGAAAATCAATCAGCTGGCAAATAACAATTTGATTGCTATGTAGCGAACAGTTTTAAATACACTGTATTTTGACGCTTAATAAACACAACGCAAACAGCTGTGACAAGGATGAATCGGCAGAAATGACATAAAGAGCAAAATCAATGTGCACAAACAAAAACAATTGTAGTTATAAATAAACCAAAGCAATTGACAATAACAAAAAAAATACAAAATGTATTATATGAAACAAAAGACTCGGCACATGTTATTAAGAATATTAAGTTAAATTGATCAAATTCACAGGAAACTATGATTTTATACTTATCTTCAATTGTGCACCAAACGTTTATTAGCAATTTTATTGTAATATTTACTTAATTAAAGTTAACAACTTAAAAAAAATTAATTTTTATGAGAGCACAAAAAAGCACAGCTACACAGCTTTGACGTTTGAATTAAAATTAAAATAATAATAGGTTTGTATAGTAACTTCTCCAGTAAAATATTGCAGCGAGAGCGTAAAAAAGAATAGAGCGTAAAATTGAGAAGAAGAGAAAACTAGCAGAAAAAGTTATTCAACGCAAAACTAGTAAAAACTTGAAAGTGAATAGTTGTTGCACCGTTTTGATATTCTGCTGTAAACATTTTACTATTTATAAATCAGTTTTAAACTCTTTGCCTTGCACACAAGCACTTACATAGTCCTGTGCGTCATTAATATTTTGATTTCCACTCATTTTACTTTTGTTTGTGCTAAACCAATTCAACTTTTGAAATTTATTCTTCTTCTTCTTCTGCTAGTATAAATTTCACTAGCAAGAATTCGCAGCTCTCCCGTATTGTTACGCTCTCAATTCAGTGCTCTGTTACAAATTTTTTGGGTCGTCATACACTTTTCCAGTAAAAATTTGCAGGTTCCAGTACAAATTAGTACTGACTATTGGTTACTACACAAACCTAATGTCAGCATGGAAATTCAACGCAGAATCACTTTTGCCAACAAGTGATACTTTGGGCTGCGCAGGCAATTCAGGAGTAAAGTCCTCTCTCGACGTACGAAAACCACGCTCTATAAGTCACTCATCATGCCCGTGCTGGTATATGGCGTAGTAGCATGGACAATGACAACATCCGATGAGGCGGCTCTTGGAGTATTCGAGAGAAAGATTTTGCAGAAGACTTTCGGGCCTTTACACGATGGCGACGACGAGTACCGCAGACGATGGGACGATGAGCTGTATGAGCTTTACAACGATCTAGACATAGTGCAGCGAATTAAAATTCGGCTGCTCCGCTGGCTTTTCCATGTCGTTCGAATGGACAGAAACACTCCTGCTCCGAAAGTATTCAACGCGGGCCTTGAGCATTTGTATCTCATTTATATTAAGTACCAGGTTGACCGAGCTTTGCCCGGAGTGCATATACTTTTTAAATTTTAAAGGTTTTGATATCAAATATCGGTCATTTGGATAGCTTTAAAAAAATATTTTTGAAAAAAAAATCGATTTCGATATCTATTAAGTAAACTTCTTACGCTAAAATTTAGGTGGCAACCCTATTCCCGAAATACGCTGGACTGAATAGTATATATCTTGAGCGTATATATAATGTGTATGTATAAAAAATGCCGATTGGAATTAACAAAATAAAAATTTTTATTACATAGAAGCGTGGCAACCCTAATCAAAAAAATTTTCTAATAAAAGTCCTCAACAATACCTTTCATCTGATATCCATATTTCTATGTTTTAGATAAATTGTGTAGAATCGAAAATGAGTGGCAACCTTACACTTCTATCCTAACGGATACTATTTTGTATATAGGGAAAACATTGTTTAAGAACCTCCTCTTGGTACCCATGAATAGTAATAATTTACCTTTTTTTCTAAACAAAAAATTAATAAATATGCCCTATTAAAAATATTTTTGAATTAGGGATCTTTAAAACACCTTCCATTTGATGTCAATATTATGATGTTTTAATTAATTTGCAACTAATTTCGAATAGGTGGCAACCTTATATGAGTCTTCTCGGAGATAATACCTATTCAGATAACCTTAGAATCCAAAAAATTACCTGTGTTCCGAGAACCCTATGGATATATCTTATATATAAAAATAAGTGCACGTTTTTGGTGTGACCTCATAACTTGAGAACGGCTTCACCGAATTTAACCAAATTTATGTGGCATATTCGATCTATCATGCAGATTGTTTATGCGAAGTTTGCTCGAATGCGGAAAAGGGGGCGTGGCAACACCCATACTAACAAAAATATAAAAATTTGGTGTGATCATATAACTTGAGAACGGCTTCACCGAATTCAACCAAATTTATGCGGCATATTCGGGCTATCATGCAGATGGTTTACGTGAAGTTTTCTTGAATTCGGAAAAGGGGGCGTGGCGCCTCTATTTTATATATAAAAATTAGTGAGTTAGCTTATAACTTGAGAACGGCTTCACCGAATTCAACGAAATTTATATAGTTTATTCGGGCCATCATGCAGATATTTTATGTGGAGTTTGCCCAAATTTGGAAAAGGGGGCGTGGCATAGGTATCTTATGTATAAAAATAAGTACACGTTTTTGGTGTGAGCTTATAACTTGAGAACGGCTTCACCGAATTCAACCAAATTTATACGGCATATTCAGGCTATCATGCAGATGGTTTACGTGAAGTTTTCCCGAATTCGTAAAAGGGGGTGTGGCACCTCCCATACTAACTAAAATTTGTATGTTGTATATCTCTGGAAGTTGGTATAGAGGTATATCAAATAATTCCATACTCATGGAGAAAAATGGGCGGTATTGGAAAAGAGGGCGTGGCACCTCCCATCTTATATATAAAAAATAAGTACAAGATTTCAACCAAATTTATACGGCATAGTCGGGCTATTATGCAGATGGTTTGTGTTAAGTTTCCCCGAATTCGGAAAAGGGGGCGTGGCACCACCCATACTAACAAAAATTTTCATCTGGTATATCTCTTGAAATATTTGTAGTAGATTACTGGAAATTGGTATAGAGACATAGAAATAATTCCATACTCATGGAGAAAAATATGCGGTATTGGGAAAGGGGGGCGTGGCACCTCCCATCTTAAATAAAAAAATAAGTGCATGAATTCTACCAAATTTAAACGGTATATTCGGACTATCATGCAGATGGGTTATGTGAAGTGGGCCCGAAGTCGGTTCAGCGGTTCATGATATATGACAGTTTATGTCTGTCACATAAACCACGTATATGGTACAACAGCACATACAGGAAAAATCGAAAACATAGTGAAAAATTGTTGCTATAATGTGCTGTTTTTATCTTTTCTTCGGATAAATTAAATCAAGTATAAACATGACTGCAAGTTTTTCAATAGGGATTTTGTAGAGCCAATGGAATGAAAGTCACCACAACACAACATATCTGTCATTTCATCGTATTATCGAAAAGGTGGTGTACATTGATGTTCGGTCTTTCTATCTTGGACTTTGGAGAATCAACACGTGTGTTTAATATAGTTCTTAATTCATATTTCATTTTATTTTTTTTCGTAAATTTCAATATTTTTGCACAAATTTGTTGCAGCGTTTCGTACGAAAAGTTTGAGTACACTGGAAATTTTCCATGCAGGTATTTCTCCTCATTGATTTATAGTGAACAAAACCATTATGGAAAATTGTGGATGTGTTGTGTTCTTTGGCTTCGAACGAAGTTTTTTCAAGTGCTCTTTTACTGTCGATTGTGAATTTCATTTGATTATTTAAAAAAAAAAGTGCGTTTACCATACGATTTATCGAATTCGTTCCTATGCATTGCGTTTTTCGTTCGCTATTGAATAAAATGCCACGATCCAGTCGTTCAAATATAGGCCGACATACGCGTCTTGCGAACATGATGTTATCGCAAGGAAGATCGCAAAATGTTGAGGAGCACTCCCAACAAAAGGAAGTACGGAGGATTTTTCATTAATTTTTCAATATTTGGTGTAGAGAAGCACACCGGGGTAGATACCGCTAGTATATATATATATATATACAAGAATTCCTCATTTAATGTAATAAGATATGATTATTTACTGATTAAATTCCTGAACATTGCAAAGTTAGAATTAAGTTTTTCATTTTAATAAAAGCTCGTGAGCGGCATAGAAATTCTGACGAAATTTTCATGTTTTAAATGAATTTGGACGTAAGTATCACCGGAAGGATAAATCAACACAAAAATGAAAGGAAAGCAAAATCAAATTTTAAATGAAGGGTGGCCAGAAGTAGTATTTATTTTTCGAGCAAAAGTTTTAATTTCGATTTTCAATTAAGCCAACCAACGTCAGCGTCCTCAAAACACCAGAGCTTTTGTAAGCAACATCAACAACCAAAAAGGGGTGGGGAGCGTATGAACATATGTATGTACATAGCCCATCCCAATATGCAAATACTAACTCGCAATGTGCGAAGAGTTCGCGCTGGCTGCGATTGAAGCAGCGATGACGATTATGTACTTGTACTTTGCAAGCGTATCATGGTCCCCATCGCCTAGGATACCTCTATATTTTTGTTACCACTTGCCTTTTCCTTCGTACAGCTCGTCGAAGCTGCGGCAGATTGGTTTTAAAACCTTTTTTTATTCATTATGTTTTCACTGTTTTTCTTTTGTTTTCTTGCAGATTCTCCTTTATCCGGAAGAGGGTTGGGCGCGGACCGCCTCCTCCAGCTACTGGACTATCACGCCTTGTTGGTGGCAGCCAGGTCGTTGTCGCATCGAAGAGTTCACCGGCACACAACGCCAGTCGACTAAAGCAAAAATGGTGCCGCTCGAACAGAAAGGTTCGCTTCTCATCGCAGGGCACTTTCATGGCAAAAAGACTGCGTCCGGTAGTTCGGTAGGCGGCAAAACCTGCCTTGACTGCGCCGATGGTAGTGCCGCAAGTGCCGACAGTGGCAAGGAAAAGGATATTGACGAATTCAAATTGTATCTGACCTCAAATATATCAATGGAGGACTACAATATGGGCTACTGTCTGACTGGGTTCGTGGAACGCCGATGTCAGCACACCAATGCTTATCAAATGACCCACTTCGCCGTCATCAAACGGCAATGGCCGTCCATTAGCAGCGCAGATGCAAAGTCAACGTAATTAAATGAAAACTTTTACATTATTTATTTGTATATTGTACCAATACGAAAATTTAGTATTCGTTTGTATATTTAGCTTAGTAAGCTAAGTAGAAATATAATTGGTATTAAGCTAAATGTTGACATAGCTTTAAAACCTAAATAGACATTTCCACAGTACTATTTATGGTAAAGATTTAGGATAAGGAAACTACAGTCAGCTTTTAGGCGCTTGAACGTTAATAGGTAGTATTAGGTATTTATCGCACTACATGCGCAGTCTTTCTATTCCAATATGCGGGATGTTTGAAATAAATTTGCTTTGGGGAAAGTATTGAATCCCAGTCGGAAAAGTAGTAATGCATTACATGCGTGATACATAGTTTAATGTATTTCTTATGTACTATGTAATCAGCATTCCAATGTATCCACAAACTCCCAAAAATTCCATATTAAATCACATTCATTTCTGCATTACTGTAATGCAAAATTGAATGCCCCACTTTTCTTAGGACAATGCCGCGGGGGAAAAATGCATTTTCGAATGTGAAAAGGGTTGTTTTACTGATTATTTTTTCGAGCGAGGGCGATGTCCTAGGAAAAGTGGGGCATTCAATTTTGCATTACCTAGTATCGAGAAATTAATGTGTTTTAATATCAAAAATTTGAAAATTTTTGAATACATTAGAATGCTGATTACATAGTTAGCAGTAATGTAATCGAGAACTCATAAGAAATACATTATATTATTTATCACGCATGCAATGCTTTACTACTTTTTCGACAGTACTTACTTTACTTTCAACTAAAGCTAAAATAATTAATATTTTGATATAATTTTAATTAGAACTCAGTTAAGATCCCCTTCTTCGTTTAATATTGGCATAAACAAAGCACTAATAAGAACTCGAGTCATGCAAAATATTTATCTACATCGCATTTAATCAAGTTTGACGAAAACAACTGAAATCAAACAACAAAAAGACGCAGAACACTACAGTTTCAAATGCAATATCAAGGCCCCAAACGAATAATTGTTATTTGATTTGATTAGAATCTACATATCGCACACCTATAATAGTTCAAAGTGCGATCAACACAAAAAAAAATAGGAAGATTTTTTGTTTAAATATCACTAATAAGACTTACCTCCAATTAACGAAAATATATTTTCTTCATTATTATAAACAGTAACAAAAAACTGCTGATATGACTGAATTTTTGAGGAAAATTATCCTTTTTGACTATTTTAATAAAAATTTTTAGCAAAACGAAGAAAAGTTTAACATTTTAACAGGCAGGAAAAACTTAAGCAATTTTGCTTAAATTTAAGCAAATCGGCAACGTATGCCTTCCCTCGGTTTCCGTCAAGCGGCTCCACTTACCAGTACGCGCTCGACCGAACTCAGTCCTAATAAATTATGTCCTGCTTCCGGAGGCTCCTGGTTGATTGAAATGTTGCTGCTACCTAAGCTTCCAGAAGGAGCAGCAATTCTTCCGAGGCTGCGGGGCAGTATTGCTACGTACAAATTTTTTTCCTACCAAAATTTCTAGCAAAACCTACCATTAATTTTTTTTTTTAACTTAAGAAAATCTATTTTTCTATACCCTAATTGTAATCAATCCAACTTTAGGATATTTACAAGTTAAGCAATTTGGAAGGTGCCATGTTACAAATTTTGTATGGGGCAGACAATCGTTCCCCAAAGTGTATCAGTCAGCTATTGATTATACGTGGGCAGTCACATACAACATGCTCTGGGGTTTCCTCCACCAGTCCACAAAACCTAACCTAGTACTATGTACTTCTATTAAAATGTATGCACCTTTTTCGTTTGGAATAATAAATATCCCCGCATATAGAATAGATTGAAAACAGATCGGAGTGCTAATATTCGCTTAAAGTAAACCCAAATTAAAGCAGGAATTGCTGCAAGAATTTTCTTACATTTACAAATAAACTCAAAGGCTAAATTTAAATCTTAATGTACTTGTAGAAACACGTAGATGCTATATGAAAAACAAGACTTTAATAGAAACCAAAGAAAATACTGTCCAACTGCGCTAATGCATCGAGAGAAGTTCAAGCAAAATAGTATATCAAAATTTCGTCCACTAAATTGGAGCGCGAACACAATGGCAACACTGCAACCGAATCAGGTAACACTACCACCCACACAGACACCAAACTTAGAGCACAAAATTACTCCTTCCGCTTCACTACCTCACAAGCTACTCACCTCCACTGCGACATTTTCACTAGCTCATATTCATTCAACACCGAAAAGTACCCAGCGTTGCATTGTGCCACGCCAATCCGCTCCAATTAAATACCTAAATAAGTGAAAATTTAAAACTTAAATCAAAACGAAAAAAAAACAAAAATCTCATCTACTCATTACCAACACTGATTAACGATTAATCAAAATTTTTATAAAGGTGTAATTACATAATTTTTTTTTGCAGAACAAGAAATCAATGACGACTATGACAACAAATAAATTGATGATAAAGAATTAGTGAACTTTTGATCAAAAGAGTGAATTATATATTTTGTGTAGTTTTGCAAGTGCATAATTAAAACTTTTACTTATACGCGTATACGTATTCGTATGTATGTATGTATAGTATATTTACATATTGCTTTTTATGTATGTGTGTTAGCATCAAAGCTTGACAAGTTTGGCTTAAGCATTAATATATTTTCCTATGTAATTACGTATGCTTACGTATTTTCATGTTAATGCAATTTGTAACGTGTTTATTGTATAACTGTAGGCGTTTTGTGTAATTTTATAGCAAATAAAAAAATCAATTTAAAATGTAATAAACATCCAAGAACTTGCAAAACATGCATTCAGTGTCAGTACCTGCAAATATTCAGAATATATTTAAATAAAAAAGTTGTAGTGTAAAATTTAACGCGCTGTTAAATTAATATATTTATGTAATTAAGTCTTGTATACGTGTTTATGTATATGTATTTCAGTAGGAATGGCAGTTAGTCCACTCGCAGCTGGAAGCAGCATTCCCGCTTGAAGGCAATTACAATTTTTGTTGGTAATTATCGCGAAAAAGTAAAAAAAAAAATGTCTCCTTATGTTGATTGTTCTTGATTTTATTAAATTGCCAGAAGGCAGAGCCTGCTTGGCGATACAAATTCAAGACGAGTCCTCCATTTTTTTATCATCTCAATCTCAGCCTGCTTTTCTTTATTCATTCTGAATGTTTGGAATAAACTTTTTTGTTTACTTATTTTTTAGAACGTTCCTGATGGTACGTTAACGTATATTTCAAATACATTCTGTTTATTTCGGCTGTGAAATGGGATTATCCGGAATGTATAAAGAAACGCAGCCTCAGTATTTATACAGAATCGGTATACAACCTCAAAGAAACATTGTAAATTGATATCTTATATAGCTTCAAAGTTTACTTTATAAAGTCCGCTGTTTTGTGTATGTTTGGTGGCGAGCTCGCGGAAATAGTTACGGATAAAACTAACTGCAAAAGCATATTATGAATAGTTTTTTAAGTTTATCCGAAATCAGAAGCACAAACATCATTCAAATATATCGGGAAATGTTAAACCACTAGTAGCCATGACTGAAAAAAATTAAAGCTGAAGAAACATCGATGGGAACATCGATAAATCGATGTTTTTGTATGAGCTGCTGACATCGATGTTTTTGCAAATTGCAACCCCTGGTGCGTAAACAGGTAAATCAGTTCCATTCGCTTAAACATTTTCGATAAAATTTTATTAATATTCGTGATTTAAGACATTAACTATTGAATTGCGGTGGTGTTGGAGACTTGAAGTATTGAAGTGAGTAAAGACCGAGGACAAATATTTTCTTGTCATATAGTTTTATATGAGCAAATAGTTTCATGGGTTAACGATTCAATTTAGTCTAGCCCTTAAAGGGACAAAAGCGTTATACATAATTTGATATATTGAAATTAGTTCATAAGTCAGCAAAAATCTTAATATTCTTAAAATTTAGTCATCGACCTTTTTCTTTCAAACATCGAAAACATCGATGTTACCAAACATCGTTTCTCCAGCTCTAAAAAAAAATTACAAACTGCCGAAACAGACGAGTGTAAAGTATGCGATTTGAAGGATACAATTTTCAACCCTTGCATCGCAGCTTTAATAATTTAAATATATTAGCAACCATAAAAATTCAAAGGAAAATATTTTACCGCAGATCAATTGGAACAATGTAAAAGGACAAATTTTCAAATTTTTCGTAACAGTTGCGATCCTAATCATAATGAAGACACTTCTGACGAAGAAATTGTGATATCGGATCCTAGTAATCTCTGGGAATCCCATGATAAATCTGCAAAATTGAAATAAACGTATATTTAAATCAACCAATTCTTCTTCTTAGTGTCAAAATATTCCATTATTGGAATTTTAAAGGTTGCGAAAAATTGTTTAACTGCGCCACCAACGAGTGTGGCTAGCGAACAATTATTTAGTACAGTTGGTCAGCTGTAACCCCATAAACGATCAAATCTCTTAGGAGAAAATGCAGACACGCTTCTTTTTTTGGCATATAACAACAAGCTTTTTAATTTTATGAAACTTACTTCAAGTCTTTAAAATGCTTTTACCGTTTATAGCCCAATTCTGTATCGGTGACAAAAATTTTTTTACTGACAAATTTAAAATTTTTCATAGAAGTATTTTTCCATTTATAAAACTGTGACAAGAGTTTGTCACTGATACAGAATAGAGCCGTAAGACTGCACTTTTTTGCATTTTTGATTTTGTTTTCAACTATGTATGATTGTATGGCGTTCCTTTTATTTGAAAAACAATAAAAATAACTTGTTACGAAATAAAAAATCACACACTTGTTATTTTTAAAACGTAAAACTTAATTTTAATGTACGACTTCGGCTTCGGTCGGGAACTAGTTAAGAGTATTGATTGTTTTAGCCGTTTATTTTATTTTCGTATATTTTGAATTACCTTTCTAAATCATCAGCTTGCCCGCAATCTCAGCAGAAGCGTATGTTTCTCTGCTGCCTGGGTATACATCTGCATGTACATTGTTTGTAATATTCAGTTACCACGGTTGACATGAATGTTTCCAAAATCATTTAAAAATATGTATGTATATACAATAGTGGTATTCTGTAAGTTTTGCAAAACCTTTGCACCGTGCAAGGATTGCACTGTTGAATTGGTTTTCCAATAAGAAAAATTTGCGAACCGTGCAATGCGTACACCGTTCAAGGATTTTGCAAAATTTAGTGAATACCCTTAATGCTGATACATTTCAATATTTAGCTATTTGTTATGCAAATTTTTGTACTTCGGATGCAAATTATGTATGCACTTTTATAACAGTACAATCAATAAGCTTATATTTTTTTCTAATTCATTGTATTTCTTACCGCATACAAAAAAAATCAAAGTTAAAATTTTGTACAAATAGACGCAAATGTACATCCACAAGAGCTTCTTAAATGCATACAAATAAGGAAAAATTAATAAAATGTATAAAAAAAAAGATTTATTTATACACCCAACTTTAATTACATACCAAAAAATTAAGAAATAAAATCAAATACATGCATACATATTTTACCGCATAAAGAACAAAATAGTTTGCGAAAATTGATTTAAAAAAACATACAATGTATCAAAATAAGATAGTAGAAAAATAAATAGAGAAAAAATACGTTCCCATTGCAAAATGCCATGGCAAACTGTGTATAATGGGATTAACGTTAAGCTCATAAAAATGCTCAAATGAAACTAGTTATAACGCATTTAAATACATAATTGGAAATTCAAACAATTACTTGCTTATGATAAATAAAGAGTGAACCATCAGTAACAGATACGTCAAGAAGTGTTTATGTTGACAGCATTTGGATACAATAAATTTACAAATCTGTAAGTATACTGAGGCAGTTTTAAATCGTGCTGGTACATGAGCAAATCTCACGAGTTATTTTTTTAAGTGTCACTCCCTT
>NW_023458561.1:15711318-15722204 GCF_013731165.1 Rhagoletis pomonella | reverse complement strand
CATAATTTTTTGTTTTAATAACTTAAGGAGGTTTTCAAATAAATTGCTCATATTAGAGGCATAGAAAGTTGGCATCAAATACAACATATCTGTGAAGTTTCAAAAGTTTACCATGAAATTAAGAAAAAAATGCATAATAACTGTCGCAGCTATTTTTACGATTTTTTTTTTTAATCTTAAGAGTTTAAGATACATCAAAATGTTAAAATTAAACGGTGAAAATGTTCTTGCCAAAACAAACGATACAACTATTGTGTCACCCAATGAAAAATAATTACACACTGAAAGTAAAATTTCGTAAAAGTGCAACGAAAAACTTTCGTAGTCTAGTTGGTTTTTGTACAATGTACGAAACTTTCGTTTCTAATACGAACACGTTTTTCACAACGAAATAAGATTTTACGAACCATTATTTTACGAAATACATTCGTAAATTTAGAAGATTTTATCCAGACGTCCAATCGACATTTTTGAGATATCGTTGGAAAGGTATTGCAGAGTATGTTCAGAAAATTTATTCAAATTTCATAAACGATTATCCGAATTCTTAAAAATTAGGCAGAGTGTTGCGAAACAAAAAACGTGTTTTTTGCTTTTGCCGGTTTAAGGGGTTACATGGGTGCACCCGGCATATTTAGTGTTATTCTATAGGTCAAAACCTTTCCAATGATACCTTAGACATATATTTAGCTCCGGCTACTAGTTGCAAAGATATAGAGCTAAATTGGTTTTGGTTCGTGTCTCTACTACGAGGTGTTTGCGATGTGTGTAGCGTCTGTACGTACCTTCATTTAATTTTTTTTCAAACTTTTGGGTTTTAAGTAAAAAAGAAACTAAGAAGGTTTTGTTCCAGGATGTTTCGTTTTGTAAGCCGTTGTGGGCGCGGCCGTATTTTTTTATAAAATATAAATATGTCATATCTTTATCGCCTCAAAACTAAAAATTGGCCTGCTGGAAACATATATTTCGGAGATTTTCTGGTCAGTCGATTTTATTCTATGTTTCCTCAAGTCTAGCTCAAAGCCTTAGCTTCCATTTGGTATATACATAGGTTATGTCTGGAAAAACTCTTGTTGTGGAGGTATTGCGATTCAAATTTGAAAAAAATTTTGCTCCAAATAGCGACAAATGGTTAAAAATTAACGTATTTGTCCAATTTGGTTACTTTAAGATATAAACATAAATCTTTCCAATTTTCATAGCAAGCTTTTTATATTTGCTGGTTTGTAAATTTGTTATAGGTATGTACACAGTATGTAACTATACATGCGTTTACAACCCAAACTTAACCTCCCTGGCAAGATGCAAACATAACGCTCGTATCTATACTTTTTTAGACAGTATAATACTTTTTTTATTCCAAAAATGCATACTGGGATTTGTTCCAGAATACTGCATTTATGCATTTTTTGCTGCCTAAATTTTTTAATACACAGTGTTCGGAGAAATACGTTACAAAAATACCTTTAGAAATGTATATATATGTATACTGTTATGTAAATAAATAGGGACATGACATCTTCACCAGCTTTGACTATTATACTTTCGTTTATTTAATGTTTATTAATTTTTTATAAACGTCTAGTTAGTTATATAATACTTAATACCATATAAATCCACATTTCAAACTTTGTGGAGAAATTAAAAAAAAATCACAACAACAAACTTTGTATTTATAATTTATATTATACTAGCAGACCCGGTGAACTTCGTCCCGCCCAAAATTATTATATATTTTATTGAAACTTTTTGGCACATTCGTCTGCTAAGATTATGGTTTGGTGGTCATTTGCCGCTTTAAATAACCTAAGGAAAGTGCTATATCCGTGAAGACGTTCTTGAAATTCTCCAGTTGTGCGGCATTTCATAGCACGGTTATTCGCAAAGCGAAATAAATTTTTTCCTCTTCACTCCCTGGCGGCAACAATGACCCGGTTCTATAGTGAATGTCCTAGAAGCTGTATAGTTGGTGGCAATTTCAAAATGGGTGCGGATCATTGTTCTACAGAAATGCAATATACATCTACTTATTTCAGACGAAATACCTTAAAAGTTTGAACGCATAATAATATGGGAAAATCACATCCATTGGGCCAATCGCAACGCAGGAGCGTTGGATATACTCAATGGTGCAACAGCTCGATTTAATCTGACCTTCACGGCCCCTTTCTCACTTGGCTATTTTTAGTAATAACTTGACTTCAGCACCACTTGGCAGCACATTTTTGCAATAGTATTGCATACATATTTGGCCAAATCGGATCATAAATAAGATTTTTAGTAATAACTCAACTACAGTGCCAACTGTCGCATTAAATTGTGAAACTAAACCATCCAGAGACACACTCAAACACACACAAAAAGTTTCGTTAAAATCCGTACAACCATTTAGGAGGATTTCACTCACAAACACACCTACAGAAGAATTATAAATACATTCAAAGATAGCTAAAGGTCGGTACGTTTGTAGGCCTCACACCCCATTTTCAAATAGCCCAAATTTTCTCCATGAGTATGGGCTTGATTTCAACTACATACATATCTCCATACGAAGTTCCAGTACTGTAGCATGAATACTTTCAGAGATATGCAGTATAAAAATTCGATTTATATGGGAGGAGCCACGCCCCCTTTCCAACAGCTGCCCACTTTCTTCATGACTATGAGATTGATTTCGTATATCTCCATACCAAGTTCCAAAACTCTACCATGAACACTTCCAAAGATAAGCAGTATGAAAAATTCGGTTTGTATGGCAGATGCCACGCCCCCTTTTCCAATAGTTCCAATTTTTCTCCAAGAGTATGCGATTTACTTCGTACATCTCCATACAAAACTCTAGAACTCTACCAAAAAATTTCCAGAGATAAGCAGTATGAAAAATTCGGTTTGTATGCGAGATGTCACACCCCTTTTTACAAAAGCTTAAATTTTTCTCCAAGGGTATGCGATTGATTTCGTATATCTCCATACCAATTTCCAAAACTCTACCACGCACACTTTCAGAGATCCACGCCCCCTTTACATATAGATTTTTTTTCAGCCTAAAACCATCCTTGGGACACGTGCGGCAGGTGGCAGTTTCAAAAAAATCGGTTCAGCCGCTCTCGAGCCTTGCGAAAACTAACAAACGGCTTTCAAAATATATATTAGTTGAGATATATTAAATATTATAATTATTCGTTGTTTGTGATGGGCGCAAAAATATCTTGCTTAGTGACGAATTCGCCCCTTGATAGGGTGGTTGCTCAAAGCTACTTATATTCGAAATTGCATGAAAACTGGAAAACAGGAATCTATAAGCTTATCCAGGCAAAAAGCTACCTAAGTACCGAATTTTAAGCAAATCGTACCATAAATTCGATTTCTTCAAATAGATCGGTCCCTGGTCCACTTCTCGGAAAACATCGACCATATATGCTAATATATGCTAAAAAACTACCTACGTACCGAATTTTAAGCAAGTCGGACCGTAAATACGATTTTTTCGAATAGATCGGTCCCTGGTCCAGTTCTCAGAAAAAATGGATCACATATGCTAAAAAGCTACCTGCGTACCGAATTTTAAGCAAATCGGACCGTAAATACGATTTTTTCGAATAGATAGGTCCCTGGTCATATATGCTAATATATGCTAAAAGGCTACCTGCGTACCGTAAATACGGATTTTAGAAATATCTCGACTGGAGCGACATTAGTTTTGTTCTATAATACTCCCAGTGATGATATGCACCTACCGTAAAATTTTCATTAAAATCGGTTGGGTACTTTTGACGCCTATAAAGGACATACAGGCAAACCTTCATTTTTATATATATAGATTATTAATAAGATGCAAGTTTCAATAGGCTAAGAATTCTCGTTCCATACAAAACAAATTGTCGAACACTTTGTATGGAAGAAAATGCGTGACGCGGTCAACAAAACACAATGCAAAAATAAACGCTATTTTGTAGACACCTTAAACTAGACTATTGTTGTTGTACCACTTTTTTGAATTTTTAAAATTTTTGTGTACCAAGTGAGAAATTTGGATTTCCATGGCTTTTGTTAGAAATATCATATTGTCTCGGGGCGTGAAAGTACATACTGTAAAAAATGCTTTTATTTTTAAATGGAGATGCTGAGAAACGGGATAGTTTCGCAGTAATATACAGTTTTTGTACGAAAAAAGATACGAGCATTACGCATACATTACCTATATTTGTTCACTTAATGTGCCACTACTAACTATGTGTAAATTGCCACTGAGGAAAAACCCATGAGAAAAAAAAGCGCACACCTGGTAAAAACCTTGATAAAATTAAACTACGAAAGAACGAGACGAAAACAGTAGTTGCAATGTTGGTACCAAGTTGGTAAGTTTTTATAATTTTTCACATTTACATATTTTTTTTGATACAAGGATTTTATCATTCTCTGTCGCTTTATTTCGTATTCGAAAAATTATATGCATCGATTTGAATAAATCATTTAGATAGCGTTTTTAGCAACTTATTTGAGAGAAATAAACCACTTATATTATTGTTTAGATTTTTGTTGATTTTAAATTTGCTATCCCAAAATAACTGATATCAAATAAAACTTCTCTTTGAGGTAAAATTTTCGAGTGACGATAGCTGAACTAGAAACACAAAATTTACGGTATCAATTTCGTGACGAAAATTATAGATACGCATTTTTTAACAGCCTTGGAAACTGACGTGAAATATTTTTATTTATTCGGAACATTGCAAAGCTCCGTCTACTTTTAAGGCGCTGGCCCAATGCAGGCTTACTTTGCTCGCCTTGCTTACTTTAATTTGCTTTGATTTACTCCAAAAACTCGTTTGGCCAAATGGCGGCTTGGAACGCTGTCAAAGCAACCAGCTGTGTAGTTAAAAAGTCAAGGTCTGTTTCCTTACACTAAGAATTATTTTTTCATCCAATTCCAGAACATGAAAAAACAAAGAAATACAAAACAATATTTTCAGATTTATTTTTAAATGAATGTGAATTAATTTTTGCATTTCAAAGGAATGATAATAATTATACATACATATATAACTATATGTACATTTATTAGAAACAAAAAGCTCAAAAAAAAATCGATTTTTCAAAAGACGACTTACCAGTAGTTTGAAATCATAAATATCGCTAGCTTTGGGTGAAAAGTTGATAAGTCTGCATTTTATGAAGCCTCAAATTTTGACATAGAAAGTAAGAGAAATTAAGGACTACGGTACTTGTTTTATTTTTTCTCGTTTATATTCAGTGAAAGATAAATTTTATAAGTCCAAAAGAGGCCCCGAATATGCAATAAGGCCAAAATAATACGAAATTGTTTAACAGAGATCGAATCCTTCTGATTTGTATGGAGTTTTGCTTTGCTTTAAACACGCAAAATGTTGTATTCAAGGTTCCTGTAAAATTTGTAAAATTGGACTTAGCAACTTTTCACTTTAAGCCAGCGACATGTTAAATATAAATATGGAAACATACACTGAAGCAAAAATCCATCTCTGGATCAAAGAAAAACTTTCCTTACTTTAAGGTCGAAAATTCTTTCGAATGAGTAAAAAATTCTCCCGAATGCGTAATTTTTCTTTGGAATGTGTAAAAACGTTCACGAAAATATGGAACCGTGGATGTAATCTATCATTTTGAAGAAATGTTGGGCATGAAAAGAAGATAAAACTTCTTTAGTGCTGTTTTGTTCCCATTTTTCTTCATTTTAATTGCTATTTTTCTTGAATTAAGAGAAGTTTTTTTGGGTGTAGATTACTTTTTATTAAACTTTGAATTACTAATATTATAGATATATTTTTTTAAATTACGTAAGACAATTGTTGTACATAAAAGTCTGCGGCAGTTTATTTGAATTGATTTAGAACGGGAACATATATTTTTGTCAAAAGCCTACGAAACGCTTTCAAATAAAACATTTGCCTATTTGAAACTTTGAGGCGCTTAAAGCAAGTGAAGCAAAGCTGCCATTTGGCCACCCTTCATACGTTTTAGTATATTCCAAATAACTTTTGACAGTTTTCAAAGCTAAGCAAGCAAAGCAAGCTTGCGTTGGGCCAGCCAGCGCCTTTAGTAACACAGAAATTTAGCAACGCTCCGAATGAATAAAAATATTTCACGTCAGTTTCCAAAGCAGTTAAAAAAATGCGTATCTATAATTATCGTCACGAAATTGATACCATAAATTTTGTGTTTCTAGTTCAGCTCTCTTCACTCGAACACTGTACCTCAAAGGTGTTTTTTTTTTACACCAAATTACCGGCAGTTTAATATTTCATCATATTTTTACGTACCGCGTGTCATTGCGAAATTACTGAGTGGCTGCTGTGAGACGTATAATATAATTTTAAACGTTTTAAAAAGGTATTTGCTGTATAAAAATACAATACAAAATTAAAGATTAAAGCTGTGGATATATACTTTTAAGCATACAATGTTTTTAGCATCACCTACGCGGACTTCGGAAATAGGCAATTTCATAAGTTATCTATCAACAGCAAGCCCAAGCCAGGAACAAACGCACTACTTAATGAAATTAAAAGTAAGTCCATGTAAGATTTTTCACTGAAACTTGTCTTTAAGACGCTTTATAATTTTCCTTTAGTTTATACCCTGTAGGGAAAACACGAATTAGTAAACCAGATTTCTAGTTCAGTTCTAGTTCTTTTTCGCCAAAAACGAACCAGTCCGATAGTAACTATTTCCGCACCAGTCCAAAAGCAGTGAAATGTGGTACTTTCACTAAACTATTTTATTTTAAATTTTAAAGGCAGGGAAGGTAATCATTTTGAGTAAAATAATTTAAATCAGCATTTAATCATTATTTTATGAATTATTATTGAGTTTTATTTTTTCGCTTAAACGGAAATAATTATTATTTAATTAATTTTGTATAACGTCTGGAACTCTGATTTTTGGGATTTTTGGTGTAGAATTAACCATATTTTTATAAAAAATTAGTTAAAATTAAAATAATTAAAAAATAGTTGCCGGTATTGTAAAAACTTCGCTGTACCTAAACTTTATTGACTGATTCAGTGGCGGACCCAGGTAGGGGAAATCCCCCTCTCCCCCCTCCCCCGCCCAAGACTGTGTAACATGTATCGTGAAATATAATTACAAGAATATATAATGGGTTTGTCCCACAAGCTACTTGTAGAAAAACTCCCGCAGAGTTCAAAGTGTGTGCGTATATCAAAGAAACTCGAAAACTTATTGCGGAGCGCTTGTATATAACTCGAAGTGACTTAGAGAAGCTTAGGGAACAAACCTAATGAATGGATGCTTTTGAAAATTTTAATTCATGGAAAAGTGTGTAAAATTGCACTTGAGTTTGAAATTTTAGCTGTGTGCTAAGCTCGAAGTATTGGCCCGTATGAATAAAAACTGAGCAATTGCTTTATCTTAAAATTTCATACCTGTTACTTCACTTTTGTTTGAATAAATCGAGTAAAAGTTCTAAAATTTTAAGAAAAAGCAATTGCTTATTTTTATTCATACGGCCCATTATGTTATTTAAGTAGGCCTATCAGTTTTTCGAATTCACTGAATTTTCAAAATTTTGAAATTATGTACTTAATGTTCAATTTTTACTTTTTTTGTTATATTTTCGAATTTGTATTATTTTACACAGTTGAAAGTCACAGCAAGTTTGAATATTGTCACAGGTTCAGAAAACAACGAACATTCCAAAATTTTGAATTTTATAATATTATTAAATTTCTTGAGATTTCTTTTTTCTAGGATAATTTCCAAAATTTCAAAAACTATCGAAATCCGGGAGATTCTAGAAATTTTGGTAAAATGAGAATATTTTGAAATGTACAAAATTATTGAGATTTTAGAAATTTTTAAATTCTCCCAAATTTTGAGAATTTTAATTATACTAACATCCATCATAAATGTAAAAATGTGAAACATCACAAATTGTCGAAAAATTCTTATGTTCATGGAACTTGTGTGTAAAAAATAGAAAATTCTTAGAATTCTAAAAGATATTAACATTTTTGAAAAATTCCAAAATTGTTCCAGTTTTCTGAACTTTTCCAAAATTTTGTATTGATATAACAATGTTTGAGAATTTTAAATTTTTTTAAAATTTTGAATATATCAACGTCCCACAATTTTTTGAATCTTCAAGAATCATGAAAATTTTTTAAATGTTCAAAAACGACGAAATATGAAAATGCTTTCAACATTCGAAATCTTTTAATTTCGTTTGACCAATTTTGTATATTCGACACTTTTACTTAGAAAAAATTTGTTAGAATTCCTACAATTCTCAAAATTTTTGAAAAATAAAAAATTTCTAGAAATCTAGTATTCATCATTATATTGAATTATTGGGATTTACTAAAATTTCTCAAATTCACAAAGTTTTAAAAGTTCAGAAAATTTTGGAATTCTACTCAAGATATTAAAAAGGGAAAACTTCAAGAAATTAAAAACTATAAAAACTCTAAAAATTTTAAATTGCGCTGATTTTTAAATTTATATACACGATATATGTTGAAAAATAAGAACATTATAAATGTTTGGAAAATGGGCGTAGCCACGACCACTTATGGTTACATGTGTATATCTTGGTAACCGCTGCACCAATTTCTTCCAAACTTGGCGCAGTTGTTATTCTTTGTATAACATACGAAATGACTGAACATTTTTTAAATCGGAAAATAACCACGCCCATATCCCATATAACGGTAATTTAGAGAAATACGAAATCTTCGATAAAGCAGTAAATATTAAAACTAATTCATTCAAAATTGGTGCTTGCACCAAGTTTTTTCCAAGAAATAAGTTTATCATACAATTTTGGAAAATGGGCGTGGCACCGCCCACTTATGATCACATATATATATTTCGATAACCCTTCTACCAATTTATGCCAAACTTTGTGTGGTTATTGTGCTTGCCACTTAGAAGCAAAACGTTGAAAATTTTGGAAATCGGACTAAGATTATGGCCACTTTTCATATAACTTCAATACTTCGAAATTTAAGGACGTTAATTTATTCAAAATGGATACACCCAGGCTTACTATGTAGCGGTAGCTTTTTCGGAAAGGTGAAAAACATATATCTAATACTTGCGCCGGGTATTTAATGTTCGGCTCCGCCCGAACTTAGACTTTCTTACTTGTTAGTACATATTTTTTAAGTTTTCATTTAAATACAATTTCCATGGAAGAACAAGTCTATAATGGATTTTCTAAGATGGGCGTAACTCGTTTTATCGAAAAATGTAAAAACTCGTGAGATTTGCTCATATGCATTCAATTGTTAAAGTACAAAATAGTAAAGTTTCGCGCAAATGAGGTTAAGAAAGAAATGCTCTCACAAAAGAGAAGGGACTCTCCAAAACCATGGGAACGCAAAAAACCATTTTCGGGCTCGAAACTAAACGTCAAATTATATAAAATTATGAATTCAAACTCTGAGCAGAAGCGAACTCTTTAGGCTGTGGTTATGCCAACAATTTTAATTGGCAATCAAAAGAGAAAAATTTCGGTGATTGGTGAGAAGTGGTTAGATCTGTTTGCTTATTGGCGAGCATAGAGTTGCTTCTTAAGAAATGCCCTTTCCCATTTCATACAATTTCGCACATAATGACAGCACTGAAGTAAAAGAGCAACTGAACAAGCATCAAAATTTAAGAAGAAAAATGGAAAATGAAAGAACAACTTAATATTTTTTCTTTTTCTAATACTTAATTTTTATAATAATATTAGCATACCACCTGACGCGCAGTGTAAGATTTGACCCATCTAGCTGCTTTTAATTCTGTATTTCGAAAAATATTGAAGATAAATTAATGAAATTTTGCATAAGGTGCGTTATAAGAGAGGCGAAGCTTTTAACAAAAAATGGGTCATTTGGAGGAACTGTCGCGCCACCCTAGTATATAGCTGTAATTTTTAAAAAGGCAAAAGCTGAAATATTTAACTAATTACAAAGACTAAAGTTCCCAAAATTGATATTTAGAATTTCCTTATAACAAGGAATTTTAAACTGACAGAAAACAAAAGAGCATTCGTATACATACACATTTATACAGAAATATCAAAGAACATTTCATACAAATGCAAAAAAGTAACCAAAAGTACGAATTCAAAATATTAATAAATACATTTCTATCTAAAGAAAAATCAACTAAAATAAACCTTGAGATCTTATTTAATTCGCTTGTTGCACGTGCAATTGGGGCATTACGTTCATAATCGGTCTTCCATCTTCCCTCGTAAAAAGGCAATGATATGCGGAAGTTCCGCTGGGGAATATTAACATTTATACATTCTAATAGAATAGGGCAGTCCAAGGACCCACTAATAACACTGAAAATAAAAGTCAAAGAGAGCGCAGATCTTCTAGCTTCCAAGGTCTTCAGATTTATTAAAATTAAACGAGAAATATGGGAGGGCATAGGAGCAGAAAAATCCATAGATCGTATTGCAAATTTTAAGAGAAACCTTCAGAACACGCTCAATTCTATTTATCGGATTACTATGACAAGGCCTTATGATTGAAGCTTCGTTTTATGAAATTTTTTATATAAAATTTTACTTTTTTGTGTTGTTTTTTTTTTGTTACTTATGGCCTTATAACAATTATATTCAACAATTTTATTGAGCTCGAGGCCGTTATTAATCAAAATTTTTGTGGAAAAACAACAGTAATTTACATTTTGGTAGAAGTTATAGCTGCTATTTCAGAGATCACCACATCTCCTCATCAGACTTATTCAACCGCCGTGACTGGGATATGATATAGCGACCTCGGGCTACAAAGCCAATGGTCTACCAACTGAGATAAGTTGGCCACGTAAACTATTATTGCTTTTTCCACTTTGTCATATGTAAACGCAACAACAATCAAGGGCAG
>NW_023458561.1:15682475-15706318 GCF_013731165.1 Rhagoletis pomonella | reverse complement strand
TAATTACTTGTTTAAGTGGATTCTAATGAATTTGAAAGTATTTTTGGATATTTACATGTGTGAGCTAAGTGTGTTTACATACAAAATAAACAAAAATTTACAACCAAAATTTGGAGGTTATGTTGAAGTTGACAGAAGTTATCATTTTTTAGTAGAAAGCGATCCCGTACTTTTCACTGTTACTCTCTCGCTCTGAGAGAATTTTTATTTTTTGACAGTTTTACTAGTCTGAGTCCGAGGAGTACGGGATTGCACCTATTATTTTACTAGCATGAATTTGCAGGAGTCAGAAAGTATGGTTATGTTTCAAATTCAAATAGAAACAACTGTTTAAGAGGATGACTTGATGAAACATAATTAGTGAAATGAAAATATGGATGAAAAATTTAAATCTATTGTATCTATATTATCTTTTATTTTTATGACGATGGGAATTATTCCCAAATAGAAAGAAAATTTCGCGCCAAAACTTAACCGTCAGAAAGTGTTAAAATGGCTTAAGTTGCAAGTTTTTACTAGTTTTGCGTTCAATAACTTTTTCTAAAAATTTTCTTTCTTTCACACAATTTTACTCTCTATTTTTCTTTTACGTTCTCACTGCAAGTACTTACTGGAAAAGTTATTGAACGGACCTAATATTTCAGTCCTTTTTGCATTCATTACATTTTCAATGAAGTCTTAAAAAAGTAGCCTACTTTTTTCTGCCGTTTTATGCTGCACAGCTTTTTTGATGCGTTTGCGAGCGTGCCTGCTGCAATAGATAGGCTCTTCCTGATTTGGCTTTTAATGTGCAATTGCAAACATTACAGCAAGCCTCGTAACCTCAAGTGTTTACACAACCAGCCTTTGAACACGGGATCCTTAGTCCAAGAATCAATCTTTTGAAGCAGCTGCAGCAAAACACAATGATTGTAAAGATTTATTAAGCAAATGATTCAAAATCTGTTCTATTTATATGATTTAGTAACAAAGAAAAATTACTAGGACGCTAAAAAACGTCATTTTTTACACAAAAAACGTCCAAACGTCAACAGGATACAAAAAACGTCAACCTGGCAACGCTGGCTGAAGCTAAAGCGCAACGCGAAGCAAAAGTTTTATTTGACATGGCCTTTAGCACAAACGCTTCTTGGTATACTTTCTTTCTCTTCTCATTAACATAAAGAAAATTGCAACATAAATGACAAATAGTGATGGAAATAACAACGTTGCAAAAGAGGAATATTGATAACTTTTGCCAATCTGGTGTTATTTACGCTTTTGTCCTCGCCCACTTGGTTTTCCTCTTCCGAACCCAATAAAATAAACTCATTTACATTTTTATTGAATCCAGACAGACAATGGAATGAATACACTGCAGTGCACTGGTACAACATTGAAAAATGATTTTAAGTACTGAAAAAGTATGTTTGTATGCAGTATGTGCGTAATACCAGTAATAATGCGCAAAAAGCAAATATTATTTTAATAAGACATATTACATTTAATAGAAATATTCTAAGTGCATGAGTAACAGATGAGGTGATACATTTGGTTTTTCCAAACCGAGTTTTTTGAATATTTTCAGGCGGTTTTTTTAATCTTGATTTTTTCAATATCGAGTAAGCCGGGTTATAACAATCGAACAAACCGGGGTTTCAATTAGGTTATGTATATATCAGATTATCAAAATTCTGAATATTTGTTTTATTTAAAAGGGAACTTTACAATGTTGATTAATTTTACTAGCCAATGCCCGCTTACTTCGCGGCATCTAATAAGAATTTTTGCGTGGGTCAATGCAAAAATAGCTTGAAAAAGAAAAAACCGTCTGTAAAGTAAAAAAATTTAAACTCACACATAGTCCAAAAATATTATTTTTCACGTACATTGGCTAAATGAGTCGTGTGATCTCTTCAATATCGTTCAAATGAAGCACTTTATATCAGGGACCGTAACGGTTATAAGTTTTATTATAAAAATCACTTTTTAATCGTTATTAAATGAGTTATTTTCCGAGCAAAAAATAAAACTTAAAACGTAACCATTATTTTCTGAGCAAAAAATAAAACTTAAAACGTAACCATTATTTTCCGAGCAAAAAATAAAACTTAAAACGTAACCATTATTTTCCGAGCAAAAAATAAAACTTAAAACGTAACGACTATGTTCCGAGCAAAAAATAAAACTCAAAACATAACGATTATTTTCTGAGTAAAAAATAAAACTCAAAATATAATGATTAAACTTGATTTTTATAAGTAAAAATTAAAAAAAAACAAAAATCAGTGCCGCTGAAGGTACTCCGCGTAATAAGAAATATATTGGTTTACTCCTTATGCACAAGTACGCTCGAGTATAAAAATGAAAGCAATTTGAATGCAGCAATTTGAGTCTAATATTTTACCCTTTCGAAAGCTTCGAAAATCTTAAAATTCAAATCCAATATATGCGCGTGATATATATATAGTACTTTTAAGTATTACGTTAGTTCCACGGCGAATTCATATAAGGTGGTCCTACCAGAGCATCTGAGATTTTCGGAGCGGTGTTCTGAATGTAAAAATGATATGTTTGTTGTACACAACTGGGGGTTTGAACCCCCAAAACCTACCTGTGTTCGCCCCTGAATATAGCACTTGATTTCAAATCTTTCCATACACCTGAACCAATTATTCTGAGCTATTAAATAAAACTTTTTTATATCCGAGCGCACTTGTGCACAAGGGTATATTAACTTTGTTCACATAACGGTTGTTTGTAACAGGCAAAACGAATCGAAATAGATATAGACAAATGTACCTATACATAAATGCTTAGAATGAAAAAAGAAATTGATTGAGCCTCGTCTGTCGGTACTTCCGTCCGTCCATACAGACGTGTACACGAAAAATGGAAAATGGGTCCACTTATGATGAAATGCTGTATCTCAGTAGCCCCCCACCAATCCTTGCCAAACTTGGCACGATCCTTGCTTAGGGTCAAGCTAAGAAATCTGTTGATAATTTTTGAAGTCGCCGCACGAGTGACGAAAGCAGCCACAGTAGCATACTAAAATTATTCGCTTATATATACACGAGATTTGGAAGTTTTTATCCAGACGTCCAATCGAGATATCGTTGGAGAGGTCTTGCAGAGTATGTCCAGAAAATGTATTCAAGCTTCATAAACGATTAACCGGATTCTTAAAAATTAGGCTCAAGTGTTGCGAAACAAAAAACGTTTTTTTTTTGCTTTTTTTTTTGCATATTTAGTGTTATTCTATAGGCCAATACCTTTCAAGCGATATAAATAGATAGTTAAGTAGCTCAGAGTTAAATTGTTATATTCCTAAACCAGACAATGTCGTGCAGCCTTGAAAACTTTAACAGAGTTAAGTAACCTGAGGGATTCTAAATTAAGTAGGCACCACTCTCTCTTTTTTGTTTGCATTTCTTATTTGAATTTGAATATAAAATTTCAAGCACTTTCATCCATACATACATACATACATACATACATACATACATAAATACATACATACATACATAGGTACAAATAGGTAAATTGGCCAGCAGCACTTCTGAGAGTTCTCTTAATTGGATGGATCACTAACACGGTTGAAGCATTTTAATCGCATATATAGACTGACCAAAACCTCTGTGCTGAAGGCGGAGAAATTAATAATTAATTAATAAATTTGTTTAATTTGGATAAGCGGTTTGTTTATTATCCGGATATAACTTTTATTTCGGACCCAAAAAAATTCTTACTGTTAAAAATTTTAACTGTTAACAAGTAAAGAAGTATAAGTTCGGGCGAAACCGAACTTTATATACCCGGCGCAGGTATCAAATAATGTCGTTTCAACTCTCTCTGAACTACCTTTTCATGGTAATTAGGGGTGTGTACCCGATTTCAAACGTTTCCGATAAGTGGTTACCAATGTACATCTTTGTAGTTATAAAGTGGACGATGATACGCCCGACTCCTAAAAGTCTATTGCAGTCCCATTTATTGTTAGGAGATTGTTGTAACTATTAATTTAGAGTAAATTAGTGTCCTCAGTTATTGAAATATCGGAGTTTTGGTATTTCTGAAATTTACCGTTATACGGGAAGCGGGTGTAATTTTGGTCCGATATGAATAATTTCAACAAATTGTTTCTCCCTACTAAGGTTATTAAGTGCACTAAGTTTGGTAGAAATTGATAAACCGGTTACCGAGATACACATTTGTGGTCATAAGTGGGCGGCGCCACACCCATTATCCAAAAATGTATAATATTCTAATTTTATGGGAAAACTCAATAAATTTGCATACAAATTTGCACCATTCTAGGCAGACTTTTTATAAAAATTTTTAAAATGAAGTTTTGCAGCCCATTAAATCTTAGTTGATTTTTGGTATCGTTTTTACTGAGAGTTTCTTCCATAACTATGTTCGATAATTCTTTTTATATGGAAGACACTGTCACCAAAAATAAATAAATGCTAAAAATCAACGAAATTTGCTGGCAACTTCAGACTTGCACTTTATTAATTGGCTCAAAAGCTACATTTTCAAAATTTTTCTATGAGATCTGATTAGAAATTGTGATCTGATGAAAGAGCCTCCGAGCCAATAATTTTGTACGGCACTGTACTTATAAGTACTCTAGGTTTCATGAAAGAAAAAAATTTAAGTACAAGATAACATTAAAATATCAGTCATATTTTTCGTTGCTGTGAACTTTTTTCAAAACTTCTGTCTTTTCCTTAATATAATTGTAAAACTCTGTGCACGTCATTTTGAACGTATTTAGGTTCATATAGTAATCATCAACTATTGCTTGTGCAAAGTTCAACTATCTCGAAATGTAACTATTTCACAAATTAAACCGGTGCACTGAGAGAAAGAAGTTTACAATTAAAAAAGCGTGCTAAACTAAATAAATACGCACCAACCCAACTCGTAATACATTTAAGTATACAAATTTTAGTATTTAGTATAGAAATATTCAATTCAAATACGCCCATATTAAAATGAAGCGATTTGCAATTACCGCACCAACCCAACTCGTAATACATTTAAGTATACAAATTTTAGTATTTAGTATAGAAATATTCAATTCAAATACGCCCATACTAAAATGAAGCGATTTGCAAATACCGATTGCTTTTTCATAATTAAGTTAAACAAATATTTAAATTCCATGTTGGTTGTAATGGGAATTGAACCCTGACCTCTGGAAATTAGCAAATTGTGGCAAGCATCCTCGCGCAGTCAGCTACTGCCAGACATGTAAATATGCATTTAAATGTTGAGTTTGAATCAACACCACGCGTGCGTGTTATGAAAGTATTATTTTTAAATACGAACATTTTTAAACGATAATCAAATCGAAAATATTCATGTTTACTATGCGTTATTTCCCTCAATGAATTCATAACATTTTTCTGGATATTAAAACTCGTTTTTTCTCTTAGTGTAGTGATTTTTTAAATTTTATTCTAATTTGTGCAATCAAATCAAAAACCGGGACACTAAACCGAAACCCGGGATATTTTAAGGTTGGACCGGGACACGGGGACAAATAGTCTAAAACCGGGACATGTCCGGGAAAACCGGGACGTTTGGCAGCCCTATTGCAATCATCAGTTTTAAGTGAATTAGCAGTTGCAATATTCAGTTTTAAGTGAATTAGCTCCAGTAGTTACTGATTTATCGCTGTTTAGACGCGACTGCTAACACCAGGCGCCTAAATGCATGCTATGTACTGCTGCATGTGCAAAAATTTCCTTCATTAAATTAATGAAATTTATGTACATGCACTTCTCAACTGCCATGTAATAAAACTTTCTTAAGTTATAATTTGATGGCAGTTCAAAGTATGCTCTGCCTAGTCGGATGCATCCTCCGGACACTGCTTCCGGAGCATTCTGCGGACTCTGCATGGCTTACAACCATGCGGAGGTGGTAATAGTTGATTACCATTGGCCACAGTGCCTACCCACTACTTTTTGGTCCAATAAATATTTTTTTTATACACATACATGCAAACATACTGGTCTCCCCTCTCACTGAGTTATTCAATCGCAGTTTTCGTGTTTCTGTAAATTACCGTTATAAGGCAGGTGGGCGTGGTTATTGCCCGATTTCAAAGATTTTGAACAAATTTCTTATCGAGTTTAGTAAGGATTGGTAAAGCGGATACTGAGATGCAGCATTTCGTCATAAGTGGGCGGAGCCCATTTTCCAAAAATTTCATAATGATATTATTTTTTACAACAATTTTACTCCACATACTAATTTTCAACAATTTGCATCTATTATTTACTGAAATGTCGCAGTTTTTGCATTTTTCGAAAGTTCCGTTATATGGGAAGCGGGCGTGGTTACAGTCCCATTTTAATAGCAACATACCTTGGATAACCCACATACCAAATTTCATTGAGATATCTCAATTTTTGCTCGAGTTATCGTGTACACGGACAGACGGACGGACAGACAGACATGGCTTAATCGATTTCTTTTTTCATCCTGATCATTTATGTATACATTTGTCCATATCTATCTCGATTCGTTTTGTATGTTACAAACAACCGTTATGCGAACAAAATTAATATACCCTTGTGCACAAGTGTGCTCGGGTTTAAAAATTATAGTTTATAAAACTAAAAACTCGCTTTTATTACAATGTTAACTAAAAAGTAAAAAATAATTTATAGAAATATATGTTTCGTTTAAGCGGAATAGGAAGGTACCTAACTTGATTTATTTATACTTTTAAAACCAACCTAAGGGTCTGATTAAATTATAATTTTATTTCAATCTTTTTAGTCTTAAACTCAATTGATTCTAAAACTATTATAACGAATAGAATAACACAACAACAATCACAAAACAAACAAAATCAATCTTTGGAATTTTCATTCGTACTGTCATCAGGTATGTAACTTGATAATGGAAATTGCTGCATCTTTTAGGCGCACCATTATTACATTTTTACATCCCAAGCTAATAAAAGGGAGGTAAAAAAATAACTGTTACCTCTCCCTGGGTGCACCACTTAATGAATTTGTTCAGTTCTACAGCTAGAGTCATAATAATTACAACAATATATTTTTAGGTATATTTTTAAAATACACTGAAGTAATATAATCTTATTACATTACACGAGCAATTCTTGTATATATATATATATATATCCATAGGGTTCTTTGAAACGGCTCTAACGATTTTTATGAAATTTGGTACACAGATAATGTTTGGGATTTTAAGATTATCTGAATAGGCATTATCTCCGAGAGAACTCGTATAAGGTTGCCACCTATTCGAAATTAGTTACAAATCAATTGAACCATCATAATATGGGTATCAAATGGAAGGTATTTTAAAGATCTCTAATTCATATATATTTTAACAGGGTTGCCACCTATTTTGAATCGCATATTTATTTAATTTTTTGTCAAAAAAGGGTAAAATATTACTATTTATGGGTATCAAGAGAAGGTCCTTAAACAATGCTTTTCCTATATACAAAATCTTATCGCTTGGGATAATAGTGTAAGGTTGCCACTTGTTTTCAATTCTACACAATTTATCTGAAACATTGCCATATGGATATCAAATGAAAGGTATTGTTGAGAACTTTGGTCGGAAAATATTTTCCATCAGGGTTGCCACGCTTCTATCTAATACAAAATTGATCTTGTTAATTTCATTTAACATTTTTCTATGTATACACAGTACGTATGCGCTCAAGTTATGTACCATTTATTCCGTCCTATTTCGGAATAGGGTTGGCACCTAAATTTTAAAATAAGGAATTTACTTAATAGATATCGAAATCCATTTTTTTCCAAAATATTTTTTTAAAGCCATCCAAATCTTGAAAACTTTAAAAAGTATATGCACTCCGGGCAAAGCTCGGTCAACCTCGTACTAATAATTAATTAGCTAAATTATTACAGTAACTCACTTTTATGAAGGATTCCTTAAACATATACATAAATGTATAGTGAAATTACACAGAATTCCAATTACGGTGGGGAAATACACCGAAATCTAGGTATTATGACATTTTACACACATGTATGTACATATGTACCTATACTCTCTCTTCTAGGTCTCTTTTTATGCGGATTTGAATTTATGTAAATTTCAAACCATTATTTCGCAGTAGCGATTTTGCTTTTTTTTAAGTTTTTATTTATATTTTTTTTCAGTGTGTACTACGCAAACATTTTCTGAGCGTTCAGAATATGTGAGTCCGAAAGGAGTCCTATAGCTCGTTTCTGTAACTCTGGTAGAGAATATACGTCATTCTCTACTACTCATTAGCAGTAGAGAACAGGACGGCGAATTCATATCTCAATTCGCCTTGGTAGAGAATTGTTACAGAAACGAGCTACTAGGTCAAGGTGTATTAAACAATGTGGTGTTGGGGCGACAGCTGAGTTTTTCGCCGTGGAGGCCATTACGTCAAAATGATGTGTTTGTTGTAACTCATACCAATGAAGGCCCGTTTACATACAACTTTGGCGTTGCGTTGGCGTTGGCGTCGCTTCGACAGCTGACTATGAATACATGTATTTATATGAAAGTCTCCATATAACCAAAGTTGGGCAACGCCAACGCCAACACAACGCAGAAAGATGGCCAACTCTCAACTTTTCGCGCGCGTCGTTCGTCAGCTGTTCTAAATAATCAAAATTATGTGATTTAATTTTAATTTTTAATCAAATGCGGGCAAGAAATATAGTTTTTAATGCAATTATTGATGTAAAAATTTTGATTTATCAGCCGCTAGTATGTTAATTTAGTGACCAAAGTATTCTGTGCTAAGCGCTCATTGTAGCAAGCACGGGCGTTACGCGCGCCGCTGTCAAAGCGACGCCAGCGCCAACGCAACGCCAAAGTTGTATGTGGACGGGCCTTGACAGTATGGACATCAGCGTATAATTTGTTAGTGTAATTTTTTACTTATATACGGCCAACACCACCTTGTTAAATACGCCTTGTACTAGGTGGGTAAGAAATATGAGTTTCAAAAACAAAAAATTTGTTTTCTCTTATATGAATCTTTTAGGAGTCATATATGATCCAAGTTATGAGCCAGCACTTTGTGGCATATAAAAACAATAAATATTCGAAATTTATATCTATACTTGTTTATACCGAAATTGAAAATACGTACTTAGAAAAAGAGAAATTTAAATAATTAAAAAACAAAATTTAGCTGCAGCTGCTGCTGTTAATGGCGTGTTGGAATGTATACATGCACGTAAGTATGCATGTATGCTATTTGAAAGAAACTTCTGGTGAATTCCTCTGCAATTATAGTGCATTCAATAAGACTCAAAGAACAACCAAAAATAAGAGTCCAAACTTAGTAATTTATGAGACCGATAAGAGCCTCAAAAAGAGTCTGAAATGATTCATATATGAGGCCAAAAATAGTTTTACAAGAGTCCAAAATGAGCATTATATGAGGCCAATAAGGGTCCAATATGACTCATATTGAGGCTCGTTTGATGTATGAATTTGAGCTCATATAAGTCGACCTTCGCAGGAAGGGAAACACCCTCATTTTGGACTATTAATGAGCTATATCATGATAAAAATATAGTAAGGTAGAACCGCTGAGAGTTACTTTTAAAATTCTTGACGTATCCAAACATTTTAATTTTTAAATTTACTCACAAACTCACACACATTTTCATTTTCAATCTCAAGCAACAACAATTTCGAACAATTTCAATTTTTTATTCTCAATTTTATATGATTTTAAAATGCTGGCAAACTTTAAAAAAAAATCATGGCCAAATTGAGAGAACGGTTCTACCTTGCTATGTTTTTATCATGAGCTATATAATGTATATATAAAAATTATAAAAGTTCCGCAGGTTTTCCCAACAACAAACTTTGAATTCAGAATTTTTAAGGAGACTCCAAGTTTTCAATTTAATGAATTTTTTTCCATATAAATTGTGTTCGAAAATTTTTTATTGGATGAAAATATATGAAACTTGCTCTTTTATTTAATGGTCTATAAAACTGCAATCTTATAATCTTTAAAAAATTCGGAATTAAAAGCTTGTTGTTGGGAAAAGTTACTTTTCGTGCTGCGTATTCACAATAGAATTCAGCGGTTTGTAAATATTTCTCACCATCCTTATTTTAATTTTTTAGTGCTTTTAATTTTCACTTTTTGTATTTTTTTATCTATAATGTGGTATGTGATTTTTTATTATATGGCCTATTATTTTAAATTTCTGTATTTTATGATTGTGCCAAAACAGGATGAATTGTGCCAAAAGCGCCTCTGTGAATGAAAGTGTCGAAAATGCCACTATTGTTCCTACTTTTCCATCACTGCTCTAGGCTACAAGTCGGGACGAAGTTGTGAAAAATAATTTTTCAAAAAGTTTTAACTAATGTAGAAATTATTCAACTATGTATTTTAGTTTCCGTATTTCAGTGATATGTTTGACACCAATTAGAGAATCACATTGGAGTTGAAGTTGAGAACTAACTTCTTCTCAACTTAGAAACTGTCATATTTTCATACCATAAAAATTCCCTTTTTGTTGAGAACGCTGTGGTTCTCCACTTGAGATTTAAGAAATACCTTATACTAGGTTTACATATAAGTAGATTATCCCCATTTTTGGGCATAACTCCCTAATCTGTAATTAGAAAAAGAAATTAGCCATACAAAATTCGTCCCACGTTAATCTGTAATTATGAAATAATCTCAGATCAAACCGATAACTTTCCGGTGTCCAACCTAGTTTTATCCATTCTTTTGCGAAGAAGAGGAGAAATGCCAAATGTAAAAGTAAACAAAATGGACGGTAGCAAGGAAAAGAGGTTTGTAAAGGTATTTTGAATAAAATTTTAATATATTTAAATTTCATAATATAGCAGAAAACAGTGATCACAGTGACACAGAGAAGAAACATAACTTTTCCTTGACATGTGAGAATAAAAAGCACAACAACGAGCTTTTATTGAGATTATATATATGTCATACTTTTAGTTCTCAATTTGACCCCAAGTTGAGCTCAAACGATCGTTGGGTATGTGAGGATGACAGCAAGGTGAAAATAAATAAATTATAAATCAGAAAAATTGATAAATGAAACGTAACCTATGTATGTACATACATATGTAAGTAACGGAATCGCCAAATGGTTTGTGATGTTTGCACAAAAAATTTAATGAGTACGTGGTGCACAGGCCATTTTTAAGAAGATTCTCTTTTATCACCTGTACTGTGCTGCATGCGCCTTTATTTTTATTTTTATTTTTTAGGTATTCTGCACTGAATACATAAATAGTAACCCAAACACCCTAACAAGCGCAATCTTGAAATTGAATCAAGAGTATACAGCTGCCATCAAGATTTGCCTTGCTTCCTTAATTTTTCAAATTGCTGGCTCGAGGTAACCGAAATATATTGGAAAAAATTAAAATCCTATGTTTTAACTAAAAAAAAACTTCTTAAACCATTTG
This sequence comes from Rhagoletis pomonella, assembly GCF_013731165.1. Classification (NCBI taxonomy): domain Eukaryota; kingdom Metazoa; phylum Arthropoda; class Insecta; order Diptera; family Tephritidae; genus Rhagoletis; species Rhagoletis pomonella. The sequence continues at coordinate 15,694,858 of NW_023458561.1, read as the reverse complement.
ACCTCGAGCCAGCACAATTAACAAATTGAGAAGTAAAAAGGTCGCCAAAACCACCATCATTGATTGTTTTCTTCTTACAATAGCTTAGCAAAGTGGAAATGGGGAAAGTTAAAAGAGAGACAAAATTTTTCTAAGGGCTGATGACTATTTCTACACACTTAGGCACTCGGCACATTACGCGCCTAGTCAAAGTAGAGTAATCGTTTCATCATACCGAAACGAATGCATGACGACTCGACTTCTGCACACTTGCACGCCCTGCATAAGTCACCAGCTAATAAACACTTTCTACATATAAACAAATTTTTGGCCGTTCTTTCGCAACACGCACTTCCGCAAATATTTCTGCTCCGAAATTATGCATAAACGCTTGTGGTTTAATGCAATTTGCACGAATTTTAGCACGAAATCGTTCATTTCCAATTATTTTCTATTGAATTGACAAATAAATTTTATTTCCAACACAAAAAAGTAAACAAATGACGATTTCAAAACCGCAAGTGCCTTACAATGTTGGGCGCTTCGATTCATTAAGCTTTTATGATTAGGCGCAAACATGATTTGGAATCGTAATCTACAGAGCTTCATTGAAATACATGGGTTCGGCATAAATGCTTTATACTTTAGTATGCCGAAACGATTACACTACCGTGATTAGGAGCTTAATGTGCGGAGTGCCTTACTCAAAAAAACTATGTATACTCATTCAAAATCTTAGTACATATGTATGCATGTATGTATGTGTGCAATTGACTTGGATTTTTAAAGTAAATAAAGCTAAGAACATTTCTCCAACTTTTTACAAAATTCAGAAATGCAAAGAAGTTATGAAGTCTGTAACAAAATGCTTTCCCACTCTAGTTAATCGTTATATGCATTATTATAAAGCACATGTTTGTATTAGCTTAGAATACGAAGAAAATCTTACAAATTCTTAAATAGATACCTATGAATTTCATAAGGAGCTGCAAATGTGATGACGGCAAACTCCAGACCCCTTCGTCCATTTCACCAGTCTATTTTGCCACTAAACTACTTATTATACATATGTATGTTCATTAGGGTGTTCCAAAAATGCATCTAAAAAAAAAGTTAAGTCGGAATTTGTATGCTCTCACCCCTATATATATCTATATCGAAAAAAATATATTCCTATTTTTTTTTATAAATTTTATATGGCGAAAATTAACTTTTCGTAGAAATGGTATAGAATTCTTAAGAATCAATATTTTTCTATTGGAAAACTCTGTTTATCTGCAGGATATTCCCAGAAATAATACCCAATTGTTTATTTAACAATTTATTCATCGCAACTATAATTTATAGGTACGCCAAAAACCCCGAAAAATGCAATGGGCGGGCCAATAAAAAATCGTTAGTATTAAAAAACGGTTAAATAAACAATTGGGTATTATTACTAAAAGTCTCCTGAAGAGAACCACAGTTTTCCGATCGAAAAATTTTAATTTTCAAGAATTCTACAATTTCTACGAAAAGTTGTTTTTCCCCCATATAAAAATACATGAAAAAGTTTGAGCGCTTTAGCGACCTCTAAATATTTTTTGATTTCAAAATAAAAAAATAGGAGTATACTTTTTTCGATATAGAACAATCCTAGGGGGTGAGAGTATTACAATTCCGACGTTACTGTTTTTGGACAACCCTAATGTTCTTACATGTGTACATGTACTTTGCGTGGTTAATGAAGCGGCACTGATCGCTCTCGACAATGCAATTCGGCAACTTAATGGGCCACATGAAGCGAAATTAATTTGTAGCAGCAAGCCAAAAGCAACACGAAAAGCAACTGCAGCACGAGGTCCGCTAAAAATCAGCATGCATTGTATATTTGCTAAATAGTGTATGTGCGATGCCACACTGATTTGCGAATGCAGCAGACTTGTCGGCGGCGTTGCTGAAAAATCTCTATTCAATTTTTAATTTAGATTCTGTTCTGTTATTCGCTTTTTGTAAGTGAAAAGGAAAACATGGCAACATTGAATGCGTAATGAATAAATTTAGAAACGAATTAGAATTGTGCACCAAAAAAGAATTATCCCGTTGGTAGTTGGTACTCTGCAATCAATGGAAGGTGTCTGGCCCCTCAATACGACGAACGAAAACTAAACTATTCCGGCAGAGCATGACAACGGCAACCGCAACCGCAGTTGCTGCTCAGTCCGCCACGTTGAATGTCAGCGCTGCAGTTGTAATTGCAGCCGCTGCAAATGTGACTTCAGCTGACGTGTTTGCCTATGCGGCCAGAAAGCAGCTGGTACCATGTCCGCGGTTTCGCTCGAAAATAGAGACATCCATAAGCACCGACAGTTGCACTCCTCCCGACGACATGCTTTTTGTGCGAATAGGCAAGCACGTACACTCATTAGTACCCTACAAAATATTTTACTAATCCGGGATGACAGCGGGAGCAATCGCAAAGGAACATGCGACTAATATCACTTTTGATCTTTTTATATGGACTGAACTATTCACCTTTGTTTGAGCATGTCCTATGAAGAGACTAATTGTTCTTCTTTATACTCGAACGGGTATAAAAAATAAAAGTAAAAAATTGCGCCAGCTGCGATTCGTACCGGGGTTCTCAGTTTTGTTAAGCGAATATTTTATCTCTGTGCCAACTACGCACATGAAATTTCATTGACTAGGTGTGTACGTATCATTAAGGGCCATTTTCACCATCTCTGGTTAACACTAATCCCCAGTTAAACATCGTTACCGACGGTACTGACTCCATTCTTTTAACGGCCCTAAGGGCTGTTTGTCAATGTCTGATTAGCACTAATCAGAGGTAAAAGCTTTGGTTAAATACAACGACTGCTTTATCGATCACATGTTATATGCATGTTGTCGAAAACGTCGATAATGATGTTTGACCGGCAAGTACACTGAGAAAAAGGATTAGTTTCGACAACTAAAGATATTTAGTTCCCGAATTTTGACAATATTTGGGAACTGTTACCAAGGATTGGGAACTATTACCATGGGTTGGTAATTATAACTAACTATATTAAAACTTCTAATATTCATCTAGGGTGTACCAAATCGTGAATTTAGTTGATGGGTTTGGTTAATACTAATAAATATTTTTTTGAAGCAAACTTCTACAAATTCCTTTCAACTTAAGGTATGATTCATAAAACGATGTATTAAGCTCTGCTAATGCAGAAAAGCTTTCTTTCAACACATGGTTTAGTCATAGTTACCAAATCTTAGTTGAGGCAACCACGATTTGGTTTGAGAGCGGAACATATTTATGCTTGTGAGCCACCCCTAAAAACCGCTGAGCGCTCTCTGAGCACATGTGTGTTTCACATACGAAGAGCACCAGCTGAGCAATGCACACAGTCCCACTTATTGAATCGTTTGAACGCGCTAGTATGCCGACCATTGCATAAAAACGATTCAATAGCCCTGTCCGCGTACGCACTATCCAGTAAATCCAGTAAAGTTTACTGGTTTTTTACTGGATGTCGTTTTCGTACGCAAAAACTTGCAAGAAACTAGCAAAAGAGGGGAAATTGAGAGAGCAAAAATGACAGCTGAACTTGCAAGTTTTACTGGATAAATTTTTACTATCAACTATTTGCCAGTAAGAAAAACAGCTGATGGCATGATGCTTAATGTAATTCACATTAACAAAATAACTGTTTGTGGTGCTTTTAGAGTTGCAATTGACAAAATTAACCTATTTAAATATATAATAAGATGGAAAATACTAATTTTCTAAGAAAATTGCATTGGAAAATAACAAATTAAACGGCTGTTCATAAAACTAGCAACTTCTTGCTGGTTTTGCGTTTTCGTACTTTCTTGCATATTTCGCTCATTGGGAGTAAATATTGACTTACTCTCCGAAATTTGGTTACTGGCAAGTTACTGGATATTTTTTGCTGGAGAATACGAAACACAGCTAATGGATGAGACTGTGTGCGTGGAAATCATTGCTCCGCTACCGCTGTTCGTATGTGGGTGAAACACGCGTGTGGTCACAGAGCGCTCAGTAAGCTATGGCACGTCGATCACTGCGCTAGGTAGAGAAAGAAAAGTGTGTGCTATGACATGCCCATACTTGTTTGTCTCAGTTTCAGTTTTGCCATCGACGCGAGTTAGAGGTGTCAAACTATCGATATCGATAGTTTTATTTTTTTGGCCCTATCGATGAGTAGTGATAATTTTTCTCTAAAACTCTTAAACTATAGATAGTCCTAGTTGACTATATAGACAATACTCGATAGTTTAACACATCTAGCACAGCCGATTTTATTCATAACTTCTCCATTTTGTGTAGCTGCGCGTCGGTTTGGTAAATTTGCAAATTTTTGTATTATAGGTGATATTTTCTTTGTGCTTCCTTCTTTAAGGGCCGTTTTCTCAACCAATCTCTAATTGAAAAGCTACCTTTATATTTAAACGTTGCAGAAGCATTTCTATTATCGGTTTTTCACGTATGCACATATGTTTCTTGGCTGTAAACAAATCAAAAAAAAAAATATTACGAAATTTAAACAATTTGTAATAAATATGTAAATAAATAAATAAAATTCCATAATTAAACGCTTTACTTTAGATACAACTATACATTTTTAAAGCAATCTGTAAATATGAAGTGAGCTTTAAAGTTAAAGGTTGCTTGAGAAAACGGCCCTAAGTTTGTTTCTTTTCCCAATCATTTGTTTTTTTTTGCATTTCGATGCCGTCCCGGTTAATTTGGAACAGTTGTTATCATTACACTGACTATCGATAGTACTATCGATATTAGCGCTTGACACTATCGATAGTATTGCTGCAAACTATCAACGAGTAATGATAGTTTTTTTCTGAAACATGAAAACTATCGATGGTGGCACTATCGATAGTTTTACAACTCTACCGCGAGTTGTTTCGGTGTGCGCATAGTTATTTAAAAATATAAAGTTTGATGCCAACCGGGGTTTCTCAGTGGATATATAATTAATCTGAATTATAATTTGAAAGTATCTATTTAGCCAAGAAAAAAGCAAAGCAGTATACTTAAAACAGCACTTCCAGCAGATATTATTGACCTGGGGTTTCGCACGACTGTTCCTGTTTCATCGTTTCTTTTTGGGAAATCCTTACCACCATATAGATATGCATTATTTACTCTAGTAGCTATTTATGTAAATATGTATGTATAAAAATACATATGCTTAATATATGCAAATAAAAGAAGAAAGTAAACACAACAAACCTCGAGCAAACTTTTATTTGTGTCAAACTGAAACTTTTTTTCCAATAATAAACGGTTAGCTGATTCAAGTCTACAGCAAGTTCACAAAATTAATTGAAAACTTGTATCAACCAAAGCATTGTATATATTTGCTCAACAATGATTTTATTCAACTAACAATATTGACCACTCAAGATATGTTTTATTCGTAAGAAACTTTGTTACTCGCTCTGCTCTTCTTCTTTCTGCCTTTTATTACTAAAGACACTCTCCCCCCTATCGTTTGTGATAATTATATGTTATAATGCGTTTGGCACATATCGGGAAATTATATTTGCTCTTAACCCTCTATCGGGCCAAATCGAAATACTGGGTAGAAATCGGCATAAAATTCATATTAGGGTAAATTGGTCATGAAAATTACAAATCTGACCTCGCTTTTCCCTTTCCATCAACGGTTCATCCTCCAGGAGCAGAATCAGAATGACCGTCTACAGACGGTTATTCCCAGTAAAGTGTACAAATTTTTCACTTGCGAACATAAAATAATTTATTGACTCATTTTTATTACATATACTATAGGTGAACAAAAAGTGGAAAAATTAGCAAAAAATATATAAAAAGAAATAACTAATTATTTTGATGGATTATAAAGCCATAAAAGCAGTTTTTTCGCCGGCGTGAGGCACAAATTCAAGTTACATTTTATTCAATATTTGTAAATATATACTAAGGATATGATCTCATAAAAGTAAATCAATAATATAAAACATATGTATAGGACATATAATATAAAAAAAAATTATTTTGTGGGTTTGTGAAAGTCATGAAAGCAGTTCTTAGCTGGCGTAAGGCACAAATTCAGTCCACATTTCATGCAATATATTTGTGTATCCGAGGTTTTGCAAAATTTGCATCTTTTTTCCCCTTAGAATCAGACATTCCAGGGCTGTGTCCATACCCATCATATCGATCCTCATCGCGTGGTATTTTGGCTTTCGTTCCAGTACCTGTAGAAGAAGGCTTTGCTATTCCTGCAGATGGTCTACCCACCAAACCTTGCTTGCATTTGGACAGACTTTCTGGAACAGATTCGCGAAAATTAGGCAGCACTTGCCTTGCTTCTTTAGATGGATTTATTCGGTGATATAAAATATATGCATTCGTCATCGTCATATCCAGTAAGTGGTAGAAAATACGAGTAGCTGCATTTCGTGTCTTCAACCGAATGTGGTATCTGCCCATGATTCAATAAAACAAGGTTGGATAAACTGACAGTTGTCTCTCTCGCACCGCTCCCTTAGCAGTGGCACCATGTTGCTTCTTTGCAAATTTACATGGAAACAGTGTAGCTTTGGTGGGAAATAAAAGTATAAGCTATTGTGCAATATGTTTATTTGTATATGCATATGAAGCATATTTAACTGATGAAAACGTAAGCATTGGATGTTTACATCAATCTCATAGTAGTCTTATTTTATTTTTGAGTCATTTCGCAGTTTTTATACGGCTAAATAGCATATAAATTACGTAATTCACGTAGATATATCAATATTACGTTCAACATTGCGTTTAAAATGCCAGATTTCCTGCAAATACATTAGAATTTACGAAAGGAATTTCACCATTAATTGCCTACTTTGAGTACTTTTCTACTACCATTTTCGCAACAAGGGATTGCATTCTTGCCCTTTCTCTGTCCTTCGTAAATGCAACCTTTTGTAAGGGAGTGTCAAACCGCAGCTGTCAATAATTATCTAACCTTGTATTATTGAATCATGGTATCTGCCCATCAGCCCATCCATTAGGTCGACCCCACCCATATGGGCGTTGTATTCTTTTATTATGTGTGGGCAATCCACGTCCACATACGCTTTTATCTTTCGATCGTATCGTGCTATATTCCCAGATTGCGGAGTCCATTTATTATTTTCTCCAAGAAACGCAATATTATTTACATGAAGTTGCATTCCCCTTTTCATCCACGTTATTTCTTGAAAATGTTTTGATTTTGGATTGATGTCTTGTAAAGCTGAAAAAATTTTATTTACATCTCAAACTAATCGGAGAATAAACAGGTTTCAGAGTACAAACCTTCTTCCGTGAAACCACCATTTGTGGAATTGTATTGAACATCGTTATTTCTGACTGTGGGCAAAAAGTATGAATGCTTTGATGGCTTTCTAAATGAGGGAGACGAAATTGAATCTTTGATGGCACAATTGCTCGAATTTGGTGAACCAGCGTGCGAACTAACATCAAACGAAGTATTTATTTGATTTTCAAACACATCACTGGATTCAGCCATCTGTTCTAAACAGTCTGAAACCTCATTGTCAAGTTCCTCTGCTGTAAAGTTGGGGCCAGTATCTTCAAGGCAAAAATCCGCATCTGTTATGCTGTCATCACTCTCAAAATCGCCATCGCTTTCATCGGAAATATCATAACTCAGAAAAAAAATCTTCGCTATTAGAGATTTGGGTTGATTGTAGTTCAAAGTGTCTCTTTCCCGGTAAAAACGTTTGAGAGAAAAAAAAATACACTTTTTGAGAAATTAAGTTTAAAAAAAATTTGCACTTTTTGTTTATTGATATATAAAAAAATTTTAAATAATGATAATCAATAATTATATCATTCTATCTTGAAGTGACAAGAATCACTGACATTTGAGTAAAAACATTGTTGGAATCTATTAAATTTTGACAAAGTTATGGGCATTTTAAAAAAACATTCTCACTGTCAATTCGAAAAGTTGATTTTTGCCGTTTAATTCGGCCGAAAAATTTTTCTGATGCAAAAGAAAAAATACGTGTCTCATTATTTGGACCAAAAAACAATGTATTTGAGTTTGGTCGAAATTAAAAATCATGCTCGTACCTGACCGGTTGTCTGGAAATGGAAAGCATCTAGAATATCTTTTTGTCGAAATTATATCTATATGCAAGAAAATTATCATAGTCTGTGTTTACAGACCTAATAAACATGTTTCTTATGAGCACTTTATGGATTTCATCGGAAATCTTACTCTAAACTACAACAACATAGTTATAGCTGGGGATTTTAACAGCAACCTACTTCGAGAAGGTAAATTTTCAACAGAGATGGGAAATTTGGGTCTGTATTCTGCCAACATAAGGACTCCTACACATTTCACTCAAACCAGCTGCACTCTTTTGGACTTATTTTTTGTAAGTGATATATCAAAAATACTAATCTACGACCAACTATCCGTTCCGAATTTTTCCAAGCACGATCTCATCTTTCTGACATTTGATTTCATGAGCATTTGTAATGAGTTATCGTTTTCATATCGGGACTTTCAACCCATTGATATAAGCAACTTCCCAGCAAAAAATCGGTAATTGCTTTTAGTGGTAACGTATTCTAGAAGGCATAGCGTTATAATGCCTTCGAATTTTTTCGCTTCTTTTAGGCATTGTCGGTAATGCAAAGTAGAATGTCCTACAATATTTTATTTATTTCGCTTCTTTGTTTCATTTTGGGGAATGCAAAGTAGAATGTCCTATAATATTTCTTTCTTAATTCGCTTCTTTGCATCATTTCAGGGAATGCAAAGTAGAATGTCATACAATATTTGATTTTTTTCGCTTCTTTGCTTCATTTCGGGGAATGCAACGTAGAATGCTGCATCGTAGTCAGCTGAAAAATATAATGAATATCCAAAAAATCTTTTCCTACCGTTAGTTTCCGTGGAAATTTGACTCGCATAAAAATCATGTTTTGCTTTGTTCAATTTGCAGCGAAGTTGAAGTCAGTCAATGAAGTGAAGTACATGAGTGAGGAAGTACAATTTTAAGCTTAATTAAATATGCATGTATGTACATACATACCGATTTTTAAGTAAAATCTTAATACCCAAATACATACATATGTTTGTATAAAAACTGATTTATAAAAATTTTAATTAAATTTAATCTTTTAAGACATTTTCTGATATAATATAAATAAGTATGTACACATCTGGGCATTCTACATTAGTTTCTCTGTAAGGCATTCTTTGTTCGCTTCTCTGGATTCTGTTTATCCATGCGTTCTCCCTTCGTTTGAAGGTAATGCTGCGGGTAAGGGCTTACCGCCAATGACATGCCCATGTTAAAATAAGGCCTTCCTGAAGCGAAAGGGTAAGCGATTCCCATCGCCTAGCTCGTATCCACATTCGTTTCTATGGTAATCTTGTTTTTTGCTGGGTTGAAGTGGCTGTCGATGCTACCGATTGGGGATCCGTCTACAACTTCGTTTCTTCAAACGATCAGATCAATTTTATTCAGACCCATATTAATACACTCTTGGAAGTATTTGTTCCGCTCGTAACTAAATCAACCAGTGTTCGTAACCGCCCTTGGTTTAACAATTATATTAAGAAACTGATTCACAAGCGCAACGCGGCTTATCGTAAATGGAAGCGATCTAGGTGTGAAACAACCTACAGTGGTTTCAAGGCTCGGAGAAGAGAAGTTACCAGAGCCATAAAATAGCAAAAGCTTAAGTATTATGAACATCAATTCAGCATTGCAATAGGTTCTAAAAAGACATGGAAACGTATTCAAGAAATCGGGATTGGTAACAAAAGCAATTATGTGTCGGAAAATTTAGATGTGAGTGAGCTTAACAATAAATTTGTGCAATTGTCTGCTGAATGCTGCAGTATATGTCCTGTAAGGTATAGTACTTGTTTGAATGTTACGTCTTCTGGTTTTTGTTTCAAAAGTGTTGATGATTGTGAAGTTGTTCAGTCTATACTTAGCGTTAAGTCGAATGCTACTGGTACTTTTGGTATTCATCCTAAGTTCTGCAAGTGCATTCTACCTAAAATTCTATCTTACGTAACTTTTGCTCTGAATACCATCTTGGTAACTTCGGATTTCCCACTCTGCTGGAAAAGAGCTAAGATAGTTCCAATTGAAAAACCCAATGGTGATTATAGGCCTATTGCGACACTTCCCTTCCTGCCCAAAGTCCTCGAGCACAAAACTCAAAAACCTATTTAACTTCTCACAAACGGCCTTAAATTTAGTGAAATCGTTCATTAATGATCGTTCACAGGTAGTAAGTGCTGGCAACGTAACATCCAGCTGTTTACCTATAATCCGGGCGTTCCCCAGGGTTCAATTCTGGGTCCATTGTTGTTTGTGTTGTACATTAACGACCTACATAATGCCTTCAAACATAGTGATGTGCATATCTATGCAGATGACGTTCAATTATATGTTAACTGTCCTTTGACGTCCATTAACAACTGTATTACTAACCTGAATTCTGACTTAGAACTCTTAAATAGGTGGGCTTGCGTTAATGGTTTAGTTCTGAATCCAAACAAATCCCAGTGCATCGCTATTTATAAGAAGACGTTCAATATTGACGACTTTATGGAAATAAAACTCAACAACTCTGTGATAAAATTTGTGGACACTGCTAGGAACTTAGGGGTCTTTTTTAATAGAACTTTGTCATATAGTACACACATTTACAATACAATAGGCAAGGTTTATGGCATGCTTCGGTCTTTATGGACTACGCAACACTTTACACCAGTGAGAACTCGACTGCTTTTAGCTAAAACTTTTTTGTTACCAACGTTATTATATGGCTGTGAACTGTATGCTTGTTGTGACAGTGTGTGTTAGAGTCCAGCGCAATTGTATTTGCCGCATTTCATTCAATAAGTACTCCTTGCATTGTACTCTACTCCCAACACATTGTTACTTTTTTTCCGCATACATACACTACTTGGCGTTGAGAAAGTAAATACTTGACGTACTTGCTATTACTCCACCAAAGTACGTACTCTACTTTCCCTCATCGCGTACGAGAGATATTTGCTGCTGCCAAAAGGGAGTAGTAAATCTACTCTCTGTATACTTGTAGTACGGTAAGTACTTGCGTATTAAATTTCAATTCTGGTTGTTAGCCTACTAGTTGATATCGTTTGCAGCGCTGGTCAGTGAAATTGAAAGAGTAAAAATAGAATATGGAAATCGACGATGTAAGGAAATGTTTACGGCCTTATTTATAAAAAATAACGTAGATTTAGACAGTTGTTTAATGTGACATTTTCATAAAACTTTTGTATTCAAGCAGCTTTTTAAATCTATGTATGTACTTAAATTTTTATGAAAGTATTATTTCTCGTCTCTAATTTTCTATAAAACTATTTGCAGTCATTAACCAACAAATAAGTTGTCAAAAACAATAACTTAAGCAATGCTGCTATACGAAATAAAATTATTAGTGACAAATCAAAATTTTGAAAAGTGCCGATTTTCACATTCGATAGTTGGACATGGTAGCGACGAGATGTACGAGCATTTTTTTCTTAAGAGCTGCATACTGATTTAAGAAATTTTTTATAGAAGAAAATTTATTTTCCATTTATTGTGCGTAATTTTATATGAATTTTTAGTTTTTCTTGAGAGCCTTTACAAATAAAAAAAATTTCGGAATATGTACATACATACATACGCAGCCATATAACTTGATTTCAAGAGAAACGAATTTTCATTTGGCACGTTCAGAAGGCGAAACAGCTCAGTAACTGGTGCAATTGCACCTTCTGAACGCGTTCTTGCGTACTTCTGATCAACTGAATAGTTGCGTGTTAGATGATCGCAATATCTGATCATTTGAGACAACATGTTGGTGTGTACCTTTGAGAGTTGAATTTGACAGCTAATGTATGAAGTCGTTCAAAAGACGCATAACGATCACTGATTTTTGTTTAGCAACGGTTGCGCTCAACTGCTGCGCCTTCTGAACCTACCTATTGATAACTTTTTTTTTTTGATAACACTGCGACAGCTCAAATTGGTATTGAGTAAACCCAAATGCAAGATAGAGTTTTTGAATTTCATTGAGTTTTTTTAATAAATACTGAAATTAGAGGTGTATGAATGGCGAAAGAAAAACTTCATCCGATTTTTTTTAAATCGAAACTACATTTTAACATATGTACATATGTCCATGCATACATAAATATATTTAATATGAACCCATGGTTTCAATTCTACGCATATCGTCAGGGTTTTCCTCACAACTTGGTTTTGCTGCAGTGAAGCGACAGAACAAGTGACGAGAAAAAATATATGCGGACACTTACATATATATGTATATATGCACATACGTATCTATGCACATACGTATCTATGCACATACGTAT
>NW_023458561.1:15677183-15682465 GCF_013731165.1 Rhagoletis pomonella | reverse complement strand
TATGCACATACGTATCTATGCACATACGTATCTATGCACATACGTATCTATGCACATATGTATGTATCTATGCACATACATACATATGTACTTAGGTATGTATATCAGCATTTTAGTTGAAAGTACGTTTTGCTCGTCGCTCTCTTCATCGCTCCACTACATTCCTGTCCTTAGTTTTTTTCAGATACCACAAATGCGCGATCCAGAAAATTCTTCTATCATTCTTGCCACAAATGTATGTTTTCTTCGAAAATACTCAAGTACTACCAGTAGAGTACTCTACTGTCAAATACCTTTTACTCGCAGTAGTTGCGGAAGGCAAAGTAAATACTCTACGCGTGTTGCTATTGATCGGTATTTTACGTACGCTTGCTGAAACTGGTTTATGCTTACTCTCAATTGACCCGAACGATGAAAGTAGGGGATGGAAAGTATTTGCGCGGCGATCGGATGTCTTGTTGGGCCGTTTAAATGGAATTGCGCAGGAGTCTAGTGTGTGTCGTGGTAAACTTAATGTCCTCTATAACAACATCGCAAGGTATGTCTATTGTATTAAACGTCGTGACCACATTTCTGTGTTTGCCACCCAAATTTGTTCAGTACCGTTTGATGACTTACTAAAACTAAAATGTCTTACACTCCTTCATAAGATCATTACAACTCAGGAGCCCAAGTATCTTAAAGAACGGATTCAGTTCACTAAATCCTCTCGATCACTTATAATATGAAATTCAGTTGCTTAGTTACAGAACGACAGTTCTTTGTTTTCGCTGTCCGTCTTTGGAATGCTCTGCCTTATAAAATTAAAAACATAAAACGCACACTGCAATTTAAGAATGAATTATTACGCTATTTGTTAAACGAGTACTAGAGATGTATACCTGTAACCTCCATGTCTGTCCCTCGTATTTTTTTCTGTCCTCCCCTACTGTTTCTTCTTTTTAATTACTCTCCTTCTGTTAATTATTTGCCATATTGTGGTGTAGAACATAAGCTTTCTAGTGTTAAGACTCAAACATTGTAATTTAACCTATGGTTGTATGTTTGATTTAAAATAAAATGAAATGAAATGAAGGTAGTCGTTTTGTAATTATTAACAAATATACATTTGTCCCAACTAGAAGTCTCAAGTAAATTGCAGACTTTCGTGAACTAGATATTTATTTCGCCATATCCAACTATGGCAATTGGTCACTATAACCAAATCTTGGTAATTATAACTAAACCATTTTCTGAGTGTAGTGATAACCAGACATTGAACAACCGGCCCTAAATCGTTAACGTGTACTAGTTAGAGAAGAGTCGATCTCCAATTATACCCATAAAGGATGAGTCGAGACTAATTGCTCTCCAATAACACCCGTATGGGAGTAGTTGCGACTAATTATAGCCCAATTCTACCCGATTGAGAGTAATCTCCGAACACTCTCTTTAGAGATTAGTCGCACAAAGTTTTGCAAGGTAAATACATAGTAAGAAATCGCCTTGGGCGATTTTGGGCGATTTTTTCCCTTCAAATCTTTTTTTTTTTGTGCACGACCATGTAAATGTGTCGAAACATACGAAAAGTAGGTTGTGGAGTTAGAGTTTTAGTTTTGATGTGGCAAAACTTGTTATTATTATTGATTGTAGCATATCGAATATTTGCCAATATTAAGGGCGAAATACAACACACAAGCGGCTTGTCAAACATACATACTTCAAACCTACTTTTCCCAATTAGCCACACACCATGCAAACATGACTCGTTAAAGCAAAGAATTTTAGTTTTCTTCCGGTTCACAATGTTATAAATTATGGTTTCCTTTTATTTTTCTCTATTATGTTCTCACTCGGTGAAAATTCCGTTGCAAATTAGGCGAATTTACCATACGCAACGCAAGCGGTTTGATCAAACTAGGCATGGGTAATTGCGCATTTTTTTTGGCGCTAGCTCAATAACGCCAGCGCCACCTGTGGTGCCAGCGCCCTAACCCAGCGCATTAGCGCAGTGTACTGAATTGAACACGGCGCCATCTGAGTGTCACCGCAGTACCCATCGTCATACAGTACAGTACACCATACAGTGATGTCATGTCTATTATTTCTATAATTTTCAGCGTTGGGCAACGCTTGTACCGCCAACTGAATTTAATTGCTAGGAATGTACTAAATGCCACGATATTCTATCATTCTTGAGTAAAAGCTTTAAATTTGCGTTCACAACATTCAAATGCAAAAACAAAATACGTGTAAATTTTCAAAAAGTTAAGGCGAATTGTCTGTGTGCCTCATATGTTTCTTGGTGTTAATGGCGCTGGCGCTTTCCATATACTGGTGTTCGCGCGGCAACTCCGGCTACCGTGTTAACGCAATTGCGCCGCGCAGCGCAGTGTTACCCATGCCTAGATCAAACGTAAACATGACGACAAGAAAATCAAAAAAATTTGATTTTTGTTAAAATTTCCCTCAAACGGCTTGTCAAACCTTCAAACACCTCCATTTACGACTCAAATGGTTTGAATCAAAGTGATATTTCGCTTGGTTGTTCCAGCCGCTTTAGTGGCGTGTTTTGCTCTTTAGTTGCGATCCCGTACGAGTCCGGACTAGTCAGAAATAGTCAGAATTAGTCAGATTTTACTGGAACTCGATCCCGTATTCGGTTCTCTGACAATTGAGAGTAGAAAAAAGAAAGTAAATAAGGTACTCTCTCTGTCAGTTTTAGACCAAAGATTTTTTAAATTCTGGTAAATGTGTCAAACGAACAAAAACGTTTAACAAAAAAAGACCCACCCTGCTAATGCATGTTGAAAAGTATGAAAATTCTTCTTTAAGTGGATTGTACTGAATTCGAAAGTATTTTTGGTTATTGGCATACATGTGTGAGCTGAGTGTGTTCCCTGCAAACCAAAGTTCACAAGACCTTTACGAAATCTTTAGGATCATCTCATTTCTGCAACGATTTTTTTACGAATCTTCAAAGAAAATTATATGAAGTGGTTGAGACGAACTTATAATTTCTGTACGAAAAATAAAGAAAATTGTGCAAGAAATTCTTCAAATATCAGCATTATTTTCATTGCTTTACCGATTTTCTTCAGAAATTTCGCAAAAGAAACGAAGCTTGCACTGTTTATTTCAATTTAGCAAATTCGGCAAAAAATTTGATGAAGATCTTTACGAATTCTTTTAAATGTCTCTACAATTCAGAATACTCTGAAAAAATGGTTTGCATACAAAATAAGCAAAAATTCAAACCAAAATTTTGGAGGTTATGTTGAAGTTGTCAGAAGTTACCATTTTTTACTAGAAAGCGATCCCGTACTTTTCAGAATTACGCTCTCGCTCTGAGCGAATTTTTATTTTTTGACAGTTTTACTACACCTTTTCTAATAGTACTTCAGAAAGCGTCAAATATATTTCTGAATTCATCAAATGTACATCAGATTAATAAAAAGTACTTCAGAAACCGTTAATTGGACTTCAGGTTAGTCAATTTTACTTCAGAAACCGTAAAATATACTTCAGGTCAGTCAATTGTACTTCAGAAACCGTAAAATGTACTTCAGATCAGTCAATTGTACTTTAGAAACCATAAAATTTACTTCAGATCAGTCAATCGTACTTTAGAAACCATAAAATTTACTTCAGATTTGCAAACTGTATTTCAGAAACCGAAAAATTTACTTCAGATTAGTCAATTGTATTTCTGGAACCATAAAATGTACTTCAGATTCGTTAATTGTACTTCAGAAAGTGAAAAATGCAGTTCATATTAATCAATTGAACTTCAGACATCGTAAAATGTACTTCAGAAACCACTTTTGGAAATGTACTTCAGGTGTTAAAGTAGTGCTCTAAATTCCATTTAACATTACAAATCACTTCTTCCAATGGAGGGATTTTGCCCCAAATCCTTCTCTTTTGAGAATATTGATATAACCAGTAATTATTTCTCTGAAGGTGATATAGCCCTCGAGCACACTTTATGAAAAAGATGTTTGCACGAAAAAAGGAGAACTATGTAAATACATATGTAAGTATATAGGGCGATCTTGAAATGTTTTTTGAGATAGGGCAGTTTCGAACTGCCTGCCGAGATAGGTCAATCTTCCACTCAGCAGTCGATATAGCCTTTTTCTCCATGCAGATCTGAAAAAACGGAAATATCCTGGATTCCTTTTTACCAAATGTACACACTTTATTAATTAAAACTACATAATAAATGTTTCAATTGCAAAAAAGCACAATCGAATGTATGTATGTATGTATATAGTGCAAGCATAATGCTATATCTAATGCGATTTATTTATATGTAGTGTGTACATACATACATACTTTGAATAAAATTGCTTGTAATCTACTTGATATTCATGATTTTGCGCACATTTGTGGTAAGTGCATTTCTTGGCGAAAATGTTATATGTTTCTGAAGTAAAATTTACTAATAAAAAAGTACATTTTAAGTTTTCTGAAATACAGTTGACTAATCTGAAGTACATTTTTCGGTTTCTGAAACACAATTCACTAATCTGAAGTACATTTTTCGGTGTCTGAAGTAAAGATTACAAATCTGAATTACATTTTTTGGTTTCTGAAGTGCAATTGACTAATCTGAAGTCCAATTAACGGTTTCTGAAGTACAATTGACTAACTTGAAGTACATTTTACGGGTTCTGAAGCAAGTGATGTATATCGATGACTAATCTGAGTTATATTTTACGGTTTCTGAAGTACAATTGACTAGTCTGAAGTATATTTTACGGTTTCTGAAGTGAAATTTACTAACCTGAGGTACATTTTACGACATCCGAAGTACAATTGGAAAAGGTGTAGTTTTAGTCCGAGAAATACGGGAATTCGGAATTTTATTTGTGGAAATAGCTGATCTCGCCTTATTTTCTATACTACATCTTTTCCAAGAGTACTTCAGAAAGCGTCAAATGTATTTCAGAAACTTTAAAATGTACTTCAGAATAGTCAACAGTACTGCAGGAAACGTAAAATTTTCTTCAGAATGGTCAGATGTACTTCAGAAATCGTAAATGTATTTCAGAATAGTAAATTGTACTTCAGAAAACGTAAAATGCACTTCGGAAGCCGTAAAATGTACTTCAGAATAGTCAATTATAATTCAGAGACCGTAAAATGTACTTCAGAAGAAGAAAATTCGTACGCATTGTAATTATTTAAATAGTATATAGTATAGTGATTTTAAATATATTTACTTTTTAATGTATTTTCAAATTACAAGTTGTTGAGTTGAGTTGAGTTGAGTTGAGTTGAGTTGAGTTGAGTTGAGT
>NW_023458561.1:15664850-15677173 GCF_013731165.1 Rhagoletis pomonella | reverse complement strand
GTTGAGTTGAGTTGAGTTGAGTTGAGTTGAGTTGAGTTGAGTTGAGTGAAGTGAACTTAGCCTAAGTATAACATAACATAACAGCATAGCATAACATAGCATAACGTAACCTAACGTAGCATAGCATAACATAAAATAAAAAAGCATAACACAGCATAACATAACATAAAATGGCATAGTATAACATAACATAACATAACATAGCATGACATAAAATAACATAACATAAAATTGCATAACATATCTCATTCTTCAGTTTTATCTTCTTTATCTCTATCACTTTCTACATCTCTGTCGTTTTTATCTTTATTTATATCGTTATTAATATCTTTATGTTTATTTTTTTATATTATATTTATGTCTATCTTTTCATTTTAACCTTTATCTCTTCCTTTACGTTAGTCCTTATCTTTATATTCATTCTATTCTTTATCTACTTACTTTCACCTTCACCTTTAGTTTGAAAACATCTTCGAAAAGTCATATCGATCTAACTGTGTGCATATGTATATTATACGAGAAGGCACTTTTTGTGATAGTCATCAAATTTGCACAGTTCTTTCCAATGGGAGGTCAAAATAAACACTTTAACGCATAGTTTAATTTTTTTATTAATTTTTTTTTTTTTGTAAAAAGTTACTTAAAATTTGATGAAACTAAAAACCTTCACTCAGATATGGCTGCACAGTTTTAGATGAAATATGGCGCTCAGATCGCTTTTTAAATTAAAGTTTGGGCGTTTTAATGCCACGCGGGTTTACTAGTAGCTTTTGATTTTGTTTTTTGCGCCGGAGGCTTAAAAACGCGGATTGTGCGATTAATCAATTAATATAAGTTATAATAAATTTATTAATTGCGTAGTTCTATTGGAAAATGTGTTAATATACATATTATTTTCTTTATGCATCACTATTATATAAGTGATTTTGTTATTTATTATTACTCGTTTTTAATTTTAAAAAACCATGCTATAAAGAGATCTCATTTGTTAATTCGAATTTAATGAATTTTATTTAAAAAAATGGTAATTTTTCGCGATTTTTTTCAGAAATTGCGCTTTTTTTAACAATCTGGACACCCTGGTACGCACTTAGTCAATGAAATTTCGTGTGGGGCGTTGGCACACAGAGAGAGTACTCGCTTAACAAACTGAGAGCCCCGGTTCGAGTCGCAGCTGGCGCAAATTTTTATTTTTTATTAAGTGACTAGTCGCTTTTTATACCCGTTCTTCTATAAAGGGGAACAATTAGTCTCTTCATAGGATATGCTCGAACAAAGGCGAACAGTTCATTCCATATAAATAGATCAAATCGATGGCTGAGTGGAAGATCGACCTATCTCGGCAGCCAGTTCGAAAAGCTCTATCTCAAAAAACTTTTAAAGAACACCCTATTACAGAATTTAATTGAAAAACACCCTATCTCAAAATTCAGTTCAAAAACGCCATATCTCACTTCAAAATGTATTGAAAAAATGCTGATATAGGGCGTTTTTGAATCGGCAGCTGAGATAGGACGTTTTTGAAACGAATTCTGAAATAGGGCGTTCTTAAAAAGTTTTTTGAGATAGAGCGTTTTCGAACTGGCTGCCGAGATAGGTCGATCTTCCACTCAGCCATCGAAATGTGGTATTAGTCGCATGTTCCTTTGCGGTTGCTCCCGGAATCATCCCGGATTGCACGCATTTTTTGCAAGGATGCATGTTTATGTACATAATATGTACAAAACGATACTTTCATTTCTCAATACCAGGCGCACATACATATGAAGTAGCAAGCAAGTGAGATCACTAATACTGCCTGCTGTTATAGCTGATAAAAGATTCCACACCTATGAGATGTGCCACGCCACTTTTTACAAACTCATTTATATACATATGTATATTTTTCCATAAGCACCTACAATAGGTATCTGTGCATTTCAAATTTCGAGTTCATGTGACTATAATTCCGTTAGAGTTGATTAAAAATGTTCATTATGGGAGGTATCCCCCATCCCCCTCCCCCTTGGCGAGTTCCAATTTTTTCCCCCTATTATAGGTCCGGGAGTCATGGCAATACGTTGGCAAAATTTTATTCAATTCTGTCCATCCGTTTAGGCTGCAACCTAGCACATACATACATACATTCTTCCACAAATATATAGTAGATTTGATTTGAAGCGCCATATTGCGGTTCTTTAAATAAAAAATAGATATCAGAAATGAATTTTCCATATCACAAAACTCCGGAGCACAACTCTTTATTACAAAAAAAAATTCCTAACACTTTAGTAAATATTAATCTGATTATGGACTTCGTATTAATTAAAGATATTTTCTTTTAAAATTGCGCAGGCAAGAGCTATGGTCTAAAGGGCTTTTTTCTTAGAATTTTATGTAGAATCCGAATCTGCTAGGAACGATGTCGAAAAAAAATTTACCCGCCCTAATGTATATACATAAATCATGTATATGTATGAAAGATTCGAACTTTTTTGCAAACATTGAAGCGTCCGGCGAGAAATGTAAAACAATAGGGGTATTCTCTGAGTCTTGTAAAGCCGTTGCACGGTGCACGGCTTGCAAAGCTGTCCCATACGAAAACCGGTTTTAACCGTGCAATCCGTGCAATCTGTGCACCATGCAAGGGCTTTGCAAGACTCAGAGAATACCCCTAATATTTTAAGTATATGTATATTGGAATAAGGAGAAAATGTATGTCTTTTCTTAACATTATGTTGAATGCTAACATTTTAAAAGATACAACTTCATAAGTATTCCTATACTTCCTATGAAGTTTTCAAATACTACTGAATGCAATCAACATACTCAAGTACTCTGGAAAAGCGGAACAGTGTTTTATGTAGCAGAGCGCTGTTGAGTAACATTGCTTAGTTCCTCAAATTTATGATGTTCTCTTATTTTGTTCCTATCTTTTTAAGTACTCTAAAATATATGTTCCATTTACTCATGTACACATGTGAAGAGTATTTATGCTGGTATATTTGCAGTGCTTTAGTATATATGTACATATAAGGGATGTTGCGAATGTGGAATTTTAGACATCCGCGGATGCGAGTGCGGATGCGTATGTTTGAAAGCTAACATCCGCGGATGCGGATGCGAATGCGGATGAATAGTACTTTTAAGAAATAATTTAGGTCGGTAAATAAGGTGATTTAGGTAAATAAAAAATGGTTAGTAATTTTTAATAATAAAAATTTGTATTCCGCCCATAGTAAATATGTACATGAAAACCAAAAGTGAAAAGTGAACCGGTTCGGGGAAAATTAAACTCATGATAAGACTGAATGTTTTTTTAGTACTTGAATTTAAAAATTGGAACATTGTACTTATTAAAAACTTTTTGAAGGGTCGTAAACCAAACCTGCGATTGCACCTCGAGGCGACAAACTTGAAAAACTTGAAACTTGGCAAAATTGTAAATTCTTTTCGATTGACACTGCACCAGTTGAGGAGACTTTCAGTTATATTTATTTATTTTTAATGCGGTGTAATAATTACTTTTTGAGAATATCATCGGGGCTGCAAATGTCGGATGTATCCTCCTGACTTTCATCTTCCCAATCTAGCATCATGGCACAATCGTTATTTAAACACCGTTTTTTTTTCGAAAGAATTCTTCATTCTCACTCTTTTGGTGGTTTCGGAATTTGTCACGTCATCAGCGTTTTTCGATCTTAGTTTTTATAACTTATTTTTAATGCTTTCTTCTGTGACTGGTTGGATATACGTCTGTGCACTTGCACAATATTCCAGGGACCGAAAATAACAGTTATTTTTTCCTAGTTAAATTTGGTCTAATATTTTTTATTCCGTAATAAACGTACTATCCGGATTATAAAGAAATTGCTTATCCAAATTAAACCTATTTGGTATCATATGAAAGGGGACTGAAAAAGCTTTTAAACAGAAATAACGAATGAAGGTTACCACCTCAATTTATATTTTTGAGGTGGTTAATACTAAAGAAATTCATGTAAATACTTACCTGACCCAATGTTTGTTCTATGGTAATTAATTAACATTTTTTATTGAAATATTTTTCAATGTGTGGGTTTCCTCTTTTAGACATTTCAATTTTAAAGCTATTTAAGTACTCTTTCATTAGATACCAAACTTGTTTAATTTGGATAAGCGGTTTGTTTATTATCCGGAAAGTACGCATTGATTTTTGCGAATGCGAAAGCGAATGCGAATGTTAAATTAATGCGGAAGCTCCGCGGTTGCGAATGCGAATACTCGCAACAACCCTGGTACATATGGACAAATAATTATATGTATACTTTATACCTCATACATATATACATATGTAAGTATGGATAAGCATTTGGTACAAAGTAGGTGTTTTTTTTTTTTGCGCGCGCGAACTCCCCTTGTTGACTCTCTGCTGGTTTGTCTGTTGACTAGTCAACCATACACATATCTGGCGGAAGCGCCATTTATTGAGCGTCTCTCGGCGCTCTGCTAAACTGCCCTTCTGACGCCCTCTAACTTTGCTTGCCACCATCCATAGGTAGCCAAATTCGCCGCAAGGTAGTGTTTTTGTTTAGAATGCTCACAACCAAAGATTATGGTGCGAATTTGGGCAGATTCTTTGTACTTTTGACTATGCCGTCATCTGCTCTTTTGTCATTTCATAATAAGGAATATAGTTTGCCTTGAAATATGATAGGGATCTGTTGCTTTCGTGGGAGCGAATAGTTTTATCTGTGACAAGTGTCAATGACATGAATTGTTGCAAAGCAAACTAACCGTATCTGAGCTGGCCCAAAGCTAATGACCACAAATTCATGCAGATGTACTACAAACATGTATTTAGAGACATTTAGATGATGATATCAGGTGAATTCAAAGTATTGCATGCATTCATATGTATTTTATTCTGTGTGAAAATATAATCGTGTATACCCAGTAGCGAAAATGGTCACTGATGACATCGTCACTAATTAGGATTTGGTGACATCGTCGCTCTTCCTGTGAATCCTAAGCGACATATAGATGAGAATGACACTGGTGACAATGTCATGCAGGTGTACTCCTATCAAAGACTTATAACAGACAATGTCTTTCACCATTAACTTTTGAAAAGTTCATTGCAACACATTGTCGCTTGAATATCATCAATGATCACTGCATGACAAAGTCTTGCAGATGCCATCAACGACTAAATTACCATTTGTATGAAAAAGTCATGAACGACTTTCATATAAACGGAGCCCAAAGTCATTGAAGACTTGTTATGGCCGTACAAGACACTTAAGTGACTAATTCATGACATTCGCTACGGGGTATTATCTATTTGTATGTATGTATGTATGTATAAGTAAATGTATGGAATAGGAGTTAAACATTTTGGATGCCATAAGATATGTTAGTGCGGGTCATTTTTTTTACTATGAGCGTATAGCATAAGAGGACTCTACGTATAATTCTAAGCAAATTTGCCAAAGAAACCATGGGTCTTAAATTAATTTGGAGTTTACCAAACTGCAAAAATAGGTTTCGAAGTGCAATGTGAAATGTTCACTCTGATGGAAGTTTTAAGAAAAAAATAGGTACAGAAATGGATTCCTCATACCAAAAAACCCCTTATATCATGTTTTTATACAAAATTTAAGCACTTTGCGACACTACAGAAAAATGCTAGGAAACCTATTTTTGCAATTTGGCAAACTCCCAGTTGATTTTAGAACTATGGTTTCTTCGGCAAGTTCACTTTAAACTACATACCATACGCCATACGCGCCATAATCGAAAAAATCTCCTATACAAATTGACCTTCCCTAATGTATGTACGTACATAGTTACGAGTACACATTTCAACGAATAAAAAATGATGACTGTACATTTAAGGTTGAAAATGTATAATTCTTTCACATGAGAATCGACAAAGTTTACATTGTTTCACCCGCAGCATGTATGAAAGTTATTACTCAGGTTTACAAATGAATTTATTTTTAATAAATGGCTAATGGAGTTCATATTCTGCAAAACAAAAAATTTCCCTAAAAATAAAAACCTATTGATGAGGGATATATTAAAAATACGCAATATGCATATTTTGCATTTATTATGAAAACAAAATTGCAGTTGAAAAAGTACTTACATCAATATACACAACACAAAAATAACTTTAGTAGATAACAATTATTATAACAAAGGTTAGCATTTTAAGCTTGTATATAAATTATCGCAGATTTTTTGTTTGTGAGCTACGAAAATGGACTTAACACAAATAACTTGGGAAAATGCTAAGCTACAAGAACGGTTTACTATTTCTGGCTATTTCTGGACAGTTTTGCGGACAAATATACATAATGACATAATAATAATTAATTTTTAAGCAAAAAACAAACCCGACTACAATTTAGGCTTATCGTTAATTTCTTCATGATCCAATGATCGAATTTAAACCAGATTAGTATGGCACCACCTGTGAGGTAAAACCTTTCCTTTAAAAAAATAAAAAAATCGGTTATCGTGGTCCAAAGTTATGCGGTACCATACATAAAAAAAAGTCGGTTAAAAATGATAAAATCAGTCAAAATCTTGCCAAAGATGTAAATTTTAAGCGCCTTTGAAAAGTAAATATCAAAAGTATTTTAAATATGTAAGAAATAAAATATATTTTATAAAAAAATTTTAATCAAAAAATGGGGCAAAAGTCGCACGGTTTTTAAGAAAAGTTTCAAAATAAGCCTATTTGTAAAAGTCGGTGTCTGGGGCATCGATCTCTAAAAAGTGTCAATTTGATACTTTAGTCGCACAACGGTAACACTGCTTTTACTACTAACTAATAAAATGGCCTTTTGTGAATAGCAATAGATGACCGAAAGATCATTTGAGTGTAATCCCAGCAAACATTGAGGTTAGTTATCGATTAGATAATGATTGGAGAACTAGCCACATACTCCAATCTCAAACGTTTGAGATCGACTCGAAAAACTATCGAGAATCATAGCAATCTCAACAAAAATGGGACATAGTTCTCGACTCGAGAAAATATAAATTCTCTAATCGAATTCTAATGTTGGTCTCTAATGGGACTCGAATTTGAATTTCAAACTGCTATTTTGCTTAATTAAATAAAACGCTTTGTTTGTAAAATTTTTATTAAATGTATTTGCAATAAAATAATAATGAATTATTTGAACTTAAAAAAAATTATGATTCATTCATTTGGAATATTGCTTATTGACACTTATTTGAATTTGCGTTGTTTCTCTAATCGTTCTCAAATTGAATTCTAATGTAGTTCTCTAACTTCGTCATCGACTCGAGAACGATTAGAGAAATACCCTAGTTATCTAATGTAGAAATCCAAATTTCTCTAACGTTAGAGACTGGTTTTGCTGGGATGAGGGAAAATTTCATTCATAATTCAGAATCTTTACACTAAAATTCTCAATTTTTGTACCAATTTTATTTTTATTTTTAAGTACTATCGACGATTGAGTGAAAGATCGGCCCAACTCCGCAAAAATACCCTATATCAATGTGTATTCAATATATCGGTAGCTGAGATAGGGCGTTCTTCAACCAAATTCTGAAGTAGGATGTTCTTGAGCCATTTTCTGAAATGGGGCGTTTTCGAACTGGCTGCCGAGATATTTCGGTCTTCCACTCAGCCGCCGATATATTTTGTTAAGTTTCCTGTATTATAGTAAATAACCGAAACAAAGTCAAATATCCGGGTTGGACGTTGATATAAAACAGCTAATGTATTTCTTTTGTTAAAGCTCGCTTTTGGTAGAATATATATCGCTAGCTTTGAGTGAAGAAGTTTCTAAGTCCACTTTTTAGGAAAAGACATGTTTTGATACAGGAGGCTAGAGAAATTAAGAATGCATTGTTTCGAAAAGGAGAAAGGTACTTGTTTTATTTATTCTCGCACGACAGCGAATCGCCTTGTCCAAAATCTCGTTTGGTCTCAAACTACGCGGAGAGGTTCTTCCAATTTGGACGGAGCTGTAATCAAAGGAACTGTACATAGCCGTATTAGTTGTACGGGGATCCCAAATTTAGAGATAGCGTCGTAAATGCACCTTCGAGTTGGAAATACCTCGTTGGCCCAGAAAGTTTTAATCTATGTTGAAAATTAGTATTTTTATGATATGTAGCGTACATTTTAAAATACTACAGCTAAAGGGCTGAATGAATATTTCTTAGGTTGAGAATTTAAATTTTATTCTATATACTGGAATATTTTATGGAATAAAGAAACACACTTTTTCTGGTTTTCAAATTAAAAAAGGACTAAAACTTTTCAAGATTTTTTGTTTCGTTAACACCATGGTGAAATAATACCAGGTATAGTAATAAGAGCGAGAAGGAAGATCAGACACTACCTTAGTGGAAGTGTTCGCCCCTTAGACTTTTTTTTAAAGGGTAAAGGCCAGAAATATTAAACAGGATTTCCGTTTGTGACTACAAAAGGGGTAATAATTTGAAGTTTTTTATTTAATACAAATACATAAATAATATTAAAAATTACTTTTGAAATATACCTATTTGAAAAATAAAAGAGCCATTTAAATTATCTAAGCATAATTTATTATTTTTTATTCAAATTAGATATGTAGATGCTAAACAATTTTGTGGATTGCGTTTGTATTTAGTATTGAAAGACAAACACTACAAAGTAACAAAGAGCTTTAAGGATTTACAGCCAATATAATTAATAATAATTAGGGCCGTTTTCTGAAGTAACCTTTAACTTTAAAGCTCAGTTTATATTTAAAGGTTGGATTAAAAATAAAGCTATGTCTAAAGTTAAGCATTTCTATTATCGGTTTTTGACGTATGTATGTTTCTTGGTTGTAAACCAATTTAAAACCGATAATAAAATGGTTTACTTTAGACACAATTATAAATTGCAATGTAACCATTAAATATAAAGTGAGCTTTAAAGTTACAGGTTACTTGAGAAAACGGCCCTTAGAAACTTAAATAAAGATTTTGACGGTAATTAGAGTAATGTGATGTACTAATTCCACGGAATAGTTCACAAAAAGAGAAGCAATCAAGAACGTAGATACTGAAGACCACCCACATTGAGAAATGTCTATATCATTCTAGATGAAAGGTCACACTACGGTTTCAAAACATCATGTTAATGCCGCACAAACTGATATTTTTAGGCAGAAAAATATGTTAAAATGGGGAAATTAGTAAAAAAGATTTTTCACAAATAATACTTCAAGGACTCACCGACGGATTCATTGACAAATCTTGATAACTTTATGAAGAGATGAAATTAGATACATGAAATCAGCGACGTGAATACAAAAACGCAACACGTGATATTAATGGTTATAAGGTTTACATAAATAAATTTAAGTAGGTATATATGGTAGATTTATAAAGATTAATCGATTATAGCTTTGCCTGTCAAGCGCTTATTGAAATAATTTATCATGCACTTAAAAATAGCTTTTCCACATTTATTGGAAGGTCTATTTCATGGCTGTGGGATAATAATTTTTCGGAGAAGTTGGTGGTGCAAGAAATTACTTCGCCATTAAATATTTTAAATATCCAACTTATTCAGCTAACCTGCTCCGCTGGTGAATGAAACAAACGGACGCCTTCGTAAGTCCAGGTTTTTCTGCAAATTACACAGCTTGGCCTAGGCATTATTAATTTTTTGATCACAAAAAATTATATAGTATTTTTCCACAAAAGTTCAAACGAAAATTTTAGAAAAAAAACCAAATTTTCCACAAAAGTTCAAACGGAAAATTTTAGAAAAAAACAATGTTGCAAGCAAATAATAAATGGCCAAATTGCCCCCAAAATATACTTACCTATGTAAATACTTCCAAAGAAGCAACACATAAAACGTTCAACGAACAAAGGCAACATTGTAAAATATAAGGCAGCCGAATGTCAGAAAATGAACAGAATGCCTTATTACTTCACCTGTTTATTGCGCCATGTTTAATAATTCCTTTCAAAAATAAAATAAAAAACGTTTTGTTTGAAAAGTAACAAAGTCGGCAAAACTGGCAAATTACCTTTTTAAGCCAATAAAGAACTTCATTTCACAAGATTTTCTATTTCAATTGGTTTTCGTGAATAGGCAACTGCAGCTTCTAAACTAACTTTAAGGGCTATCTATACTAATTATATAAAGAGAAGTCCATTTTTTGTAACATGTAATCCCGCGAACGGCTGGTCCGATTTTCATAAAATTTTGTCTATAAATAGCTTTCAGCAACCACCATGTTTTCGGCAAAAAAAAGTACTTTTTCCGTGAATTTGGACCAGATACCGATCTATTCGAAAAAATTTTAGATATCGTCCGATTTGCTTGAAATGTAGCCTTTTCCTAGATTAACATATAGGATCAATTTTTCTACTAATATGTTCCGTTTTGTTTGAAATTTGGCGCGTAGGCAGCTTACTGCCCGGATTAACATATGGGATACTTTTTTCTTATAGGTGGACCAGGGACCGATCTATTATATAGAATACAATTGAATGATTGTTTTACAGTTCGAAATGTTTTAAGGCGCCGCAAAGCAAGCGGGTATTGGCTATTTATCGATACTTATTATCTATTACCAATTATATTAAGAGAAGTGCCACCTTTTTGTATGAAGTGATCTCGCGAACGGCTGTGCCGATTTTTTTTAAATAGACTTTTTTGGTTATAGCCACCGCATATTTCTGGAAGCATTTGTGGTAGAGTCCAGGAACTTGGAAGGAAGGTTTTGAAATCAATCCCAAACTCTTGGAGAAAAGTGGGGACTATTGGTTAAGAGGGCGTGGCGCCTTCCAAACATACTGAAATTTTTACCTATCTTTAAATACATATATAATTAATCGGTACGTGTGTTTTCGAGTGAACTCCTCCTAAACGACCGAAATGATTTTAATGAAATTTTTGTCCTAAGGTCCCTGAACAGTTTAGGTTCACAACTTAAAATGCCAAGTGGCGCTAGAGTCGAGATAATAAAAACCGTATTTATGATCTGATCTGTTATCTAATATTAAAAATATGTATTGGTAACGTGAAGGGAAATATTTGTGCGAAATAAATGGCTCGCTAGGTGGCTCTGGAGTCGATTTATTACTAAATATCCTATTTATGGTCCGATTTGCCTCATAAACAAGAAGTATATTGGTAACGGTATGGACAAAACTATAGAAAAAAAGAGGCGCAAGGTGGCGCTGGAGTCGAGTTATTGTTAAAAATCGTCCAGTGAAGTCATTTGAAGACACCAGGGATAAACATCAAATTACCACCTTTAAATCGGCCACCATAACCATTGCAGTCCTTGCTTTAGGGCGACTAAACAAAATAAAGACAATTCTTGATCAATGCCTACAAATTCAATTGTAAGACATATATGGTATTTCGTCTGAAATAAGTCTAAGTATATTGGATTTCTGTGGACCAATGATGTTCTCAAGGACGATTCACCATCGAACCGAATCATTGTTTCCGCAAGAGCTTCTTCACGGACATAACCTTTTCGTTAGGTTATTTAAGACGGCAATGGAGGATATGCTTTCTTACGACCACAAAACCAAATGCGAACGTGGATTGTGGTGAAAACTTTGTTCCAAATATTTTAACAAAGAAATAAATTTTGGACGGGACGAAGTTCGTCGGTTAGTTTATAATTTAACATTGAGTTTTGTCCACCTAGCGTCTTCTACACCTTTTCAACCCAGTAATGGCAAAACGTAAGTTTATAATGAGAAAATGAAAATTACAATGAGAAAATGTAAACGGATATTGAAATAACGGAGATTTATAATAAGAGAGGGTAAATTTGTAATGAGAAAACGTAAATTAATAATGAGAATACGTAAAGAAGTAATGAGAACTGGGTTTCTTCCATTATTTGTCCTGTCATTATTCACCCGCTCTCATGTTTTGCAACGCAAGTTCATCTGCGCTGCAAGTTCATCAATGCTGTTGTATGCTGCACGGCTCTTACGCAATCCCCTCCGGATAGTTTAAGCTTAGCGTCGTCAACTGTTTTCTCTAAACACTCGTTGTCGTCTTCACCTCGGATTTAAACGTAGACCAAATAATCCCAATGGGATTGAACATATGCGAATGCGGACCCAAACGTAAGACGGCTGACATACCATCAGAATGCTGGGCTACCGTAGCCTACATTTGTGATTGTGAGTGGCAAGGAGCGTTATCGCACACAATTACCAAATCTCGCAAATTGTTTCCCAACTGTTGTTACTTTTGTACGAGCTGGAGAATCGGAACCTCACCTTCGGTCCATTAGCAAAATACTTGATGCTGTAATGGCATCTATAACGTGGACATTTGGTTCACGCGCTGCTGGCAT
>NW_023458561.1:15659353-15659850 GCF_013731165.1 Rhagoletis pomonella | reverse complement strand
TTGCCATTTAAAATATTTTAACAACCTTGTCATTGTTGAAACTATTATCGACTCTCAACTGCATTTCAAAGAAAAATATTTAATTTATAAACCTGCCTTTACATCCATCAATTCAATCACTTCATATTTAGATACGCAGTGGATAAGACTTTTTAGGTGGAGTGCAATACGGCCCGTGGAAATAACGCCCATGTGCTTTATTTCCCAAAAAAAAGAGAAGTAAAGCCCATAGGCGTTATTTGCATTTCTAAGGGGAAATAGTGCCCACCAATAAAAGGCAATAAAGCCCGCTGGCTTTATTTTCTTTGCAAAAGAGCAATAATGGCCGCGGGCTTTATTTCCCAAAGAAAAGGAAATAACGCCCGCTTGATTTATTTCATAAAAAAGGAAATAAAGCCCGTGAGTAGTATCTTCTCTGGCTTTATTTTACTGAAACATTCCAATTATGTATATAGGCAAACATTTGCATAAAATGGAGCGTAATTTTAACGAATTGC
>NW_023458561.1:15648692-15659343 GCF_013731165.1 Rhagoletis pomonella | reverse complement strand
GGTCAAGCTCACGTAAATCTTAACAGTTTTCCGAAATATTTTGGTGGAAGTTTTAAAATATAATTAATTTTGTAATCCCACTATAAAAACCGCAACTTTTCTTTGGTGACGAAGTCAAATATATATACAGGGTGTCCCAGAAGTAACTTGCCAAACGTTATGGGAAGGTAGGTGAAGGGGCGACCTCGCTGATAAACAAAAAAATTTCAGGTAAAAGTGTTACCGTTTTTGAAATATTTAAATTTTTTTTGGGATGATGCCGGCGTGATTGGAGTTGTTGCTGACGCGGTTGGAGATGGTTCTGGAGTGGATGGTGTTAAAGGCGACGGGAGTGGCGACAACGGGGAGAGCGGCGACGATGGTTTCAGTTACGTCGATGAATCATCGATAAAAATTTGTACAGGTCTCTCCCGCAAATGAATGGTGTGGGTGTTGCAGATAATTGGACAGTCCTCAAAAATCCCACCCATAAACCAGGGCCCGAAAATAAGTGTTATTTAATAAATTTTAAACTAAAAAATCATTATGAGAAAGCTGTCGCACACATATACTTTCAAACACGAAAATGCTTGATTTTTGAGCTTTTTTCAAATCCGGTTTGATTGCAGTTTTTTCTTAAAAAAGGTAAGAAGTATCAGTTATTTTTTAAACCATACAATTAAATTCAACTTAATGTGCTATTTTATGACTTCTATTTGTTTAACCAGAAATAATAGTCCTTTTATGACTGATTTTTTTTCTGCTTTCGAAACAGTTATACTTGGTTTTTTATTTTTCTGTCCATATATGACACAAAATTTAATAATCGTTGAAAAAAGTCACCTTAAGTCTTTTATGTGAAGGAAACTATAGTAAAAGTTCTTTATTTTAATTTCTGTTTTAAAATATTTTCTGTACAGTTTTAGGCTAGTGGACATCCTATGGAGCGTTCATAGTTTTATGTCGCATCTTGTGGCCATTTTTTTTAGAAACACAGGCAAAAAAATTACCATCATCATCTCTTCAATACATGCGATTTTCAATCCCTCTCACTCTCATGATATGACAAAAACTTGTGGGAATGTGTTAGTAAAGAATGAATTTTTTCTCCCGATGCTGTGGCTTCAGTCAGCCTGGTCTTGCTGGGCCTCGTTTATGCATTAAAGATTCCTGTAGAAATCGTTATTTTTAGCATACATTTATATTTGCAACCACTTACAGGTACTTATGTCCCTTCTTTGTGTTCGTGGGTGCCCCTTCTTTCGTTTTCCACCTATGGGTACCGAGTGGAAGGATATTTCCATCGTACGTATGGTCATCGATACGTTCATGTCCAAGTCGGCGCATACGTTGTTACTTTTATGCGCCCAACTATGCCAATGTCGCCCCACATGTCGGAACACATCGCCCACAATGTGGCAACTAAACCTTTTCAACCCGGTAATGAGAAAACGTAAATTATAATGGGAAACTAAAAATACTGAGAAAAAGTTAATTATATTGAGAACAAGTAAACAAATAATGAGAAAACGTAAATTTATAATGAGATAGGGTTTACCGTTTTGGGGTTTTGCACTTTAATTATTTGAATTTCATCAAATTGTGAAAGTAGGCGTCCAGACAAAAATTTCACTCGTAGTTTTTTCATTGTGCCCAATGAAACATAACAAC
This sequence comes from Rhagoletis pomonella, assembly GCF_013731165.1. Classification (NCBI taxonomy): domain Eukaryota; kingdom Metazoa; phylum Arthropoda; class Insecta; order Diptera; family Tephritidae; genus Rhagoletis; species Rhagoletis pomonella. Next base: position 15,657,693 of record NW_023458561.1, on the reverse strand, counting down.
ATATATCAGGGGTGGGCAAGGCCGGGGCCAAAAAGAGCCACATGTAAATTCTAAATGCTACAAAGAGCCACAAAAAAACAAAAAAAAACAAAATTTAATTTTTAAGTATAAGTATTGTTAGAAATGACAAACAATAAATTTATTATTATTCTAATATACGTAAGATAGACATTAAAAAAATTGAAAAGATCCCTCTGGCAAAATTTTCAAAATCTGGTTTTACGTCAGTTAAAGCCGTTCGTAACAGTTCTGTTAAATGTTGGTTAGTCAATTGAGAACGGTATTTTGACTTTACGAATTTCATCGTAGAGTACAAAGACTCACAGTTAAACGTTGTACCAAAAATTTAAAATATACGGCACGCAGCTGTTTTCAACAGCGGATATTTCAAATCTGGCACTTGTTGCCAAAATTCAAGCAATGGCAAAGCTTTATGTTGCATTTTCAGTGCCTTATCTTCTTTTAATTACAAAAACTCCAACTCTTCTTCGCTTTTCTAAAAAGGAGTATTTCGGATATTGTAAGTTTTTTAACTTTAACAAATAATGAGTGCGGATGTTTTTTTGTTGTATTATAGTCTGAAAGTGTGCTAAATGCTCCTAACTTAATGTAACTTATTTTCGCTAGTTAACCATTAATTATTTATTAACGTGAACAATTTATTGCATTAAATTTTAGATTAGTGGATTTTAAGGCCTTTTGCAATGGTATGTGCGAAATTTCAGGCATTTAGCTCGTTATTTGGGGTAAATAAACGATATTTTTGACGAAGATGTATTTCAGGTGCGCGATTTGGTAAAAATTGAAAATCGCGTTGAGCAATCCCTAAACGACAACCGATTTCTCTCAAATTTTCAGCAACATATTTTTTCTTGATGCTTTCAAAGCTTTTGGTGCATCGCACACAAATTTCGAAAACTCGGTTTTTTGAATCAGTTAATCCTCAGTTATTGTTACATAAAAAAGGGTTTGCGATGAATGCAAACGTATATTTAAATAATATTTTTATTGAGCTTTTACCACGATTGTTTATTAGGAAAAATTGAAAAAGCAACAAAGTCTAAGCGGTAGAGCGCAATCGATGTTCAAAGTCAGAAGCGTTAACCACTGAGCTATGTACATCCCGTAGCCTCTTGTTGCAAATTCAAATTTAAATAATTTCAAATCTGCAAACCTTTTTTCAAAATCTGCTTTTAAATCTTGTAGATTTGCGACATAGGGATCCATTTTATCTTTAACATGTGCGATATTTTTTTCTAGTCATGGAAAATGGTGAAATATTCATTTTTTGAGTTCATGTATAAAAATGCGTAATTTAGCTTCAGAGCTTAAAATAATTTGCGGCTAATCAGAAGCATTTTTATTCTCTCCTTCTAGGGACAAATTCCAGTTTAGCAAATGTTCCATCATATCGGTAAAGAACATTAAGTCAGAAAGCCAATTTTCATTCTCCAATTGCGGGTAATGTTCCGATCTCAATTTGCATACAAATGTGTATATAAAAAGATTAAAAAAAGTAAATAACACAATGGAAAAGTATGTCCAGCAAAGAAATATGTATTTTAAAAAGTAAAAAGTGCAAAAATGTTCTAAGCAAAGAGAAAGTAAAAAGAGCCGCATTTGGCTCAAAGAGCCGCGTTCGCCCACTGTTGCTATAGAGGAATGTGAACTTTGCACCCTGTGCGACACGCCGTAACGGTCTCCAATTGTGACCAAAATTTATATGTGACATCTATGACCGTGGTATTACCGATTGAGGGGGTGAGACTGAAAAAAATCGTTCATTTCAAAACGTTTCATTTTGAAGACCACCCTAATATATATGTACGTAAAAATGCAGTTTCAAGACGATTGTGCGATTTGTGTTACAAATATGAAGTATAGCTACAGTGACCATCCATCCGTACTTTATTTTAAAGAACAGTCCTTTATTTTAACCCCCTGTCCTGTATAATTTTTTTCAAAATAAAGGACGTCTTTTGTCCTTTATTTCTTAAACTGTCCTTTAAATCAGCTCTGCATTTTTCATAAGTAAATTTTTTAACGCAGAATATGATAAATATAAACGTCCCTTACAAAATATAATGAAAACCTTCGCCAGTTTGCTTCGCCCCCACTTAAGGGTTTCTATTTAATCGGTAATCTTTGTACAATCTATAAAGCAGGATCGTGTTGCGCGCTTAGTTTAAAGAAACCAATAAACCCACTGCTGACAGTGGGTAAAAACTGGCACTTAGTTTTGATTAATTCACTTAATTTTTATTTTTTTATTCAATTCAAAGTGTATTGCACAAATTGTATCGCGGAATGAGACGTGCCCGATATGCAGAAATAATATTGTTGGTGATTATTAATATTTATAAGTATTCTGAAGTAGCTTCTCATTTCTGCATAATAACGTTATTATCTTGATTTTTCCAGGAACACAAATTTGCAGCACAATGAAACAAAAAACGAATGAAAGGCCAACAAAATTTTGATTGATCATTTATCAAAAATTGTTGAATGGTTGGAGGAGGATTGCGGACTAACCCTACTTCAGTTAAAACAATAGCTGTTCAAGGTTTTTGGTGATTTACGTGTGCTGGACCGGTTTGAAAATACCTCTAAAAATGGAGTTTTTATGAATAAAAATAGTTTCTTAAAGGATTTTTTTTGAGAAATATCCCTCAGATGACAAAACAGTTTAAGCTTAAAAAATCTACATAAAAATGTATAAAATTTTGTTATGTTATGGAATTATAATAATGAGATTTTTGATGCTATTTTTTTAACTTTTTTCAATGATTTGTGTAAGAAAAACTTGAATAACTGCTCCAAAACCATATCATATAGACCTATTAGGTATAAGTGGAAAGGTATTTTCTCACCGTTTTTATTTCTTCAAACTTTTTAAGCTTAAATTATTTAGTCATCTGAAGTATTTTTTTTCAAAAAATATTAAAAAAAACTACTTATATTAAGAAAAAACTAAATTTTTGGAGGTATTTTCAAATCGGTCCAGCTCACGTAAATCTTAATATTTTTGCGAGATGTTTTGGATGAAGTCTTAAAATATTGTAGATTTTATAATTTCAGTGGAAAACAGTACCGATTTTTTTTTGTATGGGGAGTGATGCAGGGTAATGTACATTTATACATAAGGGGTATTCCATCGTCACGGGTGGGACATTTGTACAGCAAAAATAGTTTTTCTTTTTTAATTTAAGTATAAAGTACTAAGCAATTCTACATTTTGATAAAGCTACACCTAGTTCACTAATATACGAGTTATTACCAAATACGAAAAATATTCCAACTTGATTTTATATTGGAAAATTCTGAGCTGTTTCTTCCGTCACGGGTAGGACAAAGAAAAGACACTGCTTTTTGGAGAACATATATTTTAAGGAAAGTCTGTGAATTTACTTAACATTTCTATCTGGATTAGATGTTTTACTATACAGAAAAGAACCAGCAATCCCAACAAAGCACAAACCATAATAAGAATTATTTCTTTATTATTAAAAAATTCAAAATTCTCCTGTCACGGGTGGGACAACTTTTGTCACGGGTGGGACACGTACGATTTTCTTCATGAAAGGAAGCTTCTAGTGAGATCCATATCAAAGAGATTAGGTATGATAAATGTTAGAGGTCAAATACAAGATCAATTGACCTACTTTTATGACAGTGGAGTCATTGTAAGACGCACGATATACTGCTGACCCCAGGATCTATTTTAGGGGCAATAGTTATACCAAACGAAAGCTAGAAGTCGCCAGATTGATGTATTAAAATGCATGGAAGAAAGGATTATTTGCAAACGCATGAAATTTTATATGCATTTTCCTAATGCACTTCTGCACGGTGCATTTGATTGCAACGAAATTTCGAATGTGCCTTAATGATTTTCAAGTTTGTTTAGAATAGCTATGTATGTCTGACTAATACTAACTACAGGCTAAACATGTATATCGACTACTGTTATCACGTCGATAGAGATGTCTAACCTGCTGTGAGTGTTGACCAGACATTGAGTAACCGGCTTAAGAGTGGCTCGAGTTGAGTTATTTTTGGAAACTGATTTCATGGACAAATCATGCTCAAATTTAGCTATTCCTTAAAACCATAGAACGTCAGAAAAGATCTTGTGTATCGATGTCTAATCCGAAAAGTTATCTGCATTAGAATACTTGTAAGCAGATACATATGTATATCTTTGTCACTTAAAGGCTTGAATTTATAAGTTTCGCGAACTTCTAGATTTTCTTGGTTGGAACTTTTCAGGTAATTGTTAATATTGACTTTTAATTGTTGTTAAGCAACCCTCATCATAGAATTCTCTGGCGTCTCTAAGATAGTAATGCTTATCTTGACTTTTCGAGCTGGCCACGCGAAATTTTTTACTACATCGCTTAGCCCACCAACAGTATTATGGTGTTTAGTCAGCCTGTACTTCAGAGTTTTGTGGCATTAAACATAGGTTTGAAACGTTAAACTTATTTTTTTATTGTTAGGCATCATTAGAAAAAAATTAGAAATGATTGTCACGGGCGGGACACGATAAAACGTTTCAAAATCTCTTAAGTAGGTACTTATAATATAATAAAAGAAATGAAATAGGGCTGCTTAGTATAAACACACTCTAGTTATGAAATTATAGAAAACTCCCTAAAGTAGTAACTAAGCAATACGAAGTTTAAAACTTTTTAGTCACGGGTTGGACATGCTAAACCGTAGTGATTTTATCCTATTATATAATTTAAATGCCTATTTTTCTTCAATGCCATATTGCTTCTTCGGGGCGCAGAAAGATCGAGACATTTATTCCCCCCTTCAAAAAAATAATAACTTTGTGAATACTTGATTTTGCAGAGCCTTCTATATTAAAATATGTTGTCGTATTCAACTACTTTTCTAATGTTGAAGTTTTGAGTGTATTTACAGTGTAATAAAATAATATAACTAAATTTTTTTTTGAAAAAACGTTAATTTCAGGTATTGAGCATTGATTCATCAAGCATTCCATCTTCAATAAGCTACTCTACAATTGGACACAAAGTTTCACTTACTCATGGAATACCCCATAAGTGACACGCAACATACTTTTGTATCTTGTACCTCATACGATTCATCGCAACGAATCTCCTAGCGCAGGGGTGTCCAAACTTTTTTCACCGCGGCACCCTTGTTGTGCTAAAAAAATATTCCCGGCACCCCTACTATTCAAATGTCTACGAAAACAAGAAAACACAATGCAAACTTTATGCTCCTTTAGCTTTAATGTGAGGACTGAAATTGTTTTGATGATTTCATTATTACCTTTAAGTTTATTGGGAGCTTTGACAAAGTAGAAGGTTATCAATTAGTCGGAATATATTTTTTTTTATGTATGTTACCGATTTCTATAATTCTATTTTTAAAGGAAAGGCGTTATCTTACAGGTGGTCCCATAATAATTTGGTTTAAATCTGATCATCAGATCATGAAGAAATCAACGATAATCTTAAATTTTTATATGAGAATTGAAGTCGGTTTTTTCTTTTGCTTAAAATTTACTTGTTTGCTTAAAAATTACTTCTTTATGTAAGCATTTGTTGAAAATGCAGTCTGACATAGAAATGTTAAAGTAAAAGTCTCTAGTATTTTTAATGCAATCTTGCCAACAGCAGTGTTTTTTGCATACACTTGCATCCAGAACTCTCTTGGCTCCCTTCGTAGTATTTAATATTCGGAGTGCTGTCTTCATCTCAGTAGGTTTACTTTTCGGGTCACATGAAAACGGGTTTGATATTATGCTGTAGACATCCTCAGAGTCAATGTCGGGAAAATATTCGACAATGGTTTTTTCTAAACCTTCCAAGTCAACGCTGGTAATGCGCGTTAACGCTAAGAAAAAAACTTTTGCACCCAATTTCATGAAAGCAATCTAAGTGGAAAATGATTTTGATTTTTTGAATTTTATATGGAAAGTGACAAAAAATAAAAAATCATTTTCCATTTAAATTGCTGGTGAAAACGTTTTTCTGATTTACTTTGTTTATTTATGGGGTTTTCATGCAATATGCTAGAAATTCTTTGTTATCTTCGCAGCGCCATCCAACACGGGTTTAAATCCTAGTCACCAGGGAATACAGTGACTTCTCGTGTCGTTTTCTGCCTCTTGCTTCATCCTAGACATCGCTTCTTTCGTTTTTCCAACCACTGCAAATATCCGAATACTTGCTCCATTTCAACTCTTCTTTCTGTACAAATTTGTCGATAGCTTTAAAAATTTCGTCGCTAGTGGTGTAAGTCTCAAGTACTTCGCTCTTGAAAAGTTCTTCGATTTGCATTGCGAATGGGTACCTCACTAACACGAGAAGAACATTAGGTCCCACTACGTCGGTACTTTCGTCAAATTGCAAACTAAAAAATTCACAAGTTTTCAAACTTTTTAGAAGTTCGTTCTCGATTGCCTCTAAAATCGTATTGATTCCCTCCCACAGTATGATTGTGAAGTTCCAAAGAATAAGTAACATTGCACGTGCGCGAAGCTACTGCGGTTGTTATGAGAACAGTCCAGCCAGCAAAAAATCCGAAAATTATCCGAAAACGGGGAGAAAGGTGGATGAAATGCGGATTAGGTCTACAAAAGTTCCGAAAGGTTGTGAAAAGGATACGTTTTCGGCTATTTTTCTGAAAATTTTATGATTCAATTTTTCGTTGACAAACGCGAAATACACCACACAAGCGGCTTGACAAACCAAGCGAAATATACCTTTGCTGCAAGCCATTAGTGTTGTGTATGGGGTTTGACGGGCCGCTGAAGGTAGTTTTAATAAAAATCTAAATTTTCTGATTTTCTGGTCGCCATGTTGAAGTTTGATGAAACCGCTTGCTATGTGTATGGAAAGTTTAAAGAATTTGCACGCACCACTAGTATACTCTAGCCACTAGCGGCACCCCAGGCATACGCTCGCGGCCTCCACTTTGGGGAAGCCTGTCCTAGCCTAAGGAAATGTTCGTTCGTACATATACATGCATGTGCGTACATATACACGCGATACACTTCAGTATCGATACGAACAACAGTTTCCTTCCCGCACAATATGATGTGTTGTATTGATTCACGTTAATGATGCATATACGGAACATGCGAGTAACGAGATTATTATTATGACGATTCGGTAATTCGAGTAATGCTTGAAATACAATACCGGCGAACGGCAAACTTCGCCGAATTGGGCGATGCTGTCGTTCACCGTTCGCCCAGCTATTTCGCCTACTTAAACAGAATTAGAGCGGTAGCGAAAACAGCTGATCCCATTTGGTCGCCTTTATAATTTGGGTGACCATATTTAGAAAAAACTAAACCATATTTAGAAATGAGGAAATGATAACAAATATAAATGTAAAACAAAGAAAGATTATTATAAATAATTTGTTTCAAGCCAGATTTAACGAATCCACAACTATATTTTTCAAACAACAAAAAAAAAAAATCGTGTTTAGGTTGTTTTCTTTTAAAACTTTGAAAGCAAAAAACAAATACGGCCACCTTTGGCACGCACAGCTGTCATCGCCCAGGAGGGCGATAGAAATAAATCTATCGCCATGAAACGCCGCCAAGCGAACTTCGCATTTCGCTTTGGCTGTGTTCAATTTCATATGCTTGCGGGTGTTCTAATTTTGACAGCGCGAATTTCGCTGTGGTGAGTTCGCCGTTCGCCGGCATTGTATTTCAGCTATAAGGGTTGTATTCGTTACTCAGTCTGATCTCAAGTCACTAAATTTGAAATTAGCAATTAGTGACGATTTTTGTGACTTGAGATGATTTGGCTATTCAGTAGGAGAGAGTCACAAAAAGTTCACCAAAAATGTGTGGTGAAAACAAACAGAGACAGTCAACTGATAGCGTTTATGTATGCCTTTTGCCGCGCCGCACGAAGAGTCGCAATGGCCGAGTGGTCAAAGCATTAGGCTGCCGGTCTAGAGGGTCCGGGTTCGAATACTCCTCGGGCGTAAAGGACTTTTTATATTTTTCAATTTCGTATTTTTTTATTAGTTTTATTTTTTTTTTAATCTTTAGATTTTAATGTTAAAAAAACTAAATTTCTTTTTCAATGGATTTGTATGATATTAAAGCATTTTGGTTTATTTCCTAACAAAATTCTTATTGAACAAATTTCCTCGCTTCATATTTGCGTTTATTTTTTTTAATAAAATGGAAAGCTATTAACTTTTTCTCCATACTTTTATTTTTAGACCTGCTCTTAGCCAGCTGACAAATTAGTGACTTTTTTTGAGACTAGAGACGTGAGACAGCGTACTGAACACCAAATAGTCTCAAAATCCAAGTTTACCAACAAAAGTAACTATTACACTGGTCGACGGCCAAAATTTACCAGAGACGCCGTTATGAAATTCGTATGTAAAATCGCCCCCTGATTACGAAAATCAAGGTTATTTTTAATTTTATGGTACCGTTTTTGAGATATTTGCAATTTACCGTTTTTGCAAAAAAAAAAAAAAATTGGGTCCACTTAATCATATATATCTCAAGAACGAATTAAGCAATTCCAAAACGGTTTGAAGCTTTTAAAAGGTAATAAAATTTTCTATAAGCTGTGCATACAACACTTTTTGCTAGGCCCTGTAGATTCAAAGATAACGAACAATCATTACCGATTTTTTCAATTTTTTTTGTAAAAATATAAAAAAAATTGTACTTTGCGGGGAAGGATCTCGAAAACCTTTTATTTTTTTGCAGATTTTTCCGGATTTCTCCCTAAGCTCTGTTATATTACAAAAAAAATAAGGTATCATCGAAGAAAATCGATGCAAAACTACGTAAGTTATAAGCGATCAAATAAAAATACCCAGGTTGCGCAATTTCAACGTATACCTCAAAACGTATGTATGGTATAAAGAAGAGTGAAATATCTAGCTATGCTCTGTTTCTATTGAGTTAAAAGTTCAATTTATGAATGAAATTACCCATATTTTTAACTTTTTTTTTTAATTTATTTATGTTTAT
>NW_023458561.1:15647543-15648592 GCF_013731165.1 Rhagoletis pomonella | reverse complement strand
GTAATGGCATCTATAACGTGGACATTTGGTTCACGCGCTGCTGGCATACAGTAAGCGATCTCTAGTCACTAATAGTTACTTTTGTTGGTAAACTTGGATTTTGAGACTATTTGGTATTCAGTACGCTGTCTCACGTCTCTAGTCTCAAAAAAAGTCTTTAATTTGTCAGCTGGCTAAGAGCAGGTCTAAAAATAAAAGTATGGAGAAAAAGTTAATAGCTTTCCATTTCGTTAGGAAATAAACCAAAATGCTTTAATATCATACAAATCCATTGAAACAGAAAATTAATTTTTTTTAACATTAAAATCTAAAGATTATAAAAAAAATAAAACTAATAAAAAAATACAAAATTGAAAAATATAAAAAGTCCTTTACGCCCGAGGAGTATTCGAACCCGGACCCTCTAGACCGGCAGCCTAATGCTGTGACCACTCGGGCATTGCGACTCTTCGTGCCCTGCAGTGAAAAATTATCAATTGTTAAAACTAACCAACTTATAGTTAGCTTTTTGGCGAGATTTCGATTAATACCTCACTTTTAATTAGCTATGACAAAACCAACTTAAAGTGAATTGTAAAGTCGTGCAGGAGTCATGCAGACGCAATCGGGAGTTTTAGTTTAGTTTGAAAAAAAATACTTCAGATGACTAAACAATTTAAGCTTAAAAAGTTTGAAGAAATAAAAACGGTGAGAAAATACCTTTCCACTTATACCTAATAGGTCTATTTGATATGGTTCTGGAGCAGTTATTCTTACAAAAATCATTGAAAAAAGTTAAAAAAATAGCATCAAAAATCTCATTATTATAATTCCGTTTACAAAATTTTATACATTTTTATGTAGATTTTTTAAGCTTAAACTGTTTTGTCATCTGAGGGATATTTCTCAAAAAAAATCTTTTAAAAAACTATTTTTATTCATAAAAACTCCATTTTTAGAGGTATTTTCAAACCGGTCCAGCACACGTAAATCACCAAAAACCTTGAACAGCTATTGTTTTAGCTGAAGTAGGGTTAGTCCGCAATCCTCCTCCAACCATTCAACAATTT
>NW_023458561.1:15643734-15647443 GCF_013731165.1 Rhagoletis pomonella | reverse complement strand
ACATAAATCAATACACAAAACGTTTTCGCTCATAACGATTGAATAGCATCTACACATGCTATGATGACTCATGCTTACGACGTAATACCGAAGTACTATTAAATAAAACTACTATATCTCGAGAAAGAAAAATCGAATCGCAACACACGAAAATAATGCCCTATGTAGAAATGAGCAAAAAATGTGATGTTTTCATTATATAACCTCAAATATTGCAAAAACCCGTGTCTTTGGCAATCTGGAGGTAGGATATCTAAAAATTCTAGTACAAGAGCAATTGTGCGGCCAGATTTGGATTCAGCACCATTCAGGTGGTAAAAAAATCAAAATTTGTACAAACAATTAGAAAAGAAAAAAAGAAATCCTTAACTTACCTGCGTACTAGCATTTTCAACGCGACTAGAATTCAACAAGGTGGTTCTATAACTTCAGCTTTGTATCAATCATGGTTGTATTTTAGTGAATTTAAATTTGTATATTCTTGTAAATTCCGCATCTTCATGAGACACCGCAGCTTATAAGATTTCAAATTATTTCAGGTTTTAACTATCTCGGAGTAATATTAGTTCAAAAAAAGCACTAAAAAGGCACTAGGCACTAAGTAATTTTTTTTGGCGTTTTAATCTTCAAAAAGCACTAAATCTAGTGCTTAAAGCACCAAGTTGGCAACTATGGTGAGCACCCTAAATGTTTCATAACGATACGTTGTGACAGAAGGAAGCAAAGTTAAGATAGGCTTCTTAGCTACTTGATGGTATTCACTCCTAACACTAACCCAAAACTCATTCAGAGACACAGACTGAAATGTGTGTGTTAAAGACGAAAATACTGCAAATTCGGGGTGATGTGATATGTGCTACTCGCACATATGTATATTTCAATAGAATAGAAATAAACTATGTTCTAAGTTCAGCTTTTATAGAAAATTCCTTGAAGACAAATTACCGTATTTCGTGAAAATAGAAAAAAACAAGATGTCAAATTACTCGACTATTGATTGTTTAGGGCTGCCAACTAAGCCATGTACACACCAGATATATGTATACAACTTAAGTACCCTGTGGGGAAAATCTCTAGTTCTGAACTGGTGCGCCTGTAGTACGTTTATACCCAGCACTGGTTCGCGATAAATCTCTTATGCATACAAACAACTGGCGAATTTAACATGGTGACGTCCTAGGAAGTGTCAATTGCCCCCCCGCTGCATCCCATTTTCGATAGTTCCGAACCAGTTCTAAATTCTATAGTTCCGAACCAATTTTAAAATCGCCACACGAAAGAAAAAAGTATCATAATCTTTCAATCGTTTCGGTTCTTCCGTGTGCGATTTTACATTAGTTGCGATCCCGTACGAGTCCGGACTAGTCAGAAATAGTCAGAATCAGTCAGATTTTACCGGAAATCGATCCCGTACTCGGTTCTCTGACTATTGAGAGGACAAAAAAGAGAGTAAATACGGTTCTCTCTCTGTCAGAAGTTACCAGTTTTAGTCCGAGAATTTTTTGATGGTAAATTCTGGTAAATGTGTCAAACGATCAGCTGTGGTGTGTTTGGCAACCAAATTGTAAACAAAAGAAAAGTGCACTCTGCTAATTCATGTTGAAAAAGTATTTAATTACTTGTTTTAGTGGATTCTAATGAATTTGAAAGTATTTTTGGTTATTTACATGTGTAAGCTGAGTGTGTTTACATACAAAATAAGCAAAAATTTACAAGCAAAATTTGGAGGTTATGTTGAAGTTGACAGAAGTTACCATTTTTTTACTAGAAAGCGATCCCGTACTTTTCAATGTTACTCTCTCTCTCTGAGCGAATTTTTATTCTTTGACAGTTTTACTAGTCCGAGTCCGAGGAATATGGGATTGCACCTATTATTTTCAAAGAAACGTTTTTTCAATTTGAAATTAAATTTTTTTGAATGATTGTAAGAAATGTACGTTTACATACCTTTGGCTGTAGCTGACTTTGCAGAGGTGCTCGTTGTTATTGGTTAGATTCCAGACGGCCCCAAGATGTTAATATGTTAACACAAAGTTTTGTTTTGTATTACCAAACTATGAAATGGCGTCTGCGAAGTGCAGAATGAAAGTGCAACAGTGTGTTTCAATGTCCAAGAACACTGAAGATCTATGAATGCTTCGTAAAATAATCTGACAAAGATTTCAGGAGATTTACCATGTGCGCAGTTTGACACCAGGGTTGCCACTGAAAAACTTTCTTTCCTACCAAGAGCAGTTTCAAAACCCTACCAAAATGGCTTCTTTCCTCCCATTTATTTTAATCAAGAAAATGGCGTTTGACAGCACTAAATACATTTATTTTTTCTGGCTTTTATACTTAAAATAAGATATCAAATTGTTTAAGCGACTTATGCATTTCCCGCATAAACAAAGAAAGAAATGACTTTCGGCATACAGAGGTGGTACATGAGTTGCCATCAGTGATCGGACTTCTACCACATTGTGGTAGATCTGCCACTTTTTTGAGCATCTACCACATCTACCACTCAAGGTTTGAAATCTACTACATATTCGCATTTTTGAGTAGTTTAATTTTGCTTGATATAATTTTCTTAATTTTACACGATATGGTAACAAGAATGATACAATTCAAGATTCCGCATTCCCGGCGACGATGAAATTTCTTAAGTAAAAGTAAACAAAGCCGAATGGGAGGATGAAATAAACTGTAAAAAAACATGTAATAGAGTAAATTTTCTCAGTAATCAATTTTTCGACAGGAAACGCCACTTTATTGTGTTAAATTTCAAAATATATGATTTATGAAAAGAATTAATAGCGAAAATGTTAAAAACCGGCGATTTTTTGAAAGTATTAGTAAATTTAAGTGCATATAAGGTTTCTGAGGCGTTGTTTACTTTTTCTTGAGAATTGTCAAAATCGGCAAACCCCAATTAGCTGTTTCTGGAACGTGCCATATTTGGTCGCTACTTCGTGATGTGGTAAAAAGAAAAGCTGGCAGTACTCCGCAAGGTTGCAGAAATCTCTTAAAATGTGTTCAAAAATATCTTAATATGGAAGGAACTGCTTTAGACTGTCAAGGAAAAAACATTGCCAAAACTCAACGCAATTTTTAGCATCTTCAATGTTACACTTTATTATACTAGAATTAAATTTCTTTAAAGTCTGTTTAAAAAGTTTGAAATCTTGCATAATTTTTTTAATTTTTCTACAATGTTTGATTGAAATCAAGAGATCTACCACATTTTTTTTAAATCTACCACATTTTTCCCCAGATTCTACCACACAGAATTTTTTTAAAGTCCGATCACTGGTTGCCATTGACTTAACTTGAATACATAACCGATGCTCAACAGTCCCGCTTGATGCATTACAACTCCTCCGGAGTTGTCTCACGGGGCTCTGTATGGCTTTCGGCATACAGAGGTGGTATAAGAGTTACCATTGGCCACAGCGCCTACCCAATTTTCTAACTTGAATACTTGACGCACACCCTCAAAAACTCTTACAGAGTTTTTAAGCGGCAAAGCCACGCAGCGCTATAAGCCGTAGGGACTCTGCATGACTTATAACCATGCAGAGCTGATAACTGATGGTTATCATTGGCCCCGACGCCTACCCAAACATTTTTGCTTGAATAAATTTTTATGTAAATACATTCATCCTGGTCCGGCCCTCTCATTGTGTTAATCACCAATAAATAAAAAGTAAGAAAGTCTAAGTTCGGG
>NW_023458561.1:15639490-15643634 GCF_013731165.1 Rhagoletis pomonella | reverse complement strand
TGAAACTTCAATATTTCGAAATTTAAGGACGCTAATTTACTCAAAATTGATACACCCCGGCTTACCATCTAGCGGTAGCTTTCGGAAAGGTGAACAACATATATTTAATACTTGCGCCGGGTATTTAATGTTCGGCTCCACCCGAACTTAGACTTTCTTACTTTTTATTTATTGGTGATTAACACAATGAGAGGGCCGGACCAGGATGAATGTATTTACATAAAAATTTATTCAAGCAAAAATGTTTGGGTAGGCGTCGAGGCCAATTATAACCATCAGTTATCAGCTCTGCATGGTTATAAGTCATGCAGAGTCCCTACGGCTTATAGCGCTGCGTGGCTTTGCCGCTTAAAAACTCTGTAAGAGTTTTTGAGGGTGTGCGTCAAGTATTCAAGTTAGAAAATTGGGTAGGCGCTGTGGCCAATGGTAACTCTTATACCACCTCTGTATGCCGAAAGCCATACAGAGCCCCGTGAGACAACTCCGGAGGAGTTGTGATGCATCAAGCGGGACTGTTGAGCATCGGTTATGTATTCAAGTTAAGTCAATGGCAACCAGTGATCGGACTTTAAAAAAATTCTGTGTGGTAGAATCTGGGGAAAAATGTGGTAGATTTAAAAAAAATGTGGTAGATCTCTGGATTGGAATCAAACATTGTAGAAAAATTATGCAAGATTTCAAACTTTTTAAACAGACTTTAAAGAAATTTAATTTTAGTATAATAAAGTGTAACATTGAAGTTGCTAAAAATTGCGTTGAGTTTTGGCAATTTCTTTCCTTCACAGTCTAAAGCAGTTCCTTCCATGTTAAGATATTTTTGAACACATTTTAAGAGATTTCTGCAACCTTGCGGAGTACTGCCAGCTTTTCTTTTTACCACATCACGAAGTAGCGACCAAATATGGCACGTTCCAGAAACAGCTAATTGGGGTTTGCCGATTTTGACAATTCTCAAGAAAAAGTAAACAACGCCTCAGAAACCTTATATGCACTTAAATTTACTAATACTTTCACAAAAATCGCCGGTTTTTAACATTTTCGCTATTAATTCTTTTCATAAATCATATATTTTGAAATTTAACACAATAAAGTGGCGTTTCCTGTCGAAAAATTGATTACTGAGAAAATTTACTCTATTACATGTTTTTTACAGTTTATTTCATCCTCCCATTCGGCTTTGTTTACTTTTACTTAAGAAATTTCATCGTCGCCGGGAATGCGGAATCTTGAATTGTATCATTCTTGTTACCATATCGTGTAAAATTAAGAAAATTATATCAAGCAAAATTAAATTACTCAAAAATGCGAATATGTAGTAGATTTCAAACCTTGAGTGGTAGATGTGGTAGATGCTCAAAAAAGTGGCAGATCTACCACAATGTGGTAGAAGTCCGATCACTGATGGCAACTCATGTACCACCTCTGTATGCCGAAAGTCATTTCTTTCTTTGTTTATGCGGGAAATGCATAAGTCGCTTAAACAATTTGATATCTTATTTTAAGTATAAAAGCCAGAAAAAATAAATGTATTTAGTGCTGTCAAACGCCATTTTCTTGATTAAAATAAATGGGAGGAATGAAGCCATTTTGGTAAAGTTTTGAAACTGCTCTTGGTAGGAAAGAAAGTTTTTCAGTGGCAACCCTGGTGTCAAACTGCGCACATGGTAAATCTCCTGAAATCTTTGTCAGATTATTTTACGAAGCATTCATAGATCTTCAGTGTTCTCGGACATTGAAACACACTGTTGTAGATTGTACTAGTTAAGTCTACTACTACCCTGCAGGGAAACCGCGGACTGGTACATAAAATTTCTAGTTCCGTACAAGATCTTTATCGCCAAAAACGAACCAGTCCGATAGTAAGTAGATCCCCACTAGTTCAAAATCAGCGAAATGTGGGACTCTTAAAAAAAACTATTTTATTTCTCTTTTTTCATTAGAAATCTATATCTAAAGTGACGAATTTAGAACTGGTTCGCAATTATAGAAAAAGGGACGCAGAAGGAACTTGATCTTATCTGGCGAATTTAGAACTAGTTCGAAACTATCGAAAAAGGGATGCAGCGGGGGCTTGTTTACTTTACATAGATATGTGTTTGGCGGATTTTTCGTTCAAATGCACTTTCATTCTGCACTTCGCAGACGCCATTTCATAGTTTGGTAATACAAAACAAAACTTTGTGTTAACATATTAACATCTTGGGGCCGTCTGGAATCTAACCAATAACAACGAGCACCTCTGCAAAGTCAGCTACAGCCAAAGGTATGTAAACGTACATTTCTTACAATCATTCAAAAAAATTTAATTTCAAATTGAAAAAACGTTTCTTTGAAAATAATAGGTGCAATCCCATATTCCTCGGACTCGGACTAGTAAAACTGTCAAAGAATAAAAATTCGCTCAGAGAGAGAGAGTAACATTGAAAAGTACGGGATCGCTTTCTAATAAAAAATGGTAACTTCTGTCAACTTCAACATAACCTCCAAATTTTTCTTGTAAATTTTTGCTTATTTTGTATGTAAACACACTTAGCTTACACATGTAAATAACCAAAAATACTTTCAAATTCATTAGAATCCACTTAAACAAGTAATTAAATACATTTCAACATGAATTAGCAGAGTGCACTTTTCTTTTGTTTACAATTTGGTTGCCAAACACACCACAGCTGATCGTTTGACACATTTACCAGAATTTACCATCAAAAAATTCTCGGACTAAAACTGGTAACTTCTGACAGAGAGAGAACCGTATTTACTCTCTTTTTTGTCCTCTCAATAGTCAGAGAACCGAGTACGGGATCGATTTCCGGTAAAATCTGACTGATTCTGACTATTTCTGACTAGTCCGGACTCGTACGGGATCGCAACTAATGTAAAATCGCACACGGAAGAACCGAAACGATTGAAAGATTATGATACTTTTTTCTTTCGTGTGGCGATTTTAAAATTGGTTCGGAACTATAGAATTTAGAACTGGTTCGGAACTATCGAAAATGGGATGCAGCGGGGGGCAATTGACACTTCCTAGGACGTCACCATGTTAAATTCGCCAGTTGTTTGTATGCATAAGAGATTTATCGCGAACCAGTGCTGGGTATAAACGTACTACAGGCGCACCAGTTCAGAACTAGAGATTTTCCCCACAGGGTACTTAAGTTGTATACATATATCTGGTGTGTACATGGCTTAGTTGGCAGCCCTAAACAATCAATAGTCGAGTAATTTGACATCTTGTTTTTTTCTATTTTCACGAAATACGGTAATTTGTCTTCAAGGAATTTTCTATAAAAGCTCAACTTAGAACATAGTTTATTTCTATTCTATTGAAATATACATATGTGCGAGTAGCACATATCACATCACCCCGAATTTGCAGTATTTTCGTCTTTAACACACACATTTCAGTCTGTGTCTCTGAATGAGTTTTGGGTTAGTGTTAGGAGTGAATACACACATGTCACAACGTATCGTTATGAAACATTTAGGGTGCTCACCATAGTTGCCAACTTGGTGCTTTAAGCACTAGATTTAGTGCTTTTTGAAGATTAAAACGCCAAAAAAAATTACTTAGTGCCTAGTGCCTTTTTAGTGCTTTTTTTGAACTAATATTACTCCGAGATAGTTAAAACCTGAAATAATTTGAAATATTATAAGCTGCGGTGTCTCATGAAGATGCGGAATTTACAAGAATATACAAATTTAAATGCACTAAAATACAACCATGATTGATACAAAGCTGAAGTTGTAGAACCACCTTGTTGAATTCTAGTCGCGTTGAAAATGCTAGTACGCAGGTAAGTTAAGGATTTCTTTTTTTTTTCTAATTGTTTGTACAAATTTTGATTTTTTTACCACCTGAATGGTGCTGAATCCAAATCTGGCCGCACGATATCCTACCCCCAGATTGCCAAAAACACGGGTTTTTGCAATATTTGAGGTTATATAATGAAAACATCACATTTTTTGCTCATTTCTACTTAGGGCATTATTTTCGTGTGTTGCGATTCGATTTTTCTTTCTCGAGATATAGTAGTTTTATTTAATAGTACTTCGGTATTACGTCGTAAGCATGAGTCATCATAGCATGTGTAGAGGCTATTCAATCGTTATGAGCGAAAACGTTTTGTGTATTGATTTATGT
>NW_023458561.1:15599651-15639390 GCF_013731165.1 Rhagoletis pomonella | reverse complement strand
TACATTTACAGTTAATTTTAACCAAATTTTTACTCATACCTTTATGTCGAAAAAGCCACAAAATTGGATTTTTCACTGCGGAAAATTTTTGCGAAATTTTCATTTAAACTCGCTATATCTCAGACGTTTGTGTATCGATTGATTTGTAATTTGTACACAATAAACTAGATACTTATTCTAAAGAAGATGAGTCTAACTGCACTTCTTAATATTTATTTAAAACAAAATGACGGATATTTTAACATTTTTATAAAAATTAACGAGGTGGATATTTACAAATGCAAGAGTTGTGTTATGAAGTTTAAAATTTTTGTTTCGTTTTAATGCTGCATTAAAGACAAATATATACGGGCCATTTTGGGAAAGTTTCAGGTTTAGACAACAAGTAGTTCTAAAGTTATAACAATATTATGATGACACCCTCGAGCGGCCTATAGATAACAAATATTTTTACTGGGCACTTGTACAAGTAATTATTGAAATTAATATTAAGTGAAATGTTGATATGCATGAATTTATCAGTGTTATATAACTATTACTAAACTTAATAGACATACTTACATACACAGATACATAACAAATATGCACGTAACTCCATACATAGTCAAAATAGTTATTCGTACAGTGATTGTTTCACAATATTCGCCAAGTTTTGAATAATGATTATTCGGTAGTTTTTCACGAAAATATAGTTGATATTTTAACAAAAACCATACGAATAAAATTTTAAACCTTTTTGCAAAACTTAAAAAATTCTACAAATTTTCATCTATATTTCAAAATTTTGATTCACAATTTTTAAAGAAAAATTGCGTTGATTTTGAGATTTTTTCTCAATGGTGTTGAACGTTTTCTTCCATGCAAAACTACATTTTGCTCATGGAAGCAGATATGTAACAACCTTGAGAAACAAATTCTAAAAAATCAAAGGTAATCTAAAGCGACTGGAAGCTTGCGATTTATTAACTGAGATTGAATGAGCTACAACTCTGCATACTAAATTTTTTCTAAAAACTGTCATTCAAAATTTTGATGAAAATTTGTATAATTTTTTTTAAGTTATGTAGGTATGTAGAGCTGGAATTTTTTTTTTTTTGAAAAATTCCAACAAGCCTCGGATGAGACCTCCTTTTTCTGATGACGACCACGGCAAACGTATAAAGGACTATGATTTAAGGGTATGCACCTGGAATATCCGGACCCTTAATGGGGAAGGTGCCTCTGCCCGGCTGGTTGATGTCCTCGGGAAGACAAAGGCTGACATCACCGCCATCCAAGAAATGCGATGGACGGGGCAAGGTAAAGTAAGCGTGAAGCCTTGCGACGTCTACTACAGTTGCCACGTAAAGGAGCGCAAATTCGGTGTTGGATTCGTGGTAGGAGAGAGACTCCGTCGCCGAGTACTGGCGTTCACCCCGGTGGAGGATCGTCTAGCCACAATCCGCATCAAAGCTAGATTCTTCAACATCTCGCTCATCTGCGCCCATGCCCCGACGGAAGAGAAGGATGAGGCGTCCAAGGATCTCTTCTATGAGCGCTTGGAACGTACATATGAGCGCTGCCCCCGACACGATGTCAAAATCGTGCTTGGCGATTTTAATGCCAAGGTGGGCAAGGAAGGGATCTTTGGCGCCACTGTCGGAAAATTCAGCCTCCACGACGAAACGTCCGATAACGGACTGAGGCTGATCGACTTCGCCGGGGCCCGAAATATGGTAATATGTAGTACTAGGTTCCAGCATAAGAACATCCACCAAGCTACATGGCTGTCTCCAGATCGAAAAACGAGAAACCAAATCGATCATGTTGTGATAGACGGAAGGCATGCTTCAAGCGTTTTGGACGTACGTACACTCCGAGGGCCAAACATCGACTCGGACCACTATCTTGTTGTAGCCAAGATACGCACCCGCCTCTGTGCAGCAAAAAATGTGCGCCCAACAATGCAAGGAAAGCTTAACGTCGAAAAGCTGCAATCACAACAGACGGCCAATTTATTCGCCACTCGACTCACACACCTGCTCTCTGAGAGCACTCTTCAACAATCCGACGTACGCGAGCAGTGGAACCACATTTCCCGATCATTAAGTACCGCCGCCGAAGAAGTAGTTGGATTTCAGCGAGCCCGAAAGAACAACTGGTACGATGAGGAATGTCAAGAAGCCGCAGAGAAAAAAGATGCCGCCTACAGGGCCACGCTGCGATCGGGCGCAACGCGAGCCATGTGGGACCGTTATAGGGAACTGAAGAAGGAAGCGAGACGTATTTGCCGTAATAAGAAGAGAGAGGCCGAAATACGTGAGTGCGAAGAGCTTGAGATGCTGGCCGACAGGAAGAACGCCCGAAAATTCTACCAGAGGGTTAGGCGACTTACGGAAGGTTTCAAGACCGGGGCGAACTCCTGTAAGAACAACAATGGCGACCTAGTGACCGATGTCCAGAATATACTTAAATTATGGAGGGAACACTTTTATAACCTACTGAATGGTAGCAGCGCTGAAAGTAGTGAGGAAGACGAACCCGAGTCCCCAGTCGATGATGATGGAGTAGCTGTCCCACCGCCTGACTATGACGAGGTACAAATAGCGATTACGCGGCTGAAAAACAACAAAGCTGCTGGAGCTGACGGCCTGCCAGCCGAGCTATTCAAGTACGGCGGCGAGGAGCTGATGAGGTGCATGCATCATCTCGTATGCAGAATATGGTCAGATGAACGCATGCCCGACGACTGGAATTTAAGTGTGCTCTGCCCAATCCACAAGAAAGGCGACCCCGCCATACGCGCCAACTACCGCGGAATTAGCCTTCTAAGCATAGGTTACAAGGTCTTATCGAGCGTATTGTGCGAAAGACTGAAGCCCACCGTCAACGAGCTGATTGGACCTTATCAGTGTGGCTTTAGGCCTGGAAAATCCACCATAGATCAGGTATTCACAATACGCCAAATCTTGGAAAAGACCCGCGAGAATAGGATCGACACACACCATCTATTTGTCGATTTCAAAGCCGCTTTCGACAGCACGAAGAGAAGTTGCCTTTATGCCGCGATGTCTGAATTTGGTATCCCCGCGAAACTAATACGGCTGTGTAAAATGACGTTGAGCAATACCACCAGCTCCGTCAGAATAGGGAAGGACCTCTCCGAGCCGTTTGATACCAAACGAGGTTTCAGACAAGGGGACTCCCTTTCGTGTGATTTCTTTAATCTTATGTTGGAGAAGATAATAAGAGCCGCAGAACTGAACCGCTCAGGCACAATACTTTATAAGAGCGTACAATTGCTGGCGTATGCCGACGACATCGATATTATCGGTAAAAACAAGGGCTACGTCTGTTCTGCCTTCTCGGGATTGGATAGAGAAGCAAAGCGAATGGGTCTGGTGGTGAACGAGGACAAAACGAAGTATCTCCTGTCAGCACACAAACAGTCAGAGCATACGCGTCTTGGCACCCACGTCACTGTTGACAGTTACAAGTTTGAAAAAGTAGACGACTTCGTTTATTTGGGAACCAGCATTAACACCAATAATAATGTCAGCCTTGAAATCCAACGGAGAATCACTCTTGCCAACAAGTGCTACTTTGGGCTGAGTAGGCACTTGAGAAGTAAAGTCCTCTCTCGTCGTACAAAGATCACACTCTATAAGTCACTCATCATGCCTGTGCTGGTGTATGGCGCGGAAGCATGGACAATGAAAGCATCTGATGAGGCGGCTCTTGGAGTTTTCGAGAGAAAGATTCTGCGTTGGTGATGGTGAATATCTCAGGCGATTTAACGATGAGCTGTATGAGCTTTACAACGATATAGACATAGTGCAGCGAATTAAAATTCAGCGGCCCCGCTGGCTTGGCCATGTCGTTCGAATGGACAGAAACGCTCCTGCTCTGAAAATATTCAACGCGGGCTGCGATGCTGGTAACAGCCTCTACCAGTTTTTGCGATATATCTCCTGTATGTAGGAAGCTAAACCCAGTAAATTGTGTTACCGGTTTACATACCGATCCCACAGCAGTGGAAGTCACTTTGATTGGTGCTATATAAGGTATATCTTCCATACCTCTGATTGATTAGATACGATTTTTTATATATGTAACTCCTCTATCTATGTGAGCTGTTAATATATAAATTTTTTCAAATACAGTAATATGTTAAAGTAAAGTTCTCAGATGTTCACGAAAGGTATGAAGCCTTCGGCATAGCCGAAGACAGCGCTGCTCTTACTTGTTCTTAGTTTATTTAATGTTTATTATTTATTTTATGAAAGTAAAACTCTTTTCCTAACAAGCACAATATAATACCAAATTTCTAACTTTGAGCAAAAAACTGTAAAAATTAATTCTGCAATGTTTCACCAAAATTTCAAACGTTTTAATCAGAATCTTTAGAAAAAAATTTGGTTTGCAGTTTTGTAACTCATTAAAACTTAGTATAATAAAGTGCGAGTGGAAAGTGCTGCTCATTTGCTTCTCTTGTAAAAAAAAAGTCGAACATATGTACATACTTTGTATGAAAAACATGCGTAACACCGAGAACAAAAAAAAAATTGCCAACACTTAGAGGTAAGCCCTACCGAATTAAAATTGCACTTTATTATACTAAAATTTGACGATTTTTTTTACAAATTTCACGGGGTAAAAATCTAGAGAAAACTATCCTACAAATTCGTGACGTTACTATAAGGGAAAACAGTGTGGAAAAAATTTGCAAAATTATTTTTTGTCCCGTATTCGACTCTCATAAATATGGTCACCGTAACTATACGCAATAATTCCCATGACTTGGACATTAAAAAGCAGTTTCAGAAGTGAACTGGTGTCATTTTATTAGTATTCTTTTTTTTTAACGGTTATAATCAGAGTACAAAAATAAACTATATTGTATGTTACTATTTCGTTGCGTTTATTACTTCAACAGTTCCGTACAAAACAGAAATAAACGACTGAGTTCATTTTAACGATTGTACACTACACTCTTTTAGTAGTTGTAAACGAAACAACAAACGAAATGAATCGTACAAGAAATAGATACATAAACTAAACACAAAACGAATAGCTGGAACGAATGAGTATGATCTAGTATCTTACTTTTACTAACATTGTAAATGTCCTAGTTTTTTTGTATCGATGTTAGTTACTCAATCACACAAAAACGGCTAAACAAATTATAATGAAATTTCGCACGTAGATAGCTTATTGCTTGGATTAACGTAGAGATACTTTTTTCGTTAGGTGGATCAAGTTTTGATCTATTGGAAAAATCTTATGTAACACGTAGATGGCTTATTGCCTGGATTAACATAAAGGATCATTTTTTCCCGTAGGTGGACAGGGTCGGATGTGTTCCAAAAAATTTGCAAATTTTGGTTTCCCGACAGCAAATAAAAAAGGAACAGTCGCGCGCCTTCGTCTTGGTCTGCAGGCTGTATCGGAGATACAGCCGCTAAATTTAAACGTAGAATACGTTGTATGGTTAAGAGCATATCCAAGTAAAAAACGAAAGCACACACTAAGAAAAAGGTATCGATAACAAAAGCGATAACAATATCGATAGCAAATTCGATAAAAACATCACAAAAAAATCGATGAATATATCGATATCAAACTCGATAATAATATCGATAGCAAAACCGATAACAAAATCGATTAAAATATTGATAACAAAATCGATAACAAAATCAATAACTAAATCGATTACAAAATCGATAACAAAATCGATTACCAAGTCTATCAAAAAAACAATCACAAAGTCGATTACAAAGCCAATAACAAAATCGATAACAAGATCGATAAAAACATCAATAACAAAAACGATAACAAAACCGATAAAAATATCGATAACAAAATCGATAAAAAATTTATAACAAAATCGATAAAAAATTGATAACAAAATCGATAAAACAACCGAAAAGGAAATCGATAAAAAAATATCGACCATAAAATCGATAAAAATTTCGATCATTATATCGATAAGTTGCGAAAATATCGATAGCAAAATCAGTAACAATATCGATAACAAAATCGATAAAAATATCGATAAAAAAGGCGATAATAGTATCGATAGCAAAATCGTAACAGAATTAATAAAAATTTCGATAACAAAACCGTTGTTGATCCACTTCAAAATGTTTTCGCGTACATATATAATATGTACAGATATACATAGATTACTAAAAGTCCACATTAACTGCAATCAACATATCGTCGTTTAAAGTACAAAACCGCGTATCAACAAAATGCAAAACCGCGTATCAAGAAAATGCAAAACCACGTATGTGAGGTTGCATAAATTATTTTTTAGAGAGTAAAGCCCTCATATTTCACAATGGTTCTCTTTTTTATAAAGAAATAGAATTTCTGGCTAGTATATTTCAGGACGAATGGATAAGGATTGAGCCAAGAGCTTGTGTGAGCAAATCCAATTTTCGGCAGCCAATGTCAGTTACGCGGTTTTGCAGAATGATGATACGCGGTTTTGTACTTTAAACGACGTTATGTACGTATATATGTATTTATATATGTACATACGCTGCGATTAGGTTGTAAATATTGCGCCTTCTGTTTATTAAAAGCCGTAATATCCCAATTTGCCACAGGGCGAAGACGACGTCGTTACGACGTCGCTCTGGCGAAGTCGTTTTGGTGAACTCGAAACGACGTCATTACGACGTCGCTCTGGTGAAGTCGTTTTGGTGAACTCGAAACGACGTCGTTACGACGTCGCCCTGGTGAAGTCGTTTGGGTGAACTCGAAACGACGTCGTTACGACGTCGCTCTGGTGAAGTCGTTTTGGTGAACTCGAAACGACGTCGCTTTGGTGAAGCCGTTACGACGTCGCCCTGGTGAAGTCGTTTTGGCGAACTCGAAACGACGTCATTACGACGTCGCTCTGGTGAAGTCGTTTGGGTGAACTCTAAACGACATCGTTACGACGTCGCTTTGGTGAAGCCGTTACGACGTCGCCCTGGTGAAGTCGTTTTGGTGAGCTCGAAACGAATCCGTTTCTTCGAACCTAAAAGTTTTTTGAGGAACCTTCGGTCTAGGTTGGACAAGTTGCACGACCAAATTTTAATATATCTAAGCATAAATAAAAGTCATTCATTTGGATAGTAAACCGTTTTTATTATGACAATTTTTTATCATAACAGAATATGGAATCCACAATGTATACTTGTGCTCAGAAAATTAAGCCACCTACATCTTTTTTTCAGTATTCATAATATTTTTCATATAAAATGTTTTTTTTTATAAAGGTAAAGTTCACTCTATTGGCCTTATTATTAATAAATAAAATTTGTGGGAATAAGGTTTTTTTTTTAATTTGGTAGAACACTTTACTTTTATTTTACAGCGTGGCGACGAACAACTGTCATCCAGGTTTTTTTGAGAAATAGAAGGGTCCTTTATAGATTTTGCGAAAAAAGTATTGTATTGTTAATTTTCCACAGATTTTACTTTAGTCGGATTAATTAGTGTTTAAATTGTAATCCTTATTTACATTTGCCAGCAGTGTAAACTTTGAGAGAAAAGTTCATTTGGCACGCAGGTGACAGAAGGGACCCAAATTGGAGAAAATTAGCGGCATCTCATCACAACAGCGTCAATTAGAAGTACGCTTTAATTGTTGATGCCCAGCTCTCAAAAATGATTAATATACTTTTAATATTATTTCAGAAGCGTTCCAGCAAAAATTCAACGAATCTGTGGAAATAATGGAGCGAAAACGGAATAAAAGAAATGTTTCACAGTCGTCTGCATAAGTGTGCTTTTCATCCGACGGCGAGTTCGCCGGCGAGTGGTTTGCGACCGTCGCCGGCGAACAAATTGTTCACCAAAACGAGTCGGAAACGACGTCGTCTGGCAAATTGGGTTCTGATAAATAATTTGTCTTTGTATTCTTACAAAATAATAATAATAATAGATTGGCGCTTACACATATGTTAGTGTTTGGCCGAGCTTCTCCTCCAATTTGTGGTGTGCGCCATGATGTTGTCACACAAAGGGGAGGGACCTACAGTTTTACGCCGACTCCGAACGGGGATTGTATTTTTACGAGAACCTGTTTTTCATGGCAGAAATACACTCGGAGGTTTGCCATTGCCTGCCGAGGGGCGACCGCTGTTAAGAAAAAACTTTTTTTTTCTAAATTTTTTTTTATGTATTCTTACATAATTCATGTGTTTATTGTGGCATTTTTATTTTATTTTTTTTTGTTAACATACAGATACAATTTTATTTATTTCATTAATGTTCGGTTTTACATGGAATAATAAGTGTCTAAGTGAAGAAATAAATAGTTTTTTGCTCAATAATGCCTCACTGGATTTTTTTATGCGGGTTTTTAGAATTTTTTACATGGAGTATCTGAATTTATGCGGGTTTTGAAAATGCTGGAACGCATCCACTGTTTTTGTATGAAAGTAAAGAACTTTTTTATGCGGATTTTTTTTATGCGGCTTTCTGAGGAACGCATGTACCGCATAAAAAGAGACCTAAAGGTCTGATTATGCATACTTCGCATAACTTCGCACAACCATTTGTACCAGTGCAATAAAAATGTAACTCAAGAAATCGTGAAGCAAAATCTAAACTAAACAGATCGCTAAGTTTTGAAGTTCTGCTAATTTCTGGGTAATGGAATGCATACAAAATACATACAAAGTACATACGAAATTACAGTTTGAAGTTTATTCTAAGTTGTGCGAAGTTATGCGAAGTATGCATAATCAGACCATAAGTATACAACATTTCAGCATAGCCTCCATATCGTAAGGTAAGACGTATTCTACGTCAAAAATAATTTAAAATGTGCAAACAAAGATGCCGACGGACGCTCTTATATATTTGATTTTAAAATAGCATAATAATAATAACTTTTTTGTTTTCTCGGTGTGCTCTCTGCTATATAATTTTCATATATTTGTTAATGAAATTTTTTGACATGCCGTTTAAAATTTCCGTCGTGCTCGTTTAACATTTTGCCACCGCATTTTCTCAATTTACACTCAGCTTTGTCTAAATTCGTCCCAAAGAGATCACGCAATGTATTATTTCTAGGATGCGGGATTTTTTTTAACTTATAGCCAGTTTTCCGAAACAAATTCAAATGGAAAGTGATTTTTTTATTTGAATTTAGTTTGAAAATTGACAGAAAGAAAACATAATTGTTTACTTAATTGAAACGTTTACATGTATAACTTACTCGATGGTAGAATTTTCTGGTTTGGGAAAAGAACAATGAAACTTACTATTTGCTTTATGATGATCGATGAGCAAATGGCAATTGTTTTGTACTAGGGCTGTGCGATTATTCGATTACTCGAGCAAGTTGGTTAATCAATTATTCGGTTAATCAATTACTCGAGTAATCAAGATTTTGATTACTCAAAACGATGATTAATCGAGCTACTTGAAATATGATTACTAAAAAATAATAATTTTGCCCGTAAAAAGAGTTTGCTTTGGAAAATGCTTATTTTCTTTTTTACATTCTGTATATGAAAAAAAAATTTTCGTTTTAATTTTTGAAAACAGAAACGTTGCTTTCAAAGTATCAAGGAACTTTAACTACTTTATACATATGTATGTAAAGAGTTGAAATGTTGATTACTCATTTTACTCGAAATGTTGATTAATCATAAAGGAAATTACTCAAATATTTTTGTTTTTGGTTAATCAAAAATCTTGATTACTCGAGTAACTGAAGTTTTGAGTGATAATAACTTCTTATTAATCGAATAACTGAGTTATTTACTTTATGATTAATTAAAATTTTGAGTAATCAATTAATCGCACATATTGTACCGTTTATTTTCGTACCCTGGTTATAACGCCACCAGTTCATAATTGCGAAAGGAAGGGAGGGGACGCGAGCGCGAGCGCGAGTTATATGTATAGAACTATTTATTACTATTTAAATTGTTGTTTGTTAAACTTGTTAAGGTATTTACCACTGTTCAACAGTTCTTCCCATGATAAAATCATAGTAAGGTAAAACCGTTCTCTCAATTCGTCGGCCATGATTTTTTTTAAGTTTACCAACATTTTAAAATCATATAAAATTGAGACTAAAAAAAAGAAATTGTTCGAAGTTGTTGTTGTTTGGGTTGGAAAATGAGAATGTGTGTGTGAGTTTGTGTGTAAAATTTCAAAATTAAATTGCTTGCAAACGTCAAGAATTTGAAAAATTCCTCTCAGCGGTTCTACCTTCCTATTTTTTTATCATGGTTCTACCCAAAATGTATTCAACAAAGTGTGATTGATTTTGACATTGCTCTCATAAGAAGCAGGCTATAATGTCAAATTAAATGAATTGTTAACCCATTTTAAAATATTTTTTTTTCAAATTTGAATTTGTTTAAAAAAATTTACACAAAAATTTTTCAAGCAACAAATTTTCTTAATAAACGTGAAATTGTTAAGAGAAAAACCGCCGAGGAGAGCAAGTAAGCACATTTAAAGTTTGGTAATAAGTAAATATGTACGTTCGACTTTTCTTAAATATTTAATGTAAGGAAACCAAGATGAAACGGAGCAAAACTTTTGGACGGTGCGCTGTAGGCAATAGAAGTCAGGACACGAAAATAGAGCGATGTTTTAAACCGCCTAGTTGCGAGTTAAGAGGGCAGCGATGTAGTGTTGTACTACGTGATTCATCTCGCGTTTGTGAAAACCACTTCAAGGAAAGTGATTTCATTTGTTGTCCGTGCGAGTCAAGCACTTTCAAACGAGCTCGTTTATAAACAAACTATTTCGCATAAAAAAAAATGTATTTTCAAAATTGTTAGAGTTAAGCTCTCATATAAAACTGGAAATAAATGTAAAATCATACTTCTATTTAAATATAAAAATAAACGTACAAAAGCATAAAACTTGGGAAACTAAAAACAACAAAATTGCTAAAACGCTTTTATAAAGAATTTGTTTTGTTTTATTGACAAAATATATATATTCCAGGTAATGTAAGTAAAACAAAACTGTAATCAAAATAAAAGCCTAGGGTATCAGTGCTGACAAGATACATGCATCACTAAGGGTTAATTCGTTTGTTTATACTTTTTGACATTATATGGGGTGATTTTTTAAGAGCTTGATAACTTTTTTTAAAAAAAAAACGCATAAAATTTGCAAAATCTCATCGGTTCTTTATTTGAAACGTTAGATTGGTCCATGACATTTACTTTTTGAAGATAATTTCATTTAAATGTTGACCGCGGCTGCGTCTTAGGTGGTCCATTCGGAAAGTCCAATTTTGGGCAACTTTTTCGAGCATTTCGGCCGGAATAGCCCGAATTTCTTCGGAAATGTTGTCTTCCAAAGCTGGAATAGTTGCTGGCTTATTTCTGTAGACTTTAGACTTGACGTAGCCCCACAAAAAATAGTCTAAAGGCGTCAAATCGCATGATCTTGGTGGCCAACTTACCGGTCCATTTCTTGAGATGAATTGTTCTCCGAAGTTTTCCCTCAAAATGGCCATAGAATCGCGAGCTGTGTGGCATGTAGCGCCATCTTGTTGAAACCACATGTCAACCAAGTTCAGTTCTTCCATTTTTGGCAACAAAAAGTTTGTTAGCATCGAACGATAGCGATCGCCATTCACCGTAACGTTGCGTCCAACAGCATCTTTGAAAAAATACGGTCCAATGATTCCACCAGCGTACAAACCACACCAAACAGTGCATTTTTCGGGATGCATGGGCAGTTCTTGAACGGCTTCTGGTTGCTCTTCACTCCAAATGCGGCAATTTTGCTTATTTACGAAGCCATTCAACCAGAAATGAGCCTCATCGCTGAACAAAATTTGTCGATAAAAAAGCGGATTTTCTGCCAACTTTTCTAGGGCCCATTCACTGAAAATTCGACGTTGTGGCAGATCGTTCGGCTTCAGTTCTTGCACGAGCTGTATTTTATACGGTTTTACACCAAGATCTTTGCGTAAAATCTTCCATGTGGTCGAATAACACAAACCCAATTGCTGCGAACGGCGACGAATCGACATTTCACGGTCTTCAGCAACACTCTCAGAAACAGACGCAATATTCTCTTCTGTACGCACTGTACGCATTCGTGTGGTTGGTTTAATGTCCAATAAAGTAAACTGAGTGCGAAACTTGGTCACAATCGCATTAATTGTTTGCTCACTTGGTCGATTATGTAGACCATAAATCGGATGTAAAGCGCGAAACACATTTCGAACCGAACACTGATTTTGGTAATAAAATTCAATGATTTGCAAGCGTTGCTCGTTAGTAAGTCTATTCATGATGAAATTTCAAAGCATACTGAGCATCTTTCTCTTTGACACCATGTCTGAAATCCCACGTGATCTGTCAAATACTAATGCATGAAAATCCTAACCTCAAAAAAATCACCCGTTAGTACCTTAAAAGAGAGCCGCACTGAGTTGTCAATCACACCTTGTTTAATATACCTTGGTTCTACCATGATACAAAAAAGAAGGTAGTTTCAATGAACAGCTTTTGACGGATAATAAAATTTTTTGAAGTTTCATAAATTGTGAGTATTCTCAACGGCCTTGCCACTTTGATAATATTAAAACAATAAATCGGAGTATTTTCTTTCCCAGATTTATACCAATTTAATAATATTTCAAATCAAATATCATTATCAGTGCTTGGTAATTTTTTTACTTACGTGGTTCGCACCTTTTTTTTATTAAAAATATATAAAATGTGTAATGTCAAAGGAGACTTCATTGAAATTGTCCTTTTTATTTTATAATAAAAATCACGAAAGCATTATGTTGTTATTTTTTAATTTTCTTATTTTGAATGCAATCTTGCGATTTAAAAATCAAATTCTAAAGAATGCTCTTTTAATCTTTTTATAATCGCCAATTCCATGTGAATAAATGTTCTCATAACTTAACATGCAAAACAAAAACAAATTGGAAAAAATTAGTTTTGCTTTGCTTTATAATTTTTGCGAATATTTGTTCACATAAAATTCGTGAAAATTTACTTTTAAATTTCTCATCAGATTTTGCAAAAAATTAGGCTTTGTGGTTAGCGTATCACCATTAACTTCAACAAATTTCGAATTTAAAATTTCCAATGTATGCAAAAAACTTGAATTCGGCTTGCGCATAACGCCCCTCCTATAAGCGATTAGCATAAGTATAATTTTGATCACTTTATTCATCTGTTCTGAAACCTAGTTTCGTCAACCCCATTTTGGAGATTATGCATTAATTTTCAGATTCATCATATTCGACATCTTTGAGTGGACTGTTGAAATCTTCTGCTAAAAAAAATATTACTGCTCGTGATCAGGTAGCATGAATTTAATGAAATTTCATAATTTTATTAAAATTTAAATGGTTAACAACAACAACGAATGTCTTTAAATGAAACTACCTTCTTTTTTGTATCATGAGTTCTACTGTTTATTTCTTTTTATATGTTAAAACATGTATGTATCTATAGAAACTGAATAACTACCAAATATATAAACATGCATACATATAATACAGATAAGTTCATACTAAAATAAATAAATAAAATCAAAATAAACTAAAGCAATATTGAAAAGCTGATGATTTCTGCAAACATCTGGATAAATCTCGTTGATTGTGGAATATTACGAATTTCATAGTGTCAAGGCGCATATCCTTTTCAAAGTTTCATTTCAACTACTTAATTTAAGGAAACACGATCTGCTTATATTTATAATATTAAATAAATACATATACATATATAGTGACTAAAGAAAATAATTAAATAATTTATCATGTCCTTGCCATTAACTTCAAGAGACATTAGGGCTATTCGCGATCTGGTGCAAACGGCCTAGCATCATTGCATTGCAAATTTGTATTTCAAATTATTTGCAATACACAAACAAAATACACGCATTTGCATTTGTCATGGCTTGACAAATTTGCAATACCGAAAATCCATAGCATAAAAATGCTATGTATTGCAACTCTGGTTGACATTTCTATCAGCTGATTAAAAAAGTTTTACCATGACAGTTTAATAAAGGCCGCTCACTATCAATGGCATATTTCTGCAATTGCATAAATTTGTCAGCTCTTATGCACCGAATCGCGAATAGCGCTATTATCAAAGATGCCCAAGCCATTCCAATCTTCAAAGGCGATGTACATATGCATTATCGAGATTCATCAGGGAAGTACAATCGGTACAAGCACTTGCAGGAGGTCAAGAAGTTTTGCTAGAATATATTTATAAACGAGTGATCCTCAATAAAATACAAGGATCAGCTATCCATATTCTTCGAACACTGTGACCAATACCATCATGGGATTGTGTGAAACATGCAAGATTAAAAATTTCGGAATTAAAGAGTCGTATGATTAACTTAATGAATTCGAATATAAGACGTATCTTAAATTCTAGCGATGCGGAAGTTATATGTATAGACCTATTTATTACTATTTAAATTGTTATTTGTTAAACTTGTTAAGGTATTTACCACTATTCAACCGTTCTACTGTTTATTTCTTTTTATATGTTTAAACATGTATGTATCCATGATAAAAACATAGCAAGGTAGAACCGTTCTCTCAATTTGTCGGCCATGCTGTTGTTTGAAGTTTGCCAACATTTTAAAATCATATAAAAGTGAAAATAAAAAATTGAAATTGTGCGAAATTGTTGTTGCTTGAGATTGAAAATGAAAATGTGTGTGTGAGTTTGTGAGTAAATTTGAAAATTAAATTGTTTGGAAACGTCAAGAATTTTAAAAGTGATTCTCAGCGGTTTTACCTTAGTATATTTTTATTATGTATGTATCTATAGAAATTGAAAACGAAAATTAATTTTTCAAAATTTTTAAAAATATATTCATTCAATTTTCATCATTGTACAGGCTTACAAGCATGATACAATAATTTTTAGAAGGTAGTTTCACTTCAAAATTTTTGACATAAACCGTGTCTGTGACAAACGAGCAATGTGGCCACTGCTACGATATAGAACTTGGGGATTATCGCTTGTTATTTTAGATATTTTTTAACAGAACATGTAAAGATTTATATGTTTCATAACTGATCACTTAATTTTTAATATAAATATACCTATTTTATACATACATTTTTGCCACTGCTAATCACATGAATAAAAATCATAAAAATGAAAATATGACAGCAATATTTCTTGTTTATAATGGATTAGATCCATCGCACACCACGGACTTTATCGGCCGCCAATTTAGATGTGCTCGCTAGTCTTTCCATTGCACCACAACCTATTGGTCAGAGCGATTAAGCTGGGGTAATGGCGCACCTCCATACATCTTCATGTACATATTTCAAGCGAGCCCTATCATTTAAATAGGCGGCCGATAAAGTCTTTGGTGAGCGGTGGCTCTTATAGCTGTGTCCTTACATCTATTCCGTGTGTTGCAATATCCAGGAAAGCAGAGTTAATTTTTTATGAAGAAAATTATTACAAAATATTCGAAAATTTCTCTACTTATATGTTTGGCTTTTCTTTCTTTTATTTTTCCAACATCAAAAGCTGGATTTTTTTTTTTTGAAAAAGTTGGTACAACAAAAAATACGAAACACGTTTTCTGTCAGATAGCTAACATGGCGGATAAGAAGAAGAAGTGAAACTACCTTCTAAAAATTATTGTATCATGCTTACAAGTATGGAAAGCGCCATTTTGTTTGTTTACGTTTGGAAACAGCTGAGATCACCTGATTTCTAATTCTCTCGTTCTCCGCACAGAGTTCCATTCAAGATTCAGAAAAAAACTTTAAAATTTAAAGTAAGAAAAATTCTAGAGAATTGTGTTTTTATTCTTTTGAATTGATTAAATTAGAAATATAAAATACATGCCAAGTCTTGTATTTCCAATAATAATGATAATTGTGAATATTCCAGGCAATAATTTAAAATAATTGTGAAACTTATTGTTTTGCGCTAAAATACAACAATGTGTGTGTAATTCGTTGTCATCGTTTTTCTTTTGAACATTATATTCGCGCCTGCCGATGGAAAAATTAGGTAAATTAGGTAGGAATTTGGAATTATTTTTCTTAAAACATTATAAATTCGATATTTTTCAACATATTTCTTTCCAGAGCGATATTTATGTGCAAGGGAGGAGTGCTGTAAGCAACTGCAGCCAATCTGCTTCGCCAACAGTTCCTTCATGTGTACCGTTTTTCAATGTGACCGTAAACACAGAAGATGAACAAGTGACGAGACGCACTTCTGCGGATATATAGTGCAGTGCAGTATTTTCATGTTATTTGCACAAATGAAAGTGTTTATCAGAGAATAGTTGTGGTTGTTGTAGCGGCACTACTAAGCCCCGCCTCACTCGGTTTGTCCATCAACAACAACGACAATTAGTTGTGGAATTGTATTGCCCTTTCCATATCAACAGGGGTATTCTCTGAGTCTTGCAAAGCCCTTGCATGGTGCACAGATTGCACTGTAAAAAACGGTTTTCGTATGGAACAGCTTTGCAAACTATGTTCAAGGCTCGGTGATTTTTCGCGCACGTTGGCCCTCCAACTTGCTACAAATGTTCAAGTATTTAGATGAAGTATTAACATAGTCAATTTAATATATTTATATATACATTTATTCAACATAAGCATAATTAATTATTGTTAAAATAAAAAATTATACTTTAAAAGGAAGTTGTCTGAAGTAACATCTAAGGTAATCTGGTACTCCCGGAGAGCATCCGGCCACGCATGTTTCATTTGGCATTTTCGCACTCTGTAAACAAAAGTGGTATTACATACATATATGTATATACATACATAAACACAAAAGTTAAAATGGTTCAAGAACTTACAGACAAGTTATATGATGAAGTTTGATGATTAATATTGGGGAAAATAGTTTGCAAAAATCTTCTGTATCAAAATTTCTGTTTAGTTAATTTTATTTGTTTGTTTATTTCACTTAATTTGAAATATGACATAAACAGGGGTGCTTTGAAACGTATATTTTGAACACAAATTTTTTTATAAATCTTGAAATTATTTAATTATTTTAGAATTAAAAAGACTATGTTATAATAAAAACTAAATCGTCGCCTCAGAAAACGAATGGCGAATGTGCAAAATCAAAATTTGCAAAAACGACACAATTCAAAGTTCAAAAAGTAGAATCCGTTACTGCTGTTAAGTGGCTCATGGCTCTAATCCTTGTTTAATCTTTGTCAAATCTTTACTGAAGTAAGTAGTAAGGATTATAGACATAGCCATTAAACAGTAGTAAAGGACTTTATTATTGATATTTGTCGTTTTTGAAAATCTTGATTTTGCACTTTCCCTTTTCTGAGACGACGATATATCGTCACTAGACACGAATAAAGGCGCGAGCTCAAAAGTTGACCGCGAAAAAAGGCGCATAAAAAACTTCAGCGAAGAAAGACTCATAACATAGTTGACGGCGAAGAAAGACGCGTTAAAATATTTGACGGCGAAGAAGGACGCGTAAACTTATTTTCGCGGTCAACTATGCTTGCGGTTGGAATAGTATGTACATTCCGTAAAGAGTTTTTGGTGAATAATGCTGAAGTGACAGTCTTTGGCAAAGTATAAATCTATGATTACGCGTCCTTCTTCGCCGTCAACTAGGTTACGTGTCTTTCTTCGCCGAAGTTTTTATTAAGCGCCTTTTTTCGTACAATTTTTGTATGCGTCTTTTTTCACCGTCGAAACACCAGCGCGCCTTTATTCGTCTCTAGTGACGATATAGACCAGAACTTTTTTAAATAATAGAAGCGATTTTAATGAATGTTCTAAGCTAAAGAAGAGTAATTTTTTATGCATCCGGTTCAGGTCCGCTTCAACAAAATATCAAAAAATAAAATACAAAAAATAAAATTTATTTTCTAATAGCGGTCGCCCCCCGGCAGTCAATGGCAAACCTCCGAGTGTATTTCTGCCATGAAAAAGAGCTTCTCATAAAAACTACAATCGCCGTTCGGAGTTGGCGTAAATCTGTAGGGCTCTCCGCTTTGTGTGACAACATCAAGGCGCACGCCACAAATCGGATGAGAAGCTCGACCAAACACTAACATATGTGTAAGCACCAATCTATTTACAAATAAAGTAATGTAAAAAAAATATTTTTTTAAAAATAAGCTTTTATTTAACATGTTTAATCAAAGGAATAATTTACTTCGTTTTTAAAATAGCTTGTCGCGCGAATAGCAAACCGGCATTTAAATATCTGCATACATACATATAAATACATACAAACCTAACCAATTATGCATGTACGCCGACAAGCATTTTAAAAAACGAAGTAAATTATTACAAATTGTTAGTAATTTTTATTAGAGTTTGAATAACTCCTTTCACTAAATGGCTTTTAGTAACTTTAACGAGACCTTAACTTATTTTATTTTATTCATTTTAATGCAGTTTTGACAAAATTTTCTTCCTAAAAAATCTTTTGTTTCACTACTTTATTTTATTCCTTTGATTAAACATGTTAAATAAAAGCTTATTTTTAAAAAAATATTTATTTACATTTCTTTATTTTCTAATTTTTAGTCCATTTATAAAAGCGTTGTATATTAAATAGTTTTATTTTATTTTATGTACAAAATTTTGCAATAGATATTAAAATAATTCAACTTGCAATGAAAGAGAACAGAAGACTATGCAAGCTTACGTTTTGTATAAACATACATATGTACATACATACATATAGCAGCAGTTAATTTCATTTAAAGAAATGGCGTGTCGTCCAATTCCGCTGTAGCTAGGCATATATTTAGGCGTAATATTAAAGTTCTTCTGGCGGGGAAACTTCTCGAGTCTTCTAATTGTATCTCCTTAATATGATGCCTACAACGAGGTTCATATCTAGACTAGGTTGATATCTAGAATTTGCCATAAATAGCTTTGCTCTGGTTTTACGTTCTTTGGCAAATTACGCTCTGTTAGCCATAAATTTGACTAATTTTTGACCGACTTTGAATCAAGACCCCTGGACCATATAGGGAATTCATTTATACTTTAAATTGCATTGTCATCGTGAGTGGAACTACGCAGAAAATTTCAAGTCTCTAACTTGTCGGGAAGTTAGTTTAAAATCGATTGGAAATTTCCACGATTTGCGCGGGATGACCAAGTTAAATAAAAGCTTATAAAAAGTGTATGCTTATTAAACCAAACCTATATATCCATATGTTAATCGACATGCTGAATGCGAATCCGAGGTCCGTTAGCCGCCATCACGCCAGGTTCGTGGTCATTTGAAGGTCAAGTAGGGAAAAATTCATTGAATAAACCTGAAAATTCAATAAAATTCATCAGAATTTGACCTTGGGATGACCTCCAGATGACCTTAAAGAATCAAGGGACCTCCATACTCGGTTTCAGTGACAACAGAAACATTTTTTTTTTTCATTTTTATTGAATAAATTGTATGTCCTATTTGACCTTCAAACGACCTCGAAGCTGATATTATGGAGGTTAACGGACCTCGGATTCGGGTTCAGCGAATGTAAAACCTAATGTATATGAATTTTCAGGCTGTAAGCATATACAGTTTTTATAAAGATATCTTATAGCAAGATGCTATATATTTATTTATACATTTTTTGGCTGGCGAAATATGTAGTTTTTTCAACTTAATAAAAAAGCGTATTTAACCACATTAAAATTTGTTTAATATTGAATGGCGCAACACAACTCTTTTTGTTGCACGAAACCCTTGAACATGTGCCTGTCATCTATTTCTTCTGTTACGACATTTGGCTATTTTGCATTTCTTTCATTTTGACGTCATTCGCATTGTCAGATTTTTGAAATTCGTTTTGGTTCGACATTCTGCTATTTCATAATTCTTTCATTCTCATGTCATCCATCTTCCATTTCTTACCTTCCATTGCCGTTCGCATCATCGAACGTGCCTGTCAAACACTGCCGCCATCATGCTATGCAGTTTGGCAGGCACGTCCGCTGTTAGAAAGAGAATAGACAAAAAGGGGCATAGGATTCCATACTTGTAAGTATATACGATGATTTTCATACAACAAACTAAGAACATTGTATATATTTAAACGAACAGCGGATTTTATTCGCGCGATCGCGGACCGCCGCGACGCTGGGTACTTTCAAAATTATAGAGTTACAAATCCGTCCATTTAACTTGTTCATGTACTACTTTTTGTCAAATGTAACTGGCTACCTACACTCTAAAAAATCTGTTTAAAAATGCGACTATAAATCGAGTATATTTTTGTTTATTTTTAAATTTTTTTGGTAAATTTACACGATTAATATGTATTTTTCTCGTTTACACATTTTCAAACAGCAGATGTGTATTCTGTAGCTTGTACACTCTTTCGTAGTAAATTTACGCACATCACAGCAGCTATATTACACTCTAAAAAGTCCGAAATTTAAACAAATTATTCGTTCTATAATCGAGCATGTAATTTCGCGAATAATAAGGTAGGAAATCAGTAACCTACCTTTTAGGTAGGAAATCTATACAATTTGTTTTTAGAGTGTACATATTTTGCCTTATTACTCAATTGTTCAGTTGGTTGGTTAAAAGTTGAAATAAAGCAAATTTGTGTTATTTCACATTCCATTGGGAAATAACAAAAATTTGCGTTATTGCCGCTTGTGTTATTTCACCCCCCAGCTGAATCAAGTGTTTTTGTTGTTACTTAAAACGCAGGAAAACGTAAGAATTTTTATTCAATTAGCAAATTAATATTTGGTTAACTAAATTTGATTTTACTTACATATACATACATATGTATTTGTAGAATGAATGGAAATATAGAATTTTGACACTTTGCCCATTTACGATCCTATAGTTGAACGTACCCACTCTCTATTATGTACGAAACACAATGAAGATGGTGGCTACAGTGCGCCACCCGTTATCAATACACAAGTTCGTATGGAAAGCATTATTTTGAACGCGACTGAGCAACATTGCGACGGTCCACAGTTGTAGTTGTCGCCAGATTAAATCTATTTATATTTTGACAGACGACAGACTGCGCTCTTCTTTTTCAAATCACACACTCAAATAAATTTTAATTAAAAAGGAAAAATTTATCGAAGAAGTTAGAAAACAGACGTTGCTTAATCTGTGGCTGTCGCCTCAATTATAATCAAGTAGCTTAAACTTGGTCACACTTGTAGAAGTCAATTTTTTATTGTCGTGACGGTCTGTAGCCACTGTTTTCATTATGTTCCGCACTTCCGCTAGAACCCGCAGACTCGTGCTGAACATCATTATATGAGTTTGTTTTAACGAAATCCACGATGAGTATGTAGTTCACTACATCATTCAAATTATTTTTGCGTGGAATTGCCACATTAAATCGAACTATACATACATATAGGCTCTGAGCAATACAATTATTTTGTGTTCAACTTGCCCCCAAAATTATTCAACAATCTAAAAGGGAAATAAGAGCCTCAACGAAAGGGAAACAAAATCCGCGGGCTTCATTTCAGTTTTGTAAGCGCAATAACAACCATGAGAACTGTTTCCTTAAAAGGGGAAAGAACACCTGCTCTTTCCGATGGCGTTATTGCACCCCTGCAGTACGGGGGAGTGACTACAGGACTGCTGAATCGGTAGCTACCTAGTAACCGTCAATTACCGACCGACTACTTGCAGTGTATTTCATCGATTACTTTAACAAGGCAATGTCCTAGGCGGTAGTCACCATCGGCTCTCTCTGCACTACCGGGAGTTACTAAAGTAGTCACTTGCGTGATTTATGGGCGCCCTCTGTCGTAGTTTTTCGCTATCTGGTTCGACTTTGCACTACCATGTGCACTACCACGGGTTAATAGAGTAGCTAGTTACCTAGGAGTCGGTGCAGTAGCGGTTCAAACGCAGCGATTGACTCCTGCAGTACTGGATGGACATTACATATATTGATTAGTGTGTGTTAGGGTAAAAAAAAAACTTTGTGCCTTATAGCATAGACAGACAGCAACATTCATCCGAATTAACGGGGCACGTGATCTGATCAAAATTGTGCCCTGATAATCGGCAGTGTTGCGTACTAAGCGAGCGAGCGAAGCATTCAAATTCCACCGTCAGCTAAATTGTTTTTTAAATTTCTTTTAGTTCCTTCAAATATTACTTAAAATTTTTTTTAATGTAATCATAGTTGTGGTCTTTTTCAATAAAATTAATCTCTAAAAACAATTAGCACAAAGAAAAGAAAAGAAATAAATACAATAAAATATGCAGGGTGTCCTAGACCCTTCTAAAATGGTGGAACATGTTTTTTATTGCAAGACGTGTTCCAGTAAAATCATTTTCGCCCATTTGATATGGTCAGTAGGGCTATTCATTAAATTTTCTACCGACCGACAATCTTACTTAGTACTTAGGCGGGTTGGGTACTTAAAGGAACCCGCTTAAGTACCTCGATGCAGGTACTTAAGCGAACATAATTATTGATGTAGCTACATCTTCTTGTTAACTTTCATATATATGTAAATCCTTGATTAAAACATGTACATTTAATGGCGTATACGTAGTTTAAAACCAAGATCGTAGCATTATTTAAACAAATAAAGAAAAACTTTATTAAAAACAAGTAAGAAAGTCTAAGTTCGGGCGGAGCCGAACATTAAATACCCGGCGCAAGTATTAAATATATGTTTTCCACCTTTCCGAAAGCTACCGCTACATGATAAGCCGGGGTGTATAAATTTTAAGTAAACTAGCGTCCTTAAATTTCGAAATATTTAAATTTCAAGCATTTCTGAAATTTACCGTTATATGAAAAGCGGCCGTAATTTTAGTCCGACTTCAACAATTTTCAATGGTTTGCTTTTATGTGGCAAGCACAATAACCATACCGAGTTTGGTACAAATTGCTAGAATGGTTAGCGAGATACATATATATGATCATAAGTGGGCGGTGCCACGCCCATTTTCCAAAATTTTATCATAAGCGTATTTCCTGGTAAAGAATTGTTGCAACCATCAAATTTTGAATAAATTAGCTTTAATATTTACTGATTTATCGAGGATTTCGTATTTATCGAAATTACCGTTATATGGGATGTGGGCGTGGTTATTGTCCGATGTTAAAAATTTTCGGCCATTTGGTATGCTGTAACAGGGCCAACAACTGTGCCAAGTTTGGAAGAAATTGGTGCAGCGGTTACCAATATATACACTTGTAACCATAAGTGGGCGTGGCTACGCCCATTTTCCAAAAAATTTCAATATTCTTATTTATCGTCTAAAATTTATTGTAAATATCAATTTTCAGTGAATTATCTTCAGTAGTTACTAAAATATCGCAGTTTTTGTATTTCTGAAAATTACCGTTATATGGGAGGTAGGCGTGGTTATTTTGTCCGATTTTGCCCATTTTCAATACCATCCGTCCTACGCCCGAATGAAGTACACGTACCAAGTTTCGATAAGATATCTTAATTTTTACTCGAGTTATCGTGTGCACAGACGGACGGACAGACGGACGGACGGACGGACGGACGGACAGACAGTCACCGCTTAATCGATTTCTCTTTTCATTCTGATCATTTATGTATACATTTGTCTATCTATCTCGATTCGTTTTGCCTGTTACAAACAACCGTTATGTGAACAAAGTTATAATACCCTTGTGCACAAGTGCGCTCGGGTATAAAAAATTGATTAAGCAATGGTATGTCATTTTTACAATAAATAAATTCTTTAAAAAGTAATTGATTATACATATTTATACATACATACAAACAGTTTTGGACATATCATTTTGGACCAAATTCAGAATAATATTGTTTGCCACTTATTTTTATTTATTAAGAATATTCAATTAAAATACAGTTCATTCCCTAACAAATACCATACAAACCAAACTTAAGATTTTGTAGAAGACTTAAAAAAATTCATCAAAATTTCGAACTTCTTCTCATTTTTATTGCCCATTCAATTTTAGTGTAATAATATGCAAGTTTCAACTGGCTAAAAATTACCGTTGATTTTTTTGAATTTCTTTGCCGAAGGTGTGTAGCGCTGCCACTGAATTTCAGAATATGTAAATATTTTGAGGAATCTTAAAAGAGCACTTAAAAGGGGAAAATTATAAGTAAAATGGTAATTTTGGTACGAAAAATTTAGGGACTTAGGCGAGTTCGGTAAATAAGCGGGGAGGTACTTAAATAGGGATTTTCTTCAGATCACATTAAAAAATTCACGGTGCACAAACATCTTGGTTACTTAAGCGGGGCGTACTTAAGCGGGTTTCACTGTATATCGTTGCAATAAAATTCGTTTACATCTTTTTCCGACGATTGTCGATATAAAATAAGAAAAGTGCTGGCAATGCTTATAAATTTTCAAACGGAATCAAAAATATTGAGAATGAATTGAAATTTTTATTTTTCCACTTTTTCTCAACAGCTGCTGTAGCTGAATGGATGCGTGTGATGTGCCAACTTGTTAACCTGGGCAGCGTTGCCGTTTTGCTTAAATTTAAGCAGAATTGATTAACTTTTTCCTGCCTGTTAAAATGTTAAATTTTTCTTCGTTTTGCTAATTTTTTATTAAAATATTCAAAAAGGACATTTTTCTCTAAGTTAAATTGTGTGGCTGTTTTAATGTCATTAAGCTTTCTTAGGATTTCAGATCACCATTGGTAAAATATGCCAAACAATTGGCAGCACTGCTGATTCTTCCTTGAAATTGTATTTGAATTTACTTGTTTGTTTACATTTTGTGCTGAACAGCTGATTGTTTGTTGGTGGGATTGATTAAACAACCTACCAATCAATCATGGTTGTTTGGTATAAACAGAGGGTTGCATATCTCATATTTGAATAGCCAATATTGACCATTTAAGTGCAGATTAAATATATGATCTGAAAATGAATAGTGGAAGTTAATCGACAATCTCTACTTATGTAAGTAGGCCATCTGAAATTGGACCATAGATTGTCTTTACTTACTTACTTGCTTATTTTTTAATTCCATAACCAATTTACCAAGCTATGTAAGAAATGCCAAAATTAATTAAATAAGTTGCTTAAGTTTTACGGGATTTCGTAAATTTTTTTAACGATTTTGGTAAATTTTATTTTTTGGACGTGGCAACTCTGGTCATGGGTTCAAATCTGTGACACGTACCATTTTTTTCTTTTTATACCCGAGCGCACTTGTGCACAAGGGTATATTAATTTTGTTCACATAACGGTTGTTTGTAACAGCCAAAACGAATCGAGATAGATATAGACAAATGTATACATAAATGCTCAGAATGAAAAGAGAAATCGATTAAGCCATGTCTGTCTGTCCGTCCGTCTGTCCGTCCGTCCGTGTACACGATAACTCGAGCAAAAATTTAGATATCTCAACAAAATTTGGTATGTAGGTTTCCGTTAATCCAAGGTAGGTTAATATTGAAAATAGGCGAAATCGGACTGTAACCACACCCACTTCCCATATAACGGTAATTTCCAGAAATACGAAAACTGCGATATTTTAGTAACTACTGAAGATAATTCACTCAAAATTGATATTTACAATACTTTTCAGACGAAAAATAAGAATATTAAAAATTTTTGGAAAATGGGCGTAGCCACGCCCACTTATGGTTACATGTGTATATCTTGGTAACCGCTGCACCAATTTCTTCCAAACCTGGCACAGTTGTTCACCTTGATACAGCATACTAAATGGCCGAAAATTTAAAAAATCGGACAATAACCACGCCCACATCCCATATAACGGTAATTTTCAGAAATACGAAAACTGCGATATTTTAGTAACTACTGAAGATAATTCACTCAAAATTGATATTTACAATAATTTTCAGACGAAAAATAAGAATATTATAAATTTTTGGAAAATGGGCGTAGCCACGCTCACTTATGGTTACATGTGTATATCTTGGTAACCGCTGCACCAATTTCTTCCAAACCTGGCACAGTTGTTGACCTTGATACAGCATACTAAATGGCCGAAAATTTAAAAAATCGGACAATAACCACGCCCACATACCATATAACGGTAATTTTCGGAAATACGAAAACTGCGATATTTTAGTAATTACTGAAGATTATTCACTCAAAATTGATATTCACAACAATTTTTTGACAAATAATAAGAATATTATAAATTTTTGGAAAATGGGCGTAGCCACTTATGGTTCCATCTGTATATCTTGGTAACCGCTGCACCAATTTCTTCCAAACTTGGCACAGTTGTTGGCCTTGGTACAGCATACTAAATGGCCGAAAATTAAAAAAAATCGGACAATAACCACGCCCATATCCCATATAACGGTAATTTAGATAAATACAAAATCTTCGATAAATCAGGAAATATTAAAGCAAATTTATTCAAAATTGATGCTTGCAACAATTCTTTACCAAGAAATACGTTTATGGTAAAATTTTGGAAAATGGGTGTGGCACCGCCCACTTAT
Source organism: Rhagoletis pomonella (assembly GCF_013731165.1). Taxonomy (NCBI): domain Eukaryota; kingdom Metazoa; phylum Arthropoda; class Insecta; order Diptera; family Tephritidae; genus Rhagoletis; species Rhagoletis pomonella. The sequence goes on along the minus strand of NW_023458561.1, from coordinate 15,612,996 downwards.
AATCACATATATGTATATCGGTAACCGTTCTACCAATTTGTACCAAACTCGGTATTTTTATTTGGCTTGCCACATAAAAGCAAAACGTTGAAAATTATTGAAATCGGGTGAAAATTACGGCCGCTTTTCATATAACGGTAAATTTCAGAAATACTTGAAACTTCAATATTTCGAAATTTAAGGACGCTAATTTACTCAAAATTGATACACCCCGGCTTACCATCTAGCGGTAGCTTTCGGAAAGGTGAAGAAACATATATTTAATACTTGCGCCGGTTATTTAATGTTCGGCTTCACCCGAACTTAGACTTTCTTACTTGTTTTATTTACTATTTTTTTACCAATACTAATTTAAAATTTAGTCAAAATAAAATTAGTAAAACGAAAGTATTGATGAATAATTGACTTTCAAAGTAAATTTTTTTTCTTTTAGTGACGATCAGAGATAGTTCCAGGCAAAATGAAAAATGTGCCCCAAAACTTAGCCATAGAGTATTTTGTGTAGCCGCGATTTGGCTGCCATTGTCTACAACTTGTGCTTGTTTGAGGATGTTATGTGGCGATCACATGCGCTTTATATGCAAAGTGATGGCCCACCGTGTTTGGTAATTGGTTACGGTTGCCAGACGTACTGATTTGGGAAAGACAGTACTGAATTTTCACTCGCTTTACTGAAAATCTTCAAATCCCAATTCAGTACGCAAATGTCCTTATTGTTCGGAAATGTATGCTGATTTGTACTTATTAACCGACTTCCAAAAAAGGAGGAGGTTATCAGTTCGTCGGTATATATATATATTTTTTTTTTTTTTTATGTATGTTACCGCATAACTTTGGACCACGTCAACCGATTTCGATAATATAATAATTTTGCATCGGAAAGTTAGTGTCTCAGAGGTGGTCCCATACTAATCTGGTTAAGATCCGATCAGTGGATCATGAGATATATATATATATATTTTTTTTTATATGAGAGTTGAAGTCGGTTTTTTTTTTGCTAAAAATTAATTGTTTTTCAATCTCTATTCCACTTAGTTCACATAAGTAGCTGATACAGAATTTTTGGTTGGGGCTGTAGACGTCTAAATAACACAACCGGCAATTTAAAAATAATATAATCTTTTAAAAATAACAAGATAAAAAATTGTACATTGCGTTTATTAAAGGAACGCATGTGTGTATATCAATACATATTCCTTACTTACAACGTTGTTTGATTGTAGGATGGAATAATTTTTATACCCTAGCGCACTTGTTCACAGGGGTATTATAACTTCGTTCACATAACGGTTGTTAGTCAAAACGGAACAAAAATCCACAAAATATTAGAAAAATACATATCGTCACCTTAATTCACAAAGACCATAATCAAATATTTTTTTTAATTTATAGGTGAAGCAAAAAGCATTATACAAAGAGTATCAAAAGCAGGTATGGCTTTTCAAAAATTGGCATGTAAATTCGTTGTTTTTGATACTAGCACTTTAAAACTTTTATTGAGGGTATATTTTAATACATCCCACCAAAATCTGTAAAAAATGCAGCTTGGAAAAAAGTGTTGGTTAGGGTCTTTCTGAATTAAGCGATATATGCATTAATATGCATAAAATCATGTAATTTTTATTATGTATGTATGTATGTTGTAAATGTTATATATTTACATATTGCGAATCGATTCGAAGCGTAAAACAAAGTCGAATATGAATATAATTTAATTTATTGATCTACATATATGTATGTACACTAAGGTGGTCAAAAAGTGCATGTGAAAAAGTAAAGTCGGAATCCATGTTTTCCATGTATTTAATATGGAAAAAATAATTTCGTATAAATATTATAGAATTCTTGTAAATCAATATTTTTCGTTTGGGAAAACTCTGTTTCTCTACAGGAGATACCCTTTAATAATACCCAATTGTTTATTTAACCATTTTTTTCATAGTAACTATATTTTATAGAACCGCCGAAAACCCCAAAAAAAGGAAAGGGGAGGGGTTCAATAAAAAATCTTTATTATTAAAGAATGGTTAAATAAACAATCGGGCATTGTCTCCTGAAGAGAACCAGAGTTTTCTCATCGAAATATATTGACTTCAATAATTCTATACCATTCTACGAAAAGTGCTTTTTCCATATAAAATACATGGGAAACTTTGAATGCTTTGAGCGACCTCAAAAAATTGTTTGACTTGATTCTAGGGGGTGAGAGCATTAAAATTCCGTACACTTGACCAAACCCAGCTCGAATTTTTGTATTTGCTGTAGTAATGATCCTCCATGAATCTGCCCTCTCTACGATAATTCGAATATGTTGTGCAACGAGCATTTATTTTTCCCATAGGAACAACACCTAATAAAATGAGTTCTTCTCTTTTGAGGTCCAGGATCAATCAAATCATTCGAAACTGTAAGAACACACATTGATTACATGTACCCTATTTAAGTGTAATGGTCGCTCAGATTCTTTAAATTAAAATTTTTTTTTAATTACTTACTAGATTTGACCCAAACAAGGTAAGCGATTAAAAAACTATAATTAAGGTATTTAAAGTATCTGGCGTGTAATCAATGTATTCTTATAAAAGAGAAGAATTAATTTTTTTACATGTTATTCCTATAGGAAAAATAAACGCTCGATGCGCGACCTCTTACAATTATCGTAGAGAGGGGAGATTCGTGGAGGATCATTACTATACCAAATACTAAAATTTGAGTCGAGTACGGGTCGCATTCAGGATTTTTGTTTTGACCTAAATATCGATGATCCTCTGCAATAACGACAAAAAATTAAATCCCTTACAACTGTTAAATAAGTGGTTAACGTCTCTCATAGTTGTATAAAACATGTCTAATCCTTTTTAAAGTAAGTAATGAGGATTGCTAGATCGGGTAGTAAGGATTAGACATCGATTATACAATGATTAGAGACATTAACCACTTAACAGTAGTATGAGTTTTAATTTTTATACTTACCTTTCATGAGCATGAAATGGTATACAAACTTTGGTCCGATGTTTGTAAGTACCAGAATAAGAAGAGATAGACCCATTAAAATGTATACTTAAATGATCAGAACGTCGAGCTGAGTCGATTTAGCCATGTCCGTCTGTCCGTCTGTCCGTCTGTCTGTCTGTGTGTCCGTCCGTCTGTTTGTATGCAATCTAGTCTCTCAGTTTTCGAGATATCCGGATGAAATTTGGTAGGTGGGTGTATTTTTATAATTTGTTAATCATTTGTCGGAACCGGAAGAATTGGAACACTATAACATATAGCTCCCATACAACTGATTGTTCAGATATGAGATTTTTCGTTATAACTTCTCCATTTATGCAGCTAGGAACATGAAATTTTGCAATACTTCCACCCATTATCAACAAAAAACTTAAAGTGAAAATTACAGAGATCGTGCCACTATAACCTATAGCTCCCATACAACTGATTGTTCAGATATAAGTTTTTTCTTTATAACTCCTCCATATAAGTAGCTAGGAACATGGAAATTTGGCACTGTTGTCACTCATTATCAAAAGAATACTTTCAGTGAAAATGGCGAAGATCGGGTCGCTATAACCTATAGCCTCCATACAACTGATTGTTCAGATATGAGATTTTTTTACGATAACTTCTTCATTTATGCAGATAGGAACATGAAAATTCGCGCCGTTTTCACTCATTGTTAACAGAATACTTATAGTGAAAATAATAAAGATCGGGTCACTATAACATATATCTCCCATACAACTGATTGTTCAGTTATGAGAATTTTCGTTATAACTCCTCCATTTATGCAGCTGGGAACATGACATTTCGCAATATTTCCACCCATTATCAAAAGACGTTCATTACATGCTAATGGTATTTTTGTATCTGAAATCTGGATATATTCGCATGAAACACAAGATTTCAAAATACGCGACTATAACTTTTTTTGCGAACACCAATGAATACTACTCTGCAGATCGTGTTGTAGTATTCGTGCGTAGTATTTACGATTGTAATATGCTTCCTATAATTTTTCGAGTGCGGATATGCTAAAGCTTTCTTTGAATGTTTCCAAAGCATATAGCGTCTTTTTAGATATTCTAAAACAACATATAAAGTCTGCAAGCTATTCGTTTATCCTACGTAAATCTGAAATAAAATTAAAACCATGGATTAATAAGACACTCATCCGTAAAATCGGATTAAAGAATAAGCTTGGAAAAACTCATTAAAAATAGAGTTCTAAATATCGTTCCTTGAGGACAAAAACTTTTTTAGTACAACGCAATTTGGGTTTAGAACTGGGCGGTCAACGGAAGATGTTTGCTGAACTTTTGTTCTTTTATATATAGCGAATTACACAAAAAAAAAATTGTGCTGGTCTGTTTGTAGATATCACCAAAGCATTTGATATGTTCGACCATAAAACTTTATTAGACAAATTGCATTATGCAGGTTTTCGTGGTTTTGTCCATGATTGGTTTAAGTCCTACTTAACAGAGAGGGTACAGAAAGTAAAGTAAAGTAAAGTTAAGAAAGTAGTTTAAGTAATTCAGTCAAAATTAATTAGGGAGTTCCGCAGGGGTCTGTTTTGGGCCCAATATTGTTTTTAATATATTTAAACTCTATTTTTTCGCTACCTTTCTTTGGAAAAGTTAGCGCTTTCGCCGATGACCTTGCCATTGCTTATGGCTCAACAAATTATGTCGATTTGGTGGCGGGTGTCAATCATGACGTGCATTTGTTAAGGGCTTGGTTCGCCAAACATAAGCTTATTGTTAGTAAGAAAACGCAGATGATGTACTTCAATCTGCATGTAAAAAGTTCACCCGACATAGACATTTTGTTCCACTCCCCCGACTGCAGGCGTTTTTTACTCACTTCTAGAGTGATTTTGCTGTTTGACCTTTTTCCAGGATTTTACACGAAAAGTATTGGATCAGAGCTATTATATCATCTATACATATGCATATTATACATACATATATTCATGTATGTTTATCAGTTATCAACGGTCCCAGTTAAAATGATTTCAGTATTTTTTTAAATTTTCGCCTTGCTTTTTTATCAAAATAGACTACTAAACCTATGCCTAAAACCATGTACGAATTTCAAAACCAGGGCATGAATCACGTATGACGACAATCGTCTGAACGATATCGTGTCGAGATTGTCTTGCTTCATAAAAATCAAAAATTGTTTGATCGTTTGTGCGACTGGAATTTTGCTTCACGTAACAGTAACAGTAACACGTAACAGCAACACAAATGCATAAATCAGTGTTTTGACAACATCGTTTTGTCAGTATCGTTTGAACGACTATCGTTTCAAAGTAACGTAATTCATGCCCAGTTGCAACAAATGAGTCCATACATATTTATGTACATACATAGGTACAAAGCCGTATGCATGTGCGGAGTTTAAATAATCGGAAGTAATAATCAATTGTAGCGCATTTCCTCTTACTATGCATATGTCTAAATGTATGCAACCATTTGGCAAGCAAACACAGGGTGCTTCTAATGCAAATGTGCTGGGATATGCGTTACAGCTTCGCAAATTTTACACCTACCGAAACCAAAGATGTATACATAATGTGACCAACTATTTCAAAGCTCAAAGAAATACAGCTTAGGTTGGGTTAAGTTAACGGAGCGAGCCGATTACGGAATTTCGAATGCGGCTAATTTCGATCCCTGAGAGCTCAGTGTTTGTTCAGAAGTGCGAGCCGAAATGCTTTCAACTTAGCCTCGCGAAGGTTGGACAGTGTAAAAGAAAATGTGGGGATGATCCCACTTCATCTTTCTCTTGACGATTGATACAAAAGATCAGTTGAAATTTCTAGTCTCACTGCATGAATCCCAATCGCACGATGACCTGTCAGAATCCCCATCACTAGCCCTTGAGAGGTAACGTGTTTTAAAGTGCCCTATAAAAACATTTGCTGCAGCAGAGAAACGTCTTCTTTTGCTTTTTATGTCACAAAAGGACCCGGTTTCCCTTATCCTAATAGCAGTTCGTGCTGCGACAACTCTGCCTGCAATATCCGCAGCCGCCGTGTTCAACGTATGTATTTTAAGCGTCAGTGTAGGTGTGGTTAATAATGCTCCGCTAAGCTCGGCCAAACACTAACATATGTAAGCGCCAATTTTTTTTTATTTTTTTTTTTCGTAGGAGAGGGAAATGCTTTGTGCACGGGCCGGGGGCGCTAGTCTCTATACTACCTTCCCCGAGTGTGGCACTCCCACCGAAGCGTGTTGGGCTACCCACTAAAACCCAAACTACCACCGCCCGCGCAAGAATCCCGCATCTGGCACCGCAATTCTGCATGTCTTCAGATGCAGGAGCGCGCTGTTAGAGCCTTGGGGCTGCTCTTTTGTACGGGCGTTTCATTCGGGTGTCCTCAGTGGACGAATTTCACGTATCTCGCAACTGCTTCCCACTTTTCTGCGCTGGAGATCATTACCCCAACTATGTTGTTCGGAGTTATGTCTCCGTGTCTTTCTTCCAACATTCTGCGCGAAATCAAGAAGTGTTCGCAGATGAAGAATGTGTGGTACACGTTATCTTCGACGTTTCCACAGTAGTGACAGAACGGTGAGTCCACCCTTCCCATTCTATGAAGATATTCTCGGAAGTAACCATGACCTGTGAGGAATTGCCTCAGGTAGAAATCGACTTCCCCATGTGGTCTGTTCAGCCATGTTTGAAGGTCGGCTATCAAGGAGTGCGTCCATCGACCTTTTGTGCTCGCATTCCAGTTTTTTTTGCCACTGCTGGATCAGTTGCTCGCGCGCCCTTGCCGCGGCAGCTGCTCGACCTATCTCGGCACTGAGATTGTAAATCTCTTTTCGCTCGTAAGCAAGTAGCTCAATTGGCATGACGCCAGAAATAACTAAAACCGCGTCCGCGGACACTGTACGGTATGCAGAAGCAATGCGTAGTGCCCCTCTGCGCTGGACCGAAGACATTTGAATCCGGTATTTTTTGACTTTCAATGCGTCAGCCCACATTTCTGCCCCGTACGGGAGCACCGATTGGACCGCTGTCATCAGAAGCTTCCTGCGGCATGGCTTCGGGCCGCCCACGTTCGCCATCAGCCGGCTTAGAGCCGCCGTGCTCTGCGCAGCTTTTTCATATACTCCATGGATGTGTTCCCAGAATGTGAGTTTGCTGTCAAGCTTCACCCATAGGTATTTTGTAGACCTAGAAGTCGTCACGAGTTGAGGTCCGACCATCATATTTATAATTGTTGGGGTCCGTTTCCTGGTGAGGAGCACGATCTCCGTTTTGGCTGTAGCCAATTGCAGACTGTGATCGCTCATCCATCCACTGACGTTGCGCATGACCAGGTTTAGCTTGAGCTGTGCTAGTTGGATATTTCTTGCTGTTATGACCCGGATCATATCTAGCAAGTATGTTGGAACCTTGAATGACCTTTCCAATGCCTCCAGCATGTCGTCCCATCTTGCCGAGTTGAAGGCGTTCTTGACGTCCAGTGTGACTAGCAGCACTATTGGCCGCGCCTGGTGGCAGGCTTCTTCGGCCTTATGTACCGCCTCGACTACTTCGCCAATTGCTCCTATAGTTGAGTGTCCTTTCCTGAAGCCATGTTGTCGGGGTGAAAGGCCTCCCTCGTTTTCTATGGCTGACTTCAAGCGTATTTTGAGCAGACTCTCCATCATTTTGCATGCTGTGTCTAGCATGCAGAGTGGCCGGAAGGATGAAGGAGAGTTTGGGTCCCCTTTGCCCTTGGGTATAAGCACCAGTCTCGCCTTCTTCCATTATCTTGGGAAGACCCGGGCCCTAAGGCAGCTGTTGTACATGTTAAGCGGAAGATCAGGGCTCGTTTCCGCTGCTAACCTGATTGCCTCCGCTGGTATACCATCTGGGTCTGGAGCCTTGCCGGCTTTCATGCTTCGCAGGGCTAGCTTCAGCTCGTCTGTCGAAAACAGTGGTGCCTCGGCTTGCTCCTCGACGAACACTGTGTCGGCTCTTAGTGGGTGTGTGGGAAATAGCGCATCCACTATATTCTTAACTCGGGCCTCATCCACCGCTTGCGATGATGTATGGAAATTTTTCATCACTATTTTGTATCCCTGGCCCCAGGGATCGCGATCTACTTCGTCACATAGCGCTTTCCAACAGTTCCGTTTACTCTTCTGTATCTCGGCCCCAAGTGCTTTCTTAGCGCTTTTGTAGGCTGCTGCTCTGGTCAGCGCCAATCTATTATTATTATTGTTATTATTATTATTAATTCCTGTTTTACAATTGAAGCCTTCTCTAGTGAGTTCCACCAGACAAGGGCACTTTGAAACAATATAGGCTTAAACCTGGTTTCCCAGAGCTTATGAATTAATTTGGATGAGAAACCCCACCGATAGCTCCTCTGCAGTAGTAAAAGGCAACTGACACCTTTCCTACCCTTTCCTCATGGCTTCCACGACACCCGCCGTTAATCACCCTCCTGGTAACCTGGACCGGATCAAAAAGGGTGTATAGAAATCGTTTCTTAACCAAAAGTTGCTCTAGAAAGTCGTTTACAACCGCAATCCTGAGCAAGGGAGAGAGAACACCACTTTGTGGAGTTCTCCTATTGACTCTTCACTGAGTGCAGAAGCTCCCCTACTCCGCCGGGACAGTTCTGTCACTTATTAGGTTGGTTAGGTTGGTTTCCACCCCAAAATTATGAATATACTTGACTATTGCCTCTGGAGTGACATTGTTGAAGGTCCCTTCGATATCGAAGAAGGGCTCTACTGCATAATCTTCATGCGTGAAGGCTTCCTCTGACCATTTTACCAATGTGTACTAGGTGGTATTTACGGACGTTTTCATGCAATAAGCATATTGAGCTCTTGAAAGACAGTCACGAGGAATCGCGTTTCTTATTTACAGGTCTATCAGTCTCTCTAGCGTTTTTAGTAAAAGCGTATTTAGCAAAAATGAAGAGACTAAAATCCCTAGGGCTAGGAGAAACATGAGAGCCTTTTCCAGCCTTCGGGATGAACGCAACACTGACTACCTTCCAAGCTTTGGGATGTACCCGGTCCTCACTTAGTTCGCATAAATAGGATCCAACCAATCGCACGACACCTTCATAGCCCTTCGCAGCTGCGCAGCTATGACGCCATTGGTCCACGGCGACTTTAATGGTTTCAACTAATTTATCGCCCAGGTCAAGCAATGATCGTCCAGAAGGTCGGAGAAGGACAGGGCCTTGGGGGAGATTCTGTAACCAGTTAGCGACAATTTTCGAATCGCTATCGCACTATTTAACGCAAACACTTTTATATCATGCGCCAAAAAGTGCGATAGCGATCCGAAAATTGTCGCTAACTGGTTACAGAACCTCTCTTCTGAAGCACAAAATATCGCAAAGAAGTACATTTGACTGTACTTCGAAGTACGAAGTACAAAAGCGAAAAAGAAGTACTGTACGAAAGAAGTACGGTTGGTCACATTATGTATACACATCAAAAGTTTCGAACAAACGTTACGTGTTTTTATCCGCAGAATGCGAGTCTGTGCGAAAGCACGTTTATCTATTTAAAAAAATGGACTTCCGGTCGGCTTAGCCCACTTCTGGTCAAAACCCAAGGTCTGTAACACGACCTAGAGGTAGAGCATCCCCTACATTGTGGTCCGTATATTTCCGTTTTCCTATAATCAGCATTTGCCTTCATTTTAGAAGGGGTGGACGGGTGGTCTAGAACACCCTGTATTATAATAAAAATCCAAAAACAAAACGGATTTATAAGAACGGCTCGGTGGGGATCGACTCCGCGTGCTGCTGTTGTACCCACTATAGTTATGACCAAGCGGATACCGCGGACGCCAAACTCGGTTGCACAATCGCCGACGAGCCATGTCTAGGCTAATTTTGCATGTGCTATGTATTCTACGTTATCTGCGTGTTGGTCAGTGTTGTCATCGAAAATGCCCCCAATGCGCATTAAGTTTAAGAATTAACTAGGACTTCATCTGGATCAACTGCAGTTAATTCCCGAGATAATAATAATAATAATAGATTTGCGCTTACACATATATTAGTGTTTGGCCGAGCTTCTCCTCAAATTACTGGCGTGCGCCTTGATGTTGTCTAAGGCATCTGGTAGCGGGATTCGGGATCCCGAATCCCGGGAGTTCCAAGCCCTTTCCTGAGTCTCAAAATCCCGGGATCAAGCCCTCGGCATCCCGGGATCCTGGGATATAATTTAATTTGCGACCAAATTGAAAAAAAACGACATTCAGACACTGTAATGGCATAAAAGAATTATCAAATGCAACCCTACAAATAATCAAATAATAGATTACAATTCTAACACTACTATTATTCTATGCTATAATATATGTAAAAATCTGTTCACCTTCGTGTCCTCAAAATCGAATGATTTATTTTATTCTCTATTACATCGAGTAAGTTAAAATGCATAGTCAGCAAAACTGACAGATGAGAAAGGAGCATGGCTGCCACACTAAAGCTATTAATCTTACGGTATTAAATTACCACAGTGCTGCCACATCACTCCCCTCTTAAGACTTAACCCGCCACGGTGAATAGAAACTCTCACTCGGCGTCCCCTGATGGTGATCTCGAAATATTCGGAATGGAGATTAAGAATATTGAACGGTTTCTGATACGGCGCGGTAAATGATGGTCGAACTCTGTCGTCTCTAACAAAAACTTGAGTGCATGTGCTTAGCTTCGGATGAATGAATACCTTCTTTTGGGTGTGCCAAGTGGTATCAACTGCGCGCAAGTCATTCATAACTTTCCGAAGTTTCTGCAGCAGTTCAGCTTCTGTTAGACTGTTGTCGTTGGTAACAAAAAATTCACCTGGTAGGCGTAGCGTGGTACCGTAGATTAGTTCACTCGGTGTGGCGTCTATGTCGGGTTTAAAGGTGCGTATTCCCTGCAAAATCATTGGGAGAAACTCAGTCCAACTTTGCGAATTGTGGCATAACATGGTCGACTTAAGTGTTCTATGGCATTTTTCAACTAACCCATTTGATTGTGGGTGATACGGCGTTGTTCGTAGGTGTTTTATTTCCAGTGTCTGCATTAATATTTGTCTAGGTCTTTGGTTATGACGATTGGAACTCCGAATTTTGCAATCCATCCGTTTATGATGGCGTTGGCTACTGATTGAGCCGCCATATCGACTATTGGAATTGCTTCCGGCCAGCGCGTAAAACGGTCAACCAGTGTTAGATAGTACCGATAGCCTTCTGATGGTGGGAAGGGCCCAACTATGTTCACGTTTAGGTGAGCAAATCGCTCGCTTAGCGCTGTGCGCCTGACCAGTGGAGTTACGTAATGTCGTTGAATTTTATTTTTTTGACACTGCAAAAAATGTCGCGCAAACTCTCTGCTGTCGTGCCGGATCCCCGGCCTCACGAAGCGTTCGGTCATAAGTCGTGCAGTTGCTCTTGAACCAGGATGCGACGGGTCGTGGGCAAAGTTTATATATAAAAGGTTGCGCAATGCGCAGGTCCGTTATTTATTTCTCGCAAAATTGGGCGACAACAACAGCGAAAACAACAAGCAGCGGAAACAACAAGCAGCGTAAAAAAACATAAAATTGAAATGAAGTGAAGTGATTTCATACCAATTGTAATCTATAGCTTATTCAAAAATACATTTACAGTTAATTTTAACCAAATTTTTACTCATACCTTTATGTCGAAAAAGCCACAAAATTGGATTTTTCACTGCGGAAAATTTTTGCGAAATTTTCATTTAAACTCGCTATATCTCAGACGTTTGTGTATCGATTGATTTGTAATTTGTACACAATAAACTAGATACTTATTCTAAAGAAGATGAGTCTAACTGCACTTCTTAATATTTATTTAAAACAAAATGACGGATATTTTAACATTTTTATAAAAATTAACGAGGTGGATATTTACAAATGCAAGAGTTGTGTTATGAAGTTTAAAATTTTTGTTTCGTTTTAATGCTGCATTAAAGACAAATATATACGGGCCATTTTGGGAAAGTTTCAGGTTTAGACAACAAGTAGTTCTAAAGTTATAACAATATTATGATGACACCCTCGAGCGGCCTATAGATAACAAATATTTTTACTGGGCACTTGTACAAGTAATTATTGAAATTAATATTAAGTGAAATGTTGATATGCATGAATTTATCAGTGTTATATAACTATTACTAAACTTAATAGACATACTTACATACACAGATACATAACAAATATGCACGTAACTCCATACATAGTCAAAATAGTTATTCGTACAGTGATTGTTTCACAATATTCGCCAAGTTTTGAATAATGATTATTCGGTAGTTTTTCACGAAAATATAGTTGATATTTTAACAAAAACCATACGAATAAAATTTTAAACCTTTTTGCAAAACTTAAAAAATTCTACAAATTTTCATCTATATTTCAAAATTTTGATTCACAATTTTTAAAGAAAAATTGCGTTGATTTTGAGATTTTTTCTCAATGGTGTTGAACGTTTTCTTCCATGCAAAACTACATTTTGCTCATGGAAGCAGATATGTAACAACCTTGAGAAACAAATTCTAAAAAATCAAAGGTAATCTAAAGCGACTGGAAGCTTGCGATTTATTAACTGAGATTGAATGAGCTACAACTCTGCATACTAAATTTTTTCTAAAAACTGTCATTCAAAATTTTGATGAAAATTTGTATAATTTTTTTTAAGTTATGTAGGTATGTAGAGCTGGAATTTTTTTTTTTTTGAAAAATTCCAACAAGCCTCGGATGAGACCTCCTTTTTCTGATGACGACCACGGCAAACGTATAAAGGACTATGATTTAAGGGTATGCACCTGGAATATCCGGACCCTTAATGGGGAAGGTGCCTCTGCCCGGCTGGTTGATGTCCTCGGGAAGACAAAGGCTGACATCACCGCCATCCAAGAAATGCGATGGACGGGGCAAGGTAAAGTAAGCGTGAAGCCTTGCGACGTCTACTACAGTTGCCACGTAAAGGAGCGCAAATTCGGTGTTGGATTCGTGGTAGGAGAGAGACTCCGTCGCCGAGTACTGGCGTTCACCCCGGTGGAGGATCGTCTAGCCACAATCCGCATCAAAGCTAGATTCTTCAACATCTCGCTCATCTGCGCCCATGCCCCGACGGAAGAGAAGGATGAGGCGTCCAAGGATCTCTTCTATGAGCGCTTGGAACGTACATATGAGCGCTGCCCCCGACACGATGTCAAAATCGTGCTTGGCGATTTTAATGCCAAGGTGGGCAAGGAAGGGATCTTTGGCGCCACTGTCGGAAAATTCAGCCTCCACGACGAAACGTCCGATAACGGACTGAGGCTGATCGACTTCGCCGGGGCCCGAAATATGGTAATATG
>NW_023458561.1:15593571-15599551 GCF_013731165.1 Rhagoletis pomonella | reverse complement strand
GCTATTCAATCGTTATGAGCGAAAACGTTTTGTGTATTGATTTATGTATGTATTCTTGTAAATATTGTTAATTTTTGCTTTTGTTAAATACAAACTGTTATGAAAAAGCATCCTTTGATTAAAAAAAATTTGGTGCTTTTAGTTTGGTAAAACGCCTTTTTTCCAAGTTTTTGGTGCTTTTTGAAAATCTAAAGTTGGCAACACTGGTGCTCACAGTTCTATATTATCTACTGTGTTAATTTTGCCACCTGGTAACTTTAAAACATTTTACCATGTGGTAACTTTGTTTGTTGTTGGTTCCCATACTAATTAGAGATAACACTTTTGGGCAAAATTACTCGACTTTGTCTCATGTTTATGTTTTGTGTTAAACTGGCATCTATCGCTGCTTGTACATACATACATGAATTTCGCTTTGGGCGCAGCGCTGCTTGTACATAAGTTTCGCTTTGCGCCTGCCTGGAGCTGGCAAAGGTTTTTATTTTTTTTTATTTTGGCGCTGTGCTCAGTGTTGCCGCGAAGCATTTTTAATGGTAGCCAAATTCCTTTAAAAAAAGGGCTAAAAAAGAGCTAAAAAAAGTCGTTGTGGCTAAAAATGGTAGCTAAAATTGTTTGCTTACATAATCATATATAAGTACACACGCAAACATTTTCAATAAGTAATTGTATAGAAAAACCATAAACTCTGGAAAAATGCTAACATATTATCCAACCTAAAACGTTTTTGTATAATAGGGGAAATATACGACGCCAGCTTGCTGGCTCGATCAAGTGATTGTTCTATCAGGCTCGAAGCATATAACCTACCAGCATGCTGGTACAATATTTATTTCTTTACAAATGAGGTCGAAGAAGGATCGAAATGATTAGAGCCGAAATTTCATAATTTTTCTACCATTTTGTTAACCATTGTTTTTTTTTCAATTCACAACTGCAATATCGTGAACTTAATATTCCACACACACGGCTTTGACTCATATAGTGCAAGAAATTTCCGCCAAAAAATTTTCAAATAGTTTTTGAAGGCACACCAGCAGCTGGTACAATCACAACAACATACCCGGTTAATCGACTTGATGGGCCATTTAACAAATGAAGCATATTAAGGGCCAGTTTTTCAGTGCACGGCCGTGGCTTAAACTAAGTTTAAATGCCCGATCTGGCTGGTGTAAACTAAGATCAGCCAATCAAATGTCAGCCAGCTGTTCAATTTAAACTCAGTTTACTTAATCTGAGTTTAAACTGGCACTGAAAAACTGGCCCTAAGGGTTGTAAACTTATCTATTTTAAACTGTAGTTAAATGGTTAATAGATAAGTTAAAAAAACAGCCCTAACACTTTTACAGTATGTATGTATAAAAACGTAAGGAACATACAATACATACATGTATATATATCAGTCTATCTTAGTTTAAAAATTCATCTCTTAAATAAATGCAAAAAAATTAGATCAAATTAAACGTATACAACTTTTTCATGCCCAGTATGAATAAATTCTCCAAAGGGCTAAAAAAAGGGCTAGGGGAATTTTAAATTTATGTGGCCAAAAAAAGAATGTGGTAGCTCAATCTAGCCACCAAAGGGTTTAAACGGCAACACTGGCTGTGCTAGCTGAGTATAAAAAAGAGAAGAGAGAATAGAGAGAAAGATGTATGTGCAAGAATGATAGAATACATGTATTCTCTCAATCGTGATGTATGTGGTTTGTTGATGCTCTCTAAACACAAACGCGTGAAAGGCAAACGGTCTAACAATCAGTGTTGCCATTTTAGCCGTTTTCCGGCTAGATTTAGCCGGTTGCAATAGCAAACAGCCGGAGAAATTTCGGTTTAGCCGGAAGCCGATTTGTGTTAGCCGTTTTGTAAAAAAAATTAGCCGTTTTTAGCCGATTTTGCTATTTCTTTGTTTTCTTAAAATTCAAATACATATATATGTTTACATTTTTGACTAAGCGACCCAAAATCTGTTAGAAATGGCTAGTGCGTTATCGTGGAGGCAGGGTTATATAAAATTGGGCCGATTTCGATTATTTTTATTTTAAACAAATATTTTTTTTTAAGAAGGCCGTAACGGGGACTTTCTTCATAAAATGTTTGTTATCAATGACTTAAATTTAAGTGTGATGTTTTATTCGCAAACTTAGAAAATAACAAATTGTTTCACTGTTTGCTTAACAGGCGTTTGTGTTTGGATATACTGCCAAGAATAAATGTTACAGGTATTGTCTTCCTAGATAGCGTATATTCAATTCTGCCTTAATTACAAAACATCATTGTTGCCCACGCTTAAAGTTTTAAGGCAAGGGAAAAATGGATATTTTCAAGCACTATGTACACATATGGGCTTACTTAAACTAACTTTTTTTTCCTGAGAACTTATTTAAATTCCAAAAACCGAAGGCCAACTTGAATTAAAAGAACCAGCTTTGAAATGCATAAAAATGCAAGTAAAAGAGCACAAATTTCTATGTAAAGCAAAACTCTCTAGGAAGACAATAGGTTTGTTCGTCGAAAATCCAGCGAAAATTATCACTCTAAATATCAGTTGATAAGAAGAAATGCTCCCAAATTCTCTCTCAAGTGGAGAAACTTGCAAATTTCTGTACGAACGCAAATTTGCAGGAACTTGCAAGGTTCTCTGCCAGCAAGTGTCCACGGTTGCATTTAAAACATAAGAAATTTGTATAGAATTTTAAAGTTCTTTCAGAGGGACAAAAAACAGGATCTACATGTATATTTCTTGCTAATCCGACTTTCTTCAACATACGTTTCAATTTCTTTGCCGTACTAACTGTCGCGTTTCCTATATCGACTCTGGTTGAGATTGCGTTACGAGTACGCTTCAAATCGTTAGAATTAACTAAACTAATTAAGTAAACAAGTCTTTACCTAAATTTTTTATTATAAATCGCTCAAGTTTGTAAATTTTTAAATTTGACGAACCTGTTTATTCAAATTATTGTCGACAAAAAATGCAACCATGTGCCACATTCATATGTCTTTTCTAATTGCAAATTCTTGCTGCCAAAATTTTTTCCAGCTTGAATTTGCAACTTACTTTTTATTTATTTTTTTTTTTTTTGAGAACCCTACAATTGGTTTTAACTAGTTTTTGTTATGAAACTTTTATTAGCTGGAACAGGAGAATCGGTGTTCTTCAAAATGGGCGCATTTTCTGCACTTTGCACTAAAAAATTTAATACAAACAAATAAAAGTTCTTCTCTCTCTTCTCTTGCAAATTTTATTAGCTTTCACTAACAAAAAAAAAATATCAAATTGGTTGAGAAATAAAGGCTCCAGTGAATTATGAATATTAAATTCCATTTATTGACCACTGTGCAGCGGTTATTAAAACATCTCTATAGTTCTCTGTCGCAGACCCTTCGATAACAAGTAGTCAAAACATCTCGGACTAGATGGCAACTTTAGTTTATAAGAAAAAAAAATGGAATCATTTGCAAACAATACATATGTATGTATAATAACCACGAAAAAACAAAGCGTAACCTTGTTGGTTGGTAAACAAATAAATGAGATCAATGGTAGTAAACATTGGGAGCACAGACTTCTAGGGATTGTTTTTTATTTTTTATACCCGAGCGCACTTGTGCACAAGGGTATTATAACTTTGTTCACATAACGGTTGTTTGTAACAGGCAAAACGAATCGAGATAGATATAGACAAATGTATACATAAATGATCAGAATGAAAAGAGAAATCGATTAAGCGGTGAATGTCTGTCCGTCCGTCCGTCCGTCCGTCTGTGCACACGATAACTCGAGTAAAAATTAATATATCTTAACGAAACTTGGTACGTGTACTTCTTTCGGGCGTAGGACGGATGGTATTAAAAATGGGCAAAATCGGACAATAACCACGCCTACCTCTAATATAACGGTAATTTTCAGAAACACAAAAACTGCGATATTTTAGTAACTACTGAAGATAATTCACTCAAAATTGATATTTATAATAAATTTTAGACGAAAAATAAGAATATTAACATTTTTTTGAAAATGGGCGTAGCCACGCCCACTAATGGTTACATGTGTATATCTTGGTAACCGCTGCATCAATTTATTCCAAACTTGGCACAGTTGTTGGCCCTGGTACAGCATACCAAATGGACGATAACCACGCCCACATCCCATATAACGGTAATTTCGAGAAATACGAAATCCTCGATAAATCAGTAAATATTAAAGCTAATTTATTCAAAATAATGGTTGCAAAAATTCTTTGCCAGGAAATGCGTTTATGATAAAATTTTGGAAAATGGGCGTGGCAGCGCCCACTTATGATCACGTATATGTATCTCGCTAACCGTTCTAGCAATTTGTACCAAACTCGGTATGGTTATTGTACTTGCCACATAAAAGTAAACCATTGAAAATTGTTGAAATCGGACTAAAATTACGGCCGCTTTTCATATAACGGTAAATTTCAGAAATGCTTGAAATTTCAATATTTTGAAATTTAAGGACGCTAGTTTACTTAAAATTTATACACGCCGGCTTATCATGTAGCGGTAGCTTTCGGAAAGGTGGAAAACATATATTTAATACTTGCGCCGGGTATTTAATGTTCGGCTCCGCCCGAACTTAGACTTTCTTACTTGTTATTTTATAAAGAAGACATAAAACGACGTGTTTTAATGTTACGAATAGTAATTAAATATTAAAACGTTACTTTTAGTAAATTGTACTTAGCCGTATACCCAGCAGTGTCCCAATCAGTATTAATTAGAACTTCCGTACAATATTTTTAACATTTAAATTTGTATGCGATATGTTAGTATGTATGTATATTTAAAATATCGCTCTATTAACAATTTAAAACAAAAAAAATACTTAATACACACCTGCACAAGACTACGAAAGCTATCGATTGAGTTCACACGATCTCGTCGGTGATAAGTCAGTCGCCTCGAAACAATCGATAAACATCTCCATGGTACGGTCGGCCAGCGAGTCGATTATTGACACGACTGTGTTTTGTATACATACATATCGATGGTCCTGTGCAATAACGACACAATTCAAAATTCAAAAAGCAAAAACTGTTACTACTGTTAAGTGGCTCTTGTCTCTAATCTTTGTCTAATCAATTTTCCTCCCTCACTAAAGTAAGCAGTAAGGATTGCTAAGGTAAGTATAAAAGATTAGACAAGGATTCGAAGACGATTAGAGACATGAGCCACTTAACGGTAGTAAAACTTTTTATTTTATTGATTTTGAATTGTGTCGTTATTGCACAGGGCTGTCGCTATGTAAAAGTAAAGGTGCAAGTAAGAGACCATCTAAGTGTCAAGGGACCTAGACCGTTTTACAGTATCACCGACGTTATGTATGTGTTACGGATCAAGGACTTTTTTAAGTCCCGAAAATTCCGGGATTATTTGCCAAGAATCCCAGGATTTTCGGAATTTATAATTTGTAATGGTGGCAATAATATAATTCCCCATGTTGGCGGCAATTTTACACAAAAAAAAAAAAATCAATATAAATATTCGCGAAGCCATGGGCCAAATATATGCAGTAAAATTGCGTTTATAGCTTTTCTCTCTGACGTCAGGATTATTTAAAAGGACTTTAAAAATTCAATAATATAAGTAATTCAGAAAATGGTTTAAAAAATTTAGTACAGTGCACTTAGGACATGAATATCCTTGAAATTTCGCAATATTTATTTTAAAAGAAAATATATGTCAAGTACTAACATAAACTCGACAACGTCCTCGAATATAGTCCTTCTAATTTTATTAGCTTAAAAGAATAAAATTAATTAAAAGGGCATTTCAATACCTGTTCGTCCTTGTGAATCCAAAAAAAAATTTTATTTTTTTTTAATTCTACAAAATTTTCTCTTTCATTTGGTACCCATTTTATTCTACGTTGCACTGAATTTTTTAAATAATTTTTTAGAATCTATAATATCTTTGAAATTATAAAGTTCTAATAAAAAAATTCGACAACCAAA
>NW_023458561.1:15570639-15593561 GCF_013731165.1 Rhagoletis pomonella | reverse complement strand
ATATCTTTGAAATTATAAAGTTCTAATAAAAAAATTCGACAACCAAAAACGCAGTTTTACTATATTTGGCCCATAGTGTCGTGAGTATATTGCTTTGTGTGTTTTGAATTTTTTTTTTGTTTCAAAATGTTTCAATCTTTTTACTCAGTGCAAGTTTCAAGTGAATTAAAGTAACGTTGATTTTTTATAATTTTTTTACTGGCAGTGTCACGCATTTTCTTCCATACAAAGTATGTTCGACATTTGTTTATATGGACGAAAATGCCCAGCTTCGTTTAAAAAATTCCCAAAAATCAACGGTAATTTTTGTACAAATTTTGAAATGCGCATCTAGTGCAGTTAGTTATATATAAAATAAGGTAGCCTTTTAAAAAAAATTAAATTAATTAATTTTAATTAAAATTTAATAAAGAAAAGAAATATAGACTAAACTTTCTGCAATACATATTTACAAGTATTCTCTTTTTGCATTTCTTATTTATTTTGTTCTTCTATTCGGTTAGCTTTGCCCGTTTGTGACCCACTCGAAGTCACAGCAAAATGGCAACAAAACTGCTTGCTGCCACTAACGAATGTACCCTGCAGGGAGTGACGTTAGCTTATACCTAACTTTAGTCTGTTTACGCGAACACTAGTGCTAACTATTAACTGTGTATTTTGTTCGAAAAAAGCTAACTACTTTTGTGGGGCGATGGCCGCAAAAAAGTCAGACCTGGATACCTCTACATTACATGTCAACTAACTTGTAACTAACTACTTTTGGACATAAAATATCAATAAGAAAAACAAAAAATTTTTTTGTTTTTTTACTTTTTTATTGACTTATTTATTTACTTTATTTTAGTACATTTCATATTTGTTTACATATTCTGCTCTGGGTGGCCCCATATTCGAACACCGTCAGACATAACTTCAAAATGATAGTAAAAAATTTCGATCTTCCTTTTATTTGTCCTGAATATGAAAAAGAATCTGCGAAGTTCAGAAAAAAAGTGTATTGAAAGTAATTTTTGTATGAGGATATTTAATAGAAACTTGTAAAGAAAACCAACTCCCGATTGCGTCTGCATGACTCCTGCACGACTTTACAATTCACTTTAAGTTGGTTTTGTCATAGCTAATTAAAAGTGAGGTATTAATCGAAATCTCGCCAAAAAGCTAACTATAAGTTGGTTAGTTTTAACAATTGATAATTTTTCACTGCAGGGTAGTAACACGCTGACACTGCAACTCAAGCGACCCCTAACGGTTTCGTCTTCTACCTGCTGCCAACTGCTAACACATAGTGCCTGCATCAGCTCCCAGTTGCCCTTCGGAGCTGGGTCGAGAGGCACTTGTTGTCAGACAAAGCCAAAATGAATTCAACCTGGCAATGCAAACAACCAAAAGCAACAACTCCCACAAGTGGCACCCGCCAGTTAGCACAGATAGCAGTACCACGACATCAGTGTAAATGCTGTTGCTGTTATTACCAACAATAATAAAATGCAAAAGGTACATACTTAGCTTCTTAAGCAGGCATGTAACATGCTCACCTCCCTTTCCTCATCTTTTCTATCCAGTGTTGCCAGAACTTTTTGGACCAACCGGCTAAATTAGCAAAAAAACCGGCTAAAAACGGCTAAACGGTTAAAACTAAACTTCACATGTTTTATTTAAACAAATCACAAGTAGAAAGACTAGTTCTTGGATATAAGTTTCAAATTAAAGCTGGAAAAAATGTTGGCAGCACGAATTTGTAATTAGGAAAAACACATGGTTGTGGCACATGATTGGAGTTTTTGTCAACGATAATTTGAAAATTTAGAAAAGAACTGTATTCGTAGTCGGAATGCAATCTCAACCAGAGTCGATTTAGGAAACCCGACAGTTACTACGACAAAGAAATTTAAACGTATGTTGAAGAAAGTCGGACTAATAAGAAATTTACATGTAGATCCTTTGTTTTGCCCCTCTGAAAGAATTTTAAAAACTCTATACAAATTTCGTATGTCTGAAATGCAACCGTGGATACTAGCTTGCAGGGAAACTTGCAAACTCCTGCAAATTTGCGTTCGTGCAGAAATTTGCAAGTTTCTCTACTTGAGAGAGATTTTGGGAGCATTTTTTCTTACTATCATACTTTTAGTGAAAATTCTCGCTGGATTTTCGACATAAAGTTTTGCTTTACATAGACACTTGTGCTCTTTTATTTTCATTTTGACGCATTTCAGTGTTGGTTCTTTAAATTCAATTTGGGCTTCGGTTTTTGGAATTTAAGTAAGCTCTCAGCAAGAATATAGTTTTTAAAAAATACATATGTGTACATAGTGCTTGAAAATATCCATTTTTCCCTTACTTTAAACTTTTAAGCGTGGGCAACAATGAAGTTATTTAATAAAGGCAGAATTGAATATGCGCTATCTGGCAAGACAATACCTGTAATATTTATTCTATGTGTTGGCACTATATCCAAACACAAACGCGTGTTAAGCAAACAGTGAAACAATTTGTTATTTTTTAAGTTTGCGACTAAAACTTCACACTTAAATTTATATTCATAACAAACATTTCATGAAGAAAATCCCCGCTACGTCTTTCATTAGGAAATA
This sequence comes from Rhagoletis pomonella, assembly GCF_013731165.1. Taxonomy (NCBI): domain Eukaryota; kingdom Metazoa; phylum Arthropoda; class Insecta; order Diptera; family Tephritidae; genus Rhagoletis; species Rhagoletis pomonella. The sequence continues at coordinate 15,590,970 of NW_023458561.1, read as the reverse complement.
TATATTCGTTTAAAATAAAAGTAAGCGAATTTGGCCCAATTTTATATAACCCTGCCTGACATGAAAATTTTCTCCGCGATAAGGCTTGTAGCCATTTGAATATTTGAATATTTATTTATCTCAAAAGTACGGTAAGATATTAAGTATTTTTTTGTACATTTTTACAACTCAATTACAAGTTTAACAGTGAATATGAAAAGATGAGAAAACCTGATGAGAAGGACCTAACTACATATACATTGGTAACTAAGTAAAAAGTTCTTTAACAGATTATCGCTTAGTCAAAAATGGAAACATATATTTGAGTCTTAAGAAAAAAAGACAAATAGCAAGGTCGGCTAAAATCGGCAAATTTTTTTTTACAAACCGCAATTTCTCCGGCTTTTTGCTATAGCAACCGGCTAAATCTAACCGGAAAACGGCTAGAAATGGCAACACTGTTTCTATCGCAGGCTACAAGAGTATCTGCTGTAGGGCTTTTGCTGTGCAACTCGACGTCTGTTTGACTTCCGCTTAAATATTTAAAATGCCCATTTAATACCGGCGCCCATTTTATCAGCTTTGTTTTGTAACACTGTATTTACTTTTACATACGCAGCGGAATTTAGATTAATTCTCACTAAAGCTGAATGCTACATCTGCTCTGTGGCGCGGAAATAAGAAACAACAAGGAAATCATGAACTACTAGTATTCTTATTTTTTACTACATACATATCGCGGCTGCTGTGGTGTAGTGGTTAGAAGTGCGCGCTACCATTCCGCAGGGCCTGGGTTCAAGCCCCCTTCAACCCAACATAAAAAAGATAACAAACAAGTTTTTTTCTAATAGCGGTCGCCCCTCGGCGGGCAATGGCAAACGTCCGAGCTTATTTCTGCCATGAAAAATAGCTGCTCATGAAACCTGGAGCGGAGATGGAGCAAAGAGATCAAAAAATTCACTTGCTCCTTAGCTCCTTAAATAAAAAGTTTCAGTTAATAAATTTACTTAATTTTTATTTTTTCCATGGAAAACAACCGCGTTAAATAAATTTCCATTATATTTATTTTGCTTTGCAATACTGTTCATTGCAGAAAGACCAGTAGTCAGGGATAATTTGCACGCTGATTTGAACGGCGCACAATGGGCCCACTTCATATAGGGCGATGCTCAAAAGTCATTCTTCGAAAGTTGGTATTTAAGATAAAAAATATATACCAGTAGAGTCATAACGAAGTATCAAATCTCGGGTACAAACATTCCTAACCAGAGTGTGCAGATTTGGCGATTTCGCGCCAATTTGGCGATTTTTTTGGGATATTTGCGCGTAAAAATTTAGGAAATCGCCATTGGCGATTTTTGACGATTTTTTCCCTTCAAATAATTTTTTTCCAATTATGAAAATATACAAAACTTAGTTTTCCACTATAACTTTACAGAAGAGGCTAATGAACTGCGTGTTAAATTTGACTTAAGAAGCATATTAAAAGGCTGTCAAAAATTTTTAATCGCCCTTGTCGAAGAAATTTTGAAACGATTACCTAGTCAATTACTTTTAAAAAGCTTTGATTTTGTCACCAGAAAAGTGTGTGAATCACAAGAGGCCGAGTTTCAGGGACCTGCCAATAACTTTTTTCAGAACCATTCCATCCGACTCTGAAGAATTTTGGATAATTGCTTACGGAGTGAAAACCGCAACAGGCAATAAAATTTTAGGAAATATAAGTAAAGTAGGTTCCATATTATTATCCTTGCCGCACTCATATGCTTTTGTTGAGCCGTTTTTTCAGTAATTAATTCAACAAAAACTAAGATTCGAAACTGGATGAGGTTGGAAAGCCTTAATTCAATAGTTCAAATAAAGTGTTATATGAAGGCTAATAGTTTCTGCTGCAAAACGTTTCCAATATCAAACAGTATGTTATCAAGGTTGAATAGCTCAATATATGACAACAACAGAAATGTAAATCATTCAGACACTATAGGTGATTTTGAAGAAATTGTGGAAACAGCTGATCCCTCCTTATTATAGGTTTTTATTTAATTTTCAGCGCCGAGCTCTTAAAAGCGGATTGTGCGATTAATCAATTAATACGAGTTATAATAAATTTAATAATTGCAAAATGTGTTGAAGCAAATATTTTTAAAAAGTATGCGTATTTTTAATGAAAATTGTTTGTACATTACTATTATATAAGTGATTTGTGTTACTTATTATTACACTCTGAAGGTATTATATTCGTTTTTGGTTTTAAAAACTATATTGTAACAAGATCTCATTTTCAAAATAAAAGATTTGTTAAATCGATTTCTTGAATTTTATTTAAACAAAATGGCGATTGGGTTTTTTTTTAAACAATCTGGACACCCTGTTCCTAACTGCTACCAGTTGCCGCGTACAACAGCTCAAAGTTTACTTTTCAGTCAGAGAAATCTTTTCCCCGATATCGAAAGCGAGTTCATGTGTGTTATTAAAGGGTTTTTTAAAATGTTTAAGGTTACCATTAGGTTAGAAGGAACTATGCTTTTGAAGAAGCAATTTGTGTTGATTGTTTTACAACTTTTTATCATTTCATACATAGTTGCATTGGTTTCTGAGACATAAGGAATAACTTGCAGCAAACTAGTTTTTTAATGGTGAATTTTTCAATTGTCCGTTTCCCCAAAATGCGCAAGGTTCTTTTTCTAAATCCTTCTTAGATATAAACGCAAGGCTTCATATATTAGTAAACGTAAAAGTTTGCACAAGTACTTTGCGCATTTTTGAGAAAAGTATGTTTTAATGTGAACTTATTAATTTTTGTCAGGCAGTCTTCTATTATTTCATAAAAAATATGTACATATGTAAATATGTCGGACTAAAATAACGGCCGCTTCTCATATAACGGTAAATTTCAGAAATGCTTGAAACTTCAATATTTCGAAATTGAAGGACGCTAATTTACTCAAAATTGATACACCCCCGCTTACCATCTAGTGGAAGGTTTCGAAAAGGTGAAAAAACATATATTTAATACTTGCGCCGGGTATTTAATGTTCGGCTCCGCTCGAACTTAGACTTTCTTACTTGTTTTTTTATACCCGAGCGCACTTGCGCACAAGGGTATATTAATTTTGTTCACATAACGGTTGTTTGTAACAGCCAAAACGAATCGAGATAGATATAGACAAATGTATACATAAATGGTCAGAATGAATAGAGAAATCGATTAAGCCATGTCTGTCTGTCCGTCCGTCCGTGTACACGATAACTCGAGCTAAAATTTAGATATCTCAACGAAATTTGGTATGTAGGTTTCCGTTATTCCAAGGTAGGTCGGTATTGAAAATGGGCGAAATCGGACTGTAACCACGCCCACTTCCCATATAACGGTAATTTTCAGAAATACGAAAACTGCGATATTTTAGTAACTACTGAAGATAATTCACTCAAAATTGATATTTACAATAATTTTCAGACGAAAAATAAGAATATTATAAATTTTTGGAAAATGGGCGTTGCCACGCCCACTTATGGTTACATGTGTATATATATCTTGGTAACCGCTGCACCAATTTCTTCCAAACTTGGCACAGTTGTTGGCCTTGGTACGGCATACTAAATGGCCGAAAATTAAAAAATCGGACAATAAACACGCCCACATCCCATATAACGGTAATTTAGAGAAATACAAAATCTTCGATAAATCAGTGAATATTAAAGCTAATTTATTCAAAATTGATGCTTGCAACAATTCTTTACCAAGAAATACGTTTATGGTAAAATTTTTGAAACTGGGCGTGGCACCGCCCACTTATGGTCACATATATCTATATCGGTAACCGTTCTACCATTTTGTACCAATCTCGGTATTTTTATTGTGCTTGCCACATAAAAGCAAAACGTTGAAAATTATTGAAATCGGACTAAAATTACGGCCGCTTTTCATATAACGGTAAATTTCAGAAATGCTTGAAACTGCAATATTTCGAAATCTAGGGACGCTAATTTACTCAAAAGCGATACACCCCGGCTAGCGGTAGCTTTCGGAAAGGTGAAAAACATATATTTAATACTTGCGCCGGGTATTTAATGTTCGGCTCCACCCGAACTTAGACCTTCTTACTTGTTTAATTTACAAACGTAAAACTACCAAAAAAACACGAAAAAGCATACATTTATATCACAAAGTTACTGTGGATAAGATACACTTTAATTATTTTGAAAAATAGTATCCAGAGTTCAACAACTTTGATTTTCCCCTCCTCACAAGCAAGATAAGGGGGTATACTCTGTATTGCGATTCGAAACTCAATTCCTGCGATCCTCCTTTTGAGTAGTTGTTTCAGGCAAGCTGATGTCAATTACCTTTGTTTATAAAAATATATTTATTTGTATTTACTCCTAACATATTCACTGTTATTTATACTCTGGTAACTTACCGTCTTGTTTTCTGTGGAATGATACGTACAAACGTGACGTGTACAAACAAATTAGTTGTCCCTCCAGAGTACGCAACAATTTTCTGGCAAGTTTTGCATTTCGCTTTTCTATTTTTTAATCTTTGGAATTCTCTCCACGCTGCTTTTTTTGGAGCCGTGATTTCGGTAATACTCTCGATGACGGAACGCGGCTCTGGGGGCTGAATTTCAGAGTATAGGTAGGGTAGCATTATTTGGCTTTACCCTCTAGTAGGCTGAACCGCCTCCAGATGGTCGTTAACTAAACACGTATTTAGTGCACCTATAATAATTTTTTTCTATATTCGAAAAGCACGATCTTTAGAAAAAAAGCGTAGCGTTACAACGATGTAAATTTTAATCCGTTATGTCAATCCGTTTTATTTTAATCGGCAGTTGAATCACAGATTGTGAAAGACTCGGTTAAAATTAATTATTTCTTGCTATTAAGTAATTTGGTAATTAAAGAATTTTTTTCTTTTGAAACATTTTTTGATACAAAAAAAAATCAGTGGGTTTCGTAGTTAAAAGCACAGTATTTCGATATAAGTTTTATAATTATGTCACCATTCGAAATGGAGAAAATTGCTTTCGAACACAGACCATCTACAGACCGTCTACAGACCGACTTGCCGACATATAAAAACCCAGTTTGCATTTTTGACCGTCTGCAGACGGGATTGCCGGTTCGTAGGTCAACATTGTGTAAGGGAAAGCTGAAAATACGTCAAAGTATATCGGCGAGCCCGTCTCCAGACGGTCTTGGTTTTTCTCCCCTGTAGGAAAAAGTTACTGTCACAGAACGAAATGGACATCATTTTTGGATTTCTCGTGCTAAAATCACCCATTCCTGAATTTTTCAACACAAACAAAAATTGGCCTACTAGAGGGTTAAATCAATATTTTGCTTTACTAATACTATGTCTCCATTGTGAGATTTAATGAAGATTTAGCCCTCTGACGAGATTTGACGTTAAATCTTTTGAGATTTACCATATAAAATTAAATCTCGAAAGGCAGTAGATTTAAGTTAAATCTTCGTCAAATCTTCAATAATATTGATCAATAAATACAATTTGTTGGATGTGGCAACCACATGCCATAAGTCAAATGACATTTGTGTTTTCAATATACAGTTCAGGACATTGAAATCTAACCTATCATAAAAACATGAATTTTCGTATTTTTAGGGATTATTATATTTTTGTTAGTTTGGGAGGAAAATTAGTAATACATATTTACATAACTTTGGTTGTAATAAATTAAGAAAATATTATTTTAAAAACTAAAAATTTAGAAGAAATGTTTTATAGTAATATCATGCAGAGTCTTCTCCGCTTTCTATAAGTCATTTACGCGCTGCGACAAAAAATTTATAAATTTCGGTAATGGTTCTGCTTCGATAACATTGCACCGCACATCCTCTAGAACTCAGTTCGTTTTCATGATATGCCAAAGGCCCACGATTGGATTTTCGGTTCCCTCCTATGAATAAGAGAGTTCTACAAAAATTTTTCTTTCCGCAAATGTTTTTTGCCGTTTTGATAATTTTTCTTAAATTCGGGAAAATGATTCGGAATATTGTACCATTCTTTACACTTTCCAAACTATATATTTTACATACATATTTACCACGAATAAGAAGCCAATATTATTCAGAATTCATATAATGAAATTCCGCTCGGTACCTTCCTTTTATCTGCCTGTATATCAATGTCCGCAACTGTATTTATAAAATCATACATAAGCAAACGTCAAATATTTAAAAATGTGAACGTCAAACATATCTCGTTGTGGTAATGGAGACGGTTGTGATTTAGCAACTGGATTTATTAAATCTTAATGGATAAATCTCTCAATGGAGATATAGTATAACAGCATTTGCGTATATATTGTTCAAGCAAATGCAAACATTTTAGTAAAATCTGCGGAACTACAGTTTTAACGCTTTTTCCGAAAAATAAAAATGTATCTGCATGTATTTATATACACATTTCCCCGACATATTCATGGTTGAAAATGGAATTATGAAAATGCTCGTACTTACCAAATAAAATCACTAAGCACGTATATTTTCAAATTATGTTCAAAAAATTTTATGAACATGAGAGATTTCTGAGTATTTTAAATGCAATTTTAACTTTAAAGTCACCTTTGATGGGAATGAAACTTTGGTGATAACATGCACGAGCAAAAGGAATAAGAAAGAAAAAAGCAAAAGCTGAGTTGCCAGAAATGGGGAAAATAGCATCCGATATTTCAGATATCGACACAAAATACCGTATCGATACCGTATCGCAACTTTTGATATCGATATAAAATAACCGATATTCTCAACAACGTTGATATATTGAATATCGTATCGGTATCGCGCATCCCTAGGCAAATCTAAGGCTGGTGTGTAATTTATTAAAGCGTACTTAATCAAAAGTTTTTTTATTGTATATTCAAGAATTCATTTTATTTTTTGACTTCCAAAGTAGTGGTTTTGGTCCATAATTGGAATTTGAACTAGTATGAGACTGGTATATTTCTGACCGAAATCTGACAATTGCCATCTCGTAGGACATCACCATATTAAAAATACCAGTTGATTGCATGGAAAAAAGACAGTTGGCTGACTAGTTGGGCATGCGGTTCATACTAGTTGTGGGCAGTTTACAACTAGTACATTTAACTACAGGATAATCAGCGGTTAAACATCTTTATCGACGTTACCGATATCGTGTTATATGCATGGAGTCGAAAGCGTCGATAACGATGTTAACGGTGTTAACCGATGATTAGTATTATCTTTATATTTATATATACTTATTAATCGCAAAAATATATGTTAGTACATACATATTTACATACGCACATATACATATACATTTATGTAACTTAGTTATGAGTTAACTCTCATTTGCGACTCGGACATAATCCACTTGTTAGCCTCTCATTTGCTACATATGTATATGCATTCCTTATTGATTTCTTTATTTTAATAACCAATAACAAAATGTCCGGTCACAACGGCACCTCCTCGCCTTGGAGCAAGTGTTTGAAGGTCAAGCATACCCAACAAGCATTTCAGTAAATGTTTTTAAAAATAACTTAAAGTAGGTTTGCTATAATGAGCATTTATAATATTAAGCTTATTAAAAGTTTTTTTCAAATAAACCTTTAATAAGTTTTGAGAGCGAATGTTTATAAATAACTTAAACTTATAAATGAAATGCAAATGCCAACGACATGAAGTAGTAATTATAAAATTTTTTCCATCGAAAGTGACGTGTTTACGTTTTTTAAAATATATTATTAAAAGAAAAAATTCAATAAAACCGATGCGGTAAAAAAATCCAATCCAGGACCCGCTGCGCTAATCGGTGGAGCATTCGAGTTTTCAAATGATGAGTTCTCCTTATCCTTTCTTAGTTTAACATTGCATTTAATTAAAAATGTATTAAGTTTTTTTCAGGAAAGTTCATAAATGAGAATTTGCATGTAATTGCAAGCACGCAACAAGATGTAATAATTAACTTTTTTATGCTTAATTTTTGTGTGTTATCGTGAATTTGTATACCAAAATGTCTATTCCCTATTTATATTTTCGCGACTGTAGATGAGTCCGCGGAAAATTCGCATTTCTTTTAGTTTCTAGATGTTAAGCAATCTATGTATGAGTTTTTAAATAAAGGGTTATAAAAATGTTTATAAAAAGCTTTCCTTTGAAAATTTTTTGTAATTTTATATTCATACGCTTATAAACAACTTGTTTTGAACCTTTATTATAAGTTTACACTTTTACGCTTATAAAAAGCTTTCTTTTGAACATTTATTACAAGTTTATATTTCTACGCTTATAACCAATGTTCCTTTTCGATTTAATTGCGCTTACTTTCAAGCGTTTTATAAACAAAAAATCAACGTTTTGTAAGCTTAATGTTTATAATTGAAAATTAAAAAAAAAACTTTCTTTAAGTTTATTTTGCTTGTTGGGTACATACATATTAAAACTTTACTTTAAAAACGAAAAATGAACGTAAAGGAGGATCAAACAGGCAAGTAATGCAATACGAAAGTGTAAGTGATTAGTCAGCAACAAATTGAATATTAGCTCACCAAGCCAATTGCATTGCGTAACAATAAAATTATCTTTTTTACTTTATTTCCTAAGAAGTGGTTGTAAAAGAAATACATACATAACAAATATTTGAGCGAAATACATATGTGCATATTAATGTCCCTCTTATTTCGGTTTTAAAAAGAAATACAGATTCAGGGCCGGTTGTTCAATGTCTGGTTATCACTACCACTACACTATCTACGATTTCGACAACATGCATGTAACATGCGATCGATAAAGCAGTCGTTGTACTTAACCGGAGCTTCTACCTCCGATTTGTGTTAATCAGACATTCTTTGCTTCACTACCTCTAGCCGGCATCATCGTCTTAGTTTTGGCACATTTGTTTCCGACGAAAAAAACTTGGTTGATATCAGGTGTATAATAACTTCTCCAGTAAAAATTGCAACGAGAGTGTAAAAGCAAAATAGAGCTTAAAATTGAGAAGAAGAGAAAACTAGCAGAAAAAGTTATTGAACACGAAACTGGTAAAAACTTGCAAGTGAATAGTTGTTGCACCGTTTTGACATTCTGCTGTAATCATCATGATACAAATATTTTAAGGTAAAACCAAGGCATATTAATTAAAGTATAGGGGATTTTCACATTTTTCTCTTTTGAACACCGACTATAATGTCAAATGATGAGTAACTTTTAACCCTTTTCAAGATGGCATTTTCTATTTTTCATTAAAAGTTCAATTGCGTGCACATCCATTTATAGATGCATATACAAAAATGAAAAAGAGAAGAAACTAGGAGCGTTACATTGGGTATGGCAAGAGCCAAGACGTTAAAGTGGTGCGATACTTAAAGGCGCCTAGTTGCGAAGTAGTTGAAGACTTCGTTGGGAGAGCAGCTGCGGTGTTCAATTGTAGGATTTGCCCGTGTCGTTGAAAATGATTTCAACGCGAATGATTTATTACTTGCCCATTGCAGGCATATATTTTTAAGCGTATGCGTTTATACCCAGATGCAGTTCCCATGCTCCTGGAGGTTCCTGTGCCTGAAATGCCTGAAGCACACGAAAGTTCAGAAGAGACGATATCGTCTGTTGGTGCGCAGGCGCAAACTTGGTAAGTCTTTAAGAAATATATAAGTAGTTTCTTATAAAATATGCTCACATAAACATGTCACGACCTAGATTTACACTGATATACATACATACTAGGAATGTTAATCCCGGAATCCCGGTATCCCGGTCTTTTTTAAGTCCCGAAAATCCCGGGACTATTTGCCTAGAATCCCGGGATTTTCGGGATGGTGGCAGTAGTAGAAACGCTTTATGTAGACTAGTTTTGGCTATATTTCTTTTGTTTATTTAATATTTAACATTTTTTTTATAAATATGTATGTAGCTCAATATACATACATACCTTGCGGCAGGCAATTTTGCACACAAGACAAAAACCGGTATATTTGCCAAACCAAGGGCCAAGGTAAAATCTGACGTCATTTTTAAAAAGAACTTTGAAATTTGAAAGATATGAGTGATTCAAAAAATGATTTAAAATTTTCTGTGCAATATACTTAAGAAACCAGTATGGCTATCAAACGAAAGGGAATATTCTGTAGAATTAAAACACATTACATTTTTTGGCCCGTAACGGACCCTTTTATAATTTTATCCTTGAATATCCTTGAAATTTTTCAATTCTTATTTTTGAACAAATTATATGTTAAAGACTAATGGCTTTATTAATAAAAAATAAAGTAGGTTTAAAGAGCTTTCCATAGTGACGTATTCATACATTTTTCAGTTTATAAACCTTCTTTAAAGCTACTTTATTTTTTATGAATAAGGTCATAACTTTATTAGCTTAAAAAAATAAAATAGATTAAAAAAATATTTTATTTGGTACCCACACTTTTGTTTTACACTGCACTAATTTTTTTAAATAAATTTTGGAATTAACGATATCTTTGAAATTATAACGAGCCCTAACCGTCAAAATAACGTAAGCGACATTTTTTTCACAATTTTCGTTTTGATGCATAAATGCATCTAGATGCTCTAGGAATATTTCTGCATCAAAACGAAAATTTTGCAAAAATTGTCGCTTACGTTATTTTGGCGGTTAGGGCTCGATAAAGTCTTTTTAAAAAATCATGGCGTCACAGAAATGCCCATTTATACATTGCAGTTAATTATGTGAATTATGAAGTAGACTTTCATAAAAAAATTTAAATTTTGGATAAACGAAAGGAATTAAGGCGCTTCTTTTATTTCTACCACTAGAATTTTGAACTTATTTTAACCAGAAAATAAATTTGTTGACTTATTATTTTTTTTGGATCGAGCTTTTCCCAACATACCTTAAATTACTTTATCAGATATGTACACACTTAAGTATTATTAAATGCATATACATTTAATTACTGTCTGTCGTTTTGTTACTTATGAGATAATTTTCACTTTAAATAAAAAAGAACGTTCCAAACCCATTTTCTTATTATTTATTATATGGTAGGAGAGCTTCTCCAACCATATTGATGAAATTTTTTCATGTTAAGTCATTGAAAAATAATAAATATCTAAATCACGGAACTGATCCCGGGATCCCGGGATTGAACCAACGACATCCCGAAGATCCCAGGATCGCAAAAATCGAAAAAATTAACATCTCTAATACATACATACGTACATTTGTATGTGTGTGTACATGAATTTGTTTACCAACACGTTTTTCAATTTTTTCTTCAGCAATGATTCCACACAGTGTATACCATCTTAGTGAAAAATTAAGACAATGGAAGACACTATGGCGGATCTTACCTCAGAGTTTAACAAGGCTGTCTTTACAAGCCTCCCTTGAAAAAATGTTCACTATAGGGCAGTTAAAAAAACTATCAAGAAATTTTTAGAGTTAAGTCTTCACATAAATTTAACAACTAAATAATTTTTTATAAGTGCCGGATATTTTTTAGGATTAAATATTTAAATAAGAACTAAACGCGCAATAACATTGGGCATATAAAAACAAAAAAATGTTTAAAACAGTTTCATAAAACATTTCTTTCATTTTATTTACGTGGTTTCCTTTGTGAGGTATTCGTTCATATGTATACATATGTGCATATAAGACGCGAATGCAATAAAAATTCTTTGAAGGTAATATTGATGTAATTCTTAAAATTAGTATACGTAATTTGCAAATGTAGTTTATAGCAAACATAGCACTCGCACCTCAAAGGGTTAATTTGTTTGTTTACAGTTTTTTGACTTTATAACTAGCTACAAGAGAGGAGTTCGAGCCAGTTGTCACTTCTACCTTATTAAAAATGCCTTGGGTAAAACCGCTCGCGCAATTCGTCGGCTGCATATTATAGACAAAGAAAAGTAAAAGCGTGTGCCTCAGGCTATTACCGTTTCGATTCTAGTAATGCATTTTAATGTACACCTCACCTTTTTTTGAAATGCCAGTTAGGCTATCCAATCCAACCAAAGTTAAAAAAAACAGCATAAAAGATCTTATTACTATGATTCCGTTGAAAACTCTTTAAATATTTTGGGTGGTATTATCACTTACGAAGCGAATGCGTTTGTTGAAGCAAACGGTTCAGCGAAGTGAATTAAGAGGCAGAGAAGGCATTAAAAGTGTTTGCCATGCAAAGAACTTGCACAAGCTGGTACCAGTGATCGGACTTCTACCACATTGTGGTAGACCTGCCACTTTTTTGAGCATCTACCACACAAGGTCTGAAATCTAACACATATTCATCTTTTTGAGTAGCTTTATTTTTGCTCGACATAATTTTTCTTAATTTTAAGAGCAAAACTTGTCCAACACTAAACACTATCCCCTCTATTCTAACAGAGTCACAAAACTTAGCTCATCAGTGTTGTGATTTCTAGTGCGCCGAGAAATGTGTCACAAAAAATTCGATTATGAGTGCAAGAAAAATACACAAAAATATAAAAATTTGTATTGTAGCGGCATATTTTTTGCAGCGGCAGGCTTTGAGGCGCAGTAGAAATCACAACAGTGATGAGCTAAAGTTTGTGACTTTGTTAGAATACGGCTGTATATAGTAACAAGAATGATATAATACAAGATTCCACATTCCCGGCGGCGATGAAATTTTTCAAGTAAAAGTAAACAAAGCCGAATGGGAGGATAAAATAAACTGTAAAATAGTAAATTTTCTGAACAAAAAATTTTCGACAGGAAACGAGGTTTTATTGTGTTAAATTGCTAAATAGCGAAAATGTTAAAAAACGACGATTAAAAAGGGAGTTTAGCAAATTTCAGTGCATCTAAAGCTTCCGAGGCGTTGTTTACTTTTACTTGAGAGTTGTCAAAATCGGCAAATCCCAAGTAGCGATTTCTGGAACGTGACACATTTGGTCTCTAATCGTGATGTGATAAAAACAAAAGCTGGCAGGAGTCCGCAAGGTTGTGGAAATCTTTCAAAATACATATGCACCTGCTTTACACTGTCAAGGAAAAAAATTCCCGAAAATCAACGCAATTTTTAGTAACTTGCACTTTATTGTACTAAAATTATTTTTTTAAAGTCTAATTAAATAGTTTGCAATTTAGGTGAACCCTTGCAGATTTTTTTTAATTTTTCTACACAGTTTGATCCAAAACCTGGGATCTTCCACATTTTTTTGAAATCTGCCACATTTTTTCCAGATTCTACCACACATAATTTTCTACGTCCGATCACTGGCTGGTACAAGCGAACACTCTTAATCACTGTTGCCAACTGCTGATTCAAAAGCGCCCTATATCAGTACTTTCAATACATTTTGAAGTGGGATAGGGCCTTTTTGAACCGCATTCTGAGACAGGGCGTTCTTCAACCAAATTCTGAGATAGGTTCTTTTTCAATAAAATTCTGAAATAGGGCGGTCTTGAAGTTTTTTGAGATAGGACGTTTTCGAACTAGCGTTAACTTCGAAGTTACATACGTTTTGCTAATTTACTTTGTTTATTTATGGGGTTTTCATGCAATATGCAAGAAATTCTTAAATATACATATCACCAATAAAGAAAATCTCGACGTGCTTAAAAAAAAAACCAAAGATGTATTTTAATTTCGCAGGCCTGTTATCTTCGCAGCGTCATCCAATACGGGTTTTAAATCTAGCGGCGGAATCTTTCTAGTCGCCAGGGAATACCGACGGATCATACAGTGACTTCTCATAACGCTTTCTGCCCTTGCTTCATCCTACACACCGCTCCAACCACTGCAAATATCCGAACACTTGCTCCATTTCAAACCATTTTTCTGTACAAATTTGTCGATAGCTTTAAAAATTTCGTCGCTAGTGGTGTACGTCTCAAATACTTCGGTCATCAAAAGTTCTTCTTCGATTTGCATTGCATTGATTCAGGGTGTCCAGATTGTTTAAAAAGAATAGAGCCATTTCTGAAAAAAACACCAAAAATCGCCAAAGTTTTTTTATAAAATTCATGAAATAGGCTTAAAAAGTCTTTTATTTTAAAAATGAGATCTTGTTATAACATAGCTTTTAAAACAAAAAACGAATATATTGCCTTCAGATTAATAATAAATAACACAAATCACTCATATGATAGTGATGTACAAACAATTTTCTTTAAAAATATTCATACTTTTAAAAAATATTTGTATTAACACATTTCCTAATAGGACTGCGCAATTAATAAATTTATTATAACTCATATTAATGGCTTAATCGCACAATCCGCTTTTAAGTGCTCGGCGATAAAAATATAATAAGAGCTAAATTTTGCAAATTTCACATTCAGCGGGAGTTGCCACAAATGGTGGTTTAAATGTTCGATATGCTACAACGAAATCGACAACAATAAAAAGTGTTGCCACATCAAAACTAAAGCTCTAACTCCATGACGTATCTAAATCTAAACCATACTTTTCCAAAGTTCGACCTGGAGCATTATTGATTGTGATTCCGAATGTCAATCGAATTGGGAATTCAAATCTTTTAAATTGAATCATCATCATTAAATGGAATCATGGGAATTCTTCACCTTTGAAAGGCCACGTTAAAATCTTTTCTTACATTACGTTCTTCATCAATTTCTTAAATGCGAGTCACATTCCGTTGCAGAGTTTTCGCTGATTAATATTCCGCAACATGATAACTGTCAAACCTATTTTTAATTTCAGTATGTGAGATCTCCTTGGAAGATTAATCGAGTTCAAAAATTTCGTTGGGTGGTCTTTTTCCACAACGGTGTTTATCGACGTATATACTATTTCCTCACGTTGAATGCTGGATTGAATAACATTAGTGGTATTCACCACAGTGAGCAAGTGGTCTGGCAGTCTAGTAAAAGAGCTGATCAGGTCAAGCAACGACTGTTATCAATACCACTATTATTTAGTTGATAGACCTCCTTATTCTTCGCAGCAAGAATAGCCCGTTCACTGAGCCAATCGTGATTCCTAAAATTAATTTTCTTAATAAAGAAACATTCTTTCGATCAGTTCTCCTTTCGATGTTTCTAATTTACAAAAATTATCAAGCCATAAAATTCGTCTTAATCTCTCATTGACTGGCAGCTTTTCGTTCCCAATGTCCAGTTATTGTCGCGCGAATACTTCAGCTGCAGTGTATGTATGTTCGTCTTGTCGCAATGTTGACTATTTCAGGCAAGCATTTATCACTCGTGTTAATCGAGGAACTACAGACAATGTTTTCGTAAAATCTCCTGCGAGCAATATCCCGAATGGTTGAACGTTTCCACGCAAATCCCGCAACAATGGATCAAAAGCCTCAAACGATTTTTTATGTGCCATGGTGCTCTCATCCCAAACAATGAATTTAATTTTTTGGTAAACTTTTTTCATACCGGATGCTCTGGAAATATTGCACGTGGGAGTTTCGGTGATTTATATGTTCAATGGCAGCTAAAGAGCTGAATTGGCAATGTTTCCACCTGGTAATAATGTCGCAGCAATTCCAGACGAAGCGATAGCTAAGGTAATGTAATTTTTTGATCGAACCGTTGCCAGAATCCATCTGATAAGGAATATTTTGCTAGTTCCTCCTGGCGCATCCAAGAAAATGGTCCCCCAACTCCGTCATTTATCATTTGCATATTCTTCTTCTATTTTGGATTTGTAACCGCCTAAGCCATTTTGGCCGAGCTCAACAAAGAAAGCCAGTCATTTCTCTCTGTGCCAACTTGGTCTCTCCATTGCCATGGGTGCTTCCTATTCGTCTGCTACCACCATCGGCTTGCGAGTTGAATTCTTTTACACCTGAAACTTCGGTTCCTATTGAACGACATGTCTAAGCCAGCGGAGCCGCTCTATATTCATTCGCTGCACTATGTACATTTAGTTGTAAAGCTCATACAACTCATCGTTCCATCGTCTACGGTAACATCGTCGCCCATGCGTAGAAGCCTGTATATCTTCCGTAAGATCTTTCTCTCGAATACTCCAAGAGCCGCCTCATAAAATGTTGTCATTGTCTAAGCTTCTGCGGCATATTACAGCTCGGGCATGATGAGTGACTTATAGAGTGCGGTTTTTGTACGTCGAGAAAGGACTTTACTCCCCAATTGCCTACTCAGTCCAAAGCAGCACCTGTTGGCAAGAGGAATTCTGCGTGGGTTTTCCATGCTGATATTTTTATCGGTGATAGTGCTGGTTCCCTAGTAAATGAAATTCTCCACTTTCCCGAAATTATA
This sequence comes from Rhagoletis pomonella, assembly GCF_013731165.1. Classification (NCBI taxonomy): domain Eukaryota; kingdom Metazoa; phylum Arthropoda; class Insecta; order Diptera; family Tephritidae; genus Rhagoletis; species Rhagoletis pomonella. The sequence continues at coordinate 15,574,790 of NW_023458561.1, read as the reverse complement.
ACTGTTAACAGTGCCGTGGGTTCCAAGGCGCGAACTCGGTGACTGGAGATACTTCGTCTTGTCCTCGTTTACCACCAGGCGCATTCGCTTTGCTTCCTTATCCAGCTTGGAAAAGGCAGAAGAGACTTCGCTATTTTTGTTACCGTTGATGTCGATGTCATCGGCACACGCCAGAAACTACACGCCCTTGTAACAAAAATTTTCCTACATGGTTCAGTTCTGCAGCTCTTATTATCTTAACATTTGCATCATGCGATCGTAAATGCTCTTCTGCTTTCGCTTTAATTTGGGAATCCTTGATTGGGAATAGGAGTTCACAATAGTAATGATAATCATAATCATAATAATATTATCTCATGTTATTCAAAATTTCTTTACTCGCAATATACGTAGTAGGCCTTGGCGACCCCAAACGAAATTGCTTACGATTAAAAGTTGACTGATTTATAATGCTAGGGAATGGTGTCAACAATTTTATGTTTTCATTAAGTATTTTTTAAACAGCTTTCATGCGATAGTTTTTTTGTTTTCGGTACTCTTTTATCATTTTGTTATTTGTTTCAGTAGTTTTTAGCCGACTTCAAAAAAAAGGAGAAGGTCATTAATTCGTCGGATTTTTTTTATGCATGTTACCGCATAACTTTGGACCACGTCAACCGATTTCCAGGTGATCCCATACTAATTTGGTTTAGATCCGATCATTGGATCATGAAAAAATTAACGGTACTATTACACTTTTATATGAGAATTAGAGTCGGTGTGTTGTTTGCTTGGAAATTACTTGTTTATGAATTTTTTACATTAAGTAATTTGTGTACCAGCACTTCGTTGATAATATGATCACTTCGTTTGATAAGATGTTGTAAATTCTACATTTATTTACAATGTTCGGATTTTGGATAAGTGGAAAGATTTAAAAAAATTCCCTAGTAAAGATTTCCCAAATACTTTTCGTTTGGAACCAGTTATGTAATATTTCATTTAATTTCAATATTTTCAGTCTTTACTTTTAGATAGATGATAACCCTATAAAAAATATTTCCAAATCAAGATTTTTCAAATACCTGTCGTTTGGCATATTGTTCCTCAAACATATTTTCGATTGTAAGTCTTCTTAAAACTCTTTAGTTTGATACCCACATTGCAATATTTCATTTATTTAATCAATCCAAAACGGTCCACCGTAATGCTTAATAATATAGGTATGTTAAAAAAATAAGGTCGTATTTTTAATGTCGCCACCCCCTAGGATTGTTATATAGCGAAAAAAATATACCCTTTTTTTTATTTTGAAACAAAAAATAATTTAGGTAGTGCTCAAAGCGCTCAAAGTTTTCCATGTATTTTATATGGAGAAAAAACATCTTTTCGTAGAAATAGTGTAGAATTCTTGAAAATCAATATTTTTCGATCTTCAGGAGATTCTCAGTAATAATACTCAATTGTTTCTTTAACAATTTTTTCATGGTAACTATATTTTATAGGTCCTCCAAAGCCCTTAGAAAATGCAATGGTGGGACCAATAAAAAATCTTTAATCATAAAAAATGGTTGAATAAACAATTGGATATTAGTTTCCTGAAGAGAACCATAGTTTTCCGGTCGAAAAATATTGATTTTCAAGAGTTTTATACCATTTCTACGAAAAATTGTTTTTTCTCCATATAAAATACATGGAAAACTTTGAACGCTTTGAGCACTCCCTAAATATTTTTTGATTTCAAAATAAAAAAAATAGGGCTATATTTTTTTCGATATGGATAAATCCTAGGGTGTGCCGGCATTAAAACTCCGACTTTATTTTTTTGGACCACTCTAATGTACACATTTATTTATTAGAAACTGTCATAAATTTTCCCGCCAAATTAACTATTTTTTAACTTCCCCTCCAAACAGTTTTACTGCTTTGAGGTTGAACTCAATTTTATTGAAAAGAGCGCGGGTACTTATTTTCCCGTATTCAACCAGGAACGGCCGTCAACCACCACACATCGTCCGTACCCGCTCTACATTTTTACATATCCATAAAAAAATAATAATAAATCAAACATATTTGACAAGGGACTAATTTTTCGTTGGTTTATTTATTTTATCGCTTTATATTGAAAATAGATTGGTGCAACATACTAAGCTTTCGAGTTAAAATTTTCAAAAAGGTGGCAACTCTCCTCAAAAATATTTCCAACAGTCATCTATCTTAAACTTCCTTAATTTAATACATATATTTTAATAAGTCATTTAATTTATCAATTATGTAAATTTAGTTTAATTTTCAAACAGGTGGCAACCCCCCTCAAATATATTTTCGGCCGTAAACCTTAATATTGAAATACTTCATTTATTTCTTTTTGTAATATAAATGATCCTGCTATGATACCGAACAATACAAAAAAAAATTATTCAAATCAGTTCAGCGGTTCTCGAGTTTCGATGACCGTGACAAAGGAACACAACATTTTTATATATATAAATATAGATTTCTAAATCAAGATTTTTAAATGCCTTTAGTTTGGTACCGATATTGTAACATTTCATTTATTTTACCAATTTAATTGAGATAAATTTTCAAACAGGTGGTAACCCTCTTCAAAGAAACTTTCTACTGTAGGACTTTTAAAAACTCTTTAGTTCGCTGCCCACATTGCAATATTTCATTTGTTTAATCAATATAACTGAGTTAAAATTTTCAAATAGGTGGCAATCCTGCACAAAAGTATTTCCTAAAGTTTGCTTTCCTCAACCTCTTTAAGTGATACCGATTTCATTTATATTGAGTTAAATTTTCAAACAGGTGGCAACCCTCCTCAGGCATATTTTCGGCTGTAAGCCTTCTTAAAAATCTAAAGTTTGATACCCAAATTACCGTATTTCATTTATTTTATCAAAATAACTGAGTTTAAATTTTCAAAGATGTGGCAACTTTACTCAAAAATATTTCCAGCAGCTATCTTTCTTAAACCTCTTGAATTTAATATCTATATTGTAATATATCATTTAGTATATCAATAAAATTGCGCATAGTTTTTTAACAGGTGGCAACCCTCCTTTAAAATATTTTCGACTTCTTAAAATTCTTTAGTTTGATATCCACATGGCAATATTTAATTTACTTTATCAATTTAACTGAGTTAAAATTTAAAAATTGGTTACAACCCTTCTCCAAAATATTTCCAACAGATATCTTTCTTAAACCTCTTTTATTTAATACCCGTAATGTAATATTTCATTTATTTTATCGATGTACTTTAGTTAAATTTTCAAACAGGTGGCAACACTCTTCAAACATATTTTCGGCTGTACGCCTTCTTAAAACTCTGGGCGCTGAGATTCTTGCTTGGGTGTTATGCTTGACAGTTCATAGTTTGGAAACAAACAAAAAAACTGCTGAAAAGGTGCGTTCAATATAAAAATTTGGAGAGTTGCAGGGAGAAAATAGTTGTCAGTACATTTAAAAAAAAATTCTCTACTTAAGGGTAAGTTCTAGTAAAAATTTGTAAATAAGTTTTTAAGGCAGTAAAATCGTACTATTTTTTTCTCAAACTACATATATGTATATATGTATCTCATTACTTTACCAATCAATTCTTGTAAATATGTATATATATATCCAAAGGTTTCTAGGAAACGGCTCTAACGATTCGGATGGAATTTTGTATTCAGATAATGTTTTTAATTTTAAGGGTATCTGGAGATATTTGTACAAAGTTGCCACGTATTCGAAATTATTTATAATTATTGATTCTAAGAAGGCACAAAAGATTCACTAAAAAGTTAAAAGTTATTTCAAATAAAACAAACTACTATATACTATTTCTGCGTGTTAGATAAGGTGAAAATTATTTAAATAAAACTCAACATAATGGTTACTCCGTATAGTGTTTTATTAATCATATGTTATTTTGATTTAATTTAGTTTTCTAAACAGGTAGCAATCCTACTAAATGTAATTGCAAATTAAGCCCTTTCAAAGCCGTTTTGGATGATACCCTTAGCGTAGTAATTCATTTAAATTAATTGAATTAAATTTTTTGGCAGTTGGCAAATCATCTCATCTTCCATATCCATATTGTTAAAATTAATCTTACCTATCGTATATATTGAATTCAATTTTTAAGCAAGTGGCAGCCCTTTTAAAAATAGTTTCAAACTATA
>NW_023458561.1:15560788-15570629 GCF_013731165.1 Rhagoletis pomonella | reverse complement strand
AATTTTTGGGTATTCATTCATTATTTTTCAGCTGACTACGGTGAAGCATTATACTTTGCATTCCCCGTAATGAATCAAAGCGGCGAAATTAATAAAATATTGTAGAACATATGCTATGCATGACCGGTAATGCCCAAAAGAAGCGAAAAAATTAGAAGGCATTATAAGGCGATTACCGATTTTTTGCTGGGTATTTTAGTTGCTTTCGGCTAACCATTCGCTTCGCCAAATTAATTCGCTTCGCAAGTGATAATACCACCCTTTTGTTCAGATATTTTAAGCTTGAACTCGTTTGTCCTCTGAGGGGATTTTTTTCGAAAAGTTCTTTAAGAAACTATTTTTATTCATAAAAAACTCCATTTTTGGAGGTATCTGGAGTAAATCTTAATATTTTCCGAAATATTTTGGTTAACGTCTTCAAATATAATAGATTTTGGAATCCCGTCGGAAGTTTTTTTATGATGCAGTAATTTTTTTATGATTTACATGTACATATATAGACGCATGTAAATCTTCCGTATACATACATTTGTAGGTACTAGTTTATAATTAAAACATAAAATTAAAAATCTTTCCGCATAGAATCCATAAAAATTATCTGTACATGTAAAAATTAAAAATAAAGCATATTCTAAGTAATAAACCTTTCAATTTACTATGTTCGTACTTTTCAAAGGTATCTGAATTAAATGGCTTTGTATGAGTCAGTATAATTTAAGCTAGAAAATTTAGTATCATTTAAGGTTAATTTGTTAGACAATAAGCTGGTGCCACTCACAAACTCAAACTAAAACAAATTGTAAGGCATTTAAATGGTAAACAAAGAAATCAGAAACATAAACAATAAGTAAGCGTGAACAAAAACGCAAATGCTTTGAAAGAAGCTACCAGTTGGCTGCGTAAAATTGGAGCTAAACATGTTAACATCGGATCATAGTGTGATTTCGAACAGATTTTCTATAACAAGTTTGTGGCCTGGGAGCAAGGTTTAGAATCGCTAAATTTTAATAATTAATAGCTAGTAAAATGTTGATAATAAATATTTAGTATGCTAGGTTGCTTTACGTCAATTAATATATGAACTCTATTTATATATGCAGTTGAATATGAAAAAAAATATAATATGGGTCTTCACACCGTCGGTGTTCGGTAATTTTTCCCATATATTTTGTTTGTGTAACACTATTTTATACAAATGAAATACATTACAAAAAATTACGGAATACTGAGCTTGGTGCGAAGATCCATAATGTAAAAAACAAATTTAACACACTTCTACTTAGCATGTGCACTTAAATAAGAGAAGTCGGAGCTTTTTTTAAGGCTAATACAAACAAAGTGGCAAATGGAATTACTGAAAAGAACATATTTAGGTACACATCTGTGGTCACAAACAACAACAGCTTAACTAGAGAATATAACTTTAGTATCATGCGCCATTTCTGAGACTTGGTGGGAATAATGATAGTGAGGTGCTGGCACTAAAATTATGCATTTCGGATTCGCTTTCCAATAGTTTTCCAATGGCGTCTGTGCCATTTGCAATGCCAGGCTGGAAGTGGACCATTATACTAAAGTCAACCTCTATACTTAAGCCGTTATTGCTCGTCACCATGGACACTTACAATGAAAATTAGTGCACCTACCATTTAGCTTTTAATGACCTTAACAAAAGCGTTGATTTATTTTAGTGTACATACATACATGCCAAATAAAAGTTTTTTTAATTTTTTTACATTAGGGGTATTCATATAACGTGATAAACTACCGATAAACGCCATATATTAAATGGAAATTGTCGATGCTTGTTTTTTTACACGTTCAGCGTGGATGTATATGCATGTAAAAAAACAAGCCTATTGAAAATTATATTTAACAAGTAAAGAACTATAAGTTGGGGCGAAAACGATTATATACTCGGCACACCTATTAAATGTCGTTTTTTCACCTTTCAGGGCGTATGTGAATCGGTAACAAAGTTCTATGGGCAGAACTATTGAATAATATTTTTACTTTGGTGAGACAGTTTTGCCAATCTGCTGTGTGAAATGAAATCTTTTTTGACAGCAGCAAATTTCTGATAACCGCAGATTTATGCGGAATAAAATATTATAAATTGATGTGAAATTAATATTTTAAGAACACATCTACCGTCGTTGGTTGCAATTCTTCAATTTAATCTTTTATTTAATGAAAGATTACACACCACAACAAAAATCTTTGCGATTGTAAAAATTTTTTATGCATTTGACAAAAATTTTACTAGCCTCATGAGCTACTGAAATTTTATTCTCCTCATAGTTGTCAATAATTTATTCGGCGTGAACTTTGTTACCGATTCACACACGCTCTCAGTAAACTGCATGATAAGCAAGAGTATTTTTTCCCTATGTCAAACAGTTTAGATAATATTCTGTGATATATTTAAATAACTGGATTAAGTTTGGTGAAAATCGATGAGGCGGTTATCGATATACACGTATGTAATCATAAGTGCCTCGCCCATTTTAAAAAAATCTATAATCTTATTGTTGTAAGTTGGCGTCTTTAGCTAATGAAATATCGGAGTTTTTGTATTTCTGAAATTTACCGTTATGTTGTTAGTGGGCGTAATTTTAGTCCAATTTCAAAATCAGCATATTGCTTTTTTGCGCCAATGTTGAAAAATGTGACGAGCTTGGTAGAAATTACCGCGCCCGTTTTACAACAATTTCTCTAAGCAACATTTTCTGCTAAGAGGTCGTTACATACATATATCTACTTTTAGTGAATTAAATTAAAAAATTTTCAACGAGTTTCTAAGTGAGGCTCTAAGCAATGTTCGCACCGAGTTAGGTGGGGATTCATCATGAGGGGTCGGTGTCACGCCCATTTTCCAAAAATTTCATCGTTATCTTATTTTGTGCCAAAATTCTACTTCGCATACCAATTTTCAACAATTTGGATCCAGTAGTTGCGGAAATATCGCAGTTTTTGCATATTTCCAAAGTACCGTTATATGGGAGGAGGGCGTGGTTATAGTCTGATTTGTACGATTTTTATCTCAATTTTTTCTCGGGTTAAAGTGTACACTAAAGTGGTCCAAAAATGTATTTTTAATGCCGCCACCCTCTAGGATTGTTATATACCGAAAAAAATATACCCATATTTTTTTTATTTTGAAATAAAAAATAATTTAGGTAGTGCTCAAAGCGCTCAAAGTTTTCCATGTATTTTATATGGAGAAAAAACAACTTTTCATAGAAATAGTGTAGAATTCTTGAAAATCAATATTTTTCGATCGGAAAAATTTACTTATCTTCAGGAGATTCTCAGTAATAACACTGGACCACAAATTTCAACTTTTTCTCTTTACCAAAAACGCCGTTATGAAATTCTTATGTAAAATCGCCCCCTGATTTATTTTTAATTCTATGGTACCGTTTTTGGGATATTTGCAATTTACCGTTTTTGCAAAAAAAAAAAAATTGGGTCCACTTTATCATATATATCTCAAGAACGAATTAAGCAATTCCAAAACGGTTTGAAATTTTCTATAAGCTGTGCATACAACACTTTTTGCTAGGCCCTGTAGATTCAAAGATAACGAACAATCATTACCGATTTTTTCAATTTTTTTTGTAAAAATATAAAAATAATTGTACTTTGCGGGGAAGGATCTCGAAAACCTTTTATTTTTTTGCAGATTTTTTTTTTCTCCCTAAGCTCTGTTGTATTACAAAAAAAATAAGCTATCATCGAAGAAAATCGATGCAAAACTACGTAAGTTATAAGCGATCAAATAAAAATACCCAGGTTGCGCAACTTCAATGTATGTACCTATACATACATACATATATTAAAGATATAAAGTGCAAGTGAGATATTATCCGGATAAACGAATAACACCATAACAATGATAACACTTTTTCTTTAAATAAATCAAATAGTACTTTTAATACTCGAATTGTATTATAGTAGGTAGAGTGGTTGCATCGAAAGGAAGAGTGGTTGGGTTCGAAACCTGCTGTAGGCATGTAGTTATAAACATGTATTTCCGTCAGTTATGGGTAAGTATGCAGGTAGATTTTCAAAATTATAAGACACAGAAAATTTCTAAAGCATACATCTAAAACAGGTAGTATTTTCTTTTCCCGACTTGTTATAAAAAGGAACCTTTCTGTCTAGGTAAGATTTGATTTTTTCAATTTTATTCTTGTTCCGAGTATAAATATGAGTTAATGCGCTTTGAAACTTCATAACATCTTCAAGGCTCGCCGGAGATAGTTCAGTTCATAAGTCTAATTTCAAAACCGTGATTTATTAAAAAAAATAAAATGAGTAAAAGGACGCGAGAATTTGAGTGTAATAAGGATAATGTTCTGTTTCATGTGTGGCCAATATACTATTATAAGGCGACGACGAGTGTTCTCAGATCATATCAAAACTTTATACTCCAAGTATTTTGGAATTGAGCCTAAAAATGCTGAAAAACCATAGACACCGAACACTTTGTGCACATCGTGTCGAGTAGAATTGATTCAGTGGGAATCAGGACAACAAACAAAATTTGATACACCAATGATATGGAGAGAACCTACTTGCCATTCAATAGAGTGAAACGAAAGAAACGTTCTGTCACAAGCACAACTTAATGATTGGATAAGAGATTTGGAACTATCCAAGGAAAAGGCCGAGATCCACACTTCTCGTATGCAACAATTTAAATTTGTGTCATCCGATGTTAAGGTGACATATAGTAGAACTCGTCACGAACCATTTTCCAAACACTATACCAAGAAAGACAGTATATGCTACTGCAACGACATCCCTGGTTTATTCAAAGAGTTTGGTCAAACATATGATTCAAAAGAGTGGCGATTGTTCATAGACGGCAATAAACTGAGTTTGAAGGCTGTATTATTGCATATTGGTAACAAAAAGCCTTCTATCCCGATTGCACATGCAGTAAATACAAAGGAAACCTACGAGGAAATGCAAAAAATACTAAAATTTATCAAATATGAAGAGCATGATTGGAAAATATGTTCTGATCTCAAAGTCGTTGCAATGCTATGCGGTCTACAAAGTGGCTACACCAAGCACTGCTGCTTCCTCTGCAAGTGGGATAGCCGAGCTCGTAAGGACTACTACGTCAGAAAGGATTGGCCGGAAAGAGTCGAGTTTACCGTTGGTGTGGATAACATCAAATACACCCCTCTTGTCAAGAAAGAGAAAATCATACTTCCACCCTTACACATCAAGCTCGGTCTCATTTAAAACTTTGTTAAGGCTTTGGACAAAGAAGGCGAAGCATTCGACTATTTGAAAACAGTTTTTCCAGATATTTCTCAAGCCAAGAAAGAGGAAGGTATTTTTGTTGGACCACAAATAAGAAAGTTGATCAACAATAATCAATTCAAAGGACTACTCTCATCAGTTGAGGCAGCAGCGTGGGAATCCTTTGAAAAGGTCGTTGCTTCTTTTCTCGGTAGACACAAAAGCCCTAACTACGAGCAGATTTAAAAATTCACTTTCTCCACTCACAATTGAGCTTTTTTCCGGAAAATCTTGGCGACGAAAGTGATGAACATGGCGAAAGGTTTCATCAGCAAATGAAATTAATTGAGAATCGATATCAAGGATTCTGGGACGTCGAAATGATGGGTGATTACTGCTGGTTTCTCATAAGAGAAACCGATCCTAAACTGAATAAGCGTCAAAGTAGAACACATAATTATTTCGACAACATAGTAAAATCAAATTAAGATAAAGATTGTTAGAATATAGTATAAACATAAATAAATTTAAAAAAAAGTTAAAAATATGGGTAATTTCATTCATAAATTGAACTTTTAACTCAATAGAAACAGAGCATAGCTAGATATTTCACTCTTCTTTATACCATACATACGTTTTGAGGTATACGTTGAAATTGCGCAACCTGGGTATTTTTATTTGATCGCTTATAACTTACGTAGTTTTGCATCGATTTTCTTCGATGATACCTTATTTTTTTTGTAATATAACAGAGCTTAGGGAGAAAAAAAAATCTGCAAAAAAATAAATGGTTTTCGAGATCCTTCCCCGCAAAGTACAATTTTTTTTATATTTTTACAAAAAAAATTGAAAAAATCGGTAATGATTGTTCGTTATCTTTGAATCTACAGGGCCTAGCAAAAAGTGTATGCACAGCTTATAGAAAATTTTATTACCTTTTAAAAGCTTCAAACCGTTTTGGAATTGCTTAATTCGTTCTTGAGATATATATGATTAAGTGGACCCAATTTTTTTTTTTTTTTGCAAAAACGGTAAATTGCAAATATCTCAAAAACGGTACCATAAAATTAAAAATAACCTTGATTTTCGGAATCAGGGGGTGATTTTACATACGAATTTCATAACGGCGTCTCTGGTAAATTTTGGCCGTCGACCAGTGTAATACTCAACTGTTTCTTAAACAATTTTTTCATGGTAACTATATTTTATAGGTCCTCCAAAGCCCTTAGAAAATGCAATGGGGGGACCAATAAAAAATCTTTAATCATAAAAAATGGCTAAATAAACAGTTGGATATTAATACTGGAAGTCGCCTGAAGAGAACCACAGTTTTCCGGTCGAAAAATATTGATTTTCAAGAGTTTTATACCATTTCTACGAAAAATTGTATTTTCTCCATATAAAATACATAGAAAACTTTGAGCGCTTTGAGCACTCCCTAAATATTTTTTGATTTCAAAATAAAAAAATAGGGGTATATTTTTTTCGATATAGATCAATCCTAGGGTGTGCCGGCATTAAAACTCCGACTTTATTTTTTTGGCCCACTCTAGTGTACACGGACGGGCAGACGGATTTCTATGTATTAACTTTTTACAATATTTTTTTATTCGAAATACAAATAACTCTGTATCTATGTATATACATATGAGCAAATCCCACGAGTTGTTACATTTTTCGGCAAAAAACGATCCCTCTCCTGTCAATACAGAGTATACTAGAGAAAATCTCGTCCAAATCCTTTCAGTAGTTTTCGAGATTACCGCGTACAAAGAAACTCGACTTTCCTTTATACTATGTATAGATACGTAAACATGATTTTTGTGGTACACTTTTGGGGTACATAACCCCCATTGATTTAAATTAAACTCATGTCAAATGAAATATGAGTTGGTGTAGATGTGCCGAATTTAGTTTTTAACCCTCTAGGAGCCACTTTGACTGAAATATTAAAAAAAAAACTATTTAAAGTCCTGTTTGGTACAAGTTCAACCCGAATATCAGTTAGCGAAGCAACATGTCATCGTCGTATGTAAATACGCAAACATGATTTTTGTGGTACACTTTTGAACAATATTAAAATCTAACAAGTAAGAAAGTCTAAGTTCGGGTGGAGCCGAACATTAAATAACCGGCGCAAGTATTAAATATATGTTTTTCACCTTTCCGAAAGCTACCGCTAGATGGTAAGCCGGGGTGTATCAATTTTGAGTAAATTAGCGTCCTTAGATTTCGAAATATTGCAGTTTCAAGCATTTCTGAAATTTACCATTATATGAAAAGCGGCCGTAATTTTAGTCCGATTTCAATAATTTTCAACGTTTTGCTTTTATGTGGCAAGCACAATAAAAATACCGAGCTTGGTACAAATTGGTAGAACGGTTTCCGATATAGATATATGTGATCATAAGTGGGCGGTGCCACGCCCATTTTCCAAAATTTTACCATAAACGTATTTCTTGGTTAGCTTTAATATTTACTGATTTATCGAAGATTTTGTATTTCTCTAAATTACCGTTATATGGGATGTGGGCGTGTTTATTGTCCAATTTTTTAATTTTCGGCCATTTAGTATGCTGTGCCAAGTTTGGAAGAAATTGGTGCAGTGGTTACCAAGATATACACATGTAACCATAAGTGGGCGTGGCTACGCCCATTTTCCAAAAAATTGTAATATTCTTATTTTTCGTCTGAAAAGTATTGGAAATATCAATTTTGAGTGAATTATCTTCAGTAGTTACTAAAATATCGCAGTTTTCGTATTTCTGGAAATTACCGTTATATGGGAAGAGGGCGTGGTTATTGTCCGATTTTTTTTAATTTTCGGCCATTTAGTATGCTGTATCAAGACCAACAACTGTGCCAGGTTTGGAAGAAATTGGTGTAGCGGTTACCAAGATATACACATGTAACCATAAGTGGGCGTGGCAACGCCCATTTTCCAAAAATTTATAATATTCTTATTTTTCGTCTGAAAATTATTGTAAATATCAATTTTGAGTGAATTATCTTCAGTAGTTACTAAAATATCGCAGTTTTCTTATTTCTGGAAATTACCATTATATGGGAGTTGGGCGTGGTTACAGTCCGATTTCGCCCATTTTCAATACCAACCTACCTTGGATTAACGGAAACCTACATACCAAATTTCGTTGAGATATCTCAATTTTTGCTCGAGTTATCGTGTACACGGACGGACGGAGAGACGGACAGACGGACGGACAGACAGACATGGCTTAATCGATTTCTCTATTCATTCTGAGCATTTATGTATACATTTGTCTATATCTATCTCGATTCGTTTTGGCTGTTACAAACAACCGTTATGTGAACAAAATTAATATACCCGTGTGCACAAGTGCGCTCGGGTATAAAAATAATGCCGCTGATGCGCATTTTGGGGTAGGAACAGTATTATTTTTTATCACAATGCTACTCCACATACTAATTTTCAACAATTGGCATCTAATATTTACTGAAATATCGCAGGTTTTGAATTTTTAGAAAATACCGTTATATGGGAAGTGGGCGTGGTACAGTCCGATTTCGACCAACCTACCTTTGATAAAGGGCAACCTACATACCAAATTTCGTTGAGATATCTCAATTTTTGCTCGAGTTATCGGGTACACGGACAGACAGACATGGCTTCTCTTTTCATTCTGACTGAATGATAATGTTATTAAAGTTTTCATTATGTTTCTTTCATGAATATTTTAAACGATCAAAAGTAAATTATCACGTTTATTTTCAATAAAAAAATACTAACAGTAATCAGTAAACAAAAATTTAAAAATCCAACAGAACAAAATATTTTTATAGGACGCAACATATTTTGCACTATTGCATCGGTTGAGGACTTGTGGATTAAGGACAGGCTAAACATACATATGTGCATTAAATAAGTATGAATGTGCGTATAGGTTCATGTAAAAAAATTGTGACTTTAACTCACTGCAACAGCAACCAGTTCTCAAAATAAGCTAACAGAGGCCAAGCTAAACATATGGGGATACATGTATACTTAGGTATAAAGTAACTACATACATATGAATGTTTTTAAATATAAAAACACACCATGAAAAAAATGATGGGTATTGTTTTGTTTTGATAACAAGTACGTAATATACAACAGTGGGGCTAGTATGTTACTGGTTGCATCAAATATCCTGTCAAAATGCGTGCATCCTACAGGTAGTGCACACCTCTGACGACTCGCGCACGGCGGCCGCTGAATCGGCAATAAAAAAGTAAAGCTTTTAGGAAAATATTGTTTCCTTTTTAAACGATACATCTCCTCCAACTTTTTTCTAGACAATGCCATTTTCTTTTTTTAAAGATTGCCGAATTCTTGCCTCCAAATTTGGGGAATACTTTGGTCGATAGAAAGCCATAGGCTTCTTTGAGCATTCGAATACCTTTATACAAACATTTACATAGAGTAAAACCTTCTTAAGTATTTGGTCAAAAATTATTTGTCCAACACTATTTGTATGCATATATAATTATGTATAACAAAGACATTTTAAAGAATTTAATTCTTTTGAAAATGACATAACATTGCTTTATCTATTTTTATAAA
>NW_023458561.1:15546275-15560778 GCF_013731165.1 Rhagoletis pomonella | reverse complement strand
AACATGTAATTTTTAATTTTTGTTTTTGGTTTTTATTACTTTCGAAAAAGCATCTGTGAAGTGAAGAACAAAACCGTGTACAAACGAAAAAATATAACAACAATGCCATTGTTAATATGTTGGAGTAGTTTTGTGCTACTCTGATGTAATGCAGGGATGGAGTATATGGTCCTGCCCTAGGACATCGCAATGTTAATTGGACCATATTTTTTATATGAATTGTGGTAAATTTTGGAGTACTCCATGGCCCTTAGGGAGCACTCTCTACATGCATGAATGGAGTAGTCGCGATTTTTGTAGGGAGTTAGTTCGAAATGTCCATTCGTTTGCGTTTTTGGTACCCCGTGGTTAAACCTTGTGAATAACCTTGTTTATGTAGGCCGAGTTCCAGTAGTTCAACGAGATCTCTACCATGCCAGAGTTGTTGCTGGTCTTCACTACTCATAACAACACAGTTGTTTACATTTATTTCAAAAGCAAATTAAGATATCGTGTTCATCAAGAAAATAGATTTGCTAGCTCAAAAAAAAATCGCTGCTAAAATATTATTTTTGCGGAATTACGAAAAAATCACTTACTGTTTCTTAATTACGACCGTGATGGAGGAGTAGTAAATAGTAGTCATCCTAAGCAAAGCCATATTTTCAGAATACTAGCACCCTTCGCTTGTAGTGTACGTACTAGAGGTATACGCCGCCGAGCCACGCCGCCGCCGCCGCCGTTTTTTGTCATTCCTCACGCGCCGCCGCCGAGTTACGAAAATATCGGCGCAGCGGCGGCGTTCGGCGCCTAAGGAATTTTGTACAAACTTTTTATGATGTTTGTACATTGAATACATCGTTTGAAGGAACTAAATACTACTTATATAAAACACAATTTTACGAAATGAAAATTACATTTTTAAATTAGTTTTTTTATGCATAATTTGGGCCACTGAACAAGAATATTTATATATTTATTTTTCCAAAAATTGCGTAACTCAGAAAAAACATAGGTAACATATTTTTCGACGAAAGCGTTTATTACCGTTAAATTAGGGTCGAATACTGGTAATCTAACGATTTTTTTCCGCAGTAGACAATTCTTTTCAATAGTACTTTTTTATACACCGGCCATGATTCAATAATATAAGGTTAGATAATTATTGACAGATGCGGTTTGACACTCCCTTACAAAAGGTTGCATTTACGAAGGACGGAGAAAAGGGGGGGAATGAAATCTCTTGGTGCGAAAATGGTAGTAGAAAAGTACGCAAAGTAGGCAATAAGTAGTGAAATTCCTTTTGTAAATTCCAATGTATTTGCAGGAAATCTGGCATTTTAAACGAAATGTTGGACGTAATATTGATGTATCTATGTGAATTACTTAATTTATGTGCTGTTTAGCTGTATAAAAACTGCAAAATGACTCAAAATTAAAATAAGACTACTATGAGATTGATGTAAACATCCAATTTAAAAACAGTTTATGTTTTCATCAGTTACATATGCTTCATATGCATATGTATACAAATAAACATATTGCACAAACGCTCATATTTCTATTTCACACCAAACCCTGTGGGGAAAATCTCTAGTTCTGAACTGGTGCGTTTCTAGTACATTTAGACCCAGTACTGGTTCGCGATAAATCTCTTTTGCATGCAAGCAACTGGCGAATTTAACATGGCGATGTCCTAGGAAGTGTCAATTGCCCCCGCTGCATACCTTTTTCGATAGTTCCGAACTAGTCATAAATTCTATAGTTCCGAACCAGTTATAAAATCGGCAGACGAAAGAAAAAAGTATCATGATTTTTCAATCTTTTTGGTTTTTCCGTGTGTGCGATTTTAAGTTATTTTGGAAGGAATGTGTTTTCAATTTGAAATTTATATCTTTTGAATGATTGTAAGAAATGTACGTTTACATACCTTTAGCAGTAGCTGAGTTTGCAGAGGTGGTCGCTGTTATTTCTTAGACGGTCCCAAGGTGTTGAAATGTTAACACAAATTTTAGTTTTTATTACCAAGCTATGAAAAAGCATCTGCGAAACACAGAATAGAAGCGTATTTGAACGAAAAAGCCGCCGAACACATATCTATGTAAAGTAAACAGCCCCCCGCTGCATCCCTTATTCGATAGTTCCAAACTAGTTCTAAATTCGACAAATAAGATCTAGTTCGTTCTGCATCCCTTTTTCTATAGTTCCGAACCATTTCTAAATTCGTCACTTTAGATATAGATTTCTAGTGAAAAAAACTGAAAAAAAAATTGTTTTTTAAAAGTACCACATTTCGCCGAATTTGGACTGGTGGGGATCAAGTTCTTATCGGACTAGTTCCTTTTTGGCGATAAAGACCTAGTACGGAACTAGAAATTTGATTCACTAGTCCGCGGTTTCCCTGCAGGGAAGCTACACTGTTTCCATGTAAATGTGCAAAGATGCAACACGGTGCCACTGCTAAGGGAGCGGTGCGAGAGAGACAACTGTCAGTTTATCGAACCTTGTATTATTGAATCATGTACACCGGCCTCTTTTCATCTAACTCCTCAATTATTGGAGACAAGTTGATTTTTCTATGTATTTTTTAATATTATACATTCGCAAGTTGTTTTATTCTGAGGCCCCACATACGTATACAAGTACTAGGCGGCTGTGTGAGAATTACGTTAGCATTCCTTAGTGGTGGTCAAACCCCGGGAAGGTTTTGCTGGTTGGTAAACATTAGTATTATTTTTCATTACATTCGTTCATTACGCCCGTTCTGGTTCGAGTTGATGGGTTAAACTTTTGGAAAAAAAGTAGACCAACCTTGTTTTCAATATGTAATCCGCAAAAAATCGTACTTTAACATAACGGTTGATAAGATTATTGCAAATATTGATTGAGAGTGACTTAAATTTTTAATTTTAAGTTTTTTTGTTTCTTTAAATTTAAATAGTACATACGGATCTATAGAGAACATAGAGATCCGTGTGTGTATGTATGTATATACCTCAGACCTTCTTTTGTTCGCCCATCAATCAGCGCCAGACACTCAACATTTTAATTCAAGTAGGAAGTAACAATATTTAAATTTAAAACTAATTCAATAATGAAATAAATAGAATTATGATAATAGAATAATTGGCATGGCGAATGCCTAACGCTAACGTAGCCGCATGGCTCTTTGAAATCTACCTTATGAGCAGTAGCGCCGGCGTCACCGCCGCCGCCGCAAAGCCTGTCGGCGGAAACCTCTAGTACGTACATACATACATACATATGTATACGAAAATAATCGAACCACGATTTTTGGACATGTTTGCAGCCCTAGTTAAACACTGTGCAGTATCCTCCTCTGCTGTCTGTCAATTGTTAATGAAATACCGGATGATGAGCAAATTCAGGTGATGCGCACTCGAGTAAAATAATCGTTAAGCAGTCTATTATGAATCGGTGCTCAAGCTGCTTGCGGCTTGCTTTAGTGAAAAAAACAGTGAGAAAGATGAACTAATTAATACTGCCGGAATGAGACCTTGCAAGTGACAACAAAATGTTTTGGTACAAGCAAATTAAAAAAGTAGGCATACATAATGCGCTGCGCATAGGTAGTAAAGGAATAAATTAAAACGAAAACCATAGATATTCTCAAGAATAACAACGAAAATATGTTCCTACGTATGTATGCATAAAAACACCTAAACCGCAGTTTTTAAACACAACAACAATTATGATGTAAATGGTTACTATATGCATAAAAATTAAACTATAGGTATAGAATATATAGAAGAGGCGCGAAATCACATAAACCTTGCGGAATGTAGCGGAAGCATATGAGAATAAATTAGTCTGCAAATAGAGTTGTTGTTTCTCCTTGAATTTCGTTTATTAAATTTATTTAAACTTATAAGTTGTTTTCAATTTTGCCAATTTGTAAAATGCTTATTTTGTAAATGGCTGTCGACTAGAAAACTACGTGATAAAAAGTTTGCGAAGCAGTGTTACGTACATAATTATTTGGTTACAAGCAAGCATACATACATTGCTTTTCTATGCATAAATTCATTTGTACATATGGGCGCATACTCAGTTTGTATCAATTCCCAAAAAATATAATTTTGTATCCAGAACTTATTTAGTGTTAAAAATAAAATACTTTTAACATTGTGTCGCGACTGTACGTGATTTTACCATAAGAAAAATATCACTCAACAACGCCCGATACTTCACACAACAAAGCATACCAGTTTTCATATAGTGCAGTTAACTCGAAGCATGTCATCTTTGGCAAATACATTGCTCCTAATGCTCATACTTTCCGCTAGTGTCCATGCCTTCAATCCTGCCGTCTCCAAGGACTTGGTTTGTCAAATAATCAATTCGAATCAATATGTTTGCGAACGCCACTTGGTGCGCACTGCAGATGGCTATGAAATTACCCTACATCGCATTCCACCAAAAAATGTTACACACAGCCACAGTCGCCAACCCTTTATTCTCATGCACGGTCTATTAGGCTCTGGCGCAGATTTTGTGCTACCTGGACGGGCACGCTCTCTTGGCTGTATTTTAAATGACCAGGGCTACGATGTGTGGCTACCGAATGCTCGCGGTACAACCTTCTCCAAGAGGCACATTGCAATGGATTCGTCTATGGCGAGCTTTTGGAACTTCACCTGGCACGAGATCGGCTACTTTGATTTGCCTGCTGTTGTGGATTATGTACTCGAGACGACGGGCAATAAGCAGGTGCACTATGTGGCGCATTCTCAAGGATCAACAGTATTTTTCGTGCTTCTCTCCGAAAGGCCGGAATACAACGATAAATTCGTATCAGCATCACTGCTAGCGCCGGTGGCGTTCTTAGCGCATTTGCGTAGTCCACCGTTAAGAATAATGGCGGCGGAAGATGAAAAACTCCAGGTCAGTTCTGTTAAGAATAAATAGGGCTGTTCAGGATATTGTGCAAATGGTCTAAGATTTGCATTTGCAAATTTTATGCTTGCTGAATGTGTACGCAAGATCGTATGCACAAGATCGTGAACAGCCCTTATACCTTTTAAGCAAACATACATATTTGCAATTTAATTTAACGGGAATGTTTTTAATTTTGTCAGTCCACAAAAATATATTTAGAGTTTGTTTAGTGTCGATATAACGGTCAGGGTAATCTGTAAAACGAGTAGAAAGTCTCTATGCGGAACAATTGCGCAACTAATCTGGTCCCGGTTTAATTCGAGATCAATTTGTCCCCGCCTGAACGTTTATGGATACAATTATCAATTTAATGATATGTATGTGTAAACGCACTTGATCAACTAAATTTTATATGCATCGTTGGCATACTTAGTAGCTCCTCAAATTTTACTTGGGAAAAGTTACTAATTAAGGCTGAATTTCGCTATGTCAAATAAGTGAAAACACATTGTCAAATGGGATTAAAAACGGTCTATCGATTAATTTAGACCAGAATAGGTCTTTAGTCATGTGTATGCGCTGCTAGATCGGCGATTTGTCCGTTTTTGGCCCATAATATAATCAGTAAAGGTATGGATAAAGTTGTGTAAAAATATGACATAGTGAAAACCAGCCTTTAGCCTCTTGATAGTACATACTCGAGCAAAAAGTTCTTTCCATTTAAAAAGATCAAAAGCTGTACCCCAGAGAAGTCCCGGACAAGTCGCATTTATTTAAGGGTATTTTCCTTCTAAATTCATACATAGGTATGAATGTATAGATGTAGATACTCTGTGCGAAGAAAACGAAACACTTACGCTTTTAGTTAACTTTAATCTGCTTTTACCTATACTATAATTCATCTTTAATCCTCACGGCAACTGGCGTGCGCTGTAATTGCAATATCGCCCTAAATTTTTAAGTTTCGAAACAAAGTAACCAAACATAAATCTACGCGTACTCTTACCTACACTTCAACTGAATTTCACTTCCGTACAAAACCGCGTATCAACAAAATGCAAAACCGCGTATGTGAGGTTGCATAAATTATTTTCTAGAGTGTAAAAACACTCATATTTCAAAATGGTTCTCTTTTTAACCGACTTCCAAAAAAGGAGGAGGTTATCAGTTCGTCGGAATATATATTTTTTATTTTTTTATGTATGTTACCGCATAACTTTGGACCACGTCAACCGATTTCGATAATTCTTTTTGCATCGGTAGTGTCTCAGAGGTGGTCCCATACTAATCTGGTTAAGATCCGATCAGTGGATCATGAGATATATATATTTTTTTTTTTTTTATATGAGAGTTGAAGTCGGTTTTTTTGCTAAAAATGACTTGTTTATAAAGCATTTGCATTTCTGGCTAGTATATATCAGGACGAATGGATAAGGATTGAGCCAAGGGCTTGTGTGAGCAAATCCAATTTTTGGCAGCAAATGTCAGTTACGCGGTTTTGCAGAATGACGATACGCGGTTTTGTACTTTAAATGCCGATATGGTGCGTTCCATTTAAAATTGCCAGGAATAAATGTCGGGTGAAAATATTAAATATAGCAAAAAGTTTCAAAACGACCACCACACAAAATGAATCTCATCAACGTATTTTTTAAGTATCTCTTACCTTGTTTATACCTACGCAAGAGCCGCATTAACAAAAAACCGATTTTACTGAACACATATTACTTTCTAGAGTTTATACCTGTGTCTTTATAGCGCACTCGCTGAAACCGTATTCAAAAGTAAACAAAACTTGCTGTTTATTATTCGATATTTCTTTAACAAATACTTTGCACGGTTCACCGAAATAGAAGCGAACAATAATTCAAATTTATTTTAATAATAATTAAAATTTAAGACGGGCATCAGCCTATTTTCACTTCGCGTCAAATGAGTGATGTGTTTATACCTGTTTTCTAACCGAAGTGAGAAATAAAAAACCGATTTGAAAACTAATTCGAGTCAGTACATTTTTCAATTTCAACGCGCTTTGAAATTCAGTTTATGTATCCGTTTTAAATCACAGCGAACTAGGTCAAAGCGCTTTATGTGTCGGTATAAACAAGGTATCTATTGGACGGCAGCCAACTTTTCATAATTTCGAGCTAGCTGGTTTAAACTAAGATTAGCCAAATGTATGTCAGCCAGCTATTAAATATGAACGCAGTTTTCGTGATATTAGTTTAAACTAGCTCTTAGCAATTTCGAATATATGTTTTTCGAAGAGTGTTCAAAGTACCGCGTTTAATAAATGTACATTCACGCGAGTTCGAAATCACATGCTTTCGATTAATAGTCGCGTACGAACATTCAGCTCCGTATCTATTACCTTGTTTATACCAACACATAAAGCGCTTTTACCCAGTTCGCTGTGATTCAAAACGGAAGTAGAAACCACCTTTCAATGCGGTCAGAAATTAGTGTATTATTATTGTAGCTAGAAAGTGTATTGACTCGAATTTGTTTTCAAATCGCTTATCACTCCTTTGACGCGAAGTGGAAAAAGACTGGTTTTCTTTATACAGCCCGTTTTAAATTTTAATTATTATTATAACAAATTTGAATTCTGAATTGTTCGCTTCCATTTCGGTCCACCGCGCAAATCAATTATTTAAGAAGTATCGAATAAAAATAACCAATTTTGTTTACTTTTGAATACGGTTTCAGCGAGTGCGCTATAACGACACAGGTATAAATGCTTGAAAGAAATATGTGTTGAGTCAAATCAGCCTTTTGTTAATGTGGTTCTTGTATATGGTATATAACGATGATTTCGCATGGATAAGAGAACACTACAAAAAAGCTAATAAAAAATTAAAAAAAAAATAAATTTTTAACAAAAAGTTTAATTTAGACAATATATCGTCACTAAACACGGATAAAGGCGCGAGCTCAAAAGTTGACCGCGAAAAAAGACGAATAAAAAAACTTCTGCGAAGAAAGGCTTTACATATTTGACGGCGACGAAAGACTTATTTTCGCGGTCAACTATGTTTGCGGGTGTAACAGTATGTAAAATCCCTAATGAGTTGTGGGAAATGATGATGAAGTGGGAGTCTTTGGCCGGGCTTAAATCTAAGTTTACGCGTCTTTCTTCGCCGTCAACTAGGTTTACGCGTCCTTTTTCGTCGAAGTTTTTCTGAAGCGTTTTTTTTTCGTCAAATTTTTTTACGCATCTTTTTTCGCCATCAAAGCACTAGCCCGCCTTCATTCGTGTCTACTGACGATTATTATTAAAATTGGCTAGATGAACGATGAAAGAAAACAAACAGGGTAGATCACAAATTCAATCAGATTTTTATCAGCTTAACACCATTACTGGGTTTGCACAAAAAATGTTTATCCAAATAGTTTAAGATCGTCGCCGACCGAAATCCTTTGTAAACTACGCTGTATGTATTCGCGAAGAAGCGATGATGCCACTTTTTCATTAAACCGTGTGCGAATCGTGGTATATTTCTGGAAGATTGCAGAGCAGCTTTTAGTTTTTAGACTCTTAATGCTTAAACGAAAGAGCATTTTGTTGCATTTAGGTTGAAAGTTTTGTATGCGTACATTTAGAGTTGCGTTTATAGCTAAATATGCTAAATGCACATTAATCGCTCAGCATAAACCGTTTAATGAAGTCAATGGTTTTAATATTATTTTTTTTTTTTAATAATTCAAAAACTCAGTTTTTTTCTTTTAGCCAATAAAATAAAATTACTAAATAGAATTTTACAAATATATAAAGGTATGCAGATGTGGTATTTCAACTATTCCTTGCACTGAGAGAAAATTGGTTAATATTACCAAATTCAAACTTGAAAAGGAATCAACGTGATTTTTTGGTCAATATTTACAATGCTTTGGTTGTTATTTTCAACAATGATGTGGTAATATTAACAACTATTTTGTTTACCATTAACCAAACTACAGCTGCCTCCAGGTTAAGTACGGATTCGGCCAAAACGTGGTACACTGCAACTCGGATTATTCCACGAGCTAGCCCGAATACATAAGTTAAAATCGGTCTATATCGCGTAAATCGACTAATTCACTTAAGTGCTTTCAAAAGTTCTTAATATTTCAAAAATATGTTTAATCAAATTACAGACATTCGATCGCGAATGTTGCTGATTAATAGTTTTTTTGACTTTAACTTATCACCTCCGACACGTATACCGACACCGCCTGTAAATGCATAGAGCGCGTTGATCCGGATCAAATCATTAATTCGGAATTATCTCGAGCGGCCGCTGTGTAACTATGTAGAAAAAAGGTTTTTTTCTTAACAGCAGTCGCCCCTCGGCAGGCAATGGCAAACCCCCGAGTGTATTTCTGCCATGAAAAACACCCAGTGGGAATTAGGAGCACGTAATAATACCTTATTAGCAACTTACTCTTCACCTGGCAGTCATTACCATTTCCCTGCCGAACGTCCCTTACTTTTACAAAGGCATGGCCGCCTTATGTAAGTAGGAATTTAGAATGTACATTTGGTATCAGACATACTTCTGAGCCGCTTTACAAAGTAAGTTACGTGTAATGCAGAGCAGTCGCTCGGAGTAGTTCGGTGCTTGGAAATAACTTCGGCTGCACGTTATTTTGCAACTGACAACGTAATGTGTCTTCGGAGGTGTTCATTTTGCCCTTTACTAGTAGATGACATTGGCCATGATGACAATTTTGGTACTAAAAACTGAAAGAAAACATGGCTTACCTCGCAAGGTGCTTACCTATTTTCCCAGTGGGCAGCTTCTCATAAAAATACAATCACCATTCGGAGTCGACATAAAGCGATGGGGCCCTCTCCTTTGCGTGACAACATTAAGGCATCCAATCCCGCACCATTTTGTAAATCTCGGGATATCGGGATCTTAAATTGGTAGTACCGGGATCCCAGAATATTAAAGGATATTAGTACTATTAATTAAAAAAACTAGTTTTGTAGTCTTGCTTTAGTGCGAATACTAGAAATAAAAAAAATTTGTGTTTTTAAGCAAAGAAATATAAATGTCTTTATTTTCTATCAGTTTAAAAAGTTAATTACAAACTGAATAAACTAAAAACTTTGGAATTGCAGTCACAGTTATTTTTACAAAAAGTAAAAAATATTAGAATTTATACATATACACATATGTATGTGAAGTAATATTAGTATGCCACAACATATATATATATACTTATATATATATATGGAAGTCGGACGGATTACATAAAAAAATGATGTCATGCTTCCGATTCGCTTCAAATTTTTGTATGGTTTCTTTACACGGAATAAGCTAACGCGTAATCGAGGAATTTTTTCCCCCTTTTTTCTCGGAGATATGATCTGCCAAAGTTCAAATTTTTTCGTGATTCTGACCATTCTTCGATTCTTCAAATCGTTATATCTCGGGTTCTGCTCATCCTAAAAACTTTATCTAACGGTCGTTTTAAAAATAAAGAAACGGGCTTTCTTTATGATGTTTATGATTGTCCTAAAGTTAACTTAGCTATTAACAGTTGAACTTATTTAAGTTGCTTTGAATAGAAACGACCAGTAAATTTGGGATTTAAAATTACACCATTGTAATTCTTTCTTAATTCTCTATAAAAAACATGTTCCAAAAAATGGGAGTTTTTCAAGAACTACTTTTAAAATATTTTTTTATGACAACTTGGTTTAATTTGTGAGAGTCAACAATGAAGTCTCTATGGTGAACAAATCCCGAGATATAAAAATTTGAAGAACTACATGATTATTTAGTCAGAATCATGAAAAAATCCAAAATTTGGCAGATCATATATTAGAAGAAAAAAGGAAAAACGTGAAGCTAATCGAAATTGTGATTTTCCGATATAGAAAAGAATGCCTCATATACATATACATATGTTATATATATGTGGTAGCACTGAGCTAATTTAATATCGTAAGATTAATAGCTTTAGTATGGCAGCCATGCTCCTTCTCTCTCTTACTCGATGTAATAGAGAATAAAATAAATCATTCGATTTTGAGAACACGAACGTGAACAGAGTTCTACATTGGTGACCCCGCACGTGCAGCATTACGCAATAAATCATCTAACCTAACATTGCAATGGGCGCCCTTGGGAAGTCGAGCCATCCTCGAACCAAACATCGATGTGGCTGATGTGAATGCCGTATCGAGTCCTCGCATTCCTATTCCGACAATGAGCGAAAGAGACATAGAAGTGTTCTTTTAAATACTCCCGGGACTTTTGGTTCGACGCTACAGGAGTCTCAGCGGATAGCCGCAAATATGCAATCGTCCTAGCCAGTGTACCACCGACCAAGCTCATCAGCTTACGTCCCGTCATTGAGGCTGCACCTGCTGTAAACAGATACAAGTACATTAAAACCAAACTCATCGAACGATTCAGTGAGAGTCAAGATGCTTGCAAAGAGTGCTCCAGGAGACGCTGTTGGGTGATAAAAGGCCCAGCGAGCTTTTTTCTGGCATGTAAAGAGTGGCAGGATTATCGTGGAGTGACAGCGCACTGCTGGATTTATGAATAAGCCGCCTTCCGTCTGTCGCACAGTCCTCAATCATAGCCTCATCAGAAAGCATTACAAGAAAACTTCAGATCGCGGATGGAATAGTTGAAGCAACAAACTTGGTTGGAACACAAGTAGGAGCCGTCGCTTCCATGACTCACATTTGTAGCTTAAGAGACGAGATCGCCCAACTCTCAGCGGAGATTCAGCAAATTCACAATAATATTAATAATTCACCAAGTTCATCATCGTCTACAGCGTATATGGTATGTTGATATCATCAGAAATATGGAAAAAATGCTACGAAATGCAGACAGCCCTGCGCATTTTTTCAAAGTAGCCAACATCGATCATCGAGTGCTCAGTCAGCGACAAACACTCAATGTGGTGTTTCAGAGAGAGGCGGTATAACTGAAGCACACAATCGAACGCACAGCGAGACACGGCTCAAGATTTTTGACAGGAAAACTAACCTTTGCTTTCTGGTTGACACGGGAGCCGACTCCTCTGTGCTGCCCAATTCAATAGAATCTGCCAGAGCTAAATCGACCGCCACTAAACTATTCGCTGCAAGTAGCACATTAGAGTATAGGGCAAAGTATCCTTGACTTTAGATTTAAACTTATCTCGCACCTTTGTATGGGATTTGGTTATTGTCGACGTAAGCCACCCTATATTGGGAGCTGAATTTCTAGCTCATTTCGACTTGCCAGTAGATCTTAAACAGAGATGCCTGCTCGATAGAGAAAACGCGTTAAAAATTCACTGCGAAATCGCCTTTGCCTATTACCCCTGATGGCATTCCTAAAACCGCGATATGCACACCATTTAGTTAAGGAATGCAGCCTAAACATTCAGAGTCTTATCCACGGGGTTCTAAAGGGTTTAGATTTCGTCTTTGCGTATTTGGATGACGTGATAATTGCATCGGCTACTAAAGAGGAACATTGTGAGCATCTGCGTCAAGTGTTTCACCGACTTGAAGAAAACAACTTGTGTATTAACGCTTTCAAATCAATTTTAGGAGAACCGAAACTAGAGTTCTTAGGTCACTTAATTTCGGAGAACGGTATTCAGCGTCTCAGTGATCGCGTACAAGTTATTCTGGACTACCCGAAGCCAAGAACTGTGCAAGAGATGAAGCGCTATTTGGCCATGTTGAAATTTTAGCGGCGCTTTCTGAAAGACGCGATTACGATTCAAGCAAAGCTGTTCGATATGGCTAAATCCAATAAAAGAAATGACCGAACACCGTTAGTATGGGACGTGGAAGCAGAGCGTTGTTTTGAAAAGAGCAAGCAACAGCTGGCAAACTGTTCTCTACTTTCACATCCATTGCCGAACGCCGAGTTATCACTCTGAGTCGATGAGTCAAGTTTTGCGACAGTTGCAGTCCTCAACCAAATTGTTAACAACGAAGTGTAGCCACTTGGTTTTTTTCGCACAAATTTTCGACAACTTAAGCAAGGTATAGCACTTACGGCTATCTACCTGGCCGTGAAACACTTCCGCTACATGCTTGAAGGCAGACTGTGCCACATCTACACTGACAACAAGCCTCTGATTTTCGCTTTCCACCAAAGGCCGGAGAGAGCATCAGATAGGCAGGCCCGGCAACTAGACTTCGTAGCACAGGTTACGCCTGATATCAGATATGTCGAAGGTAACGCACATATTGTAGCTGATCTGATTTCACGCTTTCAATCCATCGAGGCAGTTGAAGTCGATTCCGAAGAGTTAGCACGCGATCAACAAACCGATGAGGAGCTGCAAACATTCCGTAGCGGAGGTAAACACAAACATTCTCTAAAGCTAAAACCGTTTTCTATGACTTTCAGCTCTCAGCATTAATTTGCGACTATTCATCTAATCGCATTCGGCCTTTTGTCACGAAACGTTTTCGACACCAGCTGTTGCACGCTACCCACGACCCAAAATCTATACATAGAAGGTCGCGCAATCCGTGAAATAAAAATTGCCTCTCTCTGCGCATATCGTCTCATGGCGATATTTTGCTTCATGCCGAAAAAACCCCAAAACTTGATTTTTCACAGCGGCCAATTTTAGCGAAATTTTCATTTAAACTCGCTATATCACAGACGTTTATGATTCGATTGATTTGAAATTTGTACACAATAAACTAGATTCTATTCTGAAGAGAATGAGTTTAACTGCACTTCTTAATACTTATTCAAAACGAAATGGCGGATATTGTAAGATTTTTATAAAAATTAGGGAAGTGGTTTTTACAAATGCAAAAGTTGTGTTATGAAGTTTAAAATTTTTGTTTTATTTTAATGCAGCATTAAAGACAAATACATACGGACATTTTCGGGAAAGTTTCAGATTTAGACAACAAGTAGTTCTAAAGTTATAACAATATTATGATGACACCCACAAGCGGGTGCTCGCCTCTAGATCAGTGCCCGCCAAACACTTTCCTGGGAACGAACTATATTCGGCCTTTCACATGTACACAATCCGCTTCTTACACGTACACAACCCGAACGTCAACAGAAAGAGTAGAAGAGCAACAAATTTTATTTAGTTGCATGCAAACAATAGGCGAAGCAGGTTGATGACGCATTATTGTTGAATAAAGTAGGTACACTGAGCAGAATGAGTGAATATTCATTCCAAAATTTTATAACACAATTTTTCGTACATACACCGCTAGAAATAGGTATGTATAAGGTACCAAGTCGTGCTTTTTTCTTCATATTAAAAGAACTTTGTGAATTATGTATTTTTTTTCAATACCAGACTAGTCCTCAATTAAAACGTACAATATGTTTTGTTATTTATCTTTTGGTTTAGTCGTTATTTCAAACTGTTCTCAAATGTCAAGTTTTACCTAATTTTAAAATAAATTTATATTAGATATATATATTTTCATTTTATTTCTACTTGAAATCAACGAAATTTTCTTTTAATATTCAGAGTGCTCGAAGCACGTTATCTTATTATCTATAGGCCGCTCGTGGGTGTCATCATAATATTGTTATAACTTTAGAACTACTTGTTGTCCAAACCTGAAACTTTCCCAAAAGTGTCCGTATATATTTGTCTTTAATGCAGCATTAAAACGAAACAAAAATTT
>NW_023458561.1:15512655-15521275 GCF_013731165.1 Rhagoletis pomonella | reverse complement strand
ATGTTTCGGGCCCAGGTGAAGTCGATCAGCCTCAGTCCGTTATCGGACGTTTCGTCGTGGAGGCTGAATTTTCCGACAGTGGCGCCAAAGATCCCTTCCTTGCCCACCTTGGCATTAAAATCGCCATGCACGATTTTGACATCGTGTCGGGGGCAGCGCTCAGATGTACGTTGCAAGCGCTCATAGAAGAGATCCTTGGACGCCTCATCCTTCTCTTCCGTCGGGGCATGGGCGCAGATGAGCGAGATGTTCAAGAATCTAGCTTTGATGCGGATTGTGGCTAGACGTTCGTCCACCGGGGTGAACGCCAGTGCTCGGCGACGGAGTCTCTCTCCTACCACGAATCCATCACTGAATTTTCGCTCCTTTACGAGGCAACTGTAGTAGACGTCGCAAGGCTTCACGCTTACTTTTCCTTGCCCCGTCCATCGCATTTCTTGGATTGCGGATCAACCAGCCGGGCAGAGGCACCTTCCCCATTAAGGGTCCGGATATTCCAGGTGCATACCCTTAAATCATAGTCATTTATACGTTTGCCGTGGTCGTCATCAGAAAAAGGGCGTCTCATCCGAGGATGTTTTTTTCTTTTCGTTGGGCGGGGTTTTAACGTGGCGGGACCCAAACCCAGCGCACGCGAAGTTTTACGCCTTCTCATTTTAGCTCGCTCCCAAACGGGTGTTTGGCTGCTACCCAGAGGATACGTGGATATAAATATCCGGACGTTGTGAGCTGCGATTTGAACCGTACGCACAAGAATCGCTTCTGGCCACTCCCAGGTGAATGGCAGTCAAAAGTTTTCCACTTCACGAAACCATCCTCTACATCATTATTTATACAATAGCTTACGAAATTTATCGGTTTTAGCTGTCCAAATAAATTAGTTTTACATTAAAACCCCATATCTGAGCAATCAGTTATATGGAGGCAATATATAAGTTACAGTGACCCGAGCTTTGTTAATTTTACTGTAAACTATCTGTTGATAATGAGTGAAAATAGTGCGAAATATCAGGTTTCTATCTGCATATATTTAGAAGTTATAACAAAGAATCTCATATCTGAACAATCAGTTGTATGGGAGCTCTATGTAAAAGTGACCCGATCTTTGTTATTTTCACTCTAAGAATTCAATTGATAATCGTTGAAAGTATTGCAAAATTTCATGTTCCTAGCTGCATATATCGAGGAGTCATAACGAAAATTCTCATAACTGAACAATCAGTTGAATGAGAGATATATTTTATAGTAACCCGATCTTTGTTATTTTCACTGTAAATATTCTGTTAATAATGAGTGAAAACGGTGAGAATTTTCATGTTCCTAGCTGCATAAATGGGGAAGTTATGGCAAAAAATCTCATATCTGAACAATCAGTTGTATGGAGGCTATAGGTTATAGCGACCCGATTTTCGCCATTTTCTCTGAAAGTATTATTTTGATAATGAGTGACAACTGTTCAAAATTTCATATTAATAGCTACTTAAATGGAGGAGTTATAACGAAAAATCTTATATCTGAACAATCAGTAGAACGGGAGCTATAGTTTATAGTGACCCGATCTCTGTAATTTTCCCTCTAAGTTTTCTGTTGATACTGGGTGGAAGTATTGCAAAATTTCATGTTCTTAGCTGCATAAATGGGGAAGTTATAACGAAAAATCTCATATCTGAACAATCAGTTGTATGGGAGCTATATGTTATAGTGGTTCGATTCTTCCGGTTCCGACAAATGATTAATACATTATAAAAATACACCCACCTACCATATTTCATCCGGATATCTCGAAAACTGAGAGACTAGATTGCATACAAAGAGACGGACAGACAGACAGACAGACAGACGGACAGACGGACATGGCTAAATCGACTCAGCTCGACGTTCCGATCATTTAAGTATCCATTTTAATGGGACTATCTCTTCTTATTCTGGTACTTACAAACATCGGACCAAAGTTATAATACCATTTCATGCTCATGAAAGGTATAAAAAAGAGCCGAAACTTACTTTAATGTCGAGTCCTAATTTCTATTTTTGCCCCTGTATGTATTCCTCGATACGAACACTGCGTTATTTGAAAATTTGCCTATAAAATGTGTCCATAAGGCAGCCGAATGTCCGAAAATAAAGCTAGGAAGCTGTTTTATTACTTCACCTGTTTATTACCCCATTCATCCCACCTGCTTATACCGGGTATACGTAGAAGGTAAAATTTTACATATTTTTACATCACTATTTCGTACCACATGCTCCGTCTTCGTAAACGAAATCCACAGTTCGGATACGGACCTTTTGTTTATTCCATGCCATGGCGGAATTATGCCAGGTGACGTAATTAGAGCGAGAAGAAAGATTTTGACATTGCCTTATATGAAAAATTGTCTTTAAAATTTGGCTATGAGGCAGCCGAATGTCGGAAAATAAAGCGAGAAAGCTGTTTTATTGTTTCACCTGTTTATTGCGCCATGGTTCCATGCAAACATTTCGAGGTTTTCCAGCAATATTTTCAACATATTAAAAAGCATGCAGCGCTATGTCCAATTTGCCGAGCAGTTATTAAAGACAAGGCTTTCCCTATATTTTGTTGGACTTTTCTTAAGTAAAAATATTTGTTTAATTGTATTTTTAGAATAAACAAAGTTCTTTTTCCTTCTGTAAGTAAACTGTTTTTGTTACAAATCGTATAAATAAGCAATGGGAAATAAAGAAAAATTCCAACAAGAGTTGGAAATAAAGCAAAACTCAAGGTTCATAGAATAGAAGGTTACGACATGGTGCTGTAAAAAATTTATTTTCCTCCAATGACGTAGTTGCGAAGTGAGTTCTGATTGGCTGAAATATTTTACGAAGAAGGAGAGTACACAAAACGCAGAAAATATAGTTGCCGTATAGCATATTTTAGGAATCCTAATCAAATGGGCATTTGTGATATAAAATCGGGGCAAAGCTTATTATAACAACATAAAATGTTATAACTTCATGTGAAACTGGATTAACATAATAATATTCGTACAATAGTGACAAATTAAATGTAAATCGAATGCAAATTGAAATTTGCTGGTGATTTTATTCTTGAAAGTGAGCAGAACACTCTCGCGGACTTTTAAATAAAATGCGTTCATAATATTGCCAAAATTTCGCTACCGAAATGGCAATTCATCTTTAGACATACGGTAAAACCTAAATCACCCCATTTCAGTATAATTTTTGCAATCAAAAACAGCGCACTTAAATTTTTGGTAATTGAAATAAACTCAAAGACGCAGAAAAAAGCACAAACTTCGACGCAAATTGTCAAACGGTAAATATCAGGGTTACACATATTTGAAATAAAACTTCATGTATTTTTGACTAAAATAGTGTATTTTTATAAGATAATTTTTTAGAAATCTGGCAACTACAAAAATTGAGCCATCTACGTCATCAAGATGGCGGCCATGGCTGATGTCGTAACCTTGTAGTCTTTGAACCTTGAGCAAAACTCAAATTTTGGTATTATTTCCCATTTAAAAGTGAAATAAAGCAAGCTTTACATTATTGCCGTTTGTGTTAATTCTAAAACTATTTGTGTAATGTTTTTTTTTAAACAGGGGTTCAAAACTTTGTCCATCGAGGATAAAAGAAACTTCTTCAAATGAGATTTTTTAACAAAATATTTTAGCTATTTTACTACATAATAATTTTACTGCATTATCATCCAAAATTAATCTGCGTTAAGACGACGAAAGTCAAGATTCTTGGAAATGGAATGTATCATCCTATTTTGCATTAACACAAAGCGAAAATTGCACATAGTATATTGAGTTTATTTTTGTACTTTTGCACAATTTCCGGTTTGTCTCTTCCACATCCGGACCTCATACAAATCGTCATTGGTGTGCTTCAATGTTTGGCGGGCATTGAAAAACGTATGCGATACAATTACCACAACTTCTCGCCATTGCCGTTATGCTGCTGGTCGCCAACACCAAAATTCTACATACATACATACTACATTGCCACCAATATCGCACAAACTGGAAACACTGCACTATTTTCTCGCTCATCCACCGCTTGAATTGTAGGTGATCCTAAATCATTTGGGATTACACGAACTTTTCCCTTCGACCGCTCTGAATCAACTGGGCGGGCATCTGCTCTGCGGACAAGGGGCGCCCACACAGAATCTCTGCTTACTGCTCACGTTTCTTTCGGTTGGATTCAGCGACTACGAAATGGACCGCGTGAGTATGAATTCAAACTTCCTCCTATTTTTATGGATATTTTATTTTGGAGTTAAATTAATGGTGAAATTGCGTACAGTGAAACACAAGCCAACTACTTCTTTTCACAAATATATATACATATACACATGTACATCTATATGTACCTAACGGGGCTAGAAGCGCTCCATTTGTGCTATTGGAGCGCTCCATAATCAGCAGCAAGCGCTCCCTTCCTAATTGCACACTTCATTGTATTTTAACATTGTGTGTCATTAGAAAGAAACGCTCCCTTGCTGCTTCAAGTAAAGCATTTAAAAAGCGATACATGCAAATTTAAATTTTTGTATTATATTTTTGTTTTAATAAAATAATGGCGTTTTTGTAAACCATTTGACGGTTTGATTAGGTGTACATATAAACATGGATTTTTCTTCTTTTCTATGTGATATATGTACATATGGAAACACATACATTCATACATATTTGCACATAAATTAACTTTTTTTCAAAAGAAAAGATTTTATGTTACTAATCAAAAAGGATATTTATTTCTGAGCATTGATAGAAATTAAATATTTTTTTTTTTACTTTGCTTTTGTACTGCTCCCCATGATAAAAAAAATAGGAAGGTAAAACCGCTGAGAGGAATTTTTCGAATTCTTCACGTTTGCAAACAATTTAATTTTAAAATTTTACAAACAAACTCACACACACATTCTCATTTTCAAGCTCAAACAACAACAACTTTGAACAATTCCTTTTTTTTACAATCAATTTTATATGATTTTAAAATGTTGGCAAACTTCAAAAAAAAATCATGGCCGACGAATTGAGAGAACGGTTTTACCTTACTATGTTTTTATCATGCTGCTCGAAGTTACTTACGGCAATTTGATTATTTTCTCTAGACTTGCTGCACCTTTTAAAAGGAATCGGATAAATTAGCAGACTTTTCCTGTTGTTTTATAAAAAGTTGGATAAAGAAATATGTTTTAAAGTGTATGTTTTTAAAGTGTGTTTTTTGTTTTTTTTTCGCTAATATTTTCAGTAGACAAAAACAACGCTTCTACGATTCCCATTAGACTATAGTCTATAGATATAGGCCCAGTTAATAAACACCTAATCATGTGTAAAGTAAATCCGTCTTTTGTATTCCTGTTATAAGGGGCTGTCCATATATTACGTAAGACCTTTCGGGTAATTTTCGAGATATTCTTCAAACCGGTTTTTGTCCACCACCTATTACTCTTTGTTGTCAATCAATGTTGACAGTACCTTCTCCGACAGAAGTACAAGAAAATGATCATTTCATACCATTATTCCTAAGAATGGCACTGAAAGTGACTATTCCGTGCACTTACAAAAGTATACCTTATGATTTTTTTTGTCCCTCAGTGAATGACCAACTTGAGGAGAGAATATGCAATGTATGTGGTAAGTACTTTGCATCAAATAAGGCAACAAGCATTCACAAAAAGCTTCACTTGATCTTTTCTGAGCCTCAGCGTCGAAGAGCAAAGAGGATAATTTCACGACGCGGGCGAGAGCTCATATGTGTCATCACAGAAAATGAAACAGAGGATATTATTGAGTGGGTGAATCAAGAAGAAATTTAAGTGGACTGTGAAAATGAAATACCTTTGAGTGAAAAAGAAGTACGACATATCCCTGTGGCTACTCCTCTTTCAGATTGGCTGGCTGGACCGTGGACCAAAGAAACCGGCAACAAAGAAAGACTAGTATAACTATGTAATGAAGTTTTTAAGACTTACTAGGCTGGACCGTGGACCAAAGAAACCGGCAACAAAGAAAGACTAGTATAACTATGTAATGAAGTTTTTAAGACTTACTAGGCATACATCCTATATTCCTATATTTGTTTGATGGAAATATATAGTATTTTCTAATGTTTAATTGAAAAAACATGTCTAGGGGATTTTTAATCTTACGTAAGATCTGCGGCTGGGGGAGGGGGATCAATTAAATCTTACAATTTATTTCGAGAGGGGAGGGGGGAGAGGTTCAAAACAGGTGAAAACTCCCTTACGTAATATATGGACAGCCCCTAAATAAAATTTATAAAAAAAAACTACAAATGAATGATGTAACATTTTTTAGGTACAATCTGAAATTACCATTTTTCATCCCTGGTACATACTACATACAAAAAACCATGATAAAACAAGTAAGAGCACCGCTGTCTTCGGCTATGCCGAAGGCTTCATACCTTTCATGAGCATCTGAAAATTTTACTTTAATAGATTACTGCATTTGAAAAAAATATATATTTACAGAATACATAGATAGAGATACATATATGAAAAACCATATCTAAACAATCAGAGGTATGGATGATATACCTTATATAGCAGCAATCTAAGTGATTTTCACTGCTGTGTGATCGGTATGTAAACCGGTAACACAATTTAATGGGTTTAGACTCCTACATAGAGGAGATATATCGTAATAACTGGTATCTGAATAATCAGAGGTATAAGATCAGAATCAGTTGTATGGGAGCTATATGTGATAGTGACCCGATCTTTGTAATTTTCACTCTAAGTTTTCTGTTGATAATGGGTGGAAGTATTGCAAAATTGCATGTTCCTAGCTGCATGAATGGAGAAGTTATAACGAAAAATCTCATATCTGAACAATCAGTTGTATGGGAGCTATATGTTATAGTGGTCCGATTCTTCCGGTTCCGACAAATGATTAATAGATTGTAAAAATACACCCACCTACCAAATTTCATCCGGATATCTCGAAAACTGAGAGACTAGATTGCATACAAACAGACGGACAGACAGACGGACATGGCTAAATCGACTCAGCTCGACGTTCTGATCATTTCAGTATACATTTTAATGGGTCTATCTCTTCTTATTCTGGTACTTACAAACATCGGACCAAAGTTATAATACCATTTCATGCTCATGAAAGGTATAAAAATAGGAAAGTAGAACCGCTGAGAAGAATTTTTCAAATTCTTGACG
Organism: Rhagoletis pomonella; assembly: GCF_013731165.1. NCBI lineage: Eukaryota > Metazoa > Arthropoda > Insecta > Diptera > Tephritidae > Rhagoletis > Rhagoletis pomonella. The sequence goes on along the minus strand of NW_023458561.1, from coordinate 15,514,077 downwards.
TTTGCAAGCAATTTAATTTTAAAATCTTACACACAAACTCACACACACATTCTCATTTTCAATCTCAAACAACAACAACTTTGAACAATTCCTTTTTTTTACTCTCAATTTTATACAATTTTAAAATGTTGGCAAACTTCAAAAAAAATCATGGCCGACGCATTGAGAGAACGGGTTTACCTTACTATGCTTTTATCATGCAAAAAACCATGATTTTTTTTTAAGTTTACCAACATTTTAAAATCATATAAAATTGAGCGTAAAAAAAGGAATTGTTCAAAGTTGTTGTGGTTTGAGCTCGAAAATGAGAATGTGTGTGTGAGTTTGTGTGTAAAATTCCTATTCCTTCCTATTTTTTTATCCTGCAAAAAACGATGCAGGGAACATTCAGCGGACCGCTACTTTGATTTTACGGTTTTGATAATTCTCAAGCAAAACTAAACAACGCCTCAGAAAGTAAACACAACTTTAAGTGCACTGAAATTCACTAATACTTTCACCTAACCGTTTTTTAGCATTTCTTATAGTATCGACCACTTGTCGAAATTCGACTATCTCACTTTTTTCACACACTTTTTACTTTTACTTGTGAGGTTTTTTATATCAAGCGGCAACACTTGATCGTCTAGGTAAATAATATTGTTGGCTGATTTTATACTTCATAGAAACAGAAGGGAGAATAGGTTCATACAAACTCGGCTCTGGAGCCACCTATTACATACATTTTTGGCAGGTATATTGATACCAATGTTGTTATGCTGTATTTCGAATTTGAAGCAAATCGGAACGTAAATTAAATTTTCATATATTTTTATAATATAGGTTAGGTTAGGTTACTCCGCACGGAACGGCGGAGAGACACACTTAGGCCATTTTGACCCATTGTGATGCCACTATGAACGAGCTCTTGTTCCTTTCCCCTAGTTTCCCAAATGATAGAACCATCGTGTGACCTTAACGTATCGTTGAAGGTCGCGGACGTCCACAGAGTCGAGATCGGCTAAACACCGAAAAGTATGTTGACTAAAAATAGCAAGTCTTGACCTTGTCAGGGCGGGGCAGTGGCAGAGATAGTGTTCTACACTCTCCACCTCCTCCTCGTCCCTGCAGGCACGACAGAAATCGTTTGCGGGATAACCCATTCGCCTAGCATGCGCTCCCATTAAGCAGTGTCCTGTAATTATACCTACAACTGTGCTAATAATGGGGCGGTCGATTTGTATGAGAGTTTTAGATCGTTTTTCGTTTATAATTGTTTGTTTTGTAACAGAACATGTTGGTTCCTTCGCCCAACGTTCGTTGGCCAATTTAATGAAAATAGATTTCAGTTGGTGCTTACTCGAGGACAGGGGAACGCCTGCATCGAGCGCAGAGTTTGTTGAGCGTAGTTCAGTTCCCCCCCCCCCCCCCCCCCCCCCCCCC
>NW_023458561.1:15495318-15512555 GCF_013731165.1 Rhagoletis pomonella | reverse complement strand
CCCCCCTCGCCAGCTCATCTGCCGCGCAGTTTCCCGGTATTCCACTATGCCCGGGTACCCATACCACGTTAATGGTGGCTTTTGCGGCAAGCTCGTTTAGGGTACTTCTGCATTCGGCAGCCACCTTTGAGGAAGTGTTACTGCACTGCAAAGATTTAATCGCTGCTTGGCTGTCAGAGTAGATAGTGACGGATTGTGGACAATTTGTGCCACTTTTAAGCCATAGGGCAGCCTCCCTTATGGCTGTTAATTCCGCCTGAAAAACGCTGCAGTGGTCAGAGATCCGCCTGTTTAGGGTTGGCGAGAGTTCTGACCCGTCGAACTTTGACCCGTCCGTAAATATAGCGGAAGATCCTGGATCTAAGTTTGAGCGGTTTACCAAGTTGCCTCTGTCTGAAACTCTGGTAGAAAATTTATTTTCGAAGCAGAGATGTGGACTAATGTAATCCAGCTTACGTAAGGTTGCTGGAATTGTGCTCAGAATTTTTGAGTGACCGAATCTATGGTCTCTCCATGTATGAGCTGCATTCAGTCTAGTTGCATTGCAGGCTACAAAAGTGCATACTCAAAATTTGGTGCCATTTGATGCAAAATGAACTATATTTCTATAGAAAATTAACAAAAAAAATGTATTATGAAAAAGAAAAAAACACTGTATTCTGGGTGTATGTTTTTAGAGATAGGTAAAAGTTTCAATATTTTTTTAAGTCGCCACGCCACCTTTTCCAGTAGCCCCGAAATCTATATACCGATTTCCAGGACACTGCCACAAATACTTCCGGAGATATACGGTAAGAAAAATTTGATATGTATGGGTGATGCCACGCTCCCTTAATATATCGAAAGTCTGCAGAAGGTGTATAGAATTTAATAAAAATCGGTACAGCCGTTCTACCCCCTTTCGTTTCCTTGCTAGAGGTTCTCGCGATTTTTTGACACTTTGACCTCGTTTTTCTTAAATCTGGAGCTGATGTAAACTCTATGCTTACGGATTCGTAATCAGTACAAAAAAATCTGTCAAATATTTTGTTAACATTTGCTGCATCACGATCTGGCAACGTTCGTACTGTGCGGTCACTTAAACTTTCACTTGAAAGAATTTCCAAAGTTTAACTCTTTTACAAAGTGCTAAGCAGTTCTAATTTGTGTTATTCACACCGAAAAAAGTTTACTGAAGCCAAATTCCAATAAATTGACTTGATTTAGTCATAAAGTGCGTTGATTGAAAAGTTGTATTTTTCGGCCTTCGTGCATATTTGCCTGTTTTGGTGCATTATTGTAGCTTTTACGTGAGAGTGTAAGGAATATCGCATTTGTTTGTTCATTTTGCTTTCTTTCGCGCTTTAAACACACCTTTGTTTATCATCGACAGTCGCTTTCTTGGTGACAGCTGATTTTGCTAACTCAGTGGCTTTAAAACTGTTAAGTTCAGCACGGTTTCTAACCATTGAACTTCACTAAATAAGACTACTAGCTATTAAACTACCAATTACTGTGAGCTTGAAACGTTGTCGTACAATGCATTCCTAATTTCGCTATTTTTATTCTTTTTTAATAAAATTCGCGGAAAATGTCCTGTCTGTTCGAAAAATTTAATGTAAAAGCCGGTTCGAACCGTTTTGTGGCGTGCTGGCTTTGCGATGAACTGTCTCATTTAAAGTGTGCTGGTATTAATGGGAGAGTTCTGGATATGATTATTGGAGACAATGGACTTCGCTGGTCATGTCCAAAGTGTAAAAAAACTGTTGTGGATCTCTGTAAACTATTTAGAACCGCTATAAATGGATTTTCGGAGATAAGCAAAGAGCTAAAACTTCTCAACGAGAAGTTCAAGAAGTATGAGGATGAATTCAAAGAATTTAAATTATTAGATACTTCCTCCTCTCCTTCTCCTGGAAAAGGTCTTAAAAGACGTAGGAGAGGCGTGGAAAATATTGTGTTGAATCCCATCACTGCGGACCTTGATCTTCCGCAGAACCGCCCACTTTTGACTCCAGCTATGAACAAAGAACTCATAAGTTTTAACACCGATTCCTCAGCGGACTGAATCTCCCCAACCACGTCCTTCTACTACTGGAGTCTCACTAAATTCCTGTTCAACAGCTTCATCTCAACCCTCTACCACATCTGAAGCCGTCTGCGATTGCGTCAACACCGCTCCGAAGGAAGTAGTCGTTGCTCCTTCCAAAAACTCCACAACTACATCTCAACCCCCTACCACATCCGGAGCCATCGATGCTCCTTCCAAGGATTTGACAGCTGTACCGCAACCCCCTACCACATCTGAGACCGTTTCCGATTACGTTAACCCCATCCCGAGGGATTTAATCGTTGTCCCTTCCAAAAAATCGGTCTTTGTATATAGGTTTTCAAAAGATACCACTGTCGATGATGTGAAGGGGTATTTAACTTCCAGGCTGATAGCAAATGAGTTGCATGTACGCAAGTTCAGATTTTCGTATGAAAGAAGCATTTCTTCTTTTAAAATAGACATATCCGAAGACTGCTTTGATAAAGTAATGAGCCCATCTTTTTGGCCAAGCGGTGCCTTCATTCGCGAATTTGAATTTAGATCTAGACCGCAATGGCAAAATTTGGATCAACTTCCGCTGTCCACCTCGGCATCAAAAAACTAATAAGTAACTTCACCATTAGCATTTAATACCAAAATCTGAGAGGTTTGAACACAAAGCTATCAAGGTTACACTTGCAGTCCCATGATTTTGACTTCAAAGTACTGGTGTTTACTGAAACCTGGCTCAAGCCGAATGTGTTCAACTCCGAAATTTTGTGTCCTAAGTATGAAGTGTTTCGAAACGACCGTTTAAATAAACAAGTAATTTTTAGCAAAAAAAAAACCGACTTCAACTCTCATATAAAAAAAATATATATATATATATCTCATGATCCACTGATTAGTATGGGACCACCTCTGAGACACTATCTTTCCGATGCAAAAAGAATTATCGAAATCGGTTGACGTGGTCCGAAGTTATGCGGTAACATACATAAAAAAAAAACAAAGATTCCGACGAACTGATAACCTCCTCCTTTTCTGGAAGTCGGTTAAAAAGGTGGAGGCGTCATAATAGCTGTTCAGACTGACCTTTCTTCTGAAGAAATTGAGTTCACTGACACCGATGAAGTTGAATTCCTCTGCGTTCGAATAAGATATCGTTCTAATAGCGTTTATCTTGTTGCTGCTTATATACTACCTAAAGGTGCCCACCCTCACCGACGTGTACGTATGCCGTGTCTGTTTGACGTAGCAACATATAAAATTTACTGTTGATAGTGAGAGAGAGAAGCACGCGTAACCATCGCGCGTGGCTCACCCGTACGTTAACGTGTCAGCTCACCCGATCAAACTTATGAGAGTGCCATGTAAATGAAAACTCACCACCGTGTACGTGCAACGGTTACGCGTGCTTCTCTCTCTCTCTATCAACAGTAAATTTTATATGTTGCTACGTCAAACAGACACGGCATACGTACACGTCGGTGAGTGTGGGCACCTTTACTCGAGCCTTTCTGTTTATTTAAAACACTCCTCCTTACTGCTCTCTCTACATGCCATGGTGAAGCCCTCCGATACTGTTATTATCCTGGGGGACTTCAATCTTGCGGGTGTTTCTTGGGATCTAATAGATGGTATTCTAGTACCAAATTCCTCTCGTGATCTCATCAATCAATTTTTGAACGATCTTTTCTGGTCTTTCAAGCCAGATCAACTCTATTAGTAATAACTTGGTAAATGTCTGGATTTAGTTTTTGTGGACGACGTTTCCAACGTCACAATAGCCCCTAGTTATGCTGTGATTACACCTGTTGATTCTCACCACCCACCACTGGAATTGTCCTTGATAAATTCACGCATCTCATGTTGCTTTACCAGTAAAAAAATCAAGAGCGGAGCGTTACTCATTTAAAACAGCAGATTATAGTAAACTTAGGTTAGAGATATCGAAGATAACTTGGCCCCAGTATGATGGGAATGCTGAGGATAGTGCCTTACATTTTAGCAATTCCTTGCGCCATATTTTCAGTAAAATCATAAAGGAAGCTAACGTAACGTCTAACGCTTAGTGTTTTACGGGCGAATTAAAACGCTTAAAAAATGAAAAATCCAAAGCATTTTTAAGCTTCTTAAAAAATCTGGCTTGTCTTCTCACTACTCCGCGTACTCCATTCTTAGGCATAAATACAATGTATTGAACAAAAAGTGTTGCAATAATTATATTAACAGGGTTCGACTCAATATAGTTTCTAATCCCAAATCGTTTTACGCCTTTGTGAACACAAAGCCTAAGACTAACGGTTATCCCTCAACATTGAAGTTAAATGACTTAGTCTCCAGTGACGAAAATATTATTGCCGATATGTTTGCTGGTTTCTTCGAGTCAAACTACTCTGCCAGTTAAACATCTTCCCAACTAATTTCGAATCTATCTAGCTACCCATTCTTTCTGCCGTCATTTGATTGCATCCGAATTCCATCGATATCTGCTGCGGACGTCCTCATTCATTTGAATTGTTTGAAAATTTCATATACAGCTGGCCCAGACGGTATACCCACAAGTGTTCTTAAAAGTTGTGCAGAGCATTTTTATAAGCCTCTGACAAATATTTTTAATGCTTCCCTAAAACAGGGTGTCTTCCCATCTTCCTGGAAGGATTCGTTTATCTTGCCACTTTATAAAAATGGTAGTAGGACTAACATCGTAAACTATAGAGGAATTGCGAAGCTTTGTGCTATTCCTAAAGTTTTTGAGGCAATCGTTACGGAAGAACTATCTCACTCTATTACTTCTGCTATAGATCTATCGCAACACGGTTTTTGCAAAGGTAAATCAACTGTATCCAATCTTCTTGAATTCTCTACTTATGTGTCTAATGGGTTTAAAAACAATCTTCGAACGGACGTGATTTACACTGATTTCAGCAAGGCATTTGATAAAGTATCTCATTCAATCCTTATATATAAACTTGATCGAATTGGTTTCCCCCCTATTCTTCTCAGCTGGCTTTCTGCTTACTTAGTGGATAGGAAACAAAGAGTAATTTTTAAAAATTGTACCTCCCGGCCAATACATGTCACGTCCGGCGTACCTCAGGGCAGCCATCTTGGTCCCGTCTTGTTTATTTTATTTATAAATGACCTTCCTAAGGTGTTGAATTACTCGAAGTGCTTAATGTACGCTGTTGATGTTAAGCTCTTTAAGTACATTAGTACTGCAGAAGATAGGGAGCATTTGCAAGCTGACCTAACCTGCATTTTCGAGTGGTGTGAAGCAATTTCCTTGTCACTCAATTTGAAAAAGTGTAAATTCATGACCTTCTCTAGAAAATCATTCGACCCAAATTCGTATATGATATCTGACCACAATGTTGAGCAAGTGACCAATTTCATTGACCTAGGTGTAACTATGGATCCGAAACTAGAATTCAAGTCTCACATAAACTCCTGCGTGATTAGGGCTAGAGGATTGTTGGCGTTTCTTAAGCGCTGGGCCAAGGAGTTTAACGATCCTTATGTCACTAAAGTTCTCTTTACCTCTCCTCCTAGTTATCAAATTCATAGTGACAGGCTCAAATCAGTGCAGAAACAGTTCCTGTTATTTGCCCTCAAAAATTTATGTTGGGACTCGTCTAAAAATCTCCCACCCTACAAGGATCGCCTGAAGCTTACAGATTTGCCGACGCTTCAGAGTCGTAGAGATATGCTTGTTGTAGGGTTGTTCGACTTCATTAGAAAATCGACTTTCCACTTTTCGATCGACTCTGTACAGTCGACTTTAAAAGTCGACCGATCCACGAAGAAAAGTCGACTTTGTTCGACTTTTTTCGACTTTTTTTATAAAAAGAAAATGTATTAAGTATACTCTGCATTTAACTCATATATTAGCTATAAATATAGGAGTCAGAATACGCCAAAAATATCATGATTTACCAGTGGTCTTTAGAATAATCTGTAATTTAGTGAAATTCAATGCTAGGTAAAAAAAAACAGACACTAAAGGATTTTTCAAAATTTTGAAATTTGTTCCAGTTATACAGCATGAAAATTTTTGAAAAAAAATTTTAAATTCTCACAAAAAAAAATCTAAAAATTTTTTGAATCGATATTTGGTAATTGCGGACAACTTTTTGAAAAATGTGGCCTTTCCGATGGAGCAGAATTGGCGGGTATTGATAGAAATATAAGTGCCACTTTATAAGCATGGATAAATATGGGAGTAGCCCAGACAGCTAGTGGATTGGGACTATCCACATGACCAATGTCGCATATTAACTGGAATCCTACCAGCAACGTTTTTAGCGGTGTTTAAAACTTTGTACCTTACGGATTGGTCAAATTCGAACCGAAGACTGTCTGCAAAAACTTACATAAACTCAAGCAGAAAAACTTTCTTGCATGAAATTGTTAAAATATATATTATAATAATATAATATGTTTATCTTACCTCATTATTAACTGAAGATTATGGAGACAAACGATTACCAAATTTGAGGAATTTGTTTTCGTATAATAATTTTATGAGCTGCTCTTAAATAATTTGTACTGTTGTACTGTCATTAAAATTCATTTCGATACCACACTTTTCACATTTCACAACAGTTTTATAGACAATTTTTTTTTTAAATACGACCAAACAGCACTCCGCGAGCTTGTTGAAAGATCAGTTTTTATTGGCAAATAAATTAAAAAAATGTCGAGAGTCGAAAGTGAAAAGTCGACTTCAGTCGACTTTGCCATCCCTAGCTTGTTGTTCTTTTTATACACGAGCGCACTTGTGCACTATATATATATATTAATTTTGTTGTATATTAATTTTGTTCACATAACGGTTGTTTGTAACAGCCAAAACGAATCGAAAATACAAATCTATACATAAATGATCAGAATGAATAGAGAAATCGATTAAGCCATGTCTGTCTGTCCGTCCGTCTGTCCGTCTGTCCGTCCGTCCGTGTACACGATAACTCGAGCAAAAATTTAGATATCTCAACCAAATTTGGTATGTAGCTTTCCGTTAATACAAGGTAGGTTGGTATTGAAAATGGTCACTCAAAATTGATATTTACAATAATTTTCAGACGAAAAAGAAGAATATTATAAATTTTTGGAAAATGGGCGTAGCCACGCCTACTTATGGTTATATGTGTATATCTTGGTAACCGCTGCACCAATTTCTTCCAAACTTGGCACAGTTGTTGGTCTTGGTACAGCATACTAAATGGCCGAAATTTTAAAAAATCGGACAATAACCACGCCCACATCCCATATAACGGTAATTTTCGGAAATACGAAAACTGCGATATTTTAGTAACTACCGAAGATTATTCACTCAAAATTGATATTTGCAACAAATTTTAGACGAAAAATAAGAATATTATAAATTTTTGGAAAATGGGCGTAGGCACGCCCACTTATGGTTACATGTGGTAACCGCTGCACCAATTTCAAACAGCTGTTGACCTTCGCACAACATACCAAATGGCTGAAAATTTTTAAAATCGTACAATAACCACGCCCACATCCCATATAACGCTAATTTATACCATGTCCCCACCAAAAAGCTAACCATCTCAAATCGAACTTAACCACATCACTAACTATTGCTGTCCACACTGCGGTTTGAGGTTTATAAAACAGTTCAAATGTAGAGAACAGTGTTCGGAGCAAAACAAATTTTCCGTACTAGATTGATTTTATTATTTTCGTTTCTGACATTAATTTTTTTACTTAAATATTTTCTATTCATGCAAAAATAAGAACGCGAGGCAATGTAAGGATAATATGTTACATATTTAGGTAATTTTTAGCATTTTCTATAAAGTAGAAGGTATCTAACACTTAATTTTTTAAAGAGCAATAGGATCTAAACCTTTTCTACTTTATATAAATTTAATTCTTCTACTTAAGTATACTACTTAAGTACCATTCTGCATCCGCCAATTTCGACATCCATACATCAAAAAATAACGAAGTTACTTTATTGGCGCATTGCTATGAAAGAATAAGTTTTTAACAGTGAAATTTGGCTAACTTTCAATTTTTTTACTGAAACCGGTGGTGAACACTCAAAAACCGCCCCAAGAGGGGCATAACATGAATGAAAAAAAAAACGGAATAGTTTTGAAGTCAAGCGGAGAAGAGGAGTAGATTTAAAAATTTTCAAAACCGGAGTAAATTTGATCTTATCTTAGTTAAGTCCAAACACTAGTAGGGAATGAATTTTTTACATTTTAACGCTAATGACCCACAGATGGCGGAAAAACACAGGGTTGTATCAGACTTTCGACGTGGTTTCGAGTTGGTTAGCTTTTACCCATCTCAGTGAAATGGTTAAGTACTGTCATTTTTATATGGCGAAACTACGCTAAATCAAGTGGGTTATCGGGATAACCAACTCATTAGTCATAACTACGTGGTTAGCTCCGGTGGGGACATGGTATTAGAGAAATACAAAATCTTCGATAAATCAGTAAATATTAAAGCTAATTTATTCCAATTACCAAGAATTAATTATTAATTAACCAAGAAATACGTTTGTGATAAAATTTTGGATAACGGGCGTGGCACCGCCCACTTATGATCACATATATGTATCTCGGTAACCGTTCTACCAATTTGTACCAAACTCGGTATGGTTATTGTGCTTGCCACATAAAAGCAAAACGTTGAAAATTATTGAAATCGGACTAAAATAACGGCCGCTTTTCATATAACGGTAAATTTCAGAACTGCTTGAAACTTCGAAATTCCGAAATTTAAGGACTCTAATTTACTCGAAATTGATACGCCCCGGCTTACATGTAGCGGTAGCTTTCGGAAAGGTGAAAGTCATATATTAAATACTTGCGCCGGGTATTTAATGTTCGGCTCCGCCCGAACTTAGACTTTTTTACTTGTTTTAATTAAATTAATGAACGGGATGGTCAGTAGTCCCTTTTTACTGAGTGAGATACATTTTTGTATTCCTACAAGACCCACGAGACATTTTAAACCTATTATGGTGCGTATTTGTAAATCAAACATTGAAATGCATGATGCTTTTCGGTGTTTATGCCAAGATTTTAACAAGCATTATAATTGCTTCGACACACCTGAATCGCTTTTTGTAATATAGAAAACTTTTCTCAACGAGTTAACTAAATAAACTAATATCTGTAACCGTGAACGAAAAAATTACACAATATCTATGACTGCTTAGTACAATTGTAATGGCTTCGTATATTTTCGCGACCGCGTAGGACAATACGAGCAGGGATCGGAAACTCGGCCTTTCCGACCTCGCCCAATAGTTCGTTTATACCGCGGAGCGGAAACTAGGACTTTCTGCCTGCCTCACATACAAAGTAATGACTACGGGAACATGGGTCGGAAGCTCGGCCTTTCCGACCATGATCAACGGCCTGTAAACATCGCGGAGCGGAAACTAGGTCTTTCCGCCCGCCGCACACAAAAGTGGACTGGAGACTAGGCCTCGCCAGCTACCCAAATTGCTATTGTATATCTTTGTTATCTTTACAAGTTAATATGTATAATTGGTTCACTCTGTAATGTATCATACATACTTAAATATATAAATCTTTTTATCTCAATTGTATGTAAGAAAACATTTTTCTGTAGACGAAATAAATAAATAAATAAAATCATATTTTTTCAATTTTTGTTGGTAATAAGTATTGTTAAATAGCCAATACAGTTTGCGGTGCCTTTAAACACCTTTCGAACTGTAAAAAAATGACTGAATTATATTCTACGCATATCTTTAATGCGGGCATCGCACTTCAAACAAATCGGACCATAAATAAGAAATTATATTCTACGCATATCTTTAATGCGGGCATCGCATTTCAAACAAATCGGACCATAAATAAGATTTTTTGGAAGAGATCGGCCCCTGGTCCACCTATCAGAAGAAAGTATAATGTATGTTAATCCTGCCAATAAGCTACCTACGTGCCGAATTTCGAGCAAATCGGTCCATAACTAAGATTTTTGCGAATAGATTGGTCCCTGGTCCACCTCTCAGAAAAAAAATATTCTATATGTTAATCCAGGCAATAAGCTACCTACTTGCCAAATTTCAAGCAAGTGGTACCATAAATAATATTTTTTCGAATAGATCGGTCCCTGGCCTACTTACCGGAAAAAATTGATCCTATATGCTAATCTAGGCAAAAGGGTACCTACTAGAGTTGTCAAACTATCGATGGCACTATCGATAGTATCGATAGTTTCAATTTTTTTAGACTATCAATACTCATTGATAGTTTTTTCTTATACTATCACAAATATCGATAGTTTAGTAAGACTATCGAACTATTGTTGGTAATACCTGAATTTTTTAATTTGAATTAAAAATTTTGTTTTTTAGGGTGATGCCGACGTCATATTCAAATATGCACGCATTTAGCCCAAAATACATACATATGTTAATCGTAAATCCTGTTTTGTTTTTATAACTTGTGTTTGTTTTTGAATTTCTAAAAAGGGAAGTATTTTGGCTTAGCAGTTACTTAATTTTGAATGATTATAACTTTTATAAGATAATATTTATTTCACTATGACCTGTAAAACAAAGCAACCTAACTGATTTAGCGCTATCGATAGTGCTATCGATAGTTTTGCTTTTTTCGAGACTATCGTGAATATTGATAGTTTTTCTGAAAACTATCAAAACTATCGATGGTGTGACTATCGATAGTTTGACACCTCTAGTACCTACGTACTAAATGCAGTTTTTCAGTGTAGCTCGATCGCTGCGCCACATATCGCAAAATTTAAAGCTTGGTGCACTCCGCCTTCTAAACACCTTTCCAAAAACGCAGCAGCCATTCGAATCGGTTATGAAACATAGGAGAAAATTGTTCCCAATTGATTCGTGCTCACAATTATCCGAAATTTTCCAAGCTTCACAACGAATTTTCCACCTTTACATCGTCCAAAATCTTCAAATCATGGCATAAAATGCAAAATTTCGTCGAAAAGAATTCAAATTTTTCGTGTTCTGCCGGATTTTTCCGAGTTTTCCACTTAAAATTTTCTATTTTTCCATTCGAAAGCATTCCGAAGGAATTGCACACGAAATTCCGTTGTTCCAATTTCACAACTTTCCTAGAAGGTTTTCCCAAAATTTTCTTTCGTAAGAACCTCCTGGCAATTACGAACAACTAAAAAAAATGTTTGCCAAATCGGCCCAATCGTTCTCAATTGATGAATTACTATACATTTTGCACACCATTTTTATATATGTATATAGAAGATAACTGATCACTTTCTTTCTTTCTTTCTTTCGTCCAACATTTTGCGCGAAGTCAAGAAGTGCTTGCAAGTGAAGAATGTATGGTGTACGTTATCTTCGACGTTTCCACAGTAGTTACAGAACGATGAGTCTACCCTACCCATTCTATGAAGATATTCTCGGAAGTAACCATGACCGGTGAGGAATTGCATCAGGTGGAAATCGATGTCCCCGTGCGGTCTTATCAACCATGTTTGAAGGTCGACTATCAGGGCGTGCGTCCATCGACCTTTTGTACTCGCATTCCAGTTTTATTACCAGTGATGGATTAGTTGCTCGCGTGCCCTTTCCGCGGCAGCTGCTTGGCCCATCTCGTCACTAAACTTGTAAATCTCTTTTCGCTCGTAAGCAAGTAGCTCTACTGACATGACGCCAGAAATAACTAGAACCGCATCCGCGGACACTGTACGGTATGCAGAATCAATACGTAAATAGTGCTCCTCTGCGCTGGACGGAGGACATTTGAATCCGGTGTTTTTTTACTCTGCGTCGGCCCATATTTCCGCCCCATACAGGAGCACCGACTGGATCGCTGTCATCAAAAGTTTCTTACGGCATGGCTTCGGGACGCCCACGTTCGCCATCAGCCGGTTTACAGACACCGTGCTCTGCGCAGCTTTTTCACATACTCCATGAATGTGTTCCCAGAATGTGAGTTTGTTATCAAGCTTCAACCCTAGGTATTTTATAGACCTAGAAGTTGTCACAGGCTGAGGTCCGACCATCATGTTTATAATTGTTGGGATCCATTTCTTGGGGAGGAGTACGATCTCTGTTTATGGCTGTAGCCAATTGCAGACCGTGATCGCTCATCGATCCACTGGCGCAGCGCATTACCTGGTACCTGGTTTAGCTTGACCTGCGCTAGCTAGATGTTTCTTGCATTTATGGCGGTGGCCACATCGTCCGCGAAAGGGACAAGGAAGGCGCTCTCCGGTATTGCCATGTGAAAACGACTTTCATACGTGGCGTTCTAAAGGTCCGGGCCAAGTACAGCTCCCAGCGCCACTCCGCCGGTTATACGTCTTTTTCTCTGACGTTGTATTGCGTCGTATAAAAGCCAATGGTTTCTGAGGTAGTCCTTAATCATATCTAGCAAATATGTTGGAACTTTGAATGACCGTTCCAAGGCCTCCAGCATGTTGTCCCATCTTGCCGAGTTGAAGGCGTTCTTGACGTCCAGTGTAACTAGCAGCACTATTGGCAGCGCCTGATAGCAGGCTTCTTCGGCTTTATGTACCGCCTCGACTTCTTCGCTAATTGCCTCTATAGTTGAGTGTCCCTTCCAGACTCTATTTGTCGGGGTGAAAAGCATCCCTCGTTCTCTATGGCTAACTTTAAGCGTATTTTTAACAGAATTTGGTTCCCCTTTGCCCGTAGGTATAAGTACCAGCCTCGCCTTCTTCCATTGGCTTGGGAAGACCCGTGTCCTAAGGTAGCTGTTGTACATGTTAAGCAGGAGATCAGGGCTCGTTTTCGCTGCTAACCTGATTGCCTCCGCTGGTGTGCCATCGGGGCCTGGAGTCTTGTCGACTTTCATGCTTCGCAGAGCTAACTTCAGTCCGTATACCGAGAACAGTGGTGCCTCGGCTTGCTCCTCGATGAACATTGTATCTGCTCTTAGTGGGTGTGTGAGAAATAGTGAATCCATTATATTCTTAACTCGGACCTCATCTCTCACTTGCGATAGCGTATGGAACTTTTTCGTGGCTCTTTTATATCCCTGCCCCAAGGATCACAATTCACTTCGGCACATAACGCTTTTCAGCAGTTCCGCTTACTCTTCTGTTTCTCGGCCTCAAGTGCTTTCTTAGCGCTTTTGTAGGCTGCTACTCTGGCTGCTACTCTGGTGAGCGCCTCAGGTCTGCCACGAGCGCGCGTTGCGAGTCTCCGCATTTTATGGCAGGCCCTTCGCAGCTCTGTAATTCGATCATTCCACCAGTATACCTGGTTTTTACCTGACCATGCTATCCTCTGCGGCATTGAGGCTTTGCATGCCCGATGTATACAGCGCATGGTTTCTTCGACCAGCATAGCACAAGACTCCCTGTTGTGGATCTCTCCCGTTGTGGGTGAAAGGCTTTGGGAATCTGCTAGGAGTGATGTGTCGAACTTGCAACCCTAGCCGGGTTCCATCCTGGTTTCCTGCGGGGATGCTACGTGTTTGCTCTTGCGATGTGTCAGTGACTTGGACAGTGATGTACTTCCATCAGGCCTTCCACCACCCTCCATTCGTAAGCCCATCCAAGAAGGCTTTCTGAAACCAGGGTTACGTCAGGGATCGAGTATCCAAAACCCGGCCTTCGGTATGTAGGGGTCGTCCCGGTGTTGAGAATGGTCAGGTCAATGCCGGCTGCCATTTCAAGGACCAGTCTTCCCCTGGTGTTTGTTTGGGAATACCCCATTCCACACCTCTTGCGTTGCAACAATTATATGGCCGGTTATAACACGCAACTCATCTTCAAGGCCTTCAAGCTTTTCCCTGAAGACAATGACTGTATCGTTTGGCGCCAGGTAGCAGCTAACCAGAGTAATTTGCGCCATTTTCACAGACGTAGCAACATCCGACCCCACTGCTTTCTGCGCGATAGTTGGGGTTAGAAATCTATACCGCGGTCGAGCATGATTGGTCAACATGCCAGGTTTCCTTTGTTCTATAGGGTTCACTGATGATGGCAGCGGCTGCTCTTAGTTCAAGAGCAAGTTGCCTTATATAAATTTAATCATATTTGCCCAATCTGTGTCTCAGCCTCAACAAGCGCATCCCTGAAGGCGCGAAGTTGGCCATTCATTTTGCCTCCTAATTCCCCGCGTATAGCGTTCTCCACTTCTAGAACCGTGGTTAGGCAGTCAACGCCCAGAACTTCTAGACGTAAACGTCTAGTGAGGATACGGATGTATCCAAGCTGGCCAATGGCCGTGCACACATTTTCTTTGAATGCTGAATAGTCGCCACAGCGCCCTATCTCGATAAACACGACGGTTTTTTCGAGCAGATCGAATTACGGTAGACGTCTTCTCAGATTGGAGCTTACCACGTATCGTTCCCAGCACCTATGCATAGGTTTTGCCTTCAGCTGGCTTAATGATGAGTTTGGCGAGACTTTTCCTTTTATCAGCCTCGAGGCTGGTCGCCTCGCCCCTATTGGCCAGGGGTTGACCTGGCCCTGGCTTGGGTTTCTGCGTTTATCAACCGTTGTCTATTGATTATTTGGTGCGATTTTCTGCGCTTTTTTTCTTTTCCGGCTCACCTGTAGGGGAGTCAGACCGAGGTCGAGCCCTCTTTTGTGAGCCAGGGCCAGTTTTCCGCAGCTCGGAAAGGGTAGGCTTTTTCCGGCCTTGCTCTCGGAGATTGCTTAGTATATTTAAGCTCTCTTCGATTTAAGCCATGCCCATTTTAATGTCGACGGACACATTCTTCTGCTTGGAGACAGCACTCTGCATCTTCTTCAAGACGACTCGAATTTGAGCCAACTGCTCTTCTTCAATGCATTCGCGGGTTTCCGAGCTTGCGGTGACGTGTTTGTAGTTGCTTGCAGCAACTCGTGTTCGGTGACGACCACCGCCGGAAGTTGTCATTGGGGAAGATAAAGCCTTCTGTGCCACGTCGGCAGCATTCTCCGCGCTCGTGGAGCCGGCTTTTGCCTGCAGAGGAGTTTGTGGCGGGGAACGCACAACTCTACTGCTCCTTCTGAATGAGCTGCATTCTTCCTCCAGAACATCTACGTCTGTTTCATTTGCCTTCGTTTGTTCATTTCAATTGGGTGTCCGCTATCTCCACACGTAGCACAGTCGCTTTTAAGTGTCCCGAAGTTCTCTTCTCTCAAAGGAGCAGGCCATCGCGAGGGTTGTCATAAGACCTTATGGGATATTGTGTTCAGAGCCAAGATTGCGCAAAACCAGGAGTAAATCTCAACTGGACCTGTGCGGCCAACTATATGGCGACGTGTATTGAACGTACTTGAAGAGTTGTCAGGTTTTTAACGAGACGGAAGTGACCCTATTAAGCTGGCATTTCAGGGTACTATTCTATATATATAAGGAAAATTTAAAAGTTAGGGGGGGGGGGGGGGGGGGGGGGCCGGGCCACCCCCCTGCCCCTACCTGGCTACGCCCATGCCTGATTATAAAAAGGCAATATGATGACCATCGAAAAGGAAAATAAAGTTGAATATGGCAACGTCTTGATTATAAAAAGGCAATAAGATGACCATCGAAAAAGGAAATAAACCTAAGAATGGCGGCGTCTTGCCCTTATTTGCAAATAGTACCACTAATCAATACTTATTTGCGTGATTTAGTTATTTGCAAATAAAAAATTAACTCAGCGTTTATGCGGCAAAGTTTACCATTTTGCAAATTGTTATTTGCAAATAATACGTTCGTACAAACGTAGTAATATTCTCACAAGCGCAAGCACAATAAACACTTACTATACCAATTATTTTTTGCCTCCTTCCACTTTCAATTCACTTTTTTTACTTTTTAGATTATTCTCACTTTTTGTGTATTCTTTAATTTCCGTTAATTTAAATTCAGGTGAATTTGACACTTTTAAAGATTCTGCCAGCAAAAATTCTTCTGACTAAATCTGACTACCTCGGACTGAAGAGAATCACTTTCACTGAGAGTTGCTCTCTCATTTCTGCAGTCATTTTCGAGTTAAGGAACGCTTTTTGGACTAAATCTGACTACTTCGGACTATTTCTGGGAGATAAGGAACGCAACTATTATTTAACAGCCACACCTTGTATACAACATCAACAGCAATAAATAATTTTACCTTTATTTGATTTCAGACTAGTTTATTTGTATTTTAAATAGTTCAAGATAATTGCGGCTCTAATACAAATTTTGATTTCCGTTTAACAGGGTATTTTGCCTCGCTTGTTTGAAACAACTCCAGCTGGTATATCGCGCAAGCAGTTTCAACACTTCGGCCAGCTGATTAAGTCAGGTAATTATGTCTTCGCTCACATACATATACATAGCCAATCGACAATTTGACGAGAGAACTAGTCCTCTTTCTGACAGGTCAAGTCTTGAAAGCAATTTTTTTCGCATTCTCTTTTGTGTTTTCTATTTGCTTCCACACGCGTCAAATTTATTTTAATTCAAGTCCTTGGTTCTTAAATGGGAAGCAACGAAAAGATCAAAAGAGACAAGAAAACTAGAAGCGAATTCACGGTACGGAGGTATATGTACTCTTCCCCTCTCTTCCCACCTCCTTCGCCAACGAACGAGCAGACTTGAAAGCAAGACTTGACGTGTCTGAAAGGGGACCTACAATAGTGCTTAAGAGCAAAATTACACTAATGCCTGGATTATAATGGAAGTAACGGAACGGAGTGAACTGTCACTTAATTATCTACTGTATGGGCAATGAATTCCAACGATTATAATGCACTTGAACGTAACGTAAAACGGAAGCATCTAAAATCAATAGATCCTTACGAATTCGCCGCGATTCGTTACGATTCGCCCCGTCCATTATAACCAAGGTATAAGCTCTACCCAGAATTACAGTGGATGACGGTAGAGCGGTCGGCGGTAAGTGAACAGCTGTACGGTTACCGCAGGGAGATCCGTCAGAGTAAACACAATTGCGGCGTACGATGGCTTCCGTAGTTGTAATTAGAGATGGCACGATTAATCGAATTTTTATTTCCTTTCGATTAATCGAGCGATAAACCGATTAATTTTCAAAATAATCGAAAAGAATCCATCCATATGAAATAAAATTACGTAACAAAAATTGGCACTCTAACCGTTCAATAATATTAGAAACGTTAAGAGTGTCTCCTCTACTCGGTATATTTATTTTACTCGGTACATACGTATAATTTTACGAGTTTATTTATTACATTTATTGCTGTCAGAAAAGAAAATGCATTAACAGTTGACTGGTTTAAGAAACCTACA
>NW_023458561.1:15409143-15470318 GCF_013731165.1 Rhagoletis pomonella | reverse complement strand
AACACCCCTCAGAGCGTCATCCAACCTCCGCGGAAGCTCATGGACCTGCCAGAATTTTCTGGGCAACCGGAAGATTGGCCAGTGTTTTACACTGCATACACTGAGTCAACAATAGCATACAACTATTCCAACTTCGAAAACAACCAACGTCTGAACAAGTGCCTAAAGGGTAGTGCGAGGGAGAGCGTCAAGTCTCTCTTGAACCATCCTAATAATGTTGGAGCTATAGTCGAGCAGTTACGTGTCCGCTTTGGACGTCCAGAACAACTAATAAGGAGCCAGCTGAAAGCCGTACAAGACATGCCATTTGTTTCCGAAGCAGCTATTGGAAAGATAGTGCCATATGCTACTGCGACAAAAAATCTTACCGTATTCCTACAGTCCATTGGAGAAGAAAAGCACTTGGTCAATCCAACATTATTGGAGGAACTAGTGAATAAATTACCGCTTAGTAAACGCCTTGAGTGGGCAAGCTATTCTGCCACGATTCAGCCGTATCCTACTATCATTAACTTCAGTGACTGGTTATCAGAGATTGCCAGTCTTGTCCAAATGGTGCAAGATAGTGAATGCCGTGAACCCAGACGTCGTGCAGTGTTGCACACTAACGGAGAACGCTCGATAAAATGCATCATGTGCCATGGTTTGCACAAGGTGTCCGAATGCAAGAAATTCTCATATGCCACCGTCGCCGAAAGATGGGAGCAATCCAAACGTCGTCGACTATGCTTCAGTTGCTTGAACGCAGGTCATGCCACGCGAGATTGTCGTCTCCGTAAGCAATGTATGGTTCATGGCACCACCACCGCCTTTTATACGAAGGCAACGCCAGCCCGGTGGAACTCGTTGGTCCAGATTCATCGAGTGGCAGCACTGCAGTCCTCAGTTGTTCAGCACAAGCTTCCCGTATGGACCGAGCAAGCGTGTGAACTCATACGCACTATTAGATGAAGGATCGTCAATAACGATGATGGATAAATCCCTTCTAGAGGAATTGGGATTGCATGGTCACACGCGTGAAGTTGACATTCAGTGGTTTGGTGGAAATGCTGTGAAAGAACAAGTGGCAGTAGTCAACCTGTACATAAGCGGCGTAGGCATGAAGAAGCGCCACTTTCTTCGCAACGTTCACGGGGTCGACAAACTTGACTTACCAATGCAGAGCCTCAACGAAAGGGACATCCGCAACGCCACCAGATATCGGGACAGAATACCAGTGACGCTTTATGGGAACGTAGTGCCAAAAATGTTGATCGGCTTAGATCATTGTCATCTAGGCTTGCCCACTAAAACTATGCCGTCGAACCACAACGGCCCATACGCAGCCTTCACTGATTTAGGTTGTGTCGTGTTCGGTCCATGCAGCATTTCTCCGCGCGTCAGTCCAACGTGGCTCCATATTAGCAATGCTTTCGATCACCAGATCCATAACATGGTAGCCGAGTATTTTAGCATTGAGTCATTCGGAGTGAAAGCAGCACCGTCTGTCAAGAGCGCAGCCGATCAACGCGCGAAGAGAATGCTTGAAGAAACTACTGTGAAAGTTGACGGACGATTTCAGACCGGGTTGTTGTGGAGATGTGACACCATCAAACTTCCCGAAAGCTACAACATGGCTCTCCAACGTTTAGTCAGTATCGAACGCAAAATTGAGCGAAACAAGAACTTCGGTAAAGAGCATCGCAACATCGTTAAAACGTACATTAACAAAAAATACGCCCGCAAGCTAGAACCGCACGAAGTCGTAAAATGTAATGAAAGGACTTGGTACCTTCCGCATTTCGCCGTGGCTAACCCACGTAAGCCCGGAAAGTTACGACTTGTCTTCGACGCAGCGGCTACCACTGATGGAGTATCTTTGAACTCACAACTGCTTAAAGGTCCTCAGCAATATCGATCGTTAGTATCGGTCCTATTTCACTTCAGAGAGGGCGCATTTGCGGTTTGCGCCGACATCCAGGAAATGTACCATCAAGTCCTAATCCATCCAGACAGATGTGCTCAGAGATTTTTGTGGTGCGATGCTGAACGCGGGAAGGCGCCGGAGGTCTACGAAATGACTGCGATGACGTTTGGCGCAACATGTTCGCCGTGTGCAGCTCACTACGTGAAACTCAAAAACGCCTTAGAACATCGCTCCCATGATCCGCGAGCCATCAGAGCCATCACCGAATACCACTACGTGGACGATTACGTGGACAGTTTCGATTCTGAAACACAAGCCATACAGATAGCCCACCAAGTCCGAGATATACACAAGGATGCTGGTTTTAATCTGCGAAAGTTTACGTCGAACTCTACAAAGGTCGCCGAATCACTAGGTGGTGTGAAGAGAGCGTTACCAATCTTATCTAAAGAAGGTGCAGAATTTGAGAAGGTCTTGGGAATGTTATGGCAACCGCCGGATGATAGTTTCGCATACCATTTGGAATTTTAAAGAGTCGATTCGTCAGTGATCGAAGGCAAGCGCATTCCCACCAAAAGAGAATTATTGAGCATAGTAGTGTCAATATTGGACCCGTTGGGATTCCTCAGTCACTTTACTATCTCCGCAAAGCTGGTGTTACGCGAGCTCTGGAAGCGAAGTATAGGTTGGGATGAACCAGTTCCCAACGAAGTCAATGCTATGTGGTGCGTCTTTCGTAAGCAATTGCTGAAAGTTGTTGAGTGCAGAGTTCCGCGCCACTATTTTCAAATGGGTCCATCTAGGGAACTACAGCTGCACGTATTTGTAGACGCCAGCGAGAACGCATTCAGCGCAGCAGCCTACTGGAGATCGAAGAATATGAATCGCATCATCGAGGTGTCGCTTGTCTATGCCAAGACTAGGAGCGCACCCATTAAGCCGCTCACCATTCCCCGACTCGAGCTACAAGCAGCTGTGTTAGGAACTCGCATGATGACTACTATAATAAGTGAACATAGCGTTCGAGCCAACCGATGTGTTATGTGGAGCGATTCCAAAACGGTTCTTAAGTGGTTATTTAGTAAACACCGCCGCTATAAACCGTTCGTGGCACACAGGATAGCTGAAATTCTCGACGTCACTAAGCCGTCCGATTGGAGATGGGTTCCGACGAACCAAAACGTGGCTGACGAGGCAACGCGACCCAACAAGGCAATAAATCTCAGTCCTTCGTCCCGCTGGTTCACTGGCCCTGAGTTTCTGTACAACAACGAGCAACTCTGGCCAAAGGACGCTGACGTCGCTAATGAAGCTGAAGATGACGAGGAAGAGATTCGCACAAAATTTGCCTTCATTGTCGTGAGTAGTAATGTTCTAAACTTTAATAGATTTTCTTCATTTACCAGATTAAGAAGAGTAGTTGCCTGGGTGATACGGTTCCTCCACTATTGCCATAGAAGGATCGATTCGTCGCAGACCAACGGGTTGACAGCAGGGGAGCTTGCAGAAGCGGATTATTTACTGTGTCGCTTAGTGCAGCGAGAATCCTACGCCAGAGAACTGAAGCAGATCGAGAGCGGAAATTCTCTGCCCTCCGATAACCGTTTGTGCACATTGTCTCCTTTCATTGATGACAGAGGAATCCTCCGAGTATGATGCCGTCAGTTGGTTGCCATATGAGAGTCGGTGCCCTATAATCCTGCCTCAAAATCACGCCGTTACTAAACTTATCGTTGCGCATGAGCACATCCGGATGATTCACCAAAATATCGAAGCAACGATTTGTGAAATTCGCAGAAAGTACTGGGTTCCTAACTTAAGAAGAGTTTTGCGCGGAATTATCGCAAGCTGTAATACGTGCGTCTTAAAAAACGCGAAACCTGTTCCGCCAATGATGGGTTTATTGCCTGAAGACCGGACGACACCCTACGTTCGACCCTTGACGTTTACGGGCTTGGATTATTTTGGCCCTGTTAGTATAACGATCGGACGTCGAACCGAGAAGCGGTGGGTGGCACTGTTCACGTGCCTGTCAATACGTGCCATTCACCTCGAAGTCGCATATGACCTTTCAACAGACGCTTGCATTTTGGCTATGCGTAATTTTATGAATTGCAGAGGGGTCCCAAAAAGAATTCGTACGGACAATGGTAAGAACTTCGTGGGAGTAGCAGGCGAAGTTGCGCGCTTTGTAGATGTGTTTGACTGTCAGACGTTGCAAGAGGAATTGTCCACTAAAGGGGTAGAATGGGTCTTTAATTGCCCGGAAAACCCATCAGAAGGCGGAGTCTGGGAGCGAATGGTACAATGCGTCAAGAAAGTCTTGCGGCATACAATGAAAGATCTTGCACCGAAGGAGCATACATTCCAAAGTTTGCTCATCGAAGCAGAAAACATTGTGAACTCGCGTCCGCTAACACACTTACCTATCACACCACAGCAAGAAGAACCGCTGACGCCAAATCATTTCTTGCTTGGTTGTGCCAACACTGCTCAGACAACGAGTTGCTCGGAACCACCCGTGAAACTTTGTGCCACCCGCAAGCAGTGGCGAATAGCTAGACAACTTCGAGATCGATTTTGGAAAAGATGGGTTGACGAATATCTACCTACACAAACGCGACGTACGAAGTGGTGCATGCCAACGAAGCCTTTGGGGATTGGCGATTTGGTGTTTATCTGCGATCCTAAATTACCAAGAAGAGAATGGCGACGTGGCCGAGTATTGCGAGTGTTTCCGGGAAAGGACGGCGAGATTCGTCGAGCAGAGGTGACTACGATAACTGGTCTAACTTATCGGCCAGTATCCAAGTTGGCGGTCCTGGATCTGGTTAATGGTGAATCTGATTCGATTCACGGGGGTGGGGGTGTTGCAAATTAAAAGTTTTATGTTTCTTTCTTTATATTTCATCATTTTTCTGTAATAGATTTAGGAAATATTTGTTAGCTGTTAACTCTATATGTTTGCAACTCTTTGCCTTGACGTTTTACTCTCGCCGTTGTTTGTTGGAGCCGTTATTTCGTTACTATAAATCTATAAATTGGCTCATCTCTAGAAACGGGAAACTATTCTACAATTTTCTTTAGCGGCGCAAGTATAGGGAGCGCAAACTGAGAAATAAACGTTTTGTAATAAATTCATATCAATCGATTAAGATAAATAGTTTAAATTTCTAGCTTCCTTTCCATACTGCGTCGCGACAGGCTGTTTCTCAAGTTGAGAAAATGCTAGTTCTCAACTTGAACTCTAATGTAATTCTCCAATTGGTCTCAAACATATCATTGAAATACTGCAATTGAAATAGTAAAATATCGTATACCTTTTTGATTGAAACGACATATATAGATGAATTTAAATATTAATTTTTTATTTTATTATTCCTCTTGTATTATGTAGTTAATCAATATCGTATTACAATAATTCACTACACAGTATACAGTCCGACAGTAATTTTGCCACTTGATTCACTTCGCGTTGTATTTTCTTTCAAGAATATTTGAGGATATTTTGAAGATTATTTACTTCGTTGGTAGTTTTCCCCTTTATATAGCTTTAGTTTTTCACTTGATAATTAAAAATTCGTATCTCTATCACTTTTTACGTATCTGCGCGTGGGTTAGAGATGAGTTGGAGAATGATGTTGGATATCAACTTGAGAACTATGAATTTCTCCAAGGTTGGAGAAATATTTTTTTGGTGTTTATTGGGATATAATCAGCCTCATTGCGTAAGTCGTAAATTAGCATTGTCTACTGTCGTGCTGAAATAAGTAAACGACGAAAATTGTCGAAAACTATGCAGTGCTGCCAAGTTCTTCCGTTTTAATACACTAGTCGAGTGGACATTTTAGGCAATGACGCTAAATTTTCGATACGATTCGATTCTTGAAAAACGACTTGCGTTCGGCACGACTCTCGCAATGAGGCTGAATAAAATTTTACGGGAAATATTTCCGTAGAACATTTTAACCAATTAGCTCCCGCCAAAAATGGTAATTTTAACCCTTACTTCAAGAAATCCCGCAAAGAGAAAATTGATATATTCTAGAAAATTATTCTCCGGAAAATTTTACTAGGGGTCTTCTCAGGAAAAAGCTTCATGCCACCAACGTAAAAGCCTCTAAACATTTAAAATAAAAAATCAACAAAAAAAACTAGTTTAAAAAAAAATTTTAATTTGAGTTCGGAATAACAGTTCCTTCTTGGCAAAAATTTCTTGTCCCGATGCATCACATCGAAAAACATGTATTTTTTTTACTTGCATCCCTAAGACAAATGGAGCGCCACACACAGTGATAGCAAATTTAGTCAGAAAGAAGAAAGTTGAAGAGTTGATTTTTTGGAAATATAGATAAAATTCGATTTTTTCTAGAAAAATTCGATTTTATCCGAATTTTAGCAACACAAAGTTCGATTTCTAAAAACCGCCATTTTGGAGCTAAAATTCGAATATCGAAGCTTCGAATATCATATTTACCCATCCCTAATTAATAGCCCGAACACAATGATAACGACAATAATTCAATAATACAAGGTTCGATAAACTGACAGTTGTCTCTCTCGCACCGCTCCCTTAGCAGTGGCACCGTGTTGCTTCTTTGCAAATTTACAGCCGTATTCTGTTGTCCTCACAAAAATCACCATACTCACTATTGAGAGGTTTCTGACTATTGTGAGGTTATCCCTATGCTAGCGTAAATTTAAAAGCTCATAGGCTCACAATTGTCAGGAAATTTATGATGTACGAATGAGACCCTCACAAGAGAAAAACAGCCGATTTTTATTGAGCAATTGAATAATGTTTTGTTAATTTTCGTTCGCTATCAGTGTCTGTGTTAAGTTTTTTTTTTAACTAAAAGTATATTCAGTAATGGCGGAGTTACTGCTTGTTTTTGCGGCAGTTTCGGAAGAGTTAGAGCAGGCATAGGATTTCATTTCCATACAAACTTTTGCTCCAAGTTGTGGATTGCAAACTGTGTGAAGTACTGGAGCTACTCCTGCTTTGTTATTTCTTTTTAAATTCGCCTAGAAAATAAATAAAATCAGTAATTGTCAAAAAAATAAACAAATTGCAAAAATATTTACTTTCCCTGTTGTTCAGCATCCATCTTTTGTATTTATTTTATTTACGAAACCGCTGTTAGACAGCAAAATGCTTTTCACCTGGTGTGGTGATTTTGTTGAGCTTTTTTCTTGTGAGGTGTGGGCTAGAATAACCTCACAAAATAGACCTCACAAGAAATCTCACAAAGTTTTACTCACAACTCAGTTGTGAGGTTTTATTAGAATAGGGCTGTTACATGGAAACAGTGTAGCTTTGGTGTGAAATAAAAGTATAAGCTTTTGTGCAATATGTTTATTTGTATATGCATATGAAGCATATTTAACTGATGAAAACATAAGCATTGGATGTTTACATCAATCTCATAGTAGTCTTATTTTAATTCACGTAGATATATTAACATTACTTTCAACATTTCGTTTAAAATGCCAGATTTCCTGCAAATACATTAGAATTTACGAAAGGAATTTCAATACTAATTGCCTACTTTGCGTACTTTTCTACTACCATTTTCGCAACAAGGGATTGCATTCTTGCCCTATCTCTGTCCTTCGTAAATGCAACCTTTCGTAAGGGAGTGGCAAACCGCAGCTGTCAATAATTATCTAACCTTGTATTATTGAATCATGGATAACGACGAGCTATGGACCATAGCTGTCAAATTATTTTAACACGTACTCTTATGTAGATAATTATTTTGGCGCCGACCGGGCTACGCGACGACTGTGGTTGTGGCCAGATTAGATCTATTTCTATTTTTCTACCGACAGATAAGGTTCTTATTCTTCTTTTATGTCAAACTCGTACAAATTCATGATGTCGCCGACGCATTCAAAAAAATCATGCCACCATCGACAAAGCGTTTAGACAATGAAGATAACAAATTGTAAGCTGTGGCCCGTAGCTTGTCGTTTTTAATGTTTTCAGAACTTAAGGCGCATTTGACAAATCGGAGGAGAATCCCGGTCAAACACTAACATATTAGGTTTGTTCCACAAGCTACTTGTAGAAAAACTCGAGCAAAGTTCAAACTGTCAGCGTATAACAAATAAACTCTAAAAGTTACGTGTTGAACACGTATGTGTAACTCGAAGTGACTTCGAGTAGCTTGTGGAACAAACTTATTGTGTAACAACACGCAGAGATTGAGGTGTTGTCTTAAAACACCGAGGTCGCGGGTTCAAATTCCACCGCATGCAATCCTAACTATAGGTGCGTTCGTTTAAAATCTCCAGCAGAAACCAACCAACTGCCGAATTCCGGCGAAATGTCATCTGTTCTCTCACAAGAGAGAAATATCCAAAATAGTACGCGAACAGAAAATTTGCAGAAACTTGCAAGTTATACGAACAGCTGATATAATTTTTGTTTACATAGAAAAGTGTAAAATTTAAAACGTACGAAAAGTCATCGCAAAGTGTTATACTGACACAGTTTATTGATTAAACAAATAACTACTTGTTTCTTACAAGTTTAATTAGTCGCATTTTGTAATTTTTATCTTCCAAACCATCAAATTCAATTTTGTGATTTGCGTAAATGCCAACCAGCTATTTTTGATCAACTGTTTTCCAGTTGGCAAATTGCTGTTGGCAAAAATTTTTCCAGCAGAAACCAGCAGCTTCCCCTCAAAATGAAAAGTCAGTTTGCTCTCTCAATTTCCCCTACTTTGCAAGTTTTTTGCGTACTTGTAAGTTTTGGTTAAACATGAACAATTAACAGCTACGCGAACGCTACTTATATTACACATTTCTGCTCTTACGAGCCCAATTTATATCGGGAAGAATTGTTAATAACATTACCCCCGTTATGTGAGTTTATGACATTCGATACGATAGTAGGGTACTGGTACTCGATTCCAAAAAATATCGTTTTAAAACTATCGAGTAGAAAATATCGGTATCGAATGCCACAAGTATCGATATGGTATCGTATCGTATCGAAATTCGTGTCCCTACTAGCAGCTGTCAAAATGGATAAACATAAATTCGCGTCAAATATTTTCAATAGTCAAATACATCGATCAGCTGTTTACTTGCTAGTTTCTGCTAGTTTTGCGTTTGCTATTTCTTTATTTGGGAAATCTTTAGCTATTTGTACAACGATTTTGGGGTAGGGCGGAGGGGTAGGCCGTGGCCCCCCCAAACCCCCCTAAACGAAAGAGGATGAGCGCCGCTTTATGAAAAGTCACCCCTCACCACATTATAACCCTCACTAAGTAGAATTCTCCTTTCCGTTTTGCTAAAGAAGAGGGGATGAACACCTTTTGCAGAGATATTTCGTGGATATTTTTTTTTGACAGCTCAGCTCGAAAACTTCCAAAAAATACCATAATTCCAACCGACATTATTAATAAATTAGTGGGCAGATATAGTAAATTTTATTTTTGTAATAAAGCGTGAACTGTTGTCTTTATTTCGCTCTCTGTGAGCGTAATTCTCTCAATTTCCTCGTTGTTCTTCATCCTGATAATTATCTGCTAGAAAAGAAAAGAAACAAAGCCTATGACTCAATCTTTTGACGCAGGTTGAAAGCTTGTGTATTGGGACTTTTTTTTCGGGGGATTGGGATATTTTTCTTTTCGTTCAAAATGTCAAAAACTTGTATACGTCAATTAAGTTGCGAAATTGCAAAAAGAGAGCGTCGAAATTAAAAAAAGGGGCCGAAGCAAAAACACAAATTTAATACAATAATTGTCCTGATATTTATTTTTGGAAGTGAATATACAAATTCTTAGATCAAACAATTAAAAGTGTTGCACTTGCATGCAAATAGTTCGAAATGTAAGGTACAATTAAGGAAAAAATTAAAGCTTGACTCTTCGTATGTGCATATTTATTTTACGAACTTAAAATTGCTAGCTAAGAATTTGTTCGGACAACGTAAACAAAATTATGTAAATAAAGCTTAGGCTTATCAAATATCTACTCACAAATATCCATACATTTGTATATTTAATAGAAATCAAAGATTTACACCAAGATTTTGGCTGATTTTCCTAAGATATGGTGAGATAAAAAAGCTAACGTTTCCTAAAAGAATGCACAGACATGCATAATAATTAAGTACCTAATAGCCACATTTTTCTAATTTAGAAGTTGAAATTTTTGGTAAAATATATTATGTTGAAGCGGCATGTCGGCCATTCTGTATGTACGGAATGTAAAAGCTGCATATTCATAACAGCAAAATTCCTGTCCAGATGCAATCACGATTTGCAGGTTTTTGCAGGAAGTCGTTCCAGGTGACCACCTTCCATAAGGTTTATTAATGGAGAAACAACTGTTCCTGCAAATCGTGAATATCGTGAAGCATATGGAACGCAACTTAAGATAACTTATAGACATGATGGAAAATGCTTTTTACCATAACATTATTCGTTGCAGATCGAATTAAATGCTGGTTTGTGGAATTTATGTCTTCAGACAGCTGATGATAATTCCCAGCTAATAGCTGGAGCCGATTTTAATTATACTAAAGAGTCATAGCGTCGTTATCAAAATTGGGGTATAATCCTCGACTGGGGAAAGTGTTCTCCAAATTAATTTCCAAACATTTTCTATCGTAGATTCCATTAATTCGATGATATCGTTAGTTTTTCTCTGGTAATTTCTATAAAAATCATCGCCGATGATATCGCTATCTTTTCCAATACTCACCCTCTATCTGGAAGAACGGTTCCATCTAGACTTCAAAGTCTTTATGATACGAAACTTGCACGATAAAGTCAGAAGTGTTACAAAAAAACATAAACTTGCGAAAGATGTTAAATACATTCATACATATTTGCGTTTCCATCGGAAGAAGTATACCGCGAAAAAATAAGAGTCATAGAGCAAATTGGTCTGTTTTTAACCGACTTCGCACAGAGAACAGAGAAATCGATTAATCGGTGACTGTCTGTCCGTCCATCCGTCCGTCTTTGCACACTATAACACGAGTAAAAACTAAGATATCTTAACGAAACTTGGTACTTTTACTTCTTTTAGGCGTAGGACGGATATTATTGAAAATGGGCAAAATCGGACAATAACCACGCCTACCTCCCATATAACGGTAGTTTTCAGAAATAAGAAATTTATATTTTAGGAACTACTGAAGATTATTCACTCAAAATTAATACCTATTTACAAAAAATTTCAGACGAAAAATAAGATTATAAATAATAAATTTTTGGAAAATGGGCGTAGCCACGTCCACTTATGATCAGATATATGTATATCGGTAACCGTTATACCAATTTGTACCTAATTCAGTATGGTTATTGTGCTTGCCACATTAAAGCAAAACGTTGAAAATTATTGAAATCGGATTAAAATTACGGTCACTTTTCTTCAACGGTAAATTTCAGAAATGCTTGAAACTTCGATATTTCTGAATTCAGGCACGCTAATTTACTCATAATTGATACTCGCTTGAAAAGAAGTCACATTATTATGGAATTTTGGCAAATGGGTGTGATACCGCTCAATTATGACTATAGAAGTTTATGTCATTATTTCTAACTGAACGTTCTATCGAAGATGTTTAAAATAGGGGTAAAACCACCCCTGCTTACCATGTAGCGGTAGTTTTCGAAAAGGCAAAAAACATATATTTAATACTTGCGCCGTGTATTTAATGTTCGGCTCTGCCAGAACTTGGACTTTTTATTTTATTTTATTTTTTTTATTGCACCGCATAACTTTGACCCTTCCTAACCGATTTCTATAATTCTTTTTTTAAAGAAAAGGTGTTACCTCACAGTTAACAGATCATGAGTCGGTTTTGTTTTTTGCTTAAAAATTACTTGTTTACATTATATACTGCTTATGTAGGCAGGACACTTTTTTGCAAAAAATTATCTCGCTAGGTGGCGCCAGGGTCTAGGTATTTTGAAAACCTGTATTTATGGTCCGATTTGGTTAAAATTTGGCGTATGTAGTTAAAACATAATGAGTCATAGAGTTCCAAAAAAGTGACCTTGAATTGGCGCTGAAGTCAAAATATAAAGTATATGGGTGTTTCCAGCGGAAGGTCCACCACGACAAAAAAAATAAAAGTTTTATATCTAACGTATTTACGTGCCGTGGCTATGTAAGTAGAATCATGTTTGCATAAAATGGTCTTCCTAGGTGGTGCCAAGGTCGAGATATTTCGAAAAACCGTATTTATGGTCCGATTTGGTTCGAATTTGGCGTATGTGGATGAAACATAATAAATCACAGATTTCTAATAAATTGACCCTGAATTGGCGCTGAAGTCAAAATATTAAATATATTCTACATAAAATACATGTTTTATTTGCGTTGAAGATTCATTTAAAAGCAATATTAACAAAAATATAACGATGGAAATTTATGTCACGTGACGCCACGTCACGTCACGTTTCACACTTGGGGTTGTAAAAGAGAATTGAAACAATTTGCATTAATTCAAAAAACTCTAAAAACAACTAGAATTGCTCCAAATCATATTAAAATAAGTTTCATGAAAATAGCCATCCACAATTCGCAGAGTTTTGCGATTTTGTAAGAAAAAAAATCAACTTCCATTTTTTGTCACGTAACGACACTCTCTTTAAATACTTATATTTCAGGACCAAGCAGTTCGATTGATTTAATTTTTCGGTTAAATATAGAGCTAATTATGTGCTATACAACGGCCCAAAAAAGTTAAAGAAAACAAATGGTATTCCTTTTTTGTATCACATTGAAATCGTACGACTGTCACGTGCGCCACCATGGGAATGCCCATATAACATTCATCTTTTATTTGCGTTAAAAAATCGTTTAAAAGTAATCTTAACAAAAATATCACGATGGAAAAAATGTTCCAAGGGACTTGTTGTTGCAACATACAAATTCCCTAAAGACTTTTTGGGGAGTGTTGTTGGAGTGACAGTCCTTGGCCAGCCCTTTTTAAGAGACATCATTGCACAACATTCTAAAGTAGCTGTTAGACGTGGCAAGCGCAAGTCCTTTTCAAAAGTCTGTCAAACTCAAGAATTTCCAAGAGAGATTGCAGGAGCAGTTACACCTTGCATGTAAAGTGACTTTTGAAAGCACTTTATTTCTGAAAATCAAACTTTACGATCTACTTTTTGTCGGTTTACACTGTGAATGCAGACAAGCCCACTTTCGACTATGTTACCAGATATTTTTATGCTTATAAAAAAATTAATGACCTGAAAAATTTGCTAAACCTACTAAAATGTCCACAAAACCGTCACAAAATATATAAGACATTAATACTTAAATACTCCATATCAGTAGAATAAATTAATTACACATACTTTATTCAACATTTTTATAATTTTATTTATTTCTCGAAAGGGAGTTGCATAATTTCAGTTGCAGTTACACATTGCCATTTTTAATTTCGAAAGTGATTTCTGCAAATCTGTAAAAAGGACTTTCTGGCAGTTTAAAATTTCACGTTTTTCAAGTTTGGCGCCTCGACCGAGTAGTTATAGCAAACACATTAAAAATTACTAACCTTTCCATTTTTTATTTACCTAAATCACCTAATTTACTCACCTAAATTGTTTCTTGACATCCGCATTCGCATCCGCATCCGCGGATCCGCGCATTCGCAACATCCCTAGTACGTATGTACATATGTATATACTTCTGTATATATGATTTTGTAAAAATATACTTATACACCTACACCATAACTTGGTTGCTCATTAACTAACTTGCATGAAATTCAGCTTCGTTGCATCAGGCTTTCCAAGAAACGGTGTTCATATACATATTTAAGTGTTGTAGCTTAATATGATCACATTCAGTCTGTAACCGACGGCACAATGAATAGTACTTCAATACTTAACACAAATTTGTCGATAAATTTCGAAGTTGGGTGATTTATAATCGTGGTCAAATTTATAAAAATATGCATATACATACATTTGTATGTTTATTCGTATATATTGACATAATTCAATGTGCTTACATGAATACATATACCGCACGTTTTATAATACATACATAGAAGTAATTAAAAAATAAGAACTTTGGAGATTTTTATTATCAATTAATAAGCTTGATAAGGATAATATTCAGTCTAACAGACAACTAAACTTCCCAAAAATGGTGAAGTTATGTGTCTTTCCATCAGTCTTTTTGTATATGTACCAACTTTATAAATTGATTAAACTTGATTACATTTACCACCATCGGCGTAGCCAGAATGAAATTTAGGGGGGGCTCGACCCTATTAAGCTGGCATTTCAGGGTACTATTTTATATATATATAAGGAAAATTTCAAAGTTAGGGGGAGGGTCGAGCACCCCCCCGCCCCTACCTGGCTACGCCCATGTTTACCACTATATTACATATACGATATTTACATCTATTTATAGATAAACTGTTGGGGAAGCAGAAGAACAAGTTATTTGCAGGGAAATGACTCTGGATGCGTCAAATGATCAGAAATTTTTCAGAAAAAAATAAAGGTCGAGTAAAAAAAAATATGAGTGAGAGCACCCATTTGTCGCCAGTAGATGCACACAGTGCAGTCGGCTTGACATTAGCAGATGCTGTTGATTTTGATCAACTCCACAGTCCTAAAGTTGATTATTCAAGTATTTGTGGCACGAAAGTGTTAGTTAGTCCTACAGAAGAGCAGTTTGACTTGCTGAAACGGAGGCTAGAAGAGCGTATAGTTGATTGCCGCGGGGAAACCATCTATGAGATTGGTATAGGCGAAGGTAAACTTATCTTAACGTCATCTATCGATTATGAATAACTCCATCTCACACTCAGATGGCAGTGATAATGGATTGGATGAGGAAGAATATCGCGCATCAGTGGCGACGTTGCAGTCCCTCGCCGCAACAATTGATGCGGATGTAGTATTGTTACGACAGCGCAAAGTTGGAAAAGGTTTGGCTGGCCAGTATTTGGTAAGAAAACGAGTCGATACCTCTGATTTTATGGAGATACGGTAAGTCATAGAACCAACTGAATTCGAATTCAAGTTCGTTAGAAGCAATAGCTGCGCAGTTATGAATTTCCAGTTCTTTCCTTTCTGAACAGTGTGGCTGTGGTCGGCAATGTTGATGCAGGCAAATCTACGCTTCTTGGGGTACTTACACATGGCGAGTTGGATAACGGACGAGGCCATGCTCGACAACGCTTATTTCGACACAAACATGAAATGGAAACTGGACGCACCAGCTCTGTGGGGAATGACATATTAGGTGTGTTATACTAATTAAATCTTCACAAGGGAGTCACTTTTTACTACAACATTTTTTCTCCAGGTTTCGATAGTGTTGGGAATGTTGTTAATAAACCTGATCATGGCACTCTAGATTGGGTTAAGATTTGCGAAAAGTCCGCTAAGGTGATTACATTCATTGATCTGGCAGGACACGAACGCTATTTGAAAACAACAGTATTTGGTATGACAGGGCATGCCCCCGACTTCGGAATGCTTATGGTATTAAAATTTATCAATGATTATACATAAACTCCTCTTAATGAAATAATACATATATTTTAGATAGGTGCCAATGCTGGAATCGTTGGTATGACAAAAGAGCATTTAGGATTGGCGTTAGCATTGTCTGTACCAGTGTTTGTAGTCGTTACTAAAATTGATATGTGTCCACCTAATGTGTTACAAGACAATTTAAAACTACTTTTCAAAATATTAAAGTCACAAGGTTGTCGCAAAGTACCTGTAATGGTAAAAAACGCTGATGATGTGGTTTTAAGTGCCACCAATTTTGTTTCGCAGCGTTTGTGCCCGATTTTCCAAGTTTCTAATGTTACTGGCGATAATTTGGAGCTACTAAAAATGTTTTTAAATTTGTTGACGACACGAATGACAGGACAAGACAACTTACCGGCAGAGTTTCAAATTGATGACACCTACTCAGTACCTGGCGTGGGCACAGTTGTTTCTGGAACCTGTCTACAAGGCCTCATAAAATTAAATGATACACTAATGCTGGGCCCGGATGCTCTGGGCAGCTTTATACCAATCGCAGTAAAGAGCATTCATCGCAAACGTATGAACGTCAAAGAAGTTCGAGGCGGTCAAACCGCCAGTTTTGCTTTAAAAAAGATTAAACGATCTCAAATACGTAAAGGAATGGTAACCAATCAAAGGAATGTCAGACTATTTGTGTCATTCTAATTACACATTATTTTAGGTAATGGTTAGTCCAGATTTAAAACCGCAAGCTTGCTGGGAATTCGAAGGCGAAATTTTGGTGCTTCATCACCCAACAACCATATCTTCTCGATATCAAGCCATGGTACACTGTGGAAGTATTCGACAAACGGCGTCTATTATCAATATGTCGAAAGATTGTCTACGGACTGGCGATAAGGCGCATGTAAAATTTCGTTTCATTAAGCACCCAGAATATATTCGAGTGGGACAAAGAATGGTATTCCGAGAGGGTCGTACTAAAGCGGTTGGAAATGTCCTGAAACCTATTACAAGTTCGATTGCTGTACAGCATCGCGCGAAACCGAATAAAATGCAGGCGCGAGGTCAAAATCATGGCCAAGGACATTCACATGTACCTCTACAAAACCAAAATCAAAATCCCAATGTGCAGGCAGCTGTTTTTCAAAATGGAAAACTAGTACAACTGGCCGATATGGATGGGATGAAGCAGAATTTGGACGGAGTTCTTGAAGGTTGTGTCGATAAACGCGACGTACGGGGAAGCAAACATCAAAAACGCGGGAGTTCTCATAATACTAGTACAGCATCAGCGGGTGGAGTAAGCATTGGAGGCTCTTTAAATGACTTACAGGCTCAAACAAATAGCTCACATATCGCTGTAAAAAAGTAATGTGGTTTTAACTTTTGTTTGTATCCAGGATATTTTTAATTTCTTTAAAGTGAATTGGTTTTTCTTTTTGTTTAAACAAACAAAACTGTATTAAATTAATATAAACCAACTATGGTTAATTATGCAAATAAATTTTGCCAAAGTTTTATTGTTTGTAGTTTTCGTAAAACAGCTAATCATAATTGACGGAACACAGCTGTGTACCCCAAATAAGTACCATAGACGGGGCGTCAGACTCGAGAGCCATCTGTGTACGCAGTGCTAACCACTGCACCACATCAGTTGCCGTGTAAACGATAGTTCGAGCACTTATTGATATAAATCGTCTTTTAAAGTACAAAACCGCGTGACTGACATTTTTTACCAAAAATTGGATGTGCTCACACAAGTTCTTGGCTCAATCCCTATCCATTCGTCCTGAAATATACCAGTCAGAATTCTTTATTGCTTTATAAAAAAGAACCATTTTGAAATATGACTGTTTTTACTCTCTAGAAAATAATGTATATAACCTCACATACGCGGTTTTGTATTTTGTTCATAGGCGGTTTGGTACTTTAAACGACGATATGTATGTACTTATCGTCGTTTAAAGTACAAAACCGCGTATCAAGAAAATGTAAAACCTCGTTTGTGAGGATGCCAAGACTTTGGAGGTGAGAGTAAAGCTAGTCATATTTAAAAACAGTTCTTCTTTTACCCCAAATTCTCTTCTTATGTCTAAGAATCGTTCTTTTTAACCGCCTTCCAAAAAAGGAAGAGGTTATCAGTTCGTCGGAATATTTTTTTTTTTTTTTTATGTATGTTACCGCATAACTTTGGACCACGTCAACCGATTTTTGCATCAGAAAGGTAGTGTCTCAGAGGTGGTCCCACACTAATCTGGTTAAGATCCGATCAGTGGATCGTGATATATATATATATATATATATTTCTTTTTTATGAGGGTTTAAGTCGGTTTTTTTTTGCTAAAAATTACTTGTAGTATAAATGGATAAGGGCTTTCGGTGAGCAAATACCTTTTTTGGCACAAATGTCAGTTACGAGGTTTTACGGAGCCACGATACGCGGTTTTGTACTTTAAACGACGTTATGTATATCTTAACGAAATTTGGTATAAAGGTTGCTCTTTATTCTAGATAGATTGGTATTGGAAATAGCCGAAATCGGAGGGTAACCACGCCCACGTCCCATATAACGTTGGCCCCTATTATGATTTGCATTCGATTTTCGACTGTGGTCGAAAGTGCTGAGCGAACGAATTTGCATTTGGTATTATGGCACTCATTCGATGAAGAATAGCGCTATTGTGAATTTCGCTCGTTTAGGTTGTTCACAATAGTATATTTTTCACCGCTGAGAAGCTTTGTTTACAAATCGAGCAAACTAAATAGTGTGCTTATACACATGAACCAACGACTACAGATCACCTAATCAGCCATCGTTGTATTTGTAATCGATTTTCAGAAAAAAGTTTTCGTAGCGTTTTTGACGTTTTTCGGGTTTGTTTACATCGTCTTCTACCTCTTCGTAGTGATTTTTTAGCGATTGAATGTGTTTTCTGCAGCGATTTTAATTATAAATTTTGGTTTATTACATATTTATGATATAAAATAAAGTGCTGTGTGGTCGGAACAAGTTTGTGCGTATGTTTGGTTTGCCAAAAGGCGTAAATTTGCGTGAAAAGTGGGTGCACGTTTGTGGCCAGAACGGTGGCATTGAAAAATCGACCCGTGGTAATGATATGCGATTGTAAAACACTTTCAATCATGAAAACCATATTTTATGAACTTTTTTTGCTAATTGTCATCAAGTTTCACTTTGTATATTTTATAATAAATACCGATTTAATCGCACTCAATCACCGCGCCTTTTTCGTTTTCTTTGTTTGTTTTCATTCTTAGGCAGATGTCAAAAACACTCAGAAATATACTTTTTTCTTGCTTCTTTGATTAGGTGATCTTGTATTTTTGGTTCATGGCTTATACATATTTATGTAAATTTGTTCTAATTAAAATGAAGTAAAAAAGAAAGCAAGTTTATAAAAACGTGGTAAAATGAGTACAACGAGTTCTGGTTCAACGATTCGTCAGAGGATGAGAGCTTAGTAAACTGGCCAGGAGTAGCAAATGTTTAAGAGAGTTTAAGTTTATTAGTCTTTCGAATATATTTTGATATAAAATATATTTAAGAAATTTGTCTACAGATTCATTAAAAAGTTCCGACCATCTAAAGAGGCGTTTGTGAGCCAAATCTATTTAAAATATTTTAAAACTATCAACAGCGCTACGATTTTGTTCTCAGAGATCGTGC
The DNA here is from genome assembly GCF_013731165.1 of Rhagoletis pomonella. NCBI lineage: Eukaryota > Metazoa > Arthropoda > Insecta > Diptera > Tephritidae > Rhagoletis > Rhagoletis pomonella. The sequence continues at coordinate 15,451,237 of NW_023458561.1, read as the reverse complement.
CAACAGAGTATTGAGATTTTCTTTCATAAGTAAAACCAGCCTTTCGAGCTTGTGTTTAGTATTCAAGATGTTAGAACTGCATGAAATTAATAAAAATTGTTTAAAATTAATGTCTAGCCGCCAAAATGTAAGAAAACATATACAAAATCATACATTTTTCACAATTTTCTAACACTTCGCTACACCATCGAAAGCAAAATTCTGTTCGACAGAAAATTCGATACTCAACGAAAATTTCGACACGCTTGCATAGCTCATAATACGAATTCCACTTTCGATCTTCGATAGCCAGCGAAGATCGAAAATCGAATGCAGCTCATAATAAGGGCCGTTATATCCGGAAAAAATCAAAAACTACGATTCGTTTTCTGGTGTTCTTGCTGTCGGACAGCATTTTGAAGCTGTTTGCACTCACGTATTTCTTATTGCCCTTCCCTATTCAGTTCCTTGTAACGATCCCATATACGTAGCTCGAGTTCCGCCCAGGCTGTGTGCTGCGTTCGTAGCTACGCGAGTTCAATAATAGTATTTTTGTAGATTTCATCATAAATCGGACTACGATGGATTGATTCTGTGATAGCCGTGAATACTTTCGCGCGATCTTTTGCAGATCTCTTCAGCCGGGACAGTCATTTCTGTTATAAATGGGTTAGGATGGGTTTCCAGTCTTAGATTATAAGAGTGAGCTTGCTTTTTGTTTTCTTCTGCAACTGTTAGGAGGTTAGGATCACGGTGCAGTTGCCCGTTTGTAACATAATAAGGCGCATTTACAATCAGGTGAATTCCGGCAGCAGAATATTTTTTTGGTCAACGGCAGAGTAAATATTTTCAACAAGCCTGTGGACTTGTTCAATTAAGCGGTGTTTTTTCATGAAGCCAAAATATTTTATTGGGAATAAGTTTTCGCTTTTCTATGATTGGAATCAACATTTTATGAAGAACTTCCATGATTTTGGAAATTATGTGTAGTACGCTACTTTGTCGATAGGATTTTACCTTATCAGCACTTTTTCTGAGTTTGAGAATCATTTTTATATAATTAAAATTAAAAATGGATATTTTCTGGGCCTGTTTATTATACTTATTTCATATTTTACAGTTTTTATCATACAGATTAATATTTATTATCCAACAAAATAATCTTTTCAAAAAGGTTTTTTCTTTATTTCATCCTTTAGTCCTTCTATTTCTTTCTTGATGTTATTTTTAAAAAGAGCCATAAAAGATCTGTAATTAAAGGATTTTTTTAATTTTTTTCCGTACCATTCTTAAAAAAAAAAAAACTCACTTAAAGCGCTGGGGCGTCATCTCATGTAAACCACGCTCCTGAGCAATATTCTTTGTACGATACATGATGGATACAACCATTTGAGCAGCGCGCCGCATGGGATAACTTTCAGCCATGCGCTGTATTAGCTGTTCATTGTTAGCCAAATACCGTAGCAAGAATCGAAATACCATTTTGCATTTATATTAGTTCCACCTTATATTTTACTGTTATTTTAAAGCGTGGTATCTTTATATTTACGGATAAGCTGTTGTTTTAATTTAAGCTGGTTCCGTAGCAGTTCCAACCTTTGAAGTTGCTCTTCTTTATTGTAGTCTATTCCTGGCAATTGCTTTACCTCGACTCTAGCAATCTCAAACCGCTTCTGCAATTCCAATATCTATTGTGGACCTGTAGTTATTGCTGTAAATTTTAGTACCAATATATGACTCACTTTTTGACTACACTCTTGTGACTCCCGTTGTTTAGCAGCGTTATCAAGAGGATCTTTTTCCACACTATCGCGATAATAAGAAAAATTACGTTACATAATTAAGGTATTTGTTGTCATGTACAGACACAATCATACAACAAATACTGATCAAAATAAAACAAAAAATGCCATTTAATCAATCAGGTCTTAACGATGTTAATGGACTCACCAGCGAATAATTTCGTATACGACAGGTAAAATCGCTGTCAAATTTGTGTTTGCGCCTGATGACGGCGATGGTGTATTAGAAACTGTTTCTGGAGCCGCACTATTGGTGGTATTCGTTTGCACAAGTCCGTCAGGTGTTAAAATCGGCTTTTTATCCACAGGCTGTCCTCCAGGAGACAATTCCATCATTTCAGATCTATTAGTACTTTATTAACTTGCATTTCTAGGATAAGTAGCACTGTCAATCACAGTATACCAGTAGAAAAGGTTTTTGTTGTTGTGGCTGTTAATTTGGTCCCCATAAACGACTTGAGGGTTGCCAGCAACTGTTTTGCCGCATTCAGGGTGCTGTGCAGCAAAATAATGTGGTGAAAAATTTTAACACGGATAAATGGCGAGAGAAATATTGTTGTGCGCTTTATAAGTAAATACGACCATAATAAAATCTTTTATACTTCAATACAACTAATTAGCGCTATTTTTACAATTCGAAATGATCTTAAAAATATTTGTAGTGAAATATGTACTTTATGAGTTAAATGGAAACTATCTTATATGCAAAAATATATTCCGATTTACTTCAAAAAAATTATGTAAAATGTTTTATATATGGATCTAGTTTTAATAATAATATCTAGTACTTTCATCTACATTGCTTTTATTGTAAGTTTTCACGAGTAGTTGCAGTTTTCTGCAATTGTCTCTGGCCGACTATACATGCTAAAGCTGAATAATTTCACAATTTCTACCCTATTAAACGTTTATATTTTAATAAAATGTGATCAATTACTTAAAAATATATAGTTTACGATCAAACTATAGTACTGAATGCTTGAGAGACAATTATTTAAATCAAATGATCAATAGTGAACGCACTCGGAGCGAATTTTGGAACACTGAGTGTATTATGCATATTAACAGTAAATTATTTCTAACTTTCTACCCTATTAAACTTTTATATTTTAATAAAATGTGACCAATTACTTAAAAATATATAGTTTACGATCAAACTATAGTACTGAATGCTTGAGAGACAATTATTTAAATCAAATGATCAATAGTGAACGCACTCGGGGCGAATTTTGGAACACGGAGCGAATTATGCATATTAACACTAAATAATTTCTAACTTTCTACCGTATTATACGTTTATATTTCAATCTAATATGATTAATTACTGAAAAATATATAAACTCCGATCAAACTTCACTACTGAATGCTTGACAAACAATATTTGAATCAAAAGATCAATAGTGAACGCACTCGGAGCGAATTTTGGAACACGATATAAAATATTGATGTTAAGACTAAGTAATTTCTCATAAGCTTATGTTTTAATATAATATAATTCATTACTGAAGAATATATTAACTCCGATCAAACTATAGTATTAATTGTTTGACAAACTATTTAAATCAAATGATCAACAGGTAGCGCGCTCGGAATTTTGGAACACTTCATAAAATATTTACAGAGGAAGTACATTATTTGGTAGAGATCAAAATGTATTTAACAAAGTGTGATTGAATTTGACATTGCTCTCAGAAGAACCATCCTATAAAGTCAAATTGAAAAAAATTTGTATGAATTTTAATCGTTTGTTTATATTTTTTTACATAATAGTATCTTAAAAGAGAGCCGCACTGAATTGTCAATAACACCTTGGGCCGTATGCATAAAAACTAAGCAATTACTTTTTCTCAGATTTTCATACCTTTCACTTAAATTTATTTGAAAAAATTGAGTGAAAGGTCTGAAATTTTAAGAAAAAGCATTTGCTTAGGTTTTATGCATACGGCCCCTTGTTTAATACACCCATGATACAAATATTTAAAGGTAAAACCGCTTGCACAATTCGTCGGCCATCATTTACTTTTTGAAGTTTGTCTATTATATAAAATTGAAATTTTGAGAGCAACTCAAATGCCAAATAAAGGTAAAACAAAAAACAAATAGATGAAAATATTGAAATGTTCATTTATTTGACACTTATAATGAGAATGTATTTGTGAGATTGGAAATTTGAAAACATTTTTGTAATGTTACCAAACTTTAAAAATGTTCAGGCTGCCTTTCAACGGTTTTACCTTCAGATTTTTGTATCATGAATACACCTTAGTCGAGATATCACGAACATGTTTTCCTTTATTTATTTTTGCTTAAAATCCTTATATATGTATCTTGATTTTTTTCTGTAGAATATGTATTAATTTTTTTTTAACGATTTAAAAAAAGGGAGGAGTACGTAACCAGAACGACCTGAATGCGCATTGAAATCGGTTGTATTTTTTGCTAAAAATTATTTGTTATTATTGAGATACAGTTTCGCTACTATTTAGAGATTTCTCGACATACTTTTTCATATTACTGTTATTGATTATTTTTCTTATTAGTCATTTATATGTTTAGGACTTACTGTGGGTGCTTTAAGAATTCATTTTGTAAATATGTATGTACATATAAAAAACAATTGCGATATTTTATTTTAAATTATAAATTTTATTCATGCAATTTTTTATGTTTAATAGTTTTGAGGGCATTTTTTGGTTCTGTTGATTCTTTTATTGCATGCCTTAAACTTTTTTACTTTAAGTTATAATGTTGAAGATATGCCTTCTGCCTTTGTCAAGCACTTTAGCTAGGTGCGAGAAATTTAGCATATGCGCGTAAGAGCATAGAGTAGGTATACGGCTGTGCTGCCGCGATTCTCCAACATCTTGTCAAAGGAGAAAACATATTGGTGGCGGAATCCACCGTAGCCCAATTTTTCTTAAAATCTAAGAAAAAGCGATCACTGAATCTGAACTGCTATGAACGTGTGCATTCAAAGCAAGTGCTGCGTTCGTAGCTATTCGACCTTAATAGCATTTTCGTAGATTTCACGAAAAATCGGACTACGATGGATTCTATGATAGCCTTGATTAGTTCGTGCGATTATGACTTATGGATCGATTATGGATGGGAACGGAACCTCAGTTGGGTTGCCGATGGACAGCGCCACTGAAATGAAAATGTTTTTTATTATGAATAGCAATAATTAAGTTTCATAAAGTTCAAGGTGGTACAATTTAAAAAAAAAGTTGAAAAAAGAAATAAAGTATCTCAATCAAAAATTCCCGGCAGCCACAAAAACGCACTTGTCAATATAGCAACTTAGTTGCCAGCTAGCAACTAGCAACTGATGCCATCGGTAATACCATTTCAGCCACTGGCCAACCAACTGAAGTTCGGTTGTCCTCCGTAATCGACCCATAAAATCGGAATCGAATATGCATACACGTTCTGCTGAACGATAAATATTTTTTAAATTTGTGCTCTGTCCGCTAACGAATTCCAGCCATGTGTGAAATATCGTATGTCAACCGTCCGTATGACTTAACGATTGTCAAAGGCATGCCAGAAGATGTTTCATCATATGTTTTCGGCCATCGTCTTCTTCGAGTAAGGCCCTTATTATGGGCTACATTCGATTTTCGATCTTCGCTGGCTATCGAAGATCGAAAGTGAAATTCGTATTATGAGCTATGCAAGCGTGTCGAAATTTTCGTTGAGTATCGAATTTTCTGTCGAACAGAATTTTGCTTTATATGGTGTAGCAAAGTGTTAGAAAATTGTGAAAAATTTATGATTTTGTATATGTTTTCTTAATTTTTGGCGGCTAGACACTAATTTTAAACAATTTTTATTAACATGCAGTTCTAACATCGTGAATACTAAACACAAGCTCGAAAAGCTGGTTTTACTTGTGAAAGAAAATCCCAATACTCGGCGCGATCTCTGAGAACAAAATCGTAGCGCTGTTGATAGTTTTAAAATATTTTAAATAGATTTGGCTCACAAACGCTTCTTTAGATGGTCGGAACTTTTTAATGAATCTGTAGACAAATTTCTTAAATATATTTTATATCAAAATATATTCGAAAGACTAATAAACTTAAACTCTCTTAAACACTTGCTACTCCTGGCCAGTTTACTTAGCTCTCATCCTCCGACGAATCGTTGAACTAGAACTCGTTGTACTCATTTTGCTTTCTTTTTTACTTCATTTTAATTAGAACAAATTTACATAAATATGAAGCACACTATTTGGTTTGCTCGATTTATAAACAAAGCTTCTCAGCGGTGAAAAATATACTATTGTGAACAACCTAAACGAGCGAAATTCACAATAGCGCTATTCTTCATCGAATGAGCGCCATAATACCAAATGAAAATTCGTTCGCTCAGCACTTTCGAACACAGTCGAAAATCGAATGCAACTCATAATAGGTATCATATGTAAGTTCATCGATACCAAAAACTTTACAACCTATATTTGCCAGCAGCCCTTAGTGTTTTTGCCAATGACATGGTACTATTGCACTGTTAATAACCAAATTAAGCCGCAGTTGCATTCACACGTGATATAATAGCTAGTGTCGGCAAGCTGTGGGAATGCCCAGGAGATGGCGTTTGTTCAGTTATCGAAATCATTACACCGACGGCGGTGGGCAGCTCTGCAGGAACATATTTACCACAGCAGTGGTTGCGGCGTTTTGTTCTGCAACAATAGCCTACAATGATGACTATAATGTCGACGAACAAAGATATAAAATTTAAAATGACTAACCTTATGCCCGGCCGATATGGGAGACCACCCTTGGTCACGACCAGAACGCATTTACCAAGAGGAAAAACCGCAGGGATTGCAGTAGTTCTTGCAATCACCGTTGATGATGCTGTGCTTGTAATTAATAGTCTGAAAATACAAAAAAAATGCATTAATTAAATCTTATACACATCAAATAAATAAATTTCAATAATTTGTTTACCATTTCACGCATTTTGCTTACGCTCTGGCATTTTGACACTTCAGATTTTAGTCCAAAAAGATAAGGAATGAACCTAGTATAGACAGTAACCAAACTTTTTGGGTTGTTGTTGTAGTAGTCGTTGTTGTTGTAGTTATATTCACTCCTGAGGAAGGCACGGGGTTGGTTGCTGCTATTTAATGGCCTTCCTCAGACTTTTTCTTAGATTTCAGGGTTGTGTGCTGCATTATTATTAGATAAATAAATTTAAGCATTTGACAAATCGTGAATTTATTAAACGAAAATTATAAATGGTGTTGAAAACCCAAACAAACGCTCGTGCGAAATCTCTATTTTTGTTATTGTTAAAATTTATACATGGCGTATTGATGGTAATACAAGCAATTTATTCTTTTGTGGACTTTATGTTACTTGAGAATTTAGACAACGTGCGAGCTGCCAGGTTTTGTTATCAATATAATTAACACAAGCTTTTCCGCGTGGTTGCCTTTCAATAAATAGAATAAACAAATATTCGCAAATAAATTGGATTTATTTTATAACTAACAACTAACGTACGCTTTTTGTTCTTTTCTCCATTTTGATTTTGACTCTTTATTACCGCCAACAACTTTATGTGTATACAAGCTGTCAAAATTTTGCGTAGTCCCATGAGCAAGTTAAAAACTTTGGCATTCGTATTCACAACGAGAAATCTCGAAATTTTTGTTTGGTCTTTCCAAATTTTCTCTTTTTTTATCAGTTGGCCAAGGCCCTCAGTGGCAGCGCTTCGAGCGTTGAGATAGTAATTTCATGTCAATTAGTAGAATAGCCCATGCTGAAAAAACTTTTTTTTATGGCGAGAAAAATTTACATTTCTGCTGTGCCATTAGTAACTTTTTACTGCTGGAAATTTTTGACAGTTGCTCTGGTGCAAAAGAAGTTGAGCAATTAAAATCAGAAATTATTCAAAAAAGACTTGTCTCTGCTGACATTTATTCTTCTAGAACTAAAAGCCATGCATTTATTATACGCCTTAGTAATAAAATTAGAACAAAAAAACTCTTCAAAACCGTCAGGCCGGGTTGAAAATTTTCATTCACCTCATAGTTAACAAAAATTTACCATCCGTAGTACTTTTCTATCAATTCGCAAATGCCGTTTGCATAAAAAAGGTTATGAAATGGGTTTTATTTAAATCGTTTAGAAAGTGAGTCATTTATGTATACCATTTTATGTGGAATTATTCAATAAATTTCATTTTACACTATACTTTTTGAAACTATTTGGAGTTAATTATTTTTGTTTCATAAAAGCAACCCTGCGTGGTTGGAAGGCGTATGTACCAATAATTTCATCCCTAGCATATTCATCCCCGAGGAAGGCAGTCGCCAAATTCACCGAAGGTTGTTTACTGGTTATATTTGGGGTGTTCACAGTTCGTTCCAAATAATGTCTGAAAATGTAGACGTCTACATTTTAAGACGTTTTCTAACCGTAAAACCTGTGGTGTTGTTGTTTCCCATACAAAATTGGAAAACGACGCCGTCTACATTTTGTCACACTCAAAGGTATGTTTTTTACGCGTCTACATTTTGCAACCTCGCAGCAGGGTTGCATTATGGCAATACTAATCACATTTGTTTTATTTATTGGGCACGTTTTTTGTATTTGCATTTAATTTGAGCGCAATTTCTGATGAAACGAAACAAATCAAGGAAAAGAAATAACAAATATTAGGAATTGGTAATTAAGTTAAATAATTACAATTTTTCAGAAACAAAATCGAAAGGCGATATATAAAAAATGCACGCAAAGAGGAAACGTCTGGCAACACCAGCAAAGTTTTGAGACGATTTTGCGACGACTGCTAGAAAGGGGTGCTCACAGTTTGATGCTAAAGATGTCTCAAAATGTAGACGTCTACATTTTCAGACACAATTTGGAACGAACTGTGAACACCCCAATTGTGGTAGCACTGTCAGTTTTATGCTAAATTAGTAATGGGAATGCATGTGAAGTAATCGCTCCGATAAGTTTTAACCTTTGCGTTTCTGCTTCCATGTAATTGAATATCTGCACAAGCGATTGTTTATATCACGGTCGCGTTGCCTCGAACTTGAAAAAATCATCAATTACCAAGCAGAAAAAGTATTAAAAAGTATCAAAAGCATTTACAACTGTTATTTTGGGAAAATTTTAGTAGACGGACGGCAAATTCTAGAAAACATGAGGATGAGGGGCTACAGAGCAACTTGAGGAGATAACCGTCTTCATGTGTCGGCATGGTATATTGATAGCTGCGGTCCAAGAGACGAAGTTGCACAGCAATTCAACTTTGTTGAATTGCGCCGGGTACAACGTGCACCGTCGAGATCGCGAGCGAGATAATGCTGGTGGCTTAGCGTTCATCACGCACCACACCGTGCAGTATCGTCTTATCGAAGCAGACATCGACCGCAGGGAATGTCAGGCGATGTTGAGCTCGAAATATTTAACATGTACATACCCCCTGTCACCTGCTGCCCGGCAGGATATCACCCTGATATAGGTGCGCTCCTCAGAGGTGAAAACCGTATGGTAGTAGGTGACTTGATGGGCCTTATCAGTGTGGCTTTAGACCTGGCAAATACACCATAGACCAGGTATTCACAATACGCCAAATCTTGGAAAAGACCCGCGAGAAAAGGATCGACACTCACCACCTATTTGTCGACTTTAAAGCTCTAAAAGGAGTTGCCTATACGCCGCTATGTCTGAATTTGGCATCCCCTCAAAACTCATACGGCTGTGTAAAATGACGTTGAGCAATACCACCAGCTCCGTCAGAATTGGAAAAGACCTCTCCGAGCCGTTCGGCACAAAACGGGGTTTCAGACAGGGCGACTCCCTTTCATGTGACTTCTTTAATCTGATGTTGGAGAAGATAATAAGAGCTGCAGAACTGAACCGCTCAGGAACAATTTACTACAAGAGCGTGCAATTGCTGGCTTATGCCGATGACATCGACATCATCGGTAACAAAAACCGCGAAGTCTGTTCTGCCTTTTCCAAGTTGGATAGGGAAGCAAAGCGCATGGGTCTGGTGGTAAACGAGGACAAGACGAAGTATCTCCTGTCATCAAACAAACAGTCAGCACATTCGCGCCTTGGCACCCACGTCACTGTTGACAGTTACAATTTCGAAAAAGTAGAGAATTTCGTTTACTTGGGAACCAGCATTAACACCGATAATAATGTCAGCATTGAAATCCAACGTAGAATCACTCTTGCCAACAAGTGCTACTTTGGACTGAGTAGGCAATTCAGGAGTAAAGTCCTCTCTCGACGTACGAAAACCACGCTCTATAAGTCACTCATCATGCCCGTGCTGGTATATGGCGCAGAAGCATGGACAATGACAACATCCGATGAGGCGGCTCTTGGGGTGTTTGAGAGAAAGATTTTGCGGAAGATTTATGGTCATTTACGCGTTGGCGACGGCGAGTACCGCAGACGATGGAACGATGAGCTGTATGAGCTTTACAACGATATTGACATAGTGCTGCGAACTAAAATACAGCGGCTCCGCTGGCTTGGTCATGTCGTTCGAATGGACACCGACGCTCCAGCTCTGAAAGTATTCAACTCGGAACCCGCTGGTGGTAGCAGAGGAAGAGGGAGGCCTCCACTGCGATGGAAAGATCAGGTGGAGAAGGACTTGGCTTCACTTGGCGTTTCCAATTGGCGTCAGTTGGCACAGAGGAGAAACGACTGGCGTGCTTTGCTGAACTCGGCCAAAATCGCTTAGGCGGTTACAGCGCCAAAAAAGAAGAAGACGAGTAGGTGACTTTAATGCGCACCACGATCTTTGGCACTCAAGCCTGTCAAACGATCGTAGGGGAACAGACTTGGCTGAGCAGATAGACGATTCGACATTCTGCACAATGAACGACGACGCACCCACCAGGATTATGGGTAACTGCAGTAGCTCGCCAGACATCAGCATAGTCAGCGCTGGTCTGATAAACAGCATAACATGGAGTCCTATGCTGACTTTAGCATCAGACCACCTACCCATAGTCATCTCGATAGATAAACCAACCGACTTTGCCTCCGCCAAACACCGGACCTATATCAACTTTTCCGAGTTTACCGAGAACACCTTCACAGCGCTCCCCACACAAACCGACGCCCATCTCGGTGAACGTAAGTTCCGCAGGGCTGCCATTGCTGCTGCAGCTCGCTTCATACCGGCAGGATGCATAACGGACCCACGTCCAAACTTCCCTGCCGAAGCGGCTGTTCTAGCCGACGAGCGTGATGGCCTTCGTCAGGCCGATCGCAGAGATCCCCGTATCAGGGATCTCAACGCGGAGATTCGGCAGCTAGTAAACGTACATAAGCGGAAGAAGTGGGAGGAGCATCTGAAGACCTGTAACTTCACCTCTGGTGTGAGCAAGCTTTGGTCAACCGTGAGGTCGCTATCCAATCCGACGAAGCACGACGACAGAGTCGAAATTTCCTTCGGCGGCCATGCTTCGTCGGACCCGGAGCGATGCGCGAGATATTTTAGCCGGCAGTTCATACTGCATCCTCCGGTGGACAAAGCCAAGCGTCGAGTGACCAGAAGGCTGCACAAACTGCCAACAACCTGTGCCCCCCTTGTTTTCACTTTCGGTGAAGTTCAGGTGGTCATCGGGAAGGCGAAAGCCTCCAAAGCCATGGAGGTCCTCAACTTGTCTATGGCCACTCTCATCATCCCAGACTTCTGGAAGGTGGGGAGAGTGGTCCCACTGCTCAAACCGGGGAAACCTGCCAACAAAGGAGATTCTTATCGTCCGATAACACTCCTTTCCCCGGTAGCGAAGACACTCGAGGCCTTGCTACTCCCGTACTTCACAAACCACTTGACCCCAGCGAAGCATCAGCATGGTTTCCGTAAAGTGCATAGTACAACAACAGCACTTAACGCCATAAACACTCAGATAACTCGTGGCCTTAACCGAAACCGTCCCTGTGAGAGAACGATTCTAGTACCGTTGGACTTGTCAAAGGCGTTTGACACCGTCAGCCATTCCACGCTACTAGAAGATATAGAGGCCTTCTCTCTCCCACAGAGGCTCAAACGGTGGTCAGCAAATTATCTGAGTGGTCGACATTCGTCGGTAATGTTTAGAGAAAAAACGAGTAAACTGAGGAAAATAAAACAAGGGGTTCCACAGTGTGGTGTCCTTTCACCGCTACTGTTTAACTTTAACATTTCAAAGCTTCCTCAACCACCAGAGGGAGTCTCGATTGTCTCTTATGCCGACGATTGCTCGATCATGGCGACTGGGAATGGAATTGATGACCTGTGTTCGAAAGTAAACGGGTATCTCTCCGAACTTTCTCGCTTCTTCACTGCAAAGTGTCTAGCCCTCTCCCCTACGAAATACTCTGCGACCCTGTTCACAACCTGGACGAAGGAGGTCAGGCTACCGCTGGGAATTCACGTCGATGACACACCAATTCCGCCGGTCAATAACCCCAAAATACTCGGAGTAACATTCGACAGCCTGCTCTCCTTCTCTGCGCACGCAACCGCTATTGTCAATAAAGTACAGAGCCGCAACAAGGTCCTCAAGTCAGGCAGTACTTGGGGCAAAGACAAAGAAACGTTGCTGGCAACATACAAGGCAATAGGCCGGCCGGTTTGGAACTACGCAGCGCCAGTGTGGTCGCCGGGGACTAGTAGGACGCAGTGGACGAAGCTACTGACTGCACAGAACACCGCACTCAGGACAGCGACAGGATGCCTCCTGATGTCGCCTGAACACCATCTTCACGGCGAGGCGCAAATGCTCCCCGTAAAGGAGCATAACATAATGCTCTGCAAGCAGTTCCTGATCGGGAGCCACAGAAGTGGCCACCCAAACAGACAGCTGCTTGCAGAGGAGCCCTCGCCTAGGCACGTCAGGAGGCATCTATATGAACTGACGGACGAAGTCCAGAGGTTCATCAAGCAACCTCTGGACCCGACAGCTTACCGACTGGCCCTGAACGGCATTCACAGGGAGTCGGTCTCGAGTTATGTAGACTCTAGACCTGTGAATGCCATTCTAGGCATACCGCCCCCGGACACATTCGAGACGGAGCTTCATCTGCCTCGGGAGACTCGAACGACACTAGCACAACTTCGCTCCGGCTACTGCAGCAGGTTAAACTCCTACCTGAGTAGATTGAATGAGGATGTGCCAAATAAGTGTCCGGCATGCGGAGAGACCCCACATGACTCGAAACATCTCTTCGCATGCCCGGAAAACTCGACAACCCTAACGGCCTTGTCCCTGTGGACCAACCCCACAGAAGCTGCACGCTTCCTAGGGCTGCCGTTAGTGGAACTTGACGACAACGACTGAGATACCAACCATCCTGGGCGGGGTTGTTGTAGCTGCTACAACAACAACAATAAAATGAGGGGGGTAGAATAGGACCCCCTGATTTCAAAAATACCCTCCAATTTTCTAGCAACCCTATAGTTCTTGTATAATTTATTGTTAAAGTTTTCATATAAACGATGAATAAGATAGCAAAATAACATACAACTTGGTGCTACCAGACTGGAATTTTGAATAACAAAAGCGGATTTTTAATTCGGAATTTTCACTTCGTAGAATTCTCCCTTCTGTTTTGCGAGGAAAAGGAGCTGAACACCGTTTGCAGAGAACACCTTTCTGCGTAGGCGGCCTTCGGCCGCACTTAGGGATTATAACCCTCAGGCAGTAGAATTCTCCTTTCTGTTTTGCGAAGAAAGGGAGCTGAACACAGTTTGCAGAGAACACCTTTCTGCGTAGGCGGCCTTCGGCCGCACTTAGAGATTATAACCCTCAGGCAATAGAATTCTCCTTTCTGTTTTGCGAAGAAAAGGAGCTGAATACCTTTTGCAGAGAACACCTTTCTACGCAGGCGGCCTTCGGCGCACTTAGGGATTATAACCCTCAGGCAGTAGAATTCTCCTTTCTGTTTTGCGAAGAAAAGGAGCTGAACACCGTTTGCAGAGAACACCTTTCTGCGCAGGCGGCCTTCGGCCGCACTTAGAGATTATAACCCTCAGGCAGAAGAATTCTCCTTTCTGTTTTGCGAAGAAAATGAGCTGAACACCTATTGCAGAGAACACCTTCGACCGGACTTAAAGCAAACAAATCGGGCGGGACCAACACCGCCTACGTCATGGGCAATATTTTTGCACAGGGGTTCGTGACCGGAAACCCTCATTGATAATAATACATGCCCAGAATAAAAGTAGCGGTAAATTTTCATTTTCTTTTGTATTGATTTTCCCTGTATTCCTTTTTAAACATTGCCTTCTTTGTATGTATTATTTTGTACAATATGGCAACACATGTTATGTGTCAGTTTGCAACCATGTGTTATTGTAAGTATGGGTGCATATCAATCTATTTTACAAGTCGACAAAAGTTGAATTAAAGTGATTTGTATACAAGATAAAATAAAATAAAAGTGTGTAAAGTATTAAGTACAGTGTTATGTGCATTTATATACATGAAAGTATGTGACAAATGCACTCTTTGATTAGGAAATCAAGTGGAACGACTTAAGAAATTTTAACAACAAATAACTTATAAACAATTGCATTGTTTATATTTTTTAGTTATACATATTTTAGAGGATACCTCCCTTAACATGCTGACCAAGTTTCATTTGTTAATTCCACCTGGTTTTCTTAAAACACAAGGTGCGGCTGACTACTAAAGGCCACCCGTTATTTTTTTAGCTTCTATTTTGAAAACAAATAATGGGAACTCTTTAGCTATTTGTACAACTAATGAAGGGTGGGTGGCGTAGGGGGCGGGGACGTGGCCCCCCAACCCCACTCTCCCCCTAAACGGAAGAGGATGGACGCCGCTTTATGCGACGCATAAGTTTAAACTGAAGGAACAAAACAACTAACAACTAATAGTGTAATGTGTAAAGTATATAAAAACATAAAAATGAAGATATTAAGTGGCTGCTTTAAGGCAGAATAAGACTAATCAGTGTACGTATATTTCGGATATTTGCAACAAATACCATATTTCGAACCGACATTATTGTTGGTAATTCTCTAGTATAGGGTAACAACCCCTAAAATAGGTCCGGAAAAGTCGGGAGGGGTACCAAACGACGCGTTTCGGTCCCCCTAGTAACAATCTGGAAGAGGAGGGCTAATATTATTAACCATTTAAAAGTTATAAAACAAAAAACTTTTGTTAAATTTCGTTGTTTTCTATGAGCAATTACCACGTCAGAAATGCTCTAAATCACCAGTTTCCACTTTTAAAACACTATTAAAACGTCTCCGGTTATCATTTTATGCAAACAAAATCATTTATTCACTTTTATTTTATATATTTCGTTAATAAAACAGAGTAAACAAACTTTGCGCCTGCCAAAATTATTATAACCTCAAATCACTGGTATTGCCACTTTATTTCACACTTCGTTTGCGTTATTACACTCAGTTTACACTATACACTTCTTCTTTTTTTACTTTCACCTAAATAAAATATTCTAACCAAAATATAATAGCAAATTTCGCTATACCATGGCAGCGCTACTTTTATGGATTACAGTTATTTATCGAAGTATTGATTTTTATGGGAAAAGCGCCGCAGGCTAAAATTTGTAATATAAAATTGCGTGAGTTTTTATCAAAAATTTTGTTTATTTATTGAAGTATTGATTTTTATGGAAAAAGCGCAGCAGGAAAAATTTCTCATGCACATGCAACTTGTATGAGATCAACCGAAATTGAACGGCGTGCGTATGAAGCTAACTCAATTTCCAATTTTTGTTCTGCGTGACATTTTTATTTGACGTTTCGCTCAATGAAATCAAATGCAAACGGATGCAAGTCAATTTCGGGTGACGCAAAAAAACAAATTCGACGGCATGCGTACCAAAACGCATGCCGCGAATATTAGGTTAGCCTGTAATTGGTTTAAAATGAGTGCCATTCGAAGCGTCTTTATAAAAATCTAATAATATACATATGTATATGTTTGAAAGTTTTTAGATGAAAAAGAATTATATCAATTTTTACCTTTTATTGCGCACACAATTTCATAGTTAACGTGAGGTGGATAGTCTTTAAGCAAATCAAGCGCTGAGTTAAAGTGTGTTTGCATTGTTCAACTTTGCGTTCAACATTTGCGTTCAACTCGGCGCAGGGTTGCACGAAAAAAAGTTGAATGGCTAAAAATATCAAAATATGAAAAAATATCAAAATATTCGCCATAAAAAGGTGTTTGCATTGTTCAACTTTGCATTCAACTTTTGGTTGAATGGCCTTTCAACTAATCGCTTTCAACAAAGTTGGTCGCCAGCCAACATTTAGCCATTCAACTTTTTTTCGTGCAACCCTGCGTTGAGTTGAACGCAATTGTTGAACGCAAAGTTGAATAATGCAAACACTGCTTTACCTGCACAATCGGTAGCATAGGGATTGATACCAGCTTGCAATGGAACATTGACAAAGTGCTGCCTCCTGCAGAGCAGTTCCCGAATTCGTGATAATGTTAACGTACACTTCAGCGGCTAGTAGCGCTGGGGGATCTAATGGGGGAGTGAAGTGAATCTATAACCTATCCTTCCCAAACGACAACCTCACCCACTGCCCGTCAAGGCTTGGTGATCCCTGTTATCGCTAACGAGGCTCTGTCGACCGGTGCGAGGCGGTATATCCTCGCTCAAGGCTGAGCTCCCGTAGTGAGGACTGGACCCGGACTGTACGTGACTTGCATTGACGAACGCTCAGGACGACCAGAACGCTCAGGATGACGGGTGGACCACTACGTACGGGACCCCAATCTTCTCGTTTGAAAACGCACCGACAAATCCAGAAGCGTCTGTTCCCCAGTGCGGCGGCTCCCTGGTCTGCGTCTGACCCATAGTGGGCGGCAGGACACCTTCACCTGGCAGTAGGTATAAAATGCAATACCCCCCACATGCCTACATTGTCCGGAAGTATGAGCGACTCCGTGAGGAGAAAGTCTCGAATGCTTCCGGAAGTGAGGCCGCTGTCTCTGGAAAAGCCACAAACTCCGATAAAAGGGACGCTGCAACCAAACCCCCCTCTGAGGGCGGTAGCAGTCTGCCGACGAAGAAAGCTGCTCCCCTGTCCGCTGTTGGAAACAACAAGCCGTCGCAATCACTGACGCCCAAGGTGTCGAAGACCGCGAGGCCAGTGTTCCCACGGCTGGACGGGGAGAAGGCCTCGACGTCGGCAGCTGCTATTGCCTCCGAAGAGACAACTGTCTGGCGACAAGAAGATACAGCCTGAGCAGAAGCGGGTGAAAACTTCATCAACCTTATGCTCAGCACCAGAGCTCCAGGTAGCAATCATAGACCGGAATCACCTGGAAGGAAAGATTCCGACGGACAAATGGTTGCTCCTGGAGGAAAAGATCATGAGGGCACTACTTGGCGAAATGCAGCGTACCAAAAACAACTACATTGGTATGTTTGATGGAGCCAAGTGGCAGAAGGGAGTCAAAGTTGTTGGATGCGGTAACAAGGAGTCGTTAGACTTCCTAACAAACTGCGTCCGCAACCAAGACGAACTTTGGGCCAACGCACGACTAGAAGTTGTTCCGCTCTCAGAGGTGCCATCCCGTACGACAGTGCGAGTGTGGATCCCGCCCCCCCCTCGTGGAGGACGAGACCTCACTAGCCCTAATCAAATGTCAGAACGTGGATGTCATCTCTGACGACTGGACGATTGTCCGAGGCCGCGCTCGCGACAAGGGTAACGGCAAGGACCTTTGGATCAAGATCGGTCCACAATCCTTGCAGATCCTTCGTCGCAAAGCCGGCCAAATAAGATATGGCATCCGTCACCTAAGGGTGATCATCCCCGATGCTGAAAGAGAATCCGAAAAGCCTAAAGGTGGTGCAGATTAATCTGCATCAGTGCAGGGCAGCATCGGAGGATCTGCTGCTCTTCATGGGTGAGGAAGATGTGGACGTGGCCCTAATACAAGAACCCTGGCTAGTGGCGGGGAGGGTCACAGGTCTATCCACTAGCGACTTTCTACTTCTCACCCCACAGACCGAAGGTAAAATTAGAACCTGTATTCTGATTAAGAAAAGCACTAATATACCCTTTCTTCCCCATATAGCGATTCGGACATGACAGTGGCAATGTTGGAGCAGCGGGGAGCACCCGACCTCATCCTCGCATCTTTATACATGCCATACGATGTACCCGATCCCCCGTCAATATCCTTCAGGAAACTAACCGCCTGGGCGGAGCAACGAGGGATAAATATGGTGGCTGGCTGTGACGCCAACGCTCACCACACGGCGTGGAGCAGCTCGAACACCAACGATAGAGGTGAGTCACTCTTTAGTTACTTATTATCCACAAAACTTACTATCTGTAATAAGGGTAATCACCCCACTTTCTACAATAGAATAAGGGAGGAGGTTATAGACATACTCTTGTAACTAACTCGAACAATGTTAGGGTCGACGGCTGGCACGTCTCGACAAAATGCTCCTTTTCTGATCATTGTCGCATCGTATTCTCCATTAACCTGAACAGACCGACACTAAAACCTTATCGAAATCCTCGTAGGACAAACTGGAACAAATTCAGCCAGTTGGTGTCTGGAGCGAGTCCACCGTACACGGTGGAGCCAATTTCAGTGGACCAACTGGAGGGAACGGTCCTCTGTCTAACGAAGTCTCTCAACGAATGCTACATAACAACCTGTCCCGAGAGCAAACGTTCCAAGCGACACCCAAGGTGGTGGACGGCCGATCTAAGGCGGCTCAGGATAGCAGCTAGGAAAGCTTTCAATAAAGCGAAGTTCACCAAGAACGCGGAGGACTGGGACGAATATCGTCGCAACTTCAATGCGTTCAAGAAAGAGATAAAGAAGGCAAAGAAGGTTTCGTGGTCCAAATTTTGCGAGGACCTCGAAACGACTACTGATGCCGCGCGACTAAGAAGGTGCCTCTCGAAAAACCCGGCTCCTCCTGGTTTTCTGGAAAAGCCAGGAGGAGGGCACACCGAAAGCAGCCTTGAAACACTGGAACACCTTATGGACGTCCACTTCCCTGGTTGCGGTGACGCGGGGGACACAGGAACTCCTGTGACAGAACACCCTAGTACCCACAGGCAAGGCAGTCCAGTGGACGAAATCATCACTGCAGACAAAGTAGCTTGGGCTATCAGATCCTTCCAACCCTACAAATCTCCGGGACCGGATGGGATCTTTCCAGCCATGCTACAACGAACAAGCGCCACGGTAACCCCCTGGTTAACGACAATCTATAGGGCGAGTCTCCTCCTAGGCTATATCCCAAAGCCATGGAGGGAGGTAAGAGTGGTCTTCATTCCCAAAGCAGGAAAAGCGGGCCACAGCACTGCAAAAGATTTTAGGCCCATCAGCCTCTCATCATTTCTTCTCAAAATAATGGAGAGGCTTCTGAGTCTGCAGATCACGCAACGCCTTACTCCTGGGAACTTCAGCGAGGCTCAGCATGCCTACCGTAAAGGTAGGTCGGTTGAAACAGCCCTGCACGAGGTTGTTGGGAGTATAGAGCAAGCACTGAATCACAAGGAATATGCGCTGGCAGCCTTCCTGGACGTGGAGGGCGCCTTTAACAATGTTAATTTGGCATCCATACACTGCTCCATGGTGGCTGTAGGACTGGACCCATTGATCACTCTCTGGATCGACAATATGTTGAGCACCAGAAATATCAATAGCTCCTTGGGAACATCAGAAGTAAGGAAAACAGCCACAGGGGCACACCTCAAGGGGGGTGCTATCCCCCCTACTGTGGAACCTCGTGCTAAACGAATTCCTGCTTCGCACATCAAAAGCCGCTAAGGTCGTTGCTTATGCGGATGACTTAGTCATTCTGGTCGTGGGAAAATTCCTCTCCACGGTCAGCGAGATTCTACAATCTGCAATTAGCGATCTGTCAGGGTGGGCAGAACGAAACGGCCTAGGGGTCAATCCCACTAAAACCGAACTTGTTCTCTTCACCAAGCGATATAAAATAGACAATTTCCGACTTCCGTCCCTCAATGGAGCAAATCTCGAATTGTCAAAAGAAGCAAAGTTTTTGGGGGTTATTCTCGACTCTAAGCTTTCCTGGAAAAGGAACACCGAAGAGCGGAGAAAGAAGGCGCTCATTGCACTCTACTCCTGCAAGGCTACTATTGGAAAAGACTGGGGTCTGCGACCGCAGATAATACATTGGATTTATACGGCGGTAGTCAGACCTATCCTCACCTATGGCGCGTTGGTATGGTGGCAGGCGGTTGACACCAAATCCCATCTACTCAACTTGCAAAAGGTGCAACGACAAGCATGCTTATACACAACGGGGGCGATTTATTCAACGCCCCAGGCATCTTTAGAGACCCTGCTGGATATTCCACCTATAGACCTATATGTTAAAAGTATCGCAGCTAAAAGCGCTCTACGACTCAGAGCGTCTAACAGGCTGCGAACAACTTGCAAAGGTCACGCCACAATCCTCGGGAGAGTGGGGGTGGAATACAGCCACTGTGACCATCAGGTCACGGAAATTGACTTCAATCGAAACTTCGATATCCATTTTCCTGACAGAAGTGACTGGGAATTTAATATTGCTCTCAGCGATGACGAAATACCCATCTTCACGGACGGCTCCAAAATGGATATCGGAACAGGATCTGGGGTCTTCTCCCAGGAGTTATCTCTAAGGGAGTCGTATAGATTCCCAGACCACTGCAGTGTTTTTCAGGCTGAGATATATGCAATCCATATGGCGGCAAGGTTGGTGGGCATGATGGACTTAGCTCTAAACTCGCCTTCGTTGTTGACAGTCAGGCGGCTATCAAAGCCTTAGGGTCGGCAACGACTAACTCGGTATGCGTTAAAGAATGCCGAAGATCCCTATAAGCTCTACAGCAACACATAATCAATCTCTACTGGGTACGGGACATTGTGGTGTCCCGGGAAATGAGGAAGCGGACGAATGTGCTAGGAAGGGATCTGAGATGGGGCTCGGGGAAGCGACCCAAATCGTGAAACCCCCCCTGCGATTTCTGTCCTCAGAAGTCGAGAGACTGACCAGGGCAGCTACCAACAGTAGGTGGGTAAACCTTCACACCTGCAGGGTATCGCGATCACTCTGGTCACGGCTCGATGAACGAAGAACAAGGAGTCTATTAAGGCTTTCAAAGTCAAACGTCAGGCTTCTCACAGGAATACTAACGGGACACTGGACCATTGGCCACATGGCCGCCAGGTTCGGAGCCCCGCATAATGATTTCTGTAGAAGCTGCAGGGATGAGGAGGAGTTAGAATCCGTCCAGCACTTCCTTTGCGAGTGTCCAGCACTTCGAGGAAAACGCCTCAAGTTTCTTGGGGACCACTTCTTCGAGAATCTGGATATCTTGGGGAAAGCTCCTCTGGAAGGACTGCTAGGATTCGCCAGAAAATCAAAATGGTTCTAAGACATGTAGGGATAGGCTTGGGGGTAACCCCCATGGGCATCAAAATGGGCCTCTGCGGCCTCCGAATGAACTCTTTTTCAGAGCTGCCCGTTTAACCTTACCTAACCTAACCTAGCGCTTCTACTACCTTTTTGTGTCCATTACGACTAGCTAAATGCAAACATGTTAGAGTAAAGAGATGTGTTGATGGCGAAATGGTGTATGGGGTGCACTCAACTACCGTCCAAATTGCGCTGCTAGATCTAGTGCAGTTTGAAAACTATTGTTGCGGACAGCGGGGTCCGCATCGTAGGCAAGCAAAATGGCTAAAACAGTGTTGTGCGGCACAATGCAGTGGAGTTTCATTATCAATAGTCTGCAAAGGAAATCAGATTAACTTTTGAAGAAAATTAAGAAAGTTTTGAGACCTGCATATTTTGATTAGCTGCTTTGGGTGTTTGCAGTAATAGTTGTTTAACTATCTCATCATGACCTGCCCATGCTGCTAAATACAATGGAGTTGAGCCTCTTATGTCTGGCATGTCTGGTACAGCATTATGAGCCAATAAGAGACGCACGTTGTTGATGTGGCCATTCAGACATGCGTGGTGTAGTGGGGTATATCCATTAACCTCTTGACTGTTTATACATGGACTGCGACGAAAGCTTTTGACAAAAAATTAAAAAGTTAGTTGCATGCATGGCATAATTGTGCCATGGTTGAATGTATGTAAATACAAGCTTATTTCAATTCACTATATTGGTAACACTTCGTTGACTTTATCTTGATTTTGAAGATACCAGTAGAAATAACGGATTTCTTGCAATTAGTCAATTATTAACAATTGTTGCTAATTGTTATCTACGCCAACAAAACATTTGTTTACTTTATGCTACTTTATGTTTACTAGTCTCTACACCCACTCAATGCCACGAAATATGTATGCCCTTCATTGAATAATCGCACAGCTTGAAACCTTTATAATCGTTTGAAATTACCATTTTGGCACACAAAATCGTATTCGCCATAACTTTCGCACGTATTTCCATTTATTAAAATATAAATTTCTGTTCCCAAAAACCTTTGGTGGCCGCATTTCTTGTTATTGCTCCACATTGCTCATATCTAAAAGTAATGAAACAATTATAATTTAGTAAAGTTGTTAAAGGGGAAATACACGACACCAGCTTGCTGACACCATCAAGTGATTATACTATCAAGCTCGACGCATATAACATACCAGCATGCTGGTACAATCTTTATTTCTTTACAAATTAAGTCCCGAAAAGATCGAAATGAGTAGAGCCGAAATTTGATAATTTTTCTACCATTTTGTTAAACATTGGTTTTTTAAATGCACAAATGCAATATTGTGAACTTTAATCTTCCACAAACGCGGCTTTGACTCATATAGTGCAAGAAATTTCCGCGAAAATGATTTTTTCTTTAAAAAAAATATGAGCTAATTTCTCCATTCACGACACCAGCTTGCTGGTACAAACATAAAAATATCAAATCATTTTTGATGTCACACCAGCAGCTGGTACAATCACACCGCAAGAACATACACAGTCTGTCGGCTGGCACCACGGTGCAGCGAACAAAGGTGGCGCCGTCAGTGGTACCGCTACTTTGGTTTTTCCGATTTTGACAGTTGTGGTAACTTGTAAATAAACCTTTGTTTACAAATCAGCGAAAGAGAAATATGAATTATAAGTGAAAAATCAGTTTAAATTATGTTAATTTGCAATTTGTGAGTGATTTTTGAGTTGAAGACTGCGTAAAAACTAATACAATGAAGTGATGTGTGTTAAATTGCGACAGCCGTCAAGATGCAAGAAGTGTAGATGCAAGTGTAGCGCTGGGACGAATCGCTGCATTTTGTGTGAATAGGGCACGGCAAAGCCGTTCTCGAAATGTTTCTCTATTATTATATTAACAGCATTTCCTCACAATGATTTTGTTTCTGCTCCACGCAGCCTCCATTAGCAAGTTAACTAATCAATCCCGCAGAGATGCTGCTGCAGTTTTCTGCAGCAGCCTTAATTGCAAAGCAATGGAGTGTACTAAAACGTTTGCTGAAGCTGCCTCAAGTGCAAAGCAATGGAGTGCACTAAAATGTTCACTGTTCTCTAATAGATTAGGTGAAAAATGCAATATTTTCGCATTTAGCAAAATTTAAACACGTTTTTCGCTGTAAAGTGAACTGCTTTGGCAGTTTCAACTCGTTCTTCTTTTCGCTCTATTCTTTGTTTACTTGTGGTACACAAATGTCAACGCCCAGGACGGCGCAATCTTGTATTCTATCATTCTTGGGCTGGCACCAACACTTGATGGCGCCAGCATGCTGGCATCTAACTGACAATATAAGACGTTAAAATGTCTTTTTAAAAGTTTATTAATACAATATTGAATCTTTTATACTCACGTTTTTGCTTTGGCGTCCATTTTGCTTGCTTTGTGAATTCTCAATCTCTGTTTACATCGGAAAGTTTGGCATTTCATTTTTGACACTTTATGTTTCTCAAGCAACAACAAAATACATGCAGTTGTTGTATTTGCTACCATGCTTCTACCTGTTTATTGTGCCATGGGCCTACGAGTTTTACGGAAATATTATACTAGAAAATAATTACATTATCTGTTCTTAAGTGGGTAACAACAATAATAAGAGTATTAATGTGCAAAGTCAATTAATTATTCGCAATTGAAATAAAAAAAATAAAGGAAAATTTATGATAGCAAAAACAACAGAAAACACGCGCTTAATTGTCAAAAAATAGGCAAAAGGAAATACGTAAAAAAAGAGATAATGGGCAAACTGGTGAAATAAAAAATAATTCGACAACTGCACGTATGCACTAGCTTGGCGGCGTTGGCGCCGGTGCGATCGTACATCTGCCGACGCTGCTGGAACGATGTATGCAAGAATGATAGAATACAAGATTGCGCCAATGAGAGAGGATTTTTGAGCGTAATTTTTGCGTACGTCATCTTTATGCAATTGCGAGAGAGAAATGCCAAAACGCATATAAAAATATGTAAACAATGCAGAACAATGTGTTAATTTTACTACTACATGGCCCAATTTTGCAGGAATCAATAAATATACAAAGATTAATTAATTAGGAACACGTAGCAATAATGTTGGACATGTAGCCCTTTAGATAAGTACGATTTTCAGCACATAAAAAAATTGATGTATTAACAGTGTTTTCAATTTCATGTAGACCAAAAGGAAGGTGTGCAGCAAAGTGAATTTTTGGACTTGCCATTTTAAAAAGCCATGCAGAGTGCATATTTATATTTGTGGACGGTAGCCAACCACCATACACTCCACAGCTGTTGACTCCACAGCTTTTATTTGATGACTTTTGTACCATTTCCGAGAGGATGCATGAGTGTGGCTTCTTTGGAAGCAGATATTCTTTGTCAGTAAAACATAATTTAAGCTGAACTTTTAAATGTATAATAATTTGGGCACTGTTTTGTATTAGGTACGTAACAGCGCGGTAAGATGCCGCTTGAATTAGCGCCTGGCGACCTTATCCACTGGTGCATTACCTCATACCAGCACTAAAAGAATCAGGTACTAACAAAAATAAGTAGGTAGTGAAGTTCATGTATCATGTATAACCTGCTTTTGTATGTATGCCATTGCCAGCAAACTAAACCAGCAACTGTCTACATTAACCATGGAATTATACCTTACTATATATTAGAAAAAATCTCGCCAAAATCCGTTCACAAGTTTTCGAGATTATCGCGTACAATAAATCTCGACTTTCCTTTATACTACATATGTATAGATATACTGAAAATTAGTTTTTTTAGACCTGCGTTATGAATATTTTTCTTAAGTTTTTACTTTTATATCACAGCGTACGGTAGTGCGCGCGAGTGGCGAAAGCAGCCTCAGTAGCATGCGGAAATGACTCGCTTTTATATATACACGAGATTTGGAAGTTTTTATCCAGAGGTCCAATCGACATGTTTGAGGTATCGTTGGAAAGGTCTTGTGTCCAAAGTGTGTCCAGAAAATGTATTCAAGCTTCATAAACGGTTAACCGGATTCTTAAAAATTTGGCTAAAGTGTTGCGAAACAAAAAACATTTTTTTGCTTTTGCCGGCTTAAGGGGGTATGTGGATGCATCACACATATTTAGTGTTATTCTATAGGCCAATACCTTTCAAACGATTATATATTAAGTTCCGGCTACTAGTTGGAAAGATATAGAGCTAAATGTGGTTCGTGTCTCCACTACGAGATGCTTTGCGATGTGTGTAGCGTCTGTACGTACCTACATTTAATTTTTTTCAATCTTTCAAGAATTAAAGTACCAAAAAAACTAGGAAGGTTTTGTTCCAGGATGTTTCGATTCGTAGGCCTTTATGGGTGTGGCTGGTGCCTGAAATTCGAAAAAGGCAATTTTTTAAACTACCACTGAGGTCGCACTACTCATTTCATACCACTGAAGTGGATATCAGTAGAAGGGTATTAAAACAAGCTATCTAACGCTGTCTTTTGCGTTGATAAAATATAAATATGTCATAACGTTATCGCCTGAAAACTAAAAATCGGGCTGCTGAAAACAGAGATTTCGGGCATTTTCTTAAAAACTGGTCAGCCGATTTTATTCTAGGCTTTCACAAATCTAGCCCTAAACCTTAGCTTTCATCCGGAGATAATACGATTTAAATTGAAAAAAATGTCGCTCCAAAAAGGGTCAAATGGTTAAAAATTAAGACATTCGTCTAATTTGGTTACTTTAAGATATAAAAATAAAATACCCAGTTCCCCGAAAAAAGCGGCCATTCCCCGATTGCCACTTAAATCGAAATTCCCTGCAAACCGGGGAATTCCCCGCGAGTTGACAAGTTGAAGGATGCAGCTGTGCTAATCACTTCGTACCTAAATGTCTTGGAAGCCACAATTTATGCGTATTTTAAAGTTTTTTTTCCAGTCACATGTCGAAATTGTAATATTTTTCACCACTTTAATTGTAGTTATGTACACAGTATTTAACTGTGCTACATGGGTTTATCACCCGCACTTAACCTACCTGGGAAGACGCTACAATATTACCTACAGTTGTACATAAATATGTATGTATGAATGCATTTAGTTCACCCAGTGTGCCGCTACTACTTGCATAAAATGTATAAATTGCCACTGAGCAAAACTACTTGAGAAAAAATCATTAGTTTAATAGCGCGAGTGCAACACCGTACACGTGATAGAAGTAAAACTTCTTAAAAAAATACAGGTGTGCGCCCCACACCCGGTAGAAATCTTAACAACAATTAAACTACGAGGCAATCAGGCGAATACAGTTGCTTATTGTATCCAAAGTTGGTACCAAGTTGATACGTTTTTATCATTTCTCATAATTTTTTTTTTAATTTTTTCGAATAGAAAGGATACGATCATTCTTTTTCGCTTTATTCCGTTTTCGAAAAATTATATGTTTCAATGGACACATTTGATTTGAATACATAATTTAGATTTCGATAACGTTCTTAGCAATTTATTTGAGAAAAATAAAACATTTAGATTATTGTTTGCTATCCCAAAATAATTTATATCAAATAAAACACCTCTTTGAGGTAAAATTTTCGAGTGACGAAAGTTGAACTAGAAACACAAAATTTATGATATCAAATTCGTGACGAGAATTATACGCATTTTTTAACTGCCTTGGAAACGTACGGAAAATCTTTTTTTATTTATTCGGATCGTTGCGAAATTCCGTCTACGTTCCTGGGGGCCTAGGATTTTTCTACGACAGATGTCCTTTTCTTTCTGCGTACCCTTATTTTTATCCTCAAGCTATTAAAAAATGCGCAGGTAACGAAAAAATTTAGATGTTTGGAATTTTCACATATCTCGGAGGTAGTCTTATGTACATGGGCATACTTTGCAGCAGGGATGGGCGTTTTTGAATGAATTATTATTCAAATAAAAAATAAAATTTTGTTCATCTAATGTTCTAATTTTGAATAACGAATAAATTTTTATTCTTCATTCAATCACTTTCGAATGATGAATAACTTTTTATTCATCATTCAAATAATTTCAAATAACGAATAAATTTTTATTCTTCATTCAATTACTTTCGGATGATGAATAAATTTTTATTCATCATTAAAATAATTTCAAATAACGCATACAATTTTATTCATCATTCAGATAATTTCAAATCACGGATAAATTTTTATTCTTCATTCAAGTAATTTTAAATAACGAATAAATATTTATTCATCATTCAATTAATTTCAAAGAAGAATAAATTTTCATTCATGATTCAAGTAATGCTGAAAAACGCATAATTTTACATTTATTGTGTGTATATAAGCATGAACATAAGTATGTATGTACTTATTTAATTATCTATATATGTACATATATAATACGTGAAGGGATTTATTTGTCCAGGTTACCAGATCTGCACCGTTCATTCGATTATAAAAAATGAGGTGTCAACTGGAAGGGCTCGGGATATAAAAGTGCTATAAGGTTTTACTTTCTCGAAATTTTTTGAAACTTATTTCGACTGATAGCCTGAATAATCTAATTTAATTTGAATTTAATATTTAAAACAGGTGGCAACCCATGTTTTAATATTTCACATACATATGTAACTTCTGCATAATTTAATTGCTTCCGATTTTTAAATTAGGTGACAACCCTCATATTTCCAAACTAAAACCTCTCTCGCCCGACACCCATTCTGTGATGAAAATTTCACCTATCTAATTTCCATAATTGAAATTGAATTTTATTTTTTTAAACAGTTGGCAACCCCCTTGTATGTAATAAAAAATTGAAACTTTTCAATACTATTCAGATTAATACCCATATTGTACTAATTAATTTATTTTTTTAAATATTTGGAATTAAATTTTTTAAAAGGTTGCAACTCTTTTCGGAAAAGTAAAACCTTATAGCACTTTTATAGCCCGAGCCCTTTCATTTGACACCTCATTTTTTAAAATCGAATGAACGGTGCAGATCTGGTGATCTGGACAAAAAATACCTTCACGTATTATATATGTATATATATAGATAATTAAATAAGTACATACATACTTATATTCATGCTTATATACATACAATAAATGGAAATTTATGCGTTATTCAGTATTACTTTAAATAAAAATATATTCATCATTCGCAAGAGCTTGAATGAAGAATTACAATTTATTCGTTATTTGAAATTACTTGAATGATGTATAACAATTTATTCGTTATTTTAATGATGAATAAAAATTTATTCATCATTCCCAAGTGCTTGAATGAAGAATAAAAATTTATTCGTTATTTGAAATTACTTGAATGATGAATAAAAATTTATTCATCATTCGAAAGTGCTTGAATGAAGAATACAAATTTATTCGTCACTCAAAATTGCTGGAATGATGAGTGAAAACTTATTCTTATTTATTTTTTTTTTTTTCAGTTATTCATGTTCCTGATAACGCCCATCCCTGCTTTGCAGGGTTAGGAAATGTTGTTTCCCATGTTGTTGTGTGCTTGGAAATTCCGAGTGGTTCCGGGTTGATCATTTTGATTTTTTAATAGGAAATATGTTGAAATTGAAATTATTATTTTAAATTTTCAGCTTTTACGACCACGAAACTCAATTTTTTATTCCTGAACTGTTTTTTATTGAAAACTGGATACATTTACCTTTTTAAAGTATTCAAAAAGTCTGACATTGATTGAAAAACCATGGTACACGATAATATTAAAGCTGAGAAAAATATGAAATCATCATTTATATCAATATATCATTTAATATCTAATAAAAATAATATTTAATATCATTTTAAATAAAGCATAATGTAGAATTTTTCTAATATATACTTAAAAAAAGAAATGCAAAATAAAAGAAATTGGTGTAATTTCGACATTGTTGGTCGAAAAGGCTCGACCCGGAACCTTTAGGAATCTCCTGAAGGCTTTTACTTTAATTACGTATTTATTTATATCCCCAACCTCACATTATTCTGTGCGAAAACTTTTGGATTCATGCATTTGGAATTTTTCATACAACAAAAAGGCCACTCTAAAATACACGTTGTCATTGCCTGTCGAGGCAATGTTGCCAGACCCTGGATCCAATCCAGGTCACAGCCTCGTCCTCGAAAGTGTACCACATTTTTTAATGCATCGACTTTCGTTATTAACGCGGTTTTATTTACAAATTGGAACGACTAGGTGTGATTAACAACTAACCGCATGAAAAGAGGATCAGGTCTATTTACAAACTTTTATGGATTTTACATAATTTGAAAGAGTAACTGCAGACTGCTTGTCTTTGGACTCACAATCAGCAGAAAGAATTCACAAAATGTGTGAACAAAACGTGAAAAGTTCGTTTAACACTCAAATAATAAATAAATATACAAATACACATACATATGTATGTATGTAGTATTCTAAAATGTACAGAAATTTATTCTCCGTATTCCGTTTACTAATTGATGAAAAACGAAAAAATACGCAAAGTGTTAATAAATAATGAACGTTAATATTTTGTCTCTTTGCAATTTGTTTTACTTAATTCGATGCAGATCATTATGAATCACTTGAAATTAGGCAATTTTACTTTAAATTTTACGTACATATACATTCATGTACATTAGGGTGGTCCAAAAATGCATGTGAAAAAGTAAAGTCTGAATTTTTATGCTCTCACCCCCTTGGAAAAATATACCCCTTTTTATTTTGAAATCAAAAAATATTATATACCCTGATGCAAAATAAATAAATAAAATTTAAAAAAAAAATGTTTAATATACAACGCTTTTATAAATGGACTAAAAAGTAGAAAATAATATTTTTCAGTCCCATAGAACTTGTTTTGATAACTTTTGATTTTGAAATTTTAGCAAAAGTCATTATAAACAATTTATGAGATGATGATGATGAGAACAGAACAGCTTGCATAGTCAAGCAAAATGTTGTTTGCTCACATTTAGTATATGCCTACATATGTACATACATACATATAGCAGCAATTAATTTCATTTAAAGAAATGGCGTGTCGTCCATTTCCGCTGTAGCGTATGTAGTGCATATTTTTAACTTCTTCTGGCGAGGCGACATCTATCTCTAGAGTTTTTCTAATTGTATGTCTTTAATAAGATACCTACAACGAGGTTGATAGTTGACTAGGTTTGCCATAAATACCTTCGCTATATTTATAATATAAAATGGTGGTCTGGACATACAACATTGCAAGTTGATAAAAGCGTTGTAAAAAATAGGGCCAGGGGCGAACGCAGGTAGGGGTTTTGGGGTTCCTATGAAAAATTGACTACCATGTATGAATATTAATGATTAGGCGTAGTTTGGCTAAGGCCCAAAAATGGTCTCTTCTCTAAGTTTAAAAATTTTTACCACTATTGTTTTTAAGATACCGGTAATTTCACAACCCTCTGAGTTCGGAAACAAGTTTTACATTCCCTGCGACCTTTTTTACATATTCGCGTTCTTGCAGGTTCGACTTAATGATTTGTAAAATTGTTCTCGCGGTAAACTAAACCATAACAAGAATTATGAACTCCTTGAAAATCCGTGAAAACCGACCAAACATAATTTTAAATTTCAATTATGATGTATTAAAATGTGTCAAAAATAATTTTCTACATTCCAAATTTAAATGCCATGCTTATATTTAAATAAATTTTAGTTATTCATCTAAACTGATAACTTTATCAAGCAGATATTCTTATAAATTTATAAGCTCTGTTACATTAACGCCCATACTCTCTTCTCGTTTACACTGGTGACAAAGTTGCCTTGCATTTAGTTTATCAAGATTATTGAGTGAAATCGTTGGAAAAATGTATTAGAAATGTGGAAACGAGTTTCCATAAAAATTTTGACAGTTGATTTAAGTTTACACAATTATAAGTTTATGCGGTTTATAATGTTTTTTTTACAGACATTTTTTCAATGTACCTACGGAGCATAGTCCAACAATATTCCTAGACGGATTCGTGCAGATAGGCACAAAACTTCCTGTGACACTTGCTTCCAGTGGAACGTTCACTCTTAAGCATAAATCATAATTACGAAGTAAAACTGGGGAACAAAAATTAAATGGTTTAGCTTTACTAAATATCTACAGAGCTATAGAAGTAACGAACAAGGAAATATTGAATAAAAGTTCTTATTTTAAAGACGAAACAGTACAGAAATGGTATTTCTAATTTTTTCTTATATACACACAGTGGTCCACAAAATTATAGGAGTACGATATTTTGATCAGTTTTGGCTATTTGTCTTTTGTTTATTTAATGTTTGATATTTTTGTATAAGTCTCAAAGTCTACGCTCAGTTTCAATCTTTGTACAAAAATGATAAAAATTCTTGAAATTCTCACCAAAATTTCAAACATTTTAATTAGGATCTTTAGAAAAAAATTTGCTATGCAGTTTTGTAGTCCATTTAATTTTAGTCTAATGAAGTGCAAGTTTTAAGCTGCAAAAAAATCCCTTTGATTTTTGGATTTTTTTTGCTTGCAGTGTCCTCTATGTGTATAAAAGAAAATTGTCGAAAAAATTGTATGGAAGAAACGTGAAACACCTTCAACCAAAAAAATTATAAGAAATCAACGGGATTTTTTATCAATTTGAAAGTTGCCCTTCATTATACTAGAATTAAATGGGCTACGACAGTGCATAACAAATTTTTTCTTAAGATTCTGATTAAAAAATTTGAAATTTTGGTGAAAATTTGCAGAATTTTTATTATTTTTGTACAAAGTTTGAAATGTAAAACCAGATAGACTTTTATAAAAAAATAAATAACATTAAATAAACAAAAGACAAATAGCCAAAATTGGTCAAAATATTGCACCCATATTATTGTGTGTAATCACTCGAATTTATAGAAAAATTAATTATAGGGATATTTGGATGATTTGAATATATGGTGGAAAGGATGTTTGCGTTCGCCCCTGAATAGGGGTATATTTCTTTTCGATATAGAACAATCATAGGGGGTGAGAGAATTAACATTCCGACTTTATTTATTTTGGGCCACCCCAATGTACATATGTATTAGGGATGTTGTGAATGTGGAATTTTAGACATCCGCGGATGCGGATGCGGATGTCAAGTATTTTTAAGAGACAATTAGGTAAGTAAACAATGGAAAAGTTAATAATTTTTATTTTATTTAGTACTTGAATTTAAAAATTGGAACATAATATAATTTAATAAAAAGTAATGAGAATTGCATCGGGGCTGAAAATGTCGCATGTATCCTCCTAACTTTCATCTTCACTTGAAGAATCTGGCATAATGGCGACATCGTTGTTTAAACAGTGCTTACAAGCCAAACCAAATGTCTCAGGGTTTTCAGGGTTATCATTCGTTTGGCTGTTTCAGAATTTGGGGAACCTGTAACGTCATCAGTTTTTGTGGGATATATGTTTGGTAGGATATATTAAAATAAACCTTCACTAAAAATTGAAAGAGTTGGTACCAAACCCAACGGGTTTATCCCACTTTTTAAAATTCCCTATCCGTATGAATGATTTGATTCCTGTAACGTTTTTGCTTCTCCTGTAAACAAAAAAAATTTGCTGGTTAGGGACTTTGTGAATTAAGGTGGCGGTATGTAACATCAAAAGCAAATCAAAGTGCAGGTATTTAAAGCACAGAAAACA
This sequence comes from Rhagoletis pomonella, assembly GCF_013731165.1. NCBI lineage: Eukaryota > Metazoa > Arthropoda > Insecta > Diptera > Tephritidae > Rhagoletis > Rhagoletis pomonella. The sequence continues at coordinate 15,418,373 of NW_023458561.1, read as the reverse complement.
AAAAAAAATATTGAAAGGGCTACTGGCTGCAAATGGTCATTTTGTTTGCCGGATATATTTACGTACCAGGGCTGTTGCAAATATTCGCATTCGCATTCGCAACCGCGAAGCTTCCGCAATAACTTTAACATTCGCATTCGCAATAATCAATGCGGAGCTCTTGCGAATGCGAATATTGTGCAAGTGCACTGATAAAACGTATATCTGGCAATCAAAATGACAAATTGTAGCCAACATTTTTTGCCTGGGGGGATGCTACGTTAAAACGGTTCCCCTACGTCCCCCTTCTTTTGTGATTTAAAGTCAAAGAGTAAGATCTTTCAATAGGTATTTCCAGATAACCTTTCATTAGGTAGGAATGATGTAACTATCGAATATTATTTGTCAAATGTCTGTTGCAAAAACTGCGTGCATCGCTGGTTCTTTTTCTACTTTTTCTTAGATAAGTGTATTATTTTTTCTCATAAAACTCTTGGCCCCTATTATGATTCACAACTTTCAAGATAGTTGAGTTGTAAGTTGTAAATTGGTATTGTGGGACACAACTCAACTCAACTTTGAAAACGTAGTTGTCTGTTAGTTGTCTGGCACAACATAAAGGTATTGGCCCAATGCGGGCTTGCTTTGCTTGCCTCGTTTTGAGAACTGTCAAAAGTTATTTGGAATATACTAAAATGCATGAAAGCTGGCCAAATGGCAGCTTTGCTTCACTTGCTTTAAGGGCCTCAAAGTTTCAAATAGGCAAATGTTTTATTTGAAAGGGTTTTGTAGGCTTTTGACATAAAGGTATGTTCCCGTTCTAAATAAATTCAAACTGCTGCACCCTTTTGTGAACAAACATTTGCTTACGTAATAAAAAAAAATATATATAATATAAGTAATTCAAAGTTGGCAATGGCAAACCTACGAGTGTATTTCTGCCATGAAAAACAGCTTCTCATAAAAATACAATCGCCGTTCGGAGTCGGCGTAAAACTGTAGGTCCCTCCGCTTTGTGTGACAACATCAAGGCGCCCGCCACAAATCGGAGGAGAAGCTCGGCCAAACACTAACATATGTGTAAGCGCCAATCTATTATATTATTATTATTATAATTCAAAGTTTAATAAAAAATGATCATATGTTTCCATATTTACATATATTTAACATATCGCTGGCCGAAAAGTTGCTAAGTCCGTTTTTACAAATTTTACAGGAACTTTGAATACGACATTTTGCGTGTTTAAAGCAAAGCAAAACTCCATACGAATCAAAAGGATTCGATCTTTATTAAAAGATTTCATATTATTTTGGCCTTATCGGATTTTGGGGGCCTCTTCTGGACTTAGAAAATTTGCCTTTAATTGAATATAAACGAGAAAAAATAAAACAAGTACCTTAATCCTTAATTTCTCTTGCTTCCTATATCATGAGGTTTCACAAATTGTGGACTTAGCAACTTTTCACACAAAGCTAGCGATATTTAGATTGTTAGAAGATTATTTGTATTTTTTTAAGTTTTCTGGAATTTTGTGGGAAAATTATTCTTAGTGTAAGGGAACAGACTTTAATTTTTTAACTACACAGCTGGTAGCTTTGACAGCGTTCCAAGCCGCCATTTGGCCAAACGAGTTTTTGAAGTAAATCAAAGCAAATTAAAGTAAGTAAGTTTATTCGTAAAGGCTCTGGCACATACAGCTTTCGTGCTGCTTTGGCGTTGGTTTTGCTTTGACAGCTAAGATAAATACATACGTTTATATGAAGCAGTTCTCATAGGCAACGCTCATGAACCAACGTTCGTTCATGGGCAACGCTGACACCACAGAAACACGAACGCTGGTTAACTCTTACTGTTTTGCGCGCGTTGACACTCCCTTAATGTAATTATTCACTTTTTACTAATAAACACACAAAATCGTGTAAAGAAAAAACGAATAAGGACCGCGACGACCAAATGCTTCCATTTTAAAAAGGTTTGAATGTTTTTCAATCGTAAAATTCAAATTCAAAAAATAAAAACATTTGCTGTCAGAGCACTCATTAGTTGTGTTTTTTTACAAATTATCCAGTAACTCTCCAGTAACTTTATTTCTAAGAATTCGCTCTCATAGAAAAAATTTGCAAAAAAGTACGCGAACGCTTTTCCAGGAATAATTTGCAGGTTTCATGAACAGCTCATAAATTGGTTGTTTATTCGCAGCAAAATCCTTATAAAACAATATATTTTGTATTTAAATAGGTTTATTTTGTGAAATTCAACAATAAAAAGCCACAAACAGTTTCCATATTAGTTTAAATTTCATCCAGCAACATGCGATCAGCTGTTTTTCGTACTGGCAAATTCTTACAAGTAAAAATTTATCCAGTAAAATCCAGTAAAAACTTGCAACTTCAGCTGTCATTTTTCGCTCTCTCAATTTCCCCTACTTTGCAAGTTTTTGCGTACGAAAACGCCAAAACATGAAAATTCGTAAAAACTTTTACTGGATTTTACTGGAAATGAGTAAAAAAACGCAACTATTGTAGTGTAGCAAACACTTGCGCTACTTGCGTTGCTGTCAAAATGAAACAACGCCAAAGCGACGCGAAAGCAGTATAAGACAGAGCCTTAACCATGGTGAAATTATAATAAGGTGTTGTCACTTAGGGGTTGGTTGTTGTAATTTTGGCAATTTCGGCATACCAGCGTTACAGTAATGCCTACTCTATTTATTTAAATTTCATTTCTGGGCAAAAGGGAGGAAAAAAGAGGAGCAGAAAATTTTGTGAAAAAATTATGCGTAGGTATCACTTACTACGTTTATACGCACGTATTATTTGCAAGTAACAATTTCCAAAATGGTAAACTTTGCCGTATAAACGCTGAGTTAATTTTTTATTTGCAAATAACTAAATCACGCAAATAAGTATTGATTAGTGGTTTTATTTGCAAATAAGCGCAAGACGCCGCCATTATTAGATTTATTTTCTTTTTCGATGGTCATCTTATTGCCTTTTAATAATCAAGACGTTGCCATTTTTAACTTTATTTTCTTTTTCGATGGTCATATTATTGCCTTTTTATAATTAGGCAATATTAAAAAAAATTTTTCACCAACGAATAAACAGTGGGTTAGGTATTTGTAAATTATTTTTATTTGAAAATAGCTTACGTATAAACGTAGTAACTGTTTTTTTGTTTCGCATTTGCTTTAACTTTTCTTTTAAAATTCATTGGAAAATTTGAGCGATAATTTCCAATAATTACAATTTTGTAAGTAAATTTTTGATAAAATATATACTATACATATCCAACAGATTATTGGAGCAGCGCCTCAGATGGCTACGATAATGTGCTTTGGTCTAACAATGTAAAAGCATAATTATTTTATAATATAACTGATAGAATTCAGAAATTCAATTTTAAAATATTAGCGAAAATAAAGGTCGTAATTTAAGATATTTAAAAACTAAGTACGCATATATGTATATGTACTTCAGAACTTAAGGAAAAAATACAAATAAAATTTCATACGGGCTAGTATGTAATTTTTAGTAGAATTTAAGAATAATTAAATAAAGAGAACGGTATAATTTAATTTGTTTTAATATGAATAAATGAAAGAAGGAAATAGTCCTTATTTTTTAAGTATTGACCATCATCATGTGTGTGTGGTACGACCGTGTGACCTTAAAGTTTTACAAATAATAATCTTAAGGTAGAAAAATATAACTGAATAATAATTATTAAAATGAATACATTTGATCGAAAAAATAAAAATTAAGTACATAATAATTTCTTTTGAGCGAAAAAATAAAACTGTAATTACACTGGTTTACAGAAAAAATATTTTATTGATGCAAGCTTCATTTAACTGGTGTGGGGTCCACTGATATATGTATGTATTAGAAATAGACCCAAAAAGTAGTAAAAGTAATCATAACCTTTTCCCCCTTTTTCCACTACCCCAAAATGCATGGCCACAATTGGCATGCAGAAAAGGTGAGGTGATGTAAGTGACATCACCTTATATTTATTTCACCATGGCCTTAACTGATTTCCATTTTTTTTCATTATGAAAATAACAAAATTTGTATCGAATTTCCGGCTTTTTCAATGGCTGTGGTGTAGTGGTAAGCAGTGCGCGCTTCCACTCCTCAACACCTGGGTTCAAGCCCTGGTCAAAGCAACATCGCAATTTATGACCCTTTAAGGAAGAGACTGTGACCCGAAAACGCAGCAAAATTACTCTTTATTAAATACGATGTTGTTGATGATAAATAAAAAAGAAAACATTATTAAAAATGACTAACTTTTCCATTTTTTATTTACCTAAATTACCAAATGTACTCACCTAAATTATTTCTTAAAAATACTTGACATCCGCATTCGCATCCGCGGATGTCTAAAATTCCACATTCGCAACATCCCTAGTACATACGTTTTATCGGTGCACTTGCACAACATTCGCATGCGCAAAAGCTCCGCATTTATTATTGCGAATGCGAAAGCAAATGCGAATGTTAAAATTAATGCGGAAGCTGAGCGGTTACGAATGCGAATGCGAATATTCGCAACAACGCCGATATGTATGTAAATACAAACATATCTCTGTATCTATTGGCGTTTGTCCTTTGTGGGTTTTGCGCGGGCTTGTATTTATAAGCAGAATCATTAGTACTTTGTTATAAAAATTACATCCTAATCATAACAAATCAATTAAAATCGCCTTGAAATTTATGGGAATCAAATTGTTCGACGATGTTGTCATATACCTTGTTTATACCAGCGCACATTAAGTCAAATGATAAGTTTTTCTGTGCGAAATTAATAGCGGGCTATTTCGGGATCTCAGGGATTTTTGGGACCAATTCGGAGTTTTTGGGACTATTTCGGGTTTGTCGAACTACTTCGAGAATTTCGGGTTTCTCGGAAATATATCGGGATTTTTGGGACTATTTTGGTATTTTTGAACTATTTCGGGATTTTCGGGGCTATTCCGTGTTTTTCGGGACTACTTCGAGATTTTCGGGGTCCTTGGGTCTATTTCGGGATCTTCGTGACTACTTCGATGTTTTTGGAACCAATTAGGAATTTTTGGAACTATATCGGGATTTTTGGGAGTATTTTCGAATTTTTGGGATAACTTCTAGATTTTGGAGATTTTCTCGGGATTCTTGAGACTATTTCGAAACTACTTCGAGATTTTCAGGAGTCTCGGTACGACATCGGGAGCTTCGGGACTGCTTTGGGATTTTTGGGACTATTTCGGGTTTTTCGACACTACCTGGAGATTTTCAGGATTTTTGGGACTATTTCGGAATTTTTGGGACTGTTTCGGGATTGCTGGACTAATTCGAGATTTCTACGGTATTTTCAGGACTTTTCTGGATTTTTCGAGGCTCTCGGGACTATATCGGGATGTTTGGGACTACTTCAGTATTTTTTGGACCAATTAGCAATTTTGGGGACTATTTCGGGATTTTCGAGACTACTTCCGAGGGTTTCGCGTTTCTCGGGAATATATCGGAATTTTTGGGACTATTTCGGGGGTTTCGAGATTTTCGGGGTTCTCGGAATATATCGGGATCTTCGGGACTACTTCGAGGTTTTTGTGCTATTTTGGGAATTTTTGGAACTATTTCAGGTTTTTCGAGACTACTCCGAGATTTTCAGGATTTTTCGGACTATTTCGTAATTTTTGGGACAACTTCAATATTTTCGGTTTTCACGGGAATATATCGGGATTTATGGGACTATTTCGGGAATGTTGGTACCAATTCGGAATTTTTGAAACGATTTCGGGTTTTAAGAGATTCTCGGGATTCTCGGCTCTAAATCGGGATCTACCTTTGGAACTATTTCGGGTTTCTCTAGACTTCTCCGAGAACAAGAAATCCCGATATTGTCCCGAGAACTCCGAAAACCTCGGAAGTAGTCTCGAAAAACCCGAAATAGTCCCAAAAATTCCTAACTGGTCACAAAAGTACCGAATTAGTCCCGAAGACCGTGATATAGGTCCGAGAACCCCGAAAATCTCCAAGTAGTTTCGAAAACACCGGTATAGTCCTGAAAATCCCGAAGAAATCTCGAAAATCCCGAAATAGTCCAAAAGTACCGAAATAGTCCAAAAAAACCCAATATATTCCCGAGACATAGAAAATCTCAAAGTGGTCTCAAAAACACCGCATTAGTCCCAAAAATACCGATATATTCCCGAGAACACCGAAAATTTCCAAGTTGTCTCGGAAATAGTCGAAAAAATTCCTGAAAATCTCGAAGTAGTCTCGAAAAATCCGAAATAGTCCCGACGTAATCCCGAAGATCCCAAGATAGTCCCGAAAACCCCGTAAATCGCGAAGTAGTCTCGGAAAACCCAGAATAGTCCCGAAAATCCCGAACAATTCTCGAAATAGTCCAACAATCCCGAAATAATCCCGAAGATGCCGATATATTCTTGAGAATCCTGAAAATCTCAAAATAGTTTCGCAAAAACCCCAAAAATTCCAAATTGGTTCCAAAAATCCCGAAGTAGTCCCTAAGATCCCGAGAACCCCGAAAATCTCGAAGCAGGCTCGAAAAACTCGAACTCAACACTACCGAATTAGTCCCAAAATCCTGAAAAACCTGAAGAAGTCTCGAAAAACCCGAAGGAGTTCCAAAAACTCCGAATTAGTCACAAAAATCCCCAAGTAGTCACGAGAACCCCAAAAATCTCGAAGTAATTCCGAAAATCCCGAAGATTTTCGTGGAACTCGAAGTTGGAAGATACTTGAATATCGCATTTGTGTTGCATAAAAAAGTAATATTTAGCTACAAAATCACGAATCCAATTGATTCGCTCTACAAATCAAATCACAAATCAATTTGATTTCTGATTTGGAGGCGATTCAAATCACAAATAAATTTGATTTCTTATTTCGTTGACCAAGCAAATCACAAATATATTTTATTTCTTATTTGCCAAGCAAATCACAAATAAAACTTATCTTTTATTTGCTTGACCAAGCAAATCACAAATAAAACTTATCTTTTATTTACTTGACCAAGCAAATCACAACTAAATTGTATTTCTTATTTGGTTGACAAATCAAATTACAAATAAATTTTATTTTTTATTTGGTCAACAAACCAAATCACAAATCAAATATATTTGTTAATTAAAGGCGGATTTTAAATCAAAAAGGATTTGAAATCACGCAACCCTGTCATCACAAATCCAACACCGAATTTCCGCTCCTTTACATGGCAGCTGTAGTAGACGTCACAAGGCCCCACGAATTTCTTTTCTTGCCCCGTCCAATGCTTTACTTGGATTTCAGTAATGTCAGGACATCAACCAGCCGGGCAGAGGCACCTTCCCATTAAGAATCCGGATATTCCGGGTGCATGCCCTCAAATCGTAGTCTTTTAAACTTTTGCCGTGGTCGTCATCAAAAGGGGGGTCTCATCCGAGGCTTTGTTTTTACTTTTCACTGGAAGAGGTTTTTACGGGGCGGGTCCCAAACCCACCGTACATACAACCCATTGCTGGGACGGGAGTGATTTCACAACCGAATACACGTTTATATAGCGAGCCGCTTGCTCCAAGACTTCAGTGAGGCCTTAAACTGAATAAGCCGGAGTGGCCCCACCGAAGCTCCTTCTCTTTATGCTATGACCCAAGGCTGCAATCGGATTGGTTACCGCATCTCGCACATGGGTGGCACACGTTAACCAGAGTAGGATTGAGTATAGCCATGCAACTGTAATTGCAACCCAACGACTATACCCCATTGCATTCCTCAATTCAATTTCTTTAGAACTTACATAAATTAAATCTTTTAGAACTAAAGCAAATATTAAATAGTCTGTCTACATTGCATATCAAATCAATAAGAGATTCGGTGTAAAGGGTATGAAATACACATAAAATGCATTGCGGGTGTTGGCATAGCAGCATAAACACATACATAAATACATATATAGTATATATGTATGTCTGTGGGTAGACTGAGCGATTTTGCTCACTATAGATAGTGATCCATAGTTCCAAATGTTGCTGAATGGTGAGTACACCTTTTGGAAGCACCAGCTTGTGGTATCGCTTAACTCAGTGAGCTAAGTTAGTACGGTTGTTACGATTGTTACCACAGCAAGTGTTATAATTTTTGCGCTTCCGAAACTTCCTGAAAAACCAGCCAATGCATTTTATTTAAACACATGCCAGAGGAGTATACATGCAAAAAAATTATAAATTTTTATTACTAAATAACACAAGGAGTATTTTTATGAGTATGTTCAGAACTTGTTCACGTTTTTCCGCTTCAGTTGTTAGTTAGAATTGCGTTAAGATTATCATTAAAAGTGACAAATTTAGAAAAACAAAAATTATGGACAGTTGATGTACTATATACATTCGTTAATTTACATACACAAACATAAAACAAAGAGGAGAATAAATTGTGTATTATTTCTTGTAGTTTGAGCTCATATTATCAATTAAGCGGCGATATGTATTGCTGTGGAAGTGAGCAACAAGTATTAGAATCAAATGTGAACTGCCGTCGATAATATGTATGTAGGTGTGTATATACTTACATAAATACATAAATACTAAATGTGCGTGTGTTTGGTACCAATATTCACGGCAATAACGGCAATAAAATTTGCAACAATAAGTTCAGAACTGTAATAAAAAACAACAATACAATGCTCAATTAAAACCGACAATTTTTTTGTATTCCTACAGACTTCTTTATACATCCATGTATATTCAGAGACTCAAAACCAATTGTGGAGGTCAGCACACATCTTTCTACGCTGCCCAGTTAACAATTGAAAACGTGCAAATGTTGATTCCATTCAAAAAGGAAGGGACAGTTAGCGGTGGCTATTAATTTTTGTGGATTGATTAAAAAAATGCGCATATACATATGTATGTATGTAGACACATATTTAGGAACACTGTAGGTGGATATTACTTATGTAGATATAAAAATCTAGAAGTCGGGGAAAAAGTAAGACCAAATAAATTTTAACAACCGATCCATTTACATGCATACATATGTATGCATGTATAATATAAACTTGCTTTTGTATGCATAGTAAGTTGTACGTACATACATAAGTATACTATGTGCACACATACATACATATATGCATGCTTAATATACATATGTGCATATGCATACATACATAAAAATCTTGGTATTTGTTTGGGATAACCCAGTAGAAATTTTAAGCATACAACCTCGCTGTTGGTGGCATGAGCGTGCTGCTGTGTATACAT
>NW_023458561.1:15389416-15409133 GCF_013731165.1 Rhagoletis pomonella | reverse complement strand
CATACAACCTCGCTGTTGGTGGCATGAGCGTGCTGCTGTGTATACATGCCAGTATAAATGAAATTTCATTTCCATTAAACACGCGTGGTTTATCAGAGCGTATGCGTACCTTAATCATACACTTGTACTATTGCTGTATGCATATGGCTGTATTAATGTTTCAAACATATAAAAATGCATTAATGGAACAGTATTAAAGCATTCTTACAAGATCCCCATATTTAATGCTACTTTCCTGATACATTTTAATATACGGGGACATACAAACAAGTAGCACTTACATATGTAAATGCATATCTTGTAAAATCCCGATTGTGCTGAAAATAGTATCGCACAACACGTCCGTTCACTAAAATTTTTGTACAAGACTGAAAATATTACAAAAATTCCACTTCAAATTTATCAAGAAATGTACTTAAAACAACGACAACGTACATTCGCTTGCAATTCGCTAGAATTTGAATTAGTGTGAACAATTCATGCGTAGTCATTCACTCATATAGCAAGCATCCTTAAAGAATGCTTACAACCGATTTCTACTGGGAAGCTGAGCATTCTCAAGTGCAAATTGCTGCGTTGTGGAAGACCTAACTGGCCACCTATTGCGGTTTGGCACCTATGTACATTAGAGTGGTCCAAAAAAATTTTTTCCGAGAAAGGGTTTGGGGCACCTTCCAAAAATGTTTCCTCTTGCCGAAAGAGGTGCTGGTACCAAACTTTAAATTTTTAAGTATAAATTTAGAGGATGCTCATGATGCTTATATTTTACTGTAGAAGTATTGTGTACATATGAATATTAATAAAAAAATTGGTTAAGTAACCTAATAATACTTCAAATTTAAATTATCTAAAATAATATAACAAGCTTTAGTTGTCATGGCATGTATTGGTTGCAGTAGAAAACTGAAAGTTGTTACAAATATCAAAAGGAAAAAACTAAGGACGTGCCCCGTTTTATAGGATGAATTTTTTCCCCATACCAACTGGACCACTCTAATGTACATATACAATAGTGGTATTCACCAAATTGAGCAAGTGGCCTGGCACTTTGGCAAAAGAGCAGATGAGCTCAAGTAACGAATGTTGATAACAGTCGTTGCTAGAGCTGATCTGGTCTTTAGCCAGACTTCCAGCCCACTTGCTCACTTTGGTGAATACCACAAATGTATTTATTTATGTACAACGTTCATTAATGAGAGAATACATAAATGATATTTGGACCCACGTACGTACATCATACTCATACATACTTAATCATAGAAACCCTGCAGTAAATCGCGCTAGTTCAGGACTAGCGCAGAACTAGCTCTTTAAGAGGCGGTACTGGTTCTCGATCTATCCCAACGCAATGCTTTCAAATGTCTCTTTTTACATGGCGATGTCCTACTACTAGTTCCATTTTGGACAGTTCTGGGTCAGCAAGTTTTTCTAAGAGAAGAAATTTTAAAACTCGATTACTAGATTATTTTTCTATTCTAAATTGGTTTAGACAGATCTGGACCAAAAAGTTTTTTATTAAAAAAAAAATTCTGATTATTCGATTTTTTGATCTTTTTTGGTTTTTTCTGTTCTTTTACAGATTGCATTCTATTAAATTTTTATTTATTTTTTTTTTAGTTTGTTTATATTATTTGATCACTTTTCTCTTCAATTTTTAAGCGGCACTCAACAATTTAAATTTCTTAAATCTGAAAATCACAACTGCCTCCACCGCGATTTGAACTGGTGACCAACGATATTAGAGTCGGAGGTCTTCCCACTGAGCTATTTTCGTATTGTACGAGAAGTGAGAATTTGTGCATTTACTTCTCAACAGAGCGCAACTAACACACCGAGAGTTTCAACCGTCCAACTCTGCATCCCTTTTGCAGTAGTTCAGAGACAGTTCTGAAATTTGTAGGACGGAACTAGCGCTTTGCCAGACTGTCCCTAAATTTTGCTGCAGGGTAACTATGCGCTTACATACGCACCTAAATATACCCTGCAGTAAAATTTAGAGACAGTCTCGCTGTCATCAATGTTACTCATCCTGGTCATGTGAAAGCTGACAAAAGATGCACAAATGTAATATACTATATTTTTCGACCTGCTTAGACCCTAAAACTAATAAACTTTTTTCGTTTTTTTAATACAATTCTCTACATAGTTTATGGGGCAACTGCTAAAATATTTCCAAAAAAGTCGTTATTGGTAACATTCTACGTACGTATAAAATTGAATGCAAAATATAAAATTTAGTTAAGCTACACTTGACAGCAAGTCTGCGTAAACCATTTATTTTTTAAATATTGAGAATTAAAATTGGTTATTATTTAAATGATCATGCTTAAAACTAAATAATATAAACCGTGAACTTTGCAAACAAAACAAAGTTAAATTTAACGATTTTTCATCAAAATGTTTGACCTTTAATCAGTTTTAAAATAAAATAAACAAAATTGGTAAAAATCTCACTTTGAAATGGGAGTGCTATTGATATGAACGATACTGCACATACGTAAATATATCACTGAGCACCCGAAATTTGTAGTTATGCAAAATATTTTTCGTTAAGTTTTTATTTAAGTACTATGTCTCATAAATACTCCATAAACCATTTAAATTAAAATTCCTATATTTCTTATTAGATGCCGAAGAGTCTATCCCCCTTATTCTAGAACCCGAAGTTTCGTAATTCGTAATTCGTAGCTACGCTACGAAAAACGAAAAGTCCACATGCTGCAACCCTTGCGGAAACATGTGCAGCATTGCCAGCTATCAGTTGTTTTTCGAAGATAGCTGAATGAAGGAAAACAAAGTGGAAAAGAATTAAAAAAACACTCATAAAGTGCTTGTTTATTGTAAAATTGGTTAATTTTACATATTTTGAGGAAAATGATGGATTCTGATGTATTTGCAATTATAGCAGCGGAGTAAGAGGGTGCTATGGCAATGGATTCACAAAGGTATGCGGAGCTGTCGGGCATAGTAACCATGGGCGCATCTACATATGTATGTCAGCTTCTGGTTGAATTGCTGAACCACAAGCCAGAACTCCTCCTTTGCATGAAGCTCTGGTTCTCAATCCAGTTAATGCATTATCAGCTTCTTCCAAGCCATTGGAAACATGCACTTTGGTAGGTCCACCAGCTGCTGCGCTCGCTTCTGCCTCCGGCCGCGCTTAGGGATTATAACCCTTACTAAGTAGAATTTCTCCTTTCTGTGTTGCGGGGAAGAGGGGCTTCCGCGTGTCAAAAGTATACAACATTTCTTGTGCATATCACTCCGGCTACGCAGTCCACAGTATTTTCGCCACGTCCCACGAACCCACGTCGAAATTTTGCAAAAAAGTGCATAGTGCAAACCGAGTTTATTAATAAGCTAGTGGTAGGAAATTTGAAACATTTATCCTAAATAAAATGTGAATCCTTCACCTTACACGTGTATGTTAAAGTTTTTGTATTTGGATTATGCGTTTGGACACAACAACCGAAAATCATTGTACAGATAACTAAACCGGACCCAAGTTTATCGATGAGGGGCAACAAAGATTATTTTTTGCTCGTTTATATAAAGCAGTGGATAAAAATATACGTATATACGAAAGGCAGTTGCATCTGTTTAAATGAGCACCACCAATATTTCTTGCCAACACATATCGATATACATATTTTATTTCTCCTCCGACACAGACGTGTTTTCGTACAAAATTACGCAAAAAAGCTTACTCGTTCGTTTTTAGGCATGCCATTGTTACGAATTACGAAAGTTCGAAAATACGATTCGGATTGTATCATACTATTTCTACGATTCGTAGCAAAATTCGAATACGAAAGAGTTGCAGAATAAGGGGGTATATATTACATTTCAATACATTTAATACAATTTAACGCTGAGTTATCACAAATAAGCATTCAATATATCACCGTTTTTTTCATTTCTTGGCACGACTTAATTCAGATTTTTAATTAACGGGTGATTTTTTAAGAGCTTGATAACTTTTTTTTTAAAAAAAACGCATAAAATTTGCAAAATCTCATCGGTTCTTTATTTGAAACGTTAGATTGGTCCATGACATTTACTTTTTGAAGATAATTTCATTTAAATGTTGACCGCGGCTGCGTCTTAGGTGGTCCATTCGGAAAGTCCAATTTTGGGCAACTTTTTCGAGCATTTCGGCCGGAATAGCCCGAATTTCTTCGGAAATGTTGTCTTCCAAAGCTGGAATAGTTGCTGGCTTATTTCTGTAGACTTTAGACTTGACGTAGCCCCACAAAAAATAGTCTAAAGGCGTCAAATCGCATGATCTTGGTGGCCAACTTACCGGTCCATTTCTTGAGATGAATTGTTCTCCGAAGTTTTCCCTCAAAATGGCCATAGAATCGCGAGCTGTGTGGCATGTAGCGCCATCTTGTTGAAACCACATGTCAACCAAGTTCAGTTCTTCCATTTTTGGCAACAAAAAGTTTGTTAGCATCGAACGATAGCGATCGCCATTCACCGTAACGTTGCGTCCAACAGCATCTTTGAAAAAATACGGTCCAATGATTCCACCAGCGTACAAACCACACCAAACAGTGCATTTTTCGGGATGCATGGGCAGTTCTTGAACGGCTTCTGGTTGCTCTTCACTCCAAATGCGGCAATTTTGCTTATTTACGAAGCATTAATTCGCATTAATTGTTTGCTCACTTGGTCGATTATGTAGACCATAAATCGGACGTAAAGCGCGAAACACATTTCGAACCGAACACTGATTTTGGTAATAAAATTCAATGATTTGCAAGCGTTGCTCGTTAGTAAGTCTATTCATGATGAAATTTCAAAGCATACTGAGCATCTTTCTCTTTGACACCATGTCTGAAATCCCACGTGATCTGTCAAATACTAATGCATGAAAATCCTAACCTCAAAAAAATCACCCGTTATAAGTATCCCAGAAATACCCATTATACGTAACAAATATAAATTATTTTTAAGAATAACGGTTTTAGAAAATGAAGGAATAATTGACACTTTATATTCCTAATTTTAAAGCACAGTTTGCCACAAAAAGTAAATCAGTGCAAAGCAAATAGCTCTTTAAACATAAAGTGAGTTATCTTTTTGTTATTTTAGGAGCTTTTCCGGCTGGTATTTTAAAAAAGCAAAAACAAGTTTCCTTTTTTCCTCCTACGCGTTTCGGCGTTGTTTTTCGCCTTCTTCAGGGAGTCTGTTTTTATTTATTTGGAAAAGAAAACATAAAAAACACAACCATTAAACTATGTTCACATTACCAACATAAAATACTTAGTTTCGTTTAAAATACCTCACTAAATTAAGTGCGTTCATACACGCGTTTCTTTATTTGTCTTGACAGCTTTGTAGCAACCCTGTGTTATTGTTTATTTAACGAAAAGAGATCGCGAATGTGAGTAATTGCGTATATTTTTATATTCTGAGTTGTTTGTGGTAATTTTTTAGATTTTAGATGAGTGATCAAAAGAGAAAGCTTCTGGAAATATTTTACAAACTACCACGCGCGATTATCAAAAACAAAAACGTCAAAACACAATGACATATCAGTTGTGGGACAATACTTTTTTCGATTATTATCGATAAAATTAGAGCCGACACTGATTTGTTCGTGATTTGGTTCTTGGTTTAAGATAAACTACGTACTTTCATCTTAATTTACTGAGGGACTTTACAAGGCGAAATTACTTAGTTTGTACTAAATTTATGCGTAAATTAAGATTGACCTCTAAATTACGCCAATGGGAACATAGTTTTAGATACAATGTTACATATTGCAGTATGGAAACAACACACATACACATATACAAATACAATTCTTCGACGGTAACACTTACATCTGTACATTTACATCACATTTGACACAATAATTATTTTAACATATTTAACTTTGACATCACTAATAAATAACTATAAATAAAAATATCACAGCCTAATGTTTATTATCGCTCATCTGCTCGACGAATGTGTCCAATTGCTGCCCGATATGCAATTGCACACATTCGACGAGCAGATGAGCGATAATAAACATTAGGCTGCGCCTATTAAGATCTTTTGCGCTCGCCAATACAAAAATAGCGTTTAAAAGCAAAAGCGGTCTGTAAAGTAAACATTTTTAGTTTAAATTGAAACGAATAAAGAGCAGAATCCTCCTCATACATAGGCCAAGAATAGTAGCTCTGTGATACCATATGGAATACTAATCCCTTTCGATGTCATAAGTTTTACCGATGGTCTTATTTCCACCTGTGAGATCTCTACCAAGCGTGCGTAATATTCTTTAACATTAGTCCGATGTAACATGTAAGCCAATAAAAGTCCTTATAAGGAAACTAAAGAGCACAGATGAGCGTTTTCAATTATAGGAAGGCCAAGAATCCTGCCCCGCCCCCACAGGATGAAAAGTTTTCCCATACATTGACTAAATGAGTGCTGTGATCTCTTAAATATCATTCAAATGAAGCCATTGATATACCTTCCGTGTTCCTTCTTTAACGGATGTGGTCGAATATTTTATTGTCTATTTACAATTTTCCTTAATATTTATGAACTGGTTTCTTTGAGTCTTACTGCTGTACTAACGGCCGCCCCGAGAAATTTTGTCAATCGGAGGTAGGTGCAAAATCGCATTTAGGGTGTATGAGTTCATCAGACAAAGGTGCGCTTACAATGTTGCGGTGTTTACACGCATACTTAAACGAGTCCACCATTTAGCCATATGAAAAGTAAATTCGTCTAAGATGAATATAGGGCCAAAGCAGTTCAAACCCCGTGCGGGTTTCTATATATTTCGGCTGCAATCCATTAGGTCCCTTTTCTGCAAAACCACTGCTTGTCATAAAATGAATACGCATTATGAATTTCAATCAGATTTTATAAAATATAGTTCATGTTTAGGAAATGAATTTTTCATCAAACAGATAGCTCACTTTGCGAATTTCGAACGAAATCGGTTAATAAATACGACTTTTATAAGTAACCCTACTCCAGAGACACCAGCGTGTTGTCTAATGGGCTATAATAGGAATATATGCAAGGTATAACCTCCGGAAATTTTACTGGTTTTTGAGTTTAGTCCGAACAACGAAAACGGCTACCATTTTATGTATGTATGTACATACATATATGTTTAGAATGAAAAAAAATAAAATCATCATGAAAGTAATAAACGTTTCGAATTCGCATTAACAAAATCGGTTCATAAATTGGGCTTGTATCGGGTCCGTTTTTCGCAAATGCTTTTTTCATCATGCTGGTAGCTTATACTCTGAATTTCAACGAAATCGGTTCAAAAATACGGCTTTTATAAATAACTGGACTCCCGCGCCACCTAGCGGGTCTATTTTTGGTAAACTTATTTTCCATCATGCTGGTAGCTTACATTTTGAATTTAAAAAAACTCAGTTCATAAATAAGATTTTTATAAATAACTCGACTCCAGCGCCACCTAGCGGGTCTATTTTTCGCATACGTATTTCTCATCATGGAGGTAGCACACGCTTTAAATTTAACGGAATCGGTTCATAAATACGACTTTTATAAATAGCTCAACCCCAGCGCCACCTAGCGAGTTTTCTGGTAGCCTATAATAGGACCATATACGCAAGGTATAACCTCTGAAAATTTGACTGAAATCTATGCAGTAGTTTTTGAGTTAAGTCCGAACAACGAAAACGGCTATTACACAGGGCAACACTGATTTTGGTGCGGCAAATGTTAAATCTGTTTTTGATAGACTTTTTTGAGCTGATTACGAATCCGTAATTATAAAGATTCCATCACGTACAGATTTTGAGAAAATCGTGGTCAAAGTGTCAAAAAATCGGTTTTTTTTTCAATATTTGAGAAGCTCGAGCAAAGAGTAAAAATGTGGTAGAACCTTCCACTTAGGCTTAACTTAAATCTAGAGCCCTAGGCTACTGCCCCTGAAAATACCATCCCTGCACCTTTACTTGATGGCCATTTATAGTCATTTGTTGAACAATAAAAAAAATGCTGGCAAATTGTGCTATTGAAAAAAAAAATGCTGCCAAAATCTGTTTTTGCTGTTCAATAAACGACTATAAGTGATCTTAGGGTCAAGACCAAGAGATGGTTTTTTTGGGATTGTAGTCGAAAGTTCAAGCCTTAATTTAAGCTTAAGTGGCAGGTTCTATCACCTTTTGTTTAATTGCGGCAGGGACTCAAACTTCGCCAAAAGTCAAATTTTACTGCTCAATAAATGACTATAAGTGACCATAAATTCAATGTGCAGGAATGGTATTTTCAAAGATAGTAGTCGATGGTTCTTGCTTTAATCTAATCCTAAGTGGAAGGTTCTATCACCTTTTTACTCTTTGCTAGAGCTTCTCAAATATTGCAAAAGCCCGATTTTTTGACACGTTGACCACGATTTTCTCAAAACCTGTACGTGTTGGATCCTTTGTACTTACGGATTCGTAATCAGCACAAAAAAGTCTATCAAAAATAGCTTTAACATTTGTCGCACCAACATTTTTTCTCATTTTTGTTGGCCTGTGTTATTTTATATATATAGAAGATATACATATGTACATATATATGTACATACATATGCACATTAATACAATAGGGGTATTCTCGAAGTCTTGTACGAAGCACGGATTGCGCGAAATGCAAAAATACTATTCCCAATTTCGAAGAGTACGAGAGCACCCCATTGCAAAGAGGAAGCATGCATGGGTAGCAAGCAGCGAAATTATGTATTAAATACAATAACAAGAGACAGCAATAAAAAATAGAAATAGAAATAGAAATAGAAATATGTAGCTATTCCAACAACAAAACAACTAGCACAGGGTCGCATTTATCTTGCTATGCTATTTTGCAAAATATATACATAGGTTTCGACGTTGCATCAATCCGTGCTACTTGCAATAGGTTTGCAAGATTTGGAGAATACCCCTAATATTTAATCTGATTATTACAAAAACTGAAAAAAACACAAATAATACTTATTACATTAAATACTAACTAAAATTGGAGTACAAATATCGATCAGTAATAACAAATTCAAACATTATATATATGTCCATACATATGTATAAACATCCTTTTATATGATCCACAAGATTTGTGTGGCGAGGATGCTTTCCTGGAAAAATTATTTGACTTATATTCACCTGGGAGCGCAGCAAAACGATTCACGCCTTAAAAAATTTCCGGCAAGACCCAGTAAAAGTTCTGGACAGGGCAAGATTGGCAACGATAGAACTTAGACGCCGGCCCCGAAATCTGAAATATAGGCTGACATCCAAAACGTATCAATACAATGTTTGGAAACTGTTATACTGCGGTATTCAAACTGTTTGTTAATACAGAGTTGCGACACATTGCAATCTTATACATTGCATATTTTATTAAATATTCAATTTAGCAATGAACAATTTTTCAGAATTTTCCATTTTCAAAACACCAATGGTAACCAGAAACAAACGAAGCATCAACCAAGGAGTATTCAATAGGTGATAGCAGTACCCTTTTATTTTTCTTCGCCTCACGGCTTCATATGTCAAATGGGTGCTGTTGATTGGTTGGAGCAGCTGATTGTTTATTGTTTTCTGTTCTCCTTCACATCTTTCGTATGAAATTTTTGACAGTCCTCGCCGCAAAAGCAAAATACATGTACATTTTGTTATTGTCGTACCGATACCAACTTATTGAATACGCCTTGGCATCAACTTTGTTTCTGATGCGCTGATTGCTCTAGCGATGCGTTACGATAACTTTTCGAATGCGTTTTGGAAAGGTATACATTGTCAATATTTTTTAGTTCGGCGGCGTTATGGGACATTATACTTTGTACGTATGCAACGGTTTGGAAGTCAGCCATATTTTGAGTTAAATAATACAATCATTTATAAGTATAAACAAATGTTGTCAGACATACCAGCGGCCCTAAGGATTTGCTGTCCAATTTATTTGATTGTTTCCTGATTTTATTTACGCATGTAAGAATGTATGTATGTACACATCAGTTATCTATCTTGCTTTCTTCATACTACATTTTCCAAAAACACAGGTGCGTATCAATCAAAGGGAATACTCCTGGATTGCTCATCGCTTTTTGCACCTAAGCGGGTAATAACGCAGTACAAAACCGACAAATCTCAAATCTTAAACATCCGAAATCATGCCTCTGGGAGGATTCTTTTATTGCTCACTTGGGAGATCTCCCATTATGCTCCTAAGCGAGTAGGTAAAACCGACAAATCTCGCTTATTGCTCCCAAATCATGTCTCAGGGAGCTTTCTTTAATGGCTCGCTTAGGAGATCACCCTATTAACTCCTAAACGAGTAATAAAGGAGTACAAAACCGACAAATCACAAATCTTAAACATCCGAAATCATGTCTCCGGAAGGATTCTTTTACTGCTCACTTGGGAGATCTCCCATTATGCTCCTAAGCGCGTAGGTAATACAGGAGTGCAAAACCGACAAATTTCGCTTATTGCTCCCAAATCATGCCTCAGGGAGCTTTCTTTAATCGCTCGCTTAGGAGATCACCCTATTGACTCCAAGCGATAATAAAGGAGTTAATAACCGAGTACTCTTTTATTCCTCACTTAGGGAGATCTCCCTTCAAGTTCTAGTGGGTTCATATGTAAATACATATATGATTGGCGAAGCTCATAAAGCCATACTAATAAAAAAGTCCCACACACTTACAGCTCAACTTGCAAACAAAAGTTACTATTTCTCTCGATCTCGATCTCTATTACCTTACAATGTGTTCTCACCTATACAGTCGTAGCCTACAATCTTTTACGTTGCTAAAATAGCACTCATCTACATACATATGTATGTTCATATACATATATACATGTTTTCAAAAATAAGTTACTGAATTCTGTCAGTACCCAACCACTTGCTTTATTATTAAATATTCTTTGTGTGTGCACACCTCTCTGGTACTGACAAAATCAAGCCAGCGCTGTGATAAGTATGTACATTTATTTACAAACACGGATAATAATGAAATACATCCATACGTATCGCAGCCACCAGTAGTTTTTGATTCCGTTCTCGTTTTCAGTTAATTTGTGCTTGTAGTGAGTATCGAGCGAGCGCTGCCAGTAGATCTATCGGAGTCCGTATCTGAATCGTAGCTAAAGCTGGGCCCGTAACCGGAGACACAAACAAGGCCAGAATCAGCACTATCGTTGTTCCGATTGATCGGATTCGGATCTACAGTTTCCCGCAAGCAACAAAACTTTTCCCTATTCATTTTTATTTTGACCTCGTGTACGAACGACGCGCGGTGGCGGTGGTGGTTGGATTCAGCCAAAGGGTTCTACTAAAATGTTGGCGTCAATTCGCTGTGCGAAGCATTGCTTCGTTGTATTAAAATTGCTCTGTTAACGTGTCTTAATAGTTCCGTGCCGCGTATACTGTCGATTTTCATTGCTCACAACAGTTATCTAAAGACCACATAGATATGTGCATATGTATGTATATACGCAAGCGGCAAATGTGCCTAAAAAATATCAAGTGACGTGACGATTAAACCGATTTTTTGTGCGAGAATTTTAATAGAACTTTTACTAGTACATATAAGTATAAGTATGTACATATATGTATACATAAGTTTGTGTTAATGCAGATTTTTTTTGTGTAATTAGCACTCGTACTATCAATTTGATGCTACTTTTTCATTTCAGGCGTAAATAGCAGGACATTGTTACCTACATACCTGCCCAATCACGCTGATAGTAAACATATTTACAAACATACACACAATCAGATAAGCAATTGCTGTATGTCAGCCCATCTGATTAAAACTTTGACGAAAAATCAACAATTGTAAAATCGTTAAGTGTGCGAATACATAAAAATAGTTACAGAATCTAACTAAATCGCCATTAAAATCACGTTCTTACTAACTGGGCGTGCTCACAACGACAACGTCAACAAAACAACAGCAATAACAGTTGCGCGACAGCAACAGTTACAACAAAAATTACCGCAGAGTAAACAACATAAGTGTATTGAAGTAAACTTTATCAAATTAACAAATACAAAGTTGAATACAAAATACAAAGCCAAAAAGTTAAACACACACTAGCAGTGCAAAGATTACGCGAGCGACTATGTGTATAGTGTTGAATTATTAACAAAGCCAAAAACTCAAGTCAGAAAGTAAACGAGCGTTGCGCGAGTTGGAAATATTTTCCATACCACTTGTTCGGAGAATACAGTTCGTGTATCAATTTTCACAAGTGATCGTACAATTAACTTGAAATTTGTTAAATATAAAAAAAATATTTTAATAAATACATACATACATACATAGATCTTAAAGAATAATACAGACAAAAGTTTTAATAACTAAATAAAACGTATTAAACTCGTTTATTCGGTGTTTTTTAGTCGTCCCATGCGAGATAAGTCAATGCGCCGTCATGTTTTCAAGCATTTGACTAGACGCGAATAGCGCCTTATTGCCGTCTAATTACAGTGTTAAATTGCTGTAACGCCTACGCTAGAAACAACATTGCGAAAACTACCAGTTCAATATACCGAAAGACACCGTTTTTGAATCCAGCAATTGTGATAAAACAAACTTGCATATAAATAAATGGAGAAGTCTAATCACAAAGAACTCCGATTCCATACCAATGAGCACCAAGTGAGTTACATGTATCTGATAAACAAAATGCTGCTGAAAATCGAGAATACCCTACTGCGAAGCCATCGACAACGCGAAACCACTGGAATAAAGGAGCTATACAATTCCTTTTTCGTATTATTTTAAACAATCTAGCCGAAAATACCTTAAACTGTTTTAGTCAAACAGCATTCAGTGTCAAAATAAAATATTTAGCCAACATAGCAAGTTTGTTACTAGTTTGTGTTACAAAGTTATATGCACATATTTACTGTTAAAAAAAAATAATCAAAAAAACACAAAAAAAATAAAAAATAAATAAAAATGAAATAAAAAAGAGGGACGCAAAATTAAATTTGGTTGTTAGTAAAAGCAAGTAATTTCTCTGAAAGTGTACCTCGAAATTGCCATATTAAAGCAAAACAAAATAGCCATAATTATTTTAAGATATGTGTGATTAAAAAATCTCAAAGCAGTTATCATTTTGAGTCTATAAGCAGTGACGTCGCTCGTCAGAAGTTGACCCTCCTAGCTGCTACCAAGCAATTCAGTTTTTTGTCGCGTCGGAAAGAAATAACAACAACGTAACTAAGCGGAAATATATATCTTCTGGGTTTTTATCGATATATCACGTTAGTCCGATTTGAAAATCTCGTCTTAAATTAACAGTTTTTCTACGAGTGTGCGTGCGTGAGTTGATATCCTTAGGATACCTACAATACCGAATGGCGCTTTCGCTGCTCTCACATCAGCAGCAGCCAAATTATTTCGATTTGCAAACATTATTCGATCCATACCCATTGCAACAACAACATCAACAATCACCTTCCCACCTGCAGCAACAACAACAGTATCATCATCAGCAGCACATCCAGCAACAGCAGCAGCAACAACAAGATTTAACGGCGCTCAAAAGCACCAGTATCAGCGCTGTGGCATCAAAAATCAATCCGACGACGGGAATAACTAATTTTTGCGCGGATCAAATGGAATACGCAGCCAGCAATCTTCACCAGAATCACAACCATTATCAGCAACAGCAGAATAACAATAGTAGCGACAACAATAACAACAGTGGCGTCAGTTCCATAAGTAATAATAGCAGAAAAATTAGTGGCATTGCACCTACAAATAATAACAGTCAGGTAAGAGATAAAAACATTCTCAAACACTCATACACACGAAAAAAGAATAAGAAATAATTAAGTTTTTGATATGCAAAAACATATCCTTTGTTTGCTGGTAGAACATCATCAACTAAATACATAAATTTAAAAAATTAATCTATGTAAGCATGAATAAAAAGCTGCTTTGACGTTATGTAAGGAATTATGTCTCATAATAAGAAAATTGAGTCGGTGGGTTCGACAACCGTTCAAGTCCAAAATCGGTTTTTTGTTGCTGAGATCCAAAACAGTACAAGTCACGGACATGTATGCGCTGTCTCCTCATTTCGAGGGTGCAATCAGCTGTGCTACGTTAACGCCTAAAGCTTAGGTTTCCTCGAAAGCGACCGTTATTTTACGTTGTCTTGTAAATATTACCAGATGCCAATTAAGATGACGGCTATACACACCGTAAGGTAATGTGACTCCTTCTTTTTTATTGGCGCTGTAACCGCCTAAGCGATTTTGGCGGACTCCAAAACAGCACGCCAGTCATTTCTCTTCTGTGCTAACTGACGCCAATTGGATTTGCCAAGTGAAGCCAAGTCTTTCTCCCCCTGGTCTTTCCAACACAGAGGAGGCCTTCCTCTTCCTCTGTTGCCAGCATCGCGGCCCGGGTTGAATACATTCAGAGCAGGAGCATTTCTGTCTATTCGAACGACATGGCCAAGCCAAAGGAGCCGCTGAATTTTAATTCGCTGCACTATGTCTATATCGTTGTAAAGCTCATACGGATCATCGTTAAACCGTCTGCGGTATTCGCCAGCGCCAATGCGCAGAATCTTTCTCTCGAAAACTCCAAGGGGTGCTTCATCAGATGTTTTCGTTGTCCATGTCTCCGCGCCAAAACCCAGCAGAGGCATAGAGGCATGATGAGTGACTTGTAGAGTGTGATCTTTGAACGACGAGAGAGGACCTACTTCTCAATTACCTACTCAGTCTAAAGTAGCAACTGTAGGCAAGAGTGATTCTCCTTTAGATTTCAAGGCTGACACTATTATTGGTGTTAATGCTGGTTCCCAAATAAACGAAGTCGTCTACTTTTTCAAACTTGTACCTGTCAACAGTGACGTGTGGGCCAAGACGCGTATGCTCTGACTGTTTGTGTGATGACAGGAGATACTTCGTTTTGTCCTCGTTCAGCACCAGACCCATTCGCTTTGCTTCTCGATCCAATCCCGAGAAGGCAGAACAGACGTTGCCCTTGTTTTTACCAATAATATCGATGTCGATGGCATTCTCCAGCAATCGTGCGCTCTTTTAAAGTATTGTGCCTGAGCGGTTCAGTTCTGCGGCTCTTATTATCTTGTCCAACATCGGGTTAAAAAAATCACACGAAAGGGAGTCACCTTGTCTGAAAACTCGTTTGGATTCAAACGGCTCGGAGAGGTCCTTTCCAATTCTGATTCGGGCCCAGGCGAAGTCGACCAGCCTCAGTCCGTTATCGGACTTTTCGTCGTGGAGTCTGAATTTTCCGACAGTGGCAGTGTTGCCACTTTTGGTCTTTTCCCGCCAAATTTGGTCGCTTCTTTTTTATTTGGTAGCTTGGTAGTTAAAGTAAGATTTTGGTCGGATGGTTAAATTAAGTTTTTAAGTTCTTAATTATAAAAATTATATTTCAAGCATCATTTTGCATATAAATATTTGGCACTTGTACTTTTAAATATTTGCCAATGCTGCCTTTAAAAATAAGAAACCTAATTGGTTTGGCAACTGATGGAGTCAATGTTAGGCTAGAGACTTGGGCAGGCTGAAAACATTATTGAGTACAGAAACCGATTTATTTTATATAAAATGCACATACCACACACTTCACCTTTACTCAAGCTACGCTTGTAAAAAATTGCCGATAAGCATTGAGACACTGTACCGCAACATATGTGTTTCTTTTCCAACAGCGCAAAGAGGATACGTGAACTGGAGGAATTTCAGGACTACTGTTCGGTAAAACTCCACAAAATCTTGGGCATATCTCAAACACGATGGCTTTCACTAGAAAGCGTTGTGTTAAGAATAGTTGAGCAATGGGATAGTTTGAAATTTTGTTTTACTTCCTGCTTTTATGAAGTAAACGATATGCGATCTGCAGCCCTGGCAGAAGGAATGTGTTGCAAAACCAAATGCTATTTTTTATTTTTATCGTATATTTCTTCCATAATTAACAATCTTAACAAAGAGTTCCAAGCTGAAAGCTCTAGTTTGCCATACTTATATGCAACTATCAAAGCACATTATCTCTTAATTTTGAGTAACTTTATTTAAAAAGATGCGATCAGTAACAATATTAATACTGATTGTAAAAATGAAATAATCACACTACGTTTTTGTTGGAATGAAAGCGGAAATGTTTATGAAAAGTAGTGTCAATTGTTCTTAAACTCTTGAAGTTAAAACCAATATATTAAAGTTTTGCATAGAGTTCTTGGACCAAATAAATTTAGGATTTGACTTCAAGTGTGCAGATATAAATTTTTTACAAATAGTTAATAACTAAGATAGTTTCTAAAGAAGATTTACCAATTTTACCTCTTTTGTTTTGTTTTGAATTTACTGAGCCTAAGTGGTCCAGCAATCTGGAAATTGATATGTTTTGGGAAAAAGTATATTCTATTAAAAATGAATGACAATAGCTTCATGCATCTCGCCAATTCTGTTTTTTATATAATTTCACTAGCCGGCTCCGAATTCGCAAGGCTTTGCCACGCGCTGAATGCGTAGATATTAAATAAGATACGATTGACAACTAAACAGGTTGCAACCCTACTAAAAAATAATGTATAATTGCGCATCTGGAGGTCAAGCCCTTTCATATGATACCTCATTTCCTGTAATCTAACGAACAGCCCACATTTTTTAATTTTTCACACAGGTTGCAACCCTCTTCCAAAAATAAAACCTTACTGTAAATCGTAAGGTCAAGCCTTTTCCTTTCAACACCTCATTTTTTTAATTGACTGAACTGTGCAAATCTAATGTCATTAACAAAAAATGCCCTCGCGTATTATAGATACATAATTTTTAAATAGGTGGTAACCCCACTCAATCAAAAAATAAAAACTTATTGCTCATGCAAAAACCATATCCTTTTATTTGGTACCTCAGTTTTTAGTCCAACAAACGGTGAAGATCTTAAAATTTTTAAAAAGTGGCAACCCTACCCAAAAGGCCGAGCCCTTTTATTTGACACCTTATATCTTGTAATCCAAAGAACAGTACAGATCTAATAATTTTTTAGACTGGTGGCAACCCTATAGGAATTTAAAGTACTAAAGATATTATTCCTATCGATACAGATTATACTTAAAAAATCTCGTATAAACCCATTCAGTGGTTTTTGAGATTAGCGTGGTCAAAATATGAGAAGGCTTTGGGGGCTTTCGAGAGAACTATTCTACGCAAAATCTACGGCCCTGTTTTCGTGGATGGCGGATATCGGAGAAGATGGAATGAGGAACTGTATGAGCTTTTTAACGACATGGACATAGTTAAGCGCATAAAAATACAGCGATTGCGTTGGCTTGGACATGTTGTACGCATGGATGACGACTTTCCGGTGAAAAGATCCTTCGACTCCGCACCCATGGGTGGACAACGAAAGCAAGGGCGCCCACGAACGCATTGGAAGGACCAAGTGCAGAAGGACCTGTCTGCGCTCGGGATAACCAACTGGCGCAAATTCGCGCAGGAGAGAAGCAATTGGAAAAGCTTTTTGGTCTCGGCCCAAACTGACAAACGGTTGTAGTGCCAAATAAGAAGAAGAAGAAGTGGTCAAAATATCTCGACTTTCCTTTATACTATGTACAGAAGATAGTAATTCTTAAATAGATGGCAACCCTATTAAAAAAATGAAAGCTTTTGTACATGCGAAGACCAGGCCCTTTAATTTGGTATCTCATTTTGCAATCCAACGAATGGCACATGTTCGGTAGTTTTCTAGATTACCGCGTACAAACATTCTCGACTTTCCATTATACTATGTATAGACCACATAACTCTGCGGATGCAGAATGCAAATTTTTAACGCATTCTTTGATAAAAACTAAACTAAGAAATAATAGCATAATGTTATGCAAGGAACTTGTAGACAAAAATGACCCGCAGTACTTTTAAGAAATTAAACTTATTGGCACATAAAATGTATGTATGTATATAATTCATACAACCAAAAATCGTGTAATTCTACTTCGCAAAGAGCGCATAATTTCCATTATTAGATGTTCAGTGTAATCAGTTAGTCTGTTCCAGTACTTCAAGATTTAGTTAGGAAGACATAACTGAAGAATGCATATTCATAGCCTAAATGAAGTAGGCACTAAAGTTAGTTGCTGCTTTTCGTCATAATTATCAATGAAATGGCGGCAACTAACTTTATAATCGACTTTGTTTCGACTATAAATATACCCCAATGTATGTACAAGAACGACTTGTCAGTAATTCCTGTAAATCTGATGGGTACTGGAACAGACTAATGAGAGCAATGAGAGTGGCATCTCTCTTTAAAAATGTAACATTGCGAAAAATAAAAATTCTCCAGACGTCGCTGTCTTGCCCTGTCATGCGCTGCGCAGGATAATCGCTTGCATGAAAAGCCCATTAAACAGATTCGATATGTGGCAGACTCATGTTATGCGCTGCAGCTAGGGTTGCCAACGTTTTCAAAGAAATTTATAGTACTTTTCAAAAAAGTCTGAAAAAATATAGTACACTTCAAATATATATAGTATTTTTTTTTTTTAAGAAAAAGTAAAAATGCTTTTTAAGTGTACATCTTTTTTCTTTCTTATGCATTTCCTCTATAAAAAAATATATTTCTTTAAAAGTGTCGTATGCTTTATCGCTACACTGAGGGGAAAAAATATTAAAATCAAATAGAAACGTAATTGATCTTACTATAAACGTCAACGAAAATACTGTATATCGGTAAATATTCAATTCAATTATGCGCATATTAAAATGACCGCGTTCGTTCTGAAAAAGCATCCGTAAAGTGAATAATCAAGACAAAAAACTAAAAAAAAATATTTAACTTGCATGTTGCCCGCAGTGGTATTCGAACCCTGACCATCTCTGGATATCAACAAATTGTGGCATGCATCTTTGCGCACTCAGCGACACCCAGACATATAAATTTGCTTTCAAATGTTGAATATCCATCAACATCACAGCACGCGATTTGTGCGGATAAACATGTACTATGTATGAATGTGTGTGTTGTCACCGCTCTCAGAGCGGCGCTCTGCATGCTTGGGGTGCGTATGTACACTCATATATATACTCAGTTGTGAACAGTCCAATGCGTGCGTAATAAATTTTGTATGAAAATATTATATTTAAATTCGAACATTTTTAAACGATAATCAAATATAAAATATTAATTTTTACTATGCATTATTTCCCTCAGTGTATCAATATTTATATTAATATAAATCAAAAGCTCATTTTTTATTAGTGAGATATTCGCTTTATTTCTCTCATCTCACCATTTCAAAAACTTAATGGAAAAAACTCTTTCTGTGAATGCTGAAGTTGCAGGAATAGAGAGCATAAGCGAAATAATTTTAAGTAAATTTGGTAAATCCGTCAAAGTGTTTTTAAAATTGTTGCCATTTTTGATCTGTGGACCCTTTGTTTTAAAGTATGTTTATTTTAATATTGATATTTCAGTATACATGTCATCCATTTTAAAACGTTTCTTTCTTACAAATGACTGAAATATATTTATATTTATAATTGAAGAAATATAGTATTTCTGCATAATATATTTTTTTCCAACAGTATATAGTATGCAGACCCAAAAAATAGTACAATACTACATATATATTATAGTTCAGTTGGCAACTCTGGCTGCAGCACAATGCAAGTATAACAAGCGCATTTATACCTGCATTTACATATTTATTTCTCGTTTGTTTTAAAATGTACAAAGTACATA
>NW_023458561.1:15369977-15389016 GCF_013731165.1 Rhagoletis pomonella | reverse complement strand
CTCTCTTTAAAAATGTAACATTGCGAAAAATAAAAATTCTCCAGACGTCGCTGTCTTGCCCTGTCATGCGCTGCGCAGGATAATCGCTTGCATGAAAAGCCCATTAAACAGATTCGATATGTGGCAGACTCATGTTATGCGCTGCAGCTAGGGTTGCCAACGTTTTCAAAGAAATGTATAGTACTTTTCAAAAAAGTCTGAAAAAATATAGTACACTTCAAATATATATAGTATTTTTTTTTTAAGAAAAAGTGAAAATGCTTTTTAAGTGTACATCTTTTTTCTTTCTTATGCATTTCCTCTATAAAAAAATATATTTCTTTGAAAGTGTCGTATACTTTATCGCTACACTGAGGGGAAAAAATATTAAAATCAAATAGAAACGTAATTGATCTTACTATAAACGTCAACGAAAATACTGTATATCGGTAAATATTCAATTCAATTATGCGCATATTAAAATGACCGCGTTCGTTCTGAAAAAGCATCCGTAAAGTGAATAATCAAGACAAAAACTAAAAAAAAATATTTAACTTGCATGTTGCCCGCAGTGGTATTCGAACCCTGACCATCTCTGGATATCAACAAATTGTGGCATGCATCTTTGCGCACTCAGCGACACCCAGACATATAAATTTGCTTTCAAATGTTGAATATCCATCAACATCACAGCACGCGATTTGTGCGGATAAACATGTACTATGTATGAATGTGTGTGTTGTCACCGCTCTCAGAGCGGCGCTCTGCATGCTTGGGGTGCGTATGTACACTCATATATATACTCAGTTGTGAACAGTCCAATGCGTGCGTAATAAATTTTGTATGAAAATATTATATTTAAATTCGAACATTTTTAAACGATAATCAAATATAAAATATTAATTTTTACTATGCATTATTTCCCTCAGTGTATCAATATTTATATTAATATAAATCAAAAGCTCATTTTTTATTATTGAGATATTCGCTTTATTTCTCTCATCTCACCATTTCAAAATCTTAATGGAAAAAACTCTTTCTGTGAATGCTGAAGTTGCAGGAATAGAGAGCATAAGCGAAATAATTTTAAGTAAATTTGGTAAATCCGTCAAAGTGTTTTTGAAAATGTTGCCATTTTTGATCTGTGGACCCTTTGTTTTAAAGTATGTTTATTTTAATATTGATATTTCAGTATACATGTCATCCATTTTAAAACATTTCTTTCTTACAAATGACTGAAATATATTTATATTTATAATTGAAGAAATATAGTATTTCTGCATAATATATTTTTTTCCAACAGTATATAGTATGCAGACCCAAAAAATAGTACAATACTACATATATATTATAGTTCAGTTGGCAACTCTGGCTGCAGCACAATGCAAGTATAACAAGCGCATTTATGCCTGCATTTACATATTTATTTCTCGTTTGTTTTAAAATGTACAAAGTACATATGAGCCAATCTTTTTTAAGTCGGACGGATTCGTAAAAAAAATTATGTCATGCCACCGATTCGCTTCAAATTTTTTTTGTGAGTTCTATACATGAAATAAGCTAACACGTGTTCGAGGAATTTTTTCTTCTTTTTTTCGTCGGAGATATGATCTGTCAAACTTTGCATTTTTTCGTGATTCTGACTAACCATGTACTTCTTCAAATCGTTATACCTCGGGTCCTGCTGATCGTAGAGACTTCATCTTAACGTTTCAAAGCTATGAAACGGGCTTAACATTTCTATATATAAGGTGGTCAAGATTGTCCTAAAGCTAACTTAGCTATTAACAGTTGAACTTTTTGAAGTTGATTTGCATAGTGCAGACCAGTAAATTATGGATTTAAAGTTATACCATCGTAATCCTTATTTATAATAATAATAATAATAGATAGATAGTGGCGTGCGCCTTGATGTTCTCACACAAAGAGGAGGGACCTACAGTTTAACGCCGACTCCGAACGGCGATTGTATTTTTATGAGAAGCTGTTTTTCATGGCAGAAATACACTCGGAGGTTTGCCATTGCCTGCCGAGGGGCGACCGCTGTTAAGAAAACACCTTTTTTTCTATTATTTTTTTCGATGTTGCTTTTACCAGGGGTTGAACCCAGGCATTGCGGAGTGGAAGCGCGCACTGCTTACCACTACACCAAAGCGGCTCTATAAAAACGAGGTTCGAAAAAGGGGGGTTTTTCAAGAACTATTTTCAAAATATTTTTCTTTATGACGAGATGGTTTTTTTAAGAAACAACAATGTTTTTTCCGACGAAAAAAAAAAAGAAGAAAAACATTCCTCGAATACGTGTTAGCTTATTTCATATATAGAACCCCAGCGAAGCGAATCGGTGACATGACATAATTTTTTTTACTAAATCCGTCCGACTTAAAAAAGATTGGCCTATATGTACTTTGTACATTTTAAAACAAACGAGAAATAAATATGTAAATGCAGGTATAAATGCGCTTGTTATACTTATACTATATATATATAAATGATAAACCCCTTTCTTAAAGCCTGATTATGGTAACTTAACTTAACTTAACGGAAAGTAGAACTTAGAGAATCAAAATGAAACAGATTTCGACGTGGCATTAAGCTACGTTAAGTTTCGGCTGTTCAATTATAAGCAACACGCATTTAACAGAATTTTTAAGAGAGAGCTGTAAGTTACGTTAAGTTGTCATAATCAGACCATTAGCCTTAAAATGACGTTAAGATGAAGTTTCTACGATCAGCAGAACCGATATAACCTCGAACACCTCTTAGCTTATTTCATGTATAGAATCCATAAAAAAATTGTAAGCCAATCGAAAGTGTGACACAAAATTTGGTGTCCGATATGAAAAATAATGTCTCATATATGTATGTATGTCTGTACATTTTTTGTATTCGAAACATTTAATCTTAAAAAAATGAATTGTATGCATTCTGAGACTTTTTTGCAATTGAAATTTATTTGGAAGGTTGCGAAATTGGTAGGGGAAACAATTTGTAAGTGGCAACGCTGGACAGTGGCGCCCAAGATCCACTCCTTGCCTACCTAGGCATTAAAATGGCCGAGCACGATTTTGACATCGTGTCAGGGCAGCGCTCATGTGTACGCTCTAAGCGCTCATAGAAGAGATCTTTGAACGCATCGTCCTTCTCTTCCGTCGGCGCATGGGCGCAGATGAGCGAGATGTTGAAAAATCTAGCATTGATGCGGGCTGTGGCTAGACGTTCGTCCACCTACCACGAATCCAACACCTAATTTGTGCTCCTTTACGTGGCAACTGTAGTAGACGTTGCAAGGCTTCACGCTTACCTTGCCTTGCCCCGTCCATCGCATTTCTTGGATGGCAGTGATGTCAGCCTTTGTCTTCCCGAGGACATCAACCAGCCGGGCAGAGGCACCTTCCCCATTAAGGGTCCAGATATTCCATATACCCTTAATCATAGTCCTTTATACGTTTGCCCTGGTCGTCATCAAAAAAAGGGAGTCTCATCCGAGGCTCTTTGTTGTTTTACGTTGGGCGGGGTTTTAACGTGGCGGGACCCAAACCCAGCGCACGCGAAGTATTACGCCTTCTCACTTTAGCTCGCTCCCAAACGGGTGTTTGTTGCTACCCAGAGGATACGTGGATCACAGCGCACGGCAGTGCGCGCGAGTGACGAAAGCAGCAACAGTAGCATGTTGAAATGACTCGCTTATATATACACGAGATTTGGAAGTTTTTATCCAGACGTCCAGTCGACATGTTTGATATATCACTGGAAAGGTCTTGCAGAGTGTGTCCAGAAAATATATTCAAGCTTCGTAAACGATTAACCGGATTCTTAAAAATTAGGCTAAAGTGTTGAGAAACAAAAAACGTTGTTTTGCTTTTGCCGGTTTAAGGGGGCATATTAAGTGTTATTCTATAGGCCAATACCTTTGAAACGATACCTTATATATTAAGTTCCGGCCACTATTTGGAAAGATATAGAGGTAAATGTGTTTTAGTTCGTGTCTCCACTACGAGATGCTTTGGTATGTATGTGGCGTCTGTACGTACCATCATTTAATTTTTTTCAAACTTCCAGGAATTAAAGTACACAAAAAACTAAGAGGGTTTTGTTCCAGGATGTTTTGATTCGTATGCCTGTGTGGGCGTGGCGCTGCTGCCTGAAATTCGAAAAAAAGGCAATTTTTTAAACTACCACTGAGGCCGCACTACTCAGTCCATGTCATTGATGTGGATATCAGTACAAGGGTCTTCAAACAAGCTATCTAACGCTATCTTTTGTGTTTATAAACTATAAATACGCCATAACGTTATCGCCTGAAAACTAAAAATCGGGCTGCTGAAAATAGAGATTTCGGGCATTTTCTCAAAAACTGGTCAGTCGATTTTATTCTAAGTTTGCATAAGTCTAGCCCAAAACCTTAGCTTTCATCTGGCATATAGCTTATATCTGGTAAAATTTTTGTTGTGGAGATATTGCTATTCAAATTGAAAAAATGTCGTTCCAAAAAGGGTCAAATGGTTAAAAATTAACATATCCGTCTAATTTGGTTACTTTAAGATATAAAAATAACATACCCAGTTCCCCGAAAAAAATCGCCCATTCCCCGGTTGCCACTTAAACCGAAATTCCCTGCAAATCGGGGAATTTCCCGCGAGTTGACAAGTTGAAGGATGCAGCTGTGTTAATCACTTCGTACATGTCTTGGAAGCCACAATTTATGTGTATTTTAGACTTTTTTCAGTCACATGCCGAAATTGTAACATTTTTCCCCATTTTAATTGCAGGTATCTACACAGTATTTAACCATGCTACATGGGTTTATCACCCGCACTTACCCAACCTGGGAAGACGCGTACAATATTACCTACAGTTGTACATAAATATGTATGTATGAATGCATTTAGTTCACCCAATGTGCCGCTAATACTTACATACATATGTATGTATAAATTGCCACTGAGCAAAACTACTTGAGAAAAAAGCATTAGTTTAATAGCACGAGTGCAACACCGTACACGTGATAGAAGTAAAACTTCTTAAAAAAAAGCACATGTGTGCGCCCCACACCCGGTAGAAATCTTAACAAAAATAAACTACGAGACTATCAGACGAAGACAGTTGTTTATTGTATCCAAAGTTGGTACCCAGTTGATAAGTTTTTATCATATCTCATATTTTTTTTTTTCGAATACCAAGGATATGATCATTCTTTTTCCCTTTATTCCGTATTCGAAAAATTATGTGTTTCAATAGACACATCGATCGGAATACATAATTTAGATTTAGATAATATTTTTAGGAATTTATTTGAGAAAAATAAAACATTTAGATTATTGTTATGAATTTTCGTCGATTTTAAATTTGATACTCCAAACTAATTGATATCAAATAAAACACCTCTTTGAGGTAAAATTTTCGAGTGACGAAAGCTGAACTAGAAACACAAAATTTATGATATCAATTTCGTGACGAAAATTATACGCATTTTTTAACTGCCTTTGAAACGTACGGAAAATCTTTTTTTATTTATTCGGAACGTTGTGAATTTCCGTTTACTGCTAGAAACACAAAACACAAAAAAAACAGAACTTTTGCAACGATTCGTATGAATAAAAAAAAGTAAGTGCGCCTGGTCTACACTGTAGAAGTGAAACTTACGTTCTTCTTCTTCTTATTTGGCGCTGTAACCGCCTAAGCGATTTTGGCCGAGTCCAAAACAGCACGCCAGTCATTTCTCTTCTGTGCTAACTGACGCCAATTGAAAATGCCAAGTGAAGCCAAGTCCTTCTC
The DNA here is from genome assembly GCF_013731165.1 of Rhagoletis pomonella. Lineage (NCBI taxonomy): Eukaryota > Metazoa > Arthropoda > Insecta > Diptera > Tephritidae > Rhagoletis > Rhagoletis pomonella. The sequence continues at coordinate 15,383,259 of NW_023458561.1, read as the reverse complement.
CACCTGGTCTTTCCAACGCAGAGGAGGCCTTCCTCTTCCTCTGTTCCCAGCATCGCGGCCCGCGTTGAATATTTTCAGAGCAGGAGCGTTTCTGTCCATCCGAACGACATGGCCAAGCCAGCGGAGCCGCTGAATTTTAATTCGCTGCACTATGTCTATATCGTTGTAAAGCTCATACAGCTCATCGTTAAATCGTCTGCGATATTCGCCATCACCAACGCGTAAAGGTCCGTAAATCTTTCGCAGAATATTTCTCTCGAAAACTCCAAGAGCCGCCTCATCAGATGCTTTCATTGTCCATGCTTCCGCGCCATACACCAGCACAGGCATGATGAGTGACTTATAGAGTGTGATCTTTGTACGACGAGAGAGGACTTTACTTCTCAATTGCCTACTCAGCCCAAAGTAGCACTTGTTGGCAAGAGTGATTCTCCGTTGGATTTCAAGGCTGACATTATTATTGGTGTTAATGCTGGTTCCCAAATAAACGAAGTCGTCTACTTTTTCAAACTTGTAACTGTCAACAGTGAGGTGGGTGCCAAGACGCGTATGCTCTTACTGTTTGTGTGCTGACAGGAGATACTTCGTTTTGTCCTCGTTCACCACCAGACCCATTCGCTTTGCTTCTCTATCCAATCCCGAGAAGGCAGAACAGACGTAGCCCTTGTTTTTACCGATAATATCGATGTCGTCGGCATACGCCAGCAATTGTACGCTCTTATAAAGTATTGTGCCTGAGCGGTTCAGTTCTGCGGCTCTTATTATCTTCTCCAACATAAGATTAAAGAAATCACACGAAAGGGGGTCCCCTTGTCTGAAACCTCGTTTGGTATCAAACGGCTCGGAGAGGTCCTTCCCTATTCTGACGGAGCTGGTGGTATTGCTCAACGTCATTTTACACAGCCGTATTAGTTTCGCGGGGATACCAAATTCAGACATCGCGGCATAAAGGCAACTTCTCTTCGTGCTGTCGAAAGCGGCTTTGAAATCGACAAATAGATGGTGTGTGTCGATCCTATTCTCGCGGGTCTTTTCCAAGATTTGGCGTATTGTGAATACCTGATCTATGGTGGATTTTCCAGGCCTAAAGCCACACTGATAAGGTCCAATCAGCTCGTTGACGGTGGGCTTCAGTCTTTCGCACAATACGCTCGATAAGACCTTGTAACCTATGCTTAGAAGGCTAATTCCGCGGTAGTTGGCGCGTATGGCGGGGTCGCCTTTCTTGTGGATTGGGCAGAGCACACTTAAATTCCAGTCGTCGGGCATGCGTTCATCTGACCATATTCTGCATACGAGCTGATGCATGCACCTCATCAGCTCCTCGCCGCCGTACTTGAATAGCTTGGCTGGCAGGCCGTCAGCTCCAGCAGCTTTGTTGTTTTTTCAGCCGCGTAATCGCTATTCGTACCTCGTCATAGTCAGGCGGTGGGACAGCTACTCCATCATCATCGACTGGGGACTCGGGTTCGTCTTCCTCACTACTTTCAGCGCTGCTACCATTCAGTAGGTTATAAAAGTGTTCCCTCCACAATTTAAGTATATTCTGGACATCGGTCACTAGGTCGCCATTGTTGTTCTTACAGGAGTTCGCCCCGGTCTTGAAACCTTCCGTAAGTCGCCTAACCCTCTGGTAGAATTTTCGGGCGTTCTTCCTGTCGGCCAGCATCTCAAGCTCTTCGCACTCACGTATTTCGGCCTCTCTCTTCTTATTGCGGCAAATACGTCTCGCTTCCTTCTTCAGTTCCCTATAACGGTCCCACATGGCTCGCGTTGCGCCCGATCGCAGCGTGGCCCTGTAGGCGGCATCTTTTTTCTCTGCGGCTTCTTGACATTCCTCATCGTACCAGTTGTTCTTTCGGGCTCGCTGAAATCCAACTACTTCTTCGGCGGCGGTACTTAATGATCGGGAAATGTGGTTCCACTGCTCGCGTACGTCGGATTGTTGAAGAGTGCTCTCAGAGAGCAGGTGTGTGAGTCGAGTGGCGAATAAATTGGCCGTCTGTTGTGATTGCAGCTTTTCGACGTTAAGCTTTCCTTGCATTGTTGGGCGCACATTTTTTGCTGCACAGAGGCGGGTGCGTATCTTGGCTACAACAAGATAGTGGTCCGAGTCGATGTTTGGCCCTCGGAGTGTACGTACGTCCAAAACGCTTGAAGCATGCCTTCCGTCTATCACAACATGATCGATTTGGTTTCTCGTTTTTCGATCTGGAGACAGCCATGTAGCTTGGTGGATGTTCTTATGCTGGAACCTAGTACTACATATTACCATATTTCGGGCCCCGGCGAAGTCGATCAGCCTCAGTCCGTTATCGGACGTTTCGTCGTGGAGGCTGAATTTTCCGACAGTGGCGCCAAAGATCCCTTCCTTGCCCACCTTGGCATTAAAATCGCCAAGCACGATTTTGACATCGTGTCGGGGGCAGCGCTCATATGTACGTTCCAAGCGCTCATAGAAGAGATCCTTGGACGCCTCATCCTTCTCTTCCGTCGGGGCATGGGCGCAGATGAGCGAGATGTTGAAGAATCTAGCTTTGATGCGGATTGTGGCTAGACGTTCGTCCACCGGGGTGAACGCCTGTACTCGGCGACGGAGTCTCTCTCCTACCACGAATCCAACACCGAATTTGCGCTCCTTTACGTGGGAACTGTAGTAGACGTCGCAAGGCTTCACGCTTACTTTACCTTGCCCCGTCCATCGCATTTCTTGGATGGCGGTGATGTCAGCCTTTGTCTTCCCGAGGACATCAACCAGCCGGGCAGAGGCACCTTCCCCATTAAGGGTCCGGATATTCCAGGTGCATACCCTTAAATCATAGTCCTTTATACGTTTGCCGTGGTCGTCATCAGAAAAAGGGGGTCTCATCCGAGGCTTGTTGGAATTTTTCATTGGGCGGGGTTTTAACGTGGCGGGACCCAAACCCAGCGCACGCGAAGTTTTACGCCTTCTCACTTTAGCTCGCTCCCAAACGGGTGTTTGGTTGCTACCCAGAGGATACGTGGATATAAATATCCGGACGTTGTGAGCTGCGATTTGAACCGTACGCACAAGAATCGCTTCTGGCCACTCCCAGGTGAATGGCAGTCAAAAGTTTTCCACTTCTGCGCACGGAACCATCCTTACGTTACTTATCCCGAATATCCCGGGATTAGTCAATTTAAATCCCGCACATCGTTCTTTGCACGAAAAACCGAAAAAGGCACTTAAGCGAATTTTCTTTACTACTTCAATGAGGATGGTATCCGAATCCCTATGAAACCAAATATTGGCGGAGCACTTACCATGTAGAAATTACTGCAAGCGAAATTTTTACCGAATGTTATCTAATTATCTGTATAACTACATAAATTGATAGCCATTTTCGTTGTTCTGCGAGATGAGCAAAATAAATAAAAGGTTGTAAAATTAGGTAATTGTAGGGCCAGTGCAGGTAAACGTAATACTTTCATTGATAATTGATAGCAGTCGCACAATTTTTAAGGCAGGTATCGCCAATGTGCACGTATGTTGAATGCATCTATCGGAGCAGTTTCCTTATAAATGTTAAAAATAATGCTTTTGATGCGCATTTTGGGGTAGGTATCTTAAATGTGCACTTAAGCATAGAGGCAGCAAAGCAAAATATACTGTAATTTTGCTTCGCTCAAATGGAATAGGTGATGCACTTATATATTTATTTTTTACTTAAATGTGTTAACTTTTTTATTATTATTTAAATATTCTGATAATATCTTAAATTGATCTCAAACAGTGATTTAAAAAATTTTATATTTACATAGGCAGTTACTGCTGTACCAAATACAGTCACCTACAAAAATATTTTGCATCGATTTTTTCGCAATATTCAAAATATTTTTCATGGTATTTTTTTGTTTATTAAAAAAAGTATATAGCTCATTTTACAACAAAAATCATGTAAATCAAAATTTCACACTTTAGAGAAAGTTGGTTTAAGTTCACCAAATTATCATAAAAATATCAAACTTTTTAATCATAATTTTTACAAAAAATTCTATTATGCAGTTTTATAGCCCATTCAATTTAATACAATAAAGTGCAATTTTAAAGTTGCTAAAAACTCCCTTGATTTTTGATTTTTTTTTTTACTGACGATGTTGGGCATTTTCTTCCTTATAACGAATTTTTTTGTGGCAAAAAAAAATATAAAATGTCAACGGGATGTTTTAGCAACTTCAAAATTGCACATACATATATATTTTTTTAAACTAACAAAAAAAATACCATGAAAAATATTCTGAATATTACAAAAAAAAATCTATGCAAAATATTTCTGTGAGTGACCGTATATGCATTTGTACTTGTAGTACAAAAGCTATGTTATAAATTAATGAGGATATGTACATACGTACATATATGTTTGTCAAATTTTATGTTTTTTTTTTTGTTGATTGAAAATACTGATTTATCGCCTTAATAAATATGTAAATGAATTACAATAAATTGTACTTTTTTTGTTATATCATTCTGATTTAAAATACTATAATAGGATGATTACAGATGTGTTGCACTTTTGCCTGAATTTCGGGACAATCCCGTTATCCCGGGATTGAATTTTCAGATCCCGAAAATCCCGGGATCGACAAAACCCCGAAAATTTACATCCCTACCATACACACATCTGCTTTTGCTTAAGGTTATATTTTTTCGCTTTTTTTCTATCAATGTAGATCCCTACCTCTACCACTGTTTAATAACATTCTGTTTTTCCATTATCTTCATTTTTATCATTATACTCTATCGATAACAAAATCGATTATAACGTCCATCAAAATACCGATACCAAAATCGATGACAAATTCGATAAAAATTTCAATAGCAACATCTATAATGCCATTGGTATCTAAATCGATTAGAAAATCGATAAAAATATCGATAACAAAATCTATAAATATCGATAACAAAATCGATAAATATCGATAACAAAATCTATAAATATTGATATCAAAATTGATAAATATCGATAACAAAATCGATAGATATCGATAACAACATCGATTTATATCGATAACAAAATCGATAAATATCGATAACAGAATGGATAAATATCGATAACTAAATCGATAACAAAATCGATAAATATCGATAACAAGACCGATAAAAATATCGATTATTTTATAGATATGTCTCGAGAATCCCGAAAATCTCTAAAATCCGAAAATAGTTCCCAGATTGAGTCTCTGTGTCTCTCTCTATATCCTTTCCTCTTTAATTACCTCTATTTTAATCTTTCTTCCCCTTTTTCATCTTTGCTTTTATCGGTATCCTCATCCTCCTCTTTGTCTTTACTTCTATGTTCATCATTTTTTTCAGCTACATATTCCCCTTCACATTTGTTCTTATATATATAAGTAAAGTGTTTAGATTTACCTTGGTCTTCATTTTTGCCATTATCTTTACGCATCTTTGTTTTTATTGTTATTTTTACCTTTGCCATAATCATTTTCTTTATCTATGTACGTACTCCCCTTTACTTTCATTCTTGTATTGGTCTTTTTCTAAGTGTTATTCAAAAGGTTAGCAAATTTTTGTTAAATTTATACCATATGCATACACATACTTGTTTCAGCCCCAACCATTCCCGTTGCACCATTTCCGTTTCACCATTTCCGTTGCATCATTTCTGTTGCATCATTTCCGTTGCATATACACAAGAAGTACTTGTTTCAGCCCAATTAATTTCCGTTGCACCATTTCCGTTGCATCACTTCCGCCCAACCAACCGCCGCTAAAGAAGTTTCACTTTAAAAAGATTTTCCGTACGTTTGAAAGGCAGTTTAAAAATGCGTATAATTTTCGTCACGATACTGATATCGTAAATTTTGTGTTTCTAGTTCAGCTTTCGTCACTCGAAAATTTTACCTCAAAGAGGTGTTTTATTTGATATAAATATCCGGACGGTATGAGCTGCGTTTTGAACCGTACGTACAATAATCACTTCTGGCCACTCCCAGGTGAATGGCAGTCAAAACTTTTCCACTTCTGCGTACGGAACCATCCTCATATAATTTGACGGCACCGTAATATTTCTGACGGCGGTAATGACGTAGAGCTGAACAACTATCGATAGTCGTGGCCATCGATAGTTTCGATAGTCGATAGTCACAACCATCGATAGTATCGATACTATCGAAAATGTCGATACTATCGATAGTTTTGATTAAAAAGGTCCAAAAATTTAACATAAACAATGTGAGTTGGTTTATATATATATAGTATATATGTATTTATATTTGTTTTTCGGCTAAACTTTAATGTGTATGTGTTTTTTTATATATTTGTTGTAACAGATAAAACAAACACTACTCCTGCAAAATTATGTGGGACTTTTGCGCCTTATCAGATTCTTTTTGCAGCAACTCGATTTCTGTGTATGTTTGCAACCCTTGATTTTGACGTTGGTTGTCAAATCTATTCTTTTACAAGTAAAGAAAAGCAAAAATAATATGGTGACCCTTTTTTTCGTCAATGACCCCTTGTTGCGACTTTCTGAAAGTTCTCAACGGCAACACTGATAACGCTTACATTAAATTTTCGTCAAAAACTGATAAATATCAAGCGCCATTTACACGTCTATTCTGCACGTTACCGAAGATTTTGTAACCGGATTCTAGGTACGTTGGTAATGCAGTTAAAATATTCAGCAATTCAGCTATGAAGAATTGTGCAAATTCTGGTATATTCACGGGGCAATACTTTGTTACCAGCTTATGAGATGGTAACAAAATTTACCGGTTACAAGAGTACACAGAATGTGAAAAGGGTTTAAAAATTGACAGAAACTTTATTTACCGGTTACAAACTTCTTATTACCAGCGCAGAATAGACCTGTTAGAGGCTTGTAAAATCCACCAAAATTAATTTAGGTGCTCACTTGATATCCGAGAAATTTGTAAAAATCTATGGGCCAGCAAGCATGATGGCACGTTAGCTGACACATCGAATAAATGTTCGTGGAACATGCATACAACTTTAACTTTTCTTAGAATCATGAAAAAATGAAACATTTTCGGAGAGTAGAGACAAAAATAAAGTACAGATTTTTATGAAATTTGCACAAAGATATTGGTTCCGCCATTTTGAATTTTTGAACACTGATTTCAGTTCTTTATTCAGCTACTCAAAGGACCTTTCTCATAAAAATCTGACATTTTAAATTCGTAATCAGAAACCCCAAAAACCTTTTACTATGTAATCTAATAAAGTTTGAAAAATCAGAAACGGCAAAATAGGATACTTTGTTTTTGTCTCTACTCTCCGAAAATGTTTGATTTTATGGTGGCTGGAAAATCGTATCGGACTGTGTTATTGAGAAATTTGGTGCTTTTTAGGGTCACCAAAATTATTAGGTGCTCACTTGATATCCGAGAAATTTTCAAAAATGTATGGGGCGGCAAGAATGATGCCACGTTAGCTCACCCATACATTAAATGTTCATCGAACAGGGATAAATATTATTAATGAATTACACTGTGCGACACCAAAAAATACCTGGGAAGTTATGTATATTTTCTGCGAGATATTTTCGAGTAAAACAAGAATCGAAATATTAAATTTGCCAAACAACCCAAAAATCTTGATTTACCGTTAAAAAAAACCGGTTTTTCGTACTTTTGTGCACTTATAATCCTGTAACTTAGTTCATTATGAACCGAGTTTCGCCTAAGAGATCTGTGTGTATTTACCCATCAAACACCTTTTTTTTACTTTTTCAACTTTTTTCAAATTTGTTGAGCTTTTTACGCACTATAAGAAAACCATACTAATCCTAAATTGATTGTAAAACTAAGTTTAACGATGAGTAAAACGAGTGTTTACTTTCAAAAATCGGATGAAAGTTTACTGAGTTATTAAACTTTTTATGAAAACAAAGTTTTTGCAAAAATATTATTTTTGGCTATACAACTCAAAAATGTTTGCTCGACCGCATTTTTATACCCAAGCGCACTTGTGCACAAGGGTATTATAACTTTGTTCACATAACGGTTGTTTGTAACAGGCAAAACGAATCGAGATAGATATAGACAAATGTATACATAAATGATCAGAATGAAAAGAGAAATCGATTAAGCGGTGACTGTCTGTCCGTCCGTCCGTCCGTCTGTGCACACGATAACTCGAGTAAAAATTGAGATATCTTAACGAAACTTCGTACATGCTCTTTTTTTGGGCGTAGGACGGATGGTATTGAAAATGGGCGAAATCGGACAATAACCACGCCTACCTCCCATATAACGGTAATTTTCAGAAATACGAAAACTGCGATATTTTAGTAACTACTGAAGATAATTCACTCAAAATTGACATTTAGAATAACTTTTAGACGAGAAATAAGAATATTAAAATTTTTTGAAAAATGGGCGTAGCCACGCCCGCTGCACCAATTTCTTCCAAACTTGCCACAGTTGTTGACCCTGGTACAGCATACCAAATGGCCGAAATTTTAAAATCGGACAATAACCACGCTCACATCCCATATAACGGTAATTTCGAGAAATACGAAATCCTCGATAAATCAGTAAATATTAAAGCTAATTTATTCAAAATTGATGGTTGCAACAATTCTTTATCAGGAAATACGCTGTTGAAACGTGATCTGGCGAGGAACGAAAAAATAAGAGCTAGCCTTGCTGAGAAAAACGCTTTACAAGGCGTGATGCTTTATTTCCTAAAAAATACACATACGTTAGGTTACAATTAATAATTTTTCAATAAAAAACAACTCTTACACTTTTGTGTGCTTCCTCCGCTTAAAACTCCAGATCACGAATGAGTTTTTCATTAGTGATGTGGTCGTTTTTACAAAATTAGAATCGATAACAATCGTTACATTACATTATGGTACATTCAGAGGATTGGCTCGCTTGAACAAGCAAGTGACTACTCTAACAACATTAAGGTACAAATAGACTAATACATTCAAATGAACAAGCAAGTAACTGCGCTAACAGCCCCTCCCCCGTAAATCTAACCAGATTTACCCAACTCCAGCTTAGCTAAGATGCAGGCCGGCCGCTTAAATGTGCCCGTCTTCGTCTGGACTTCTGCAGATCTCACTTGACCATCTTTTCCCGGGAATACCTTCACCAGGCGTCCCATGAGCCATCTGGATCGATGCTGGCTACTGTCGCATACGAGTACGAGGTCTCCTACTGCTAGGAGCTCTACCGGTTGGTACCATTTGGTTCTTCGGACGAGGTCAGGCAGGTATTCGTTAACCCACTTCTTCCAAAATCGATACTGCGTTTGTTGAACTTTTCGCCATTGCTTACGTGTGGCCTGGAACTTCTCTTCCTGCGGGTGCGGTGTTTGCTCGGAGTTTGGTGTACCTATAAGAAAATGGTTTGGGGTTAGAGGTTCGTCAGTGGCGGTGTCCAACGGGATGTGAGTCAGAGGCCTCGAATTTACGATGTTTTCCGCCTCGCACATGAGATGGTAAAGGCTGTGCTCATGTAGGTTTTCATTATATAGTGCGTGCCCCATAGCTCGCTTAACGCTCCGCACTAGACGCTCCCAGCAGCCACCAGCGTGGGGATTTGAGGGACAGTTGAATACCCACTCTACATTCTTGTTTACAAGTGCATCGGCTATCTTACCGTCATTAAACTCCTTCAATTGTCGCTTCAATTCTCTGTCAGCGCCGACAAAGTTCGTACCATTATCCGACCGAATACGCACAGGAATACCACGTCGGCACATAAAATTTCTCAAACACATCAGGCAAGTATCAGTAGTCAAGTCCTTCGCCAATTCCAAGTGTATCGCCCGTGTAGTAAGGCAAGTGAATAAAGCGATCCAGCGCTTTTCGCTACGCCGACCGATGGTTATCGTAAACGGGCCCATGTAATCTAATCCTGTGTAGGTAAAAGGCCTAACAAATGGTGTAAGCCGGTCTGCTGGTAGTTGTCCCATCTGTGGCGGTCGAGGAACGGCTTTCTCCTTGAGGCATACTTGACATCTCGCAGCGGCGCGACGTACTTCCGTTCTTATGCGCGGCATCCAATACTTACGACGAATTTCGGCGATTATCGTCGACTCATTCTGATGTCTCCAAATTCGATGAAAATAGTCAACTATAATTTCTGTTACATGACATTTGTTAGGTAAGATCGCGGGGCGTCTCGTCCAGGTCGGAACCATGGTTGCTGCGTCTATTCGACCGCCAATTCTCATTATGCCGTTATCGTCCATGATGGGACTCAGGTTCCAAAGCGCGCTGCCCTTCTCTATCTTATCGCCTGCCTGCAGGGAATGATATTCATCCAGGAAGGCTTCCATTTGCACCGCTCGGACGATACACATTTCAGCTCGTTCAAGCTCGTTTACCTTTAAGTTCCCATAAGCTCGCATTCCTTCCGTGGTACGGCAGTTTTTCACAAATCTCAGTGTCCAGCTGACTACTCTCTTAAGTTTCAAAAAACATGAAAATTTCTTTAAAAAATTTGTATCAATTTGTATTAAAAGAAACGTAAATTTATTTCGAAGTTCCACATTGGTAGCGTCGCATACTACGTTCGGTGGCCAGTTTTTTTCTTCTTCTTTGAGGAATTTCGGTCCTGTTAACCAAAAAGATTCGCGCTTACGATCTCTAGGGCGTGTCCCAAAGTCCGCAGGATTGAGGGCACTCGGCAGCCATCTCCATTCGTCTAACTCGCTATTTTCCAGGATTTCGTTGACTCGATGCGCTACATAAGGCTTATAACGTCGGTGATCTGATTTTATCCAGGCTAGAACGGTTTTCGAGTCCGACCACATCACTACCTTGACCGGGACCTTATCATGGCTGTTGACAACATTTTGTCTAAGGCGCGCAGCGAGCACTGCCGACTGCAGCTCAAGGCGAGGAACGGATACGAGTTTGATAGGAGCACATTTGGTCTTCCCAGCGATGAAGCACGTTCGAGTGTTGCTGCATTCATCCTGAAGCCTCCAGTAGGCTACAGCTGCATATGCTGACTCGCTTGCGTCCGAAAACACGTGCAGTTCTACTGGTATTAGCATAAATGTCGCTCCGTAGCAGCGGGGTACAGTTATCTTCTCCAATTCCCGCAGCGCTTCAAGCCACCTTCTCCAGTTCTCATATACCGCATCTGAAACTCTCTCGTCCCAGCCTTTACGCTCTCGCCACATCGCTTGCAGGATTAGTTTCGCTTCTAAGGAGTATTCCGCTGCTATTCCAAATGGATCAAAGACAGACATTGCTACGCTGAGCACCTCGCGTTTTGTTGGTTTCCTTTCCTTGTTAAAAACATCCCGATTCACCTTCCCAAAGGACAGCACAAACTTTAAGGCATCTTCCTCGGTATTCCAGGACATCCCGAGCACCTTCTGAAACAGCTGGGCGTTTTCCCTATCAAGGTTCAACATAGGCATGGAAAAGGGTTCTTTATTTAAATTGCTAATGACCTCAGAGTTAGACACGAACCTTTTCAGTTCAAAACCACCTTTTTTATGGATCCGAATTACCTGGCTCGTTATTCTCAGGGCATCTTCTTCGCTAGAGAAACAATGTACAAAGTCGTCGACATAGTGGTTATTTTTGATGGCTGCCACTGCTTCAGGGAACTCCTCAAAATCGTCAGCGTTTTTGTTCTTTACGAACTGCGCTGAACACGGCGAGCATGTGGCTCCGAAGGTCATCACATTCATTACGTATTCATCCAAGCGGGCCTCAGGATCGTATCTCCATAAAAATCGTTGTGACGACAAGTCTTCATCTCGAATCTTCACCTGGTGGAACATCTCCACTATGTCGGCGCAAACCCCGATTTGTTTTTGCCTAAATTTCATTAGCACCGTTCCCAGCGGCTGCAATAAATCTGGCCCACTTAACAGTGCCGAGTTCAACGACACCCCTTCTGACTCCGCTGCTGCGTCAAACACTAACCTGATTTTCGCGGGCTTATTCGGGTTATACACGGCGAAATGAGGCAAATACCAGGTACGCTTGCCTTTAACTGCTGCCTCCTCTTCACTTAGTTTACTGGCGTACCCTTTCGCCACATACCCTGCTATAATCGTCGCATATGCTTTTTTCAAATCGTCGTCGCGTTTAAATTTTCTCTCTAGTGCGTAAAATCTCTTTTCTGCCATCTCCCTACTTGCCGGCAACTCTATGTTATCATCCTTCCACAATAAACACGTTTCAAATTGGTTTCCGTTGCGCTTTGTATTCTCCTGCAACAGTTTCTTTGCCCTCACAATATCTTCGGCTTCAATCACCTGTTTCACAACACCTACGCCCATGCTTTCGTTGATTATGTAATCATGGATGAGGTCCTCCAGCTGAGAAGTTTCGCCCGCTTCACTCACTCGCGCAAACATTGTATGATAACGCGCCTGGTTCAATGGACGTCGCCCTGCTCCGTAGATTACCCATCCGAGTTTTGTCAGCACCACCGCATAACCTCTGCTACCGTCGTGAGCCGTTCGTCGTGGTACTCCAAGATACGCATTGTCCAATCCTATTAGGAGTTCGGGCACAGCGCCAGAATACTCGCGTAGTGGCAGATGTTGATCCTTATAATGAAGGTCCGACAGGCTTATCGACTGCATTGGCAATTGGAGATTTGAAACCGTACGCACGTTTCGCATATTAAACTTCTTGCTACCTCGCTCAATGCCGGAAATCTCTACATCTACCCTACAAGAAGGTTCAGTGACAGTTGTGCTGCCAAACCATTGCAACGTTATACTATCGCTGTACCCCTTAAGCCCAAGGCGAGTTGCTAAGGCACGGTTGATTAGTGATATAGCAGACCCTTCGTCGAAAAACGCATAAGTTTTGATTTCCCTCGAATTGGCATACAATATAACTGGTACAATTTTAAACAACAATTTCGATGCTTTGTTAGACGGGATAGTGTTCGTAAAAACTTGTTGTATTCCCTCCGGTGAAACGGGTTGTAGCTGCACGGCTTGTTGCTGCTGCTGTGCTACGTGATTCGATGCTTGCCGTGAAGATTGTTGCCTGTGCGATACCCCGCGTACACGTTCTCTTCCGCTACGCTCGTGAAGGAGGATATGCCACCGTTTTGTGCAATGCTCATTACCACACTCGTGCTGTTCATGACAAACGCTGCTACGGTGATTGCCTTTCAAACAATTAAAGCAGAGTCTTCTTCGACGAACTAAACGCCACCTCTCTCCTTGATCCATGTCTAAAAATCTTTTACACTTACTGAGTGTGTGCCTCTCTGCACACGCTTCGCATTTATCTCGCCACGAACTTTCACTGTTGACCTCGTTTGTGTGGAAAAA
>NW_023458561.1:15330363-15369967 GCF_013731165.1 Rhagoletis pomonella | reverse complement strand
AAATAGACTAATACATTCAAATGAACAAGCAAGTAACTGCGCTAACATACGCTTATGATAAAATTTTGGAAAATGGGCGTGGCACTGCCCACTTATGATCACATATATGTATATCGTTAAGCGTTTTAGCAATTTGTACCAAACTCGGTATTGTTATTGTGCTTGCCACATAAAAGCAAACCGTTGAAAATTATTGAAATCGGACTAAAATTACGGCCGCTTTTCATATAACGGTAAATTTCAGAAATGCTTGAAATTTCAATATTTCGAAATTTAAGGATGCTAGTTTACTTAATATTTATACACCCGCTTATCATGTAGCGGTAGCTTTCGGAAAGGTGGAAAACATATATTTAATACTTGCGCCGGGTATTTAATGTTCAGCTCCGCCCGAACTTCTTCTCCGACGTTCTTACTTGTTTAATTTGACGTTTTTTATGATTGCTAGGTATGGCCATTCCGAGAGCCGAATCAAATAGGCAGGAAAAACGTTTTAAACATCCCATTGCACAGTGGCCCATTTTTCGAAAAAGCTGGTCAAAAGTCGAAGCATGGTACAATTGTAATCAAACATTGTGTATTCGTCTTTATTTTGGTTGCTGGTTTTAAATTTCACCACATAATTTCGAAATTCAAAATGGCGGATCCATAATGGCTACTGTGTACGCTTAAAGTAATCAAATTTTTAGCAAAACTAAGGTAGTTAAGTATAAAAGGTCATGTTTTCTGCTTTTTTGTTATATAATGTGATGTAGCGGTTAGCAATATACGCTATCATTCCGCAGGGTCTGGGTTCAAGCCCTGTTTCCGACCAACATCAAAAAATAAGAAACAAACAAGTTTTTTGTAATAAATTCACCCTTTGGCAGGCAATGGCAAACCTCCGAGTGTATTCAGGCACGAAGAACAGCTTCTCATAAAAATAAAATCCCCGTTCGGATTCGGCGTAAAACTGTTGGTCCCTCCCCTTTGTGCGCCAACATCAAGGCGCACGCCACAAATCGGAAGAGAAGCTCCGACAAATACTAAGGAGTCTTATTGTTTGTTTCTAAAAATCTTGATGTTCAAATTTACACGGGAACTGCGGGATTTTGAATGAATCAATAAACAAGACATACATATTTGTCGGTACAGGAATATCTTTTTAAGATAACAATTTTATACACCGTCAGACTCGCAGTCATCTGAAGTATCTAAGCTCATATCTATATTTTCTGATGGCAATTCCGCATCCGCATTTACAACAGCTGATAATAATTTAATGGCATCTGACGACTGTTTATGATTTTGTTTTGGTGGGTTTAAACGTAAACTTGAAATGACAGGGTCCGAGGATACAAGCAGCCGATATTTTTGAATATCCTTATTCCTTGACTCTTGGGCTTCTTCGGAAAGTTGCCCAATTGGCAGGGGTGCCCATTCAGTAATGAGAGGCCCATGGATGACCACTCCAATATAGTAGTACTTTCTGACATCATTTAAATTCTAAAAACATCCAATCTTTAAAAAAATCTATAAAATCTTGACAGAAATAATTTTTTACATAATTTAAATCTTTTAAACATAAAAAAATTATGAATCGTGTATAAAAACTGATGTCCAAACTACAGTGGCGGCTTGTGGCAGGTGGTTTTAACCAAGGTGGATGGGAAAAACTTCAATCTATATGAAAAAGAAAATTAGACCGCCCATCTCGACCACTCTCGTAACTATTTTCCGAATCCATCATAATGAGTAAACAAAAAACGTCTTAAGTCAGTTTTTAGATGGCGTGACAATCAAAAAACATGTTTTACATACTCTAGATTACAATGTCCATGAGCGGATGCTTGAAAACTGTTATTTTTTTTAAGGTAAACACCAAGATTTTAACAACGACGAAAACTCTAATTTATGAAAAGTTTAGAGCGAATTGCTAGCAACAGTCACTTCGATCTCCTGTAACACTAAATGGCTTAAGAGAATCGACTTGTTGTCTCATAATGATACGCAGTAGAGCCCTCCTAACAATATAAGATGGTTATGCATACGAATGCACATATTTTTTTTTGGACTTTTGGCCAGGGTTTTGGCCACTGTGCATTGGCCAAAGCACAAAATGTTGTCCTACCACCTCTGCATTTAATCCTAGGATATATGTACGGTGACCATCCGTTCTGTTTTTTTGCAGGACCGTACTGTTATTCAAAGGTCTGTCCTGCGTGGTTTTTCGAAACAGAAAAACCTCAAAATGTACTGATTTTTTCCAGGAGTCCTGCCTTTGTCCCGCATTTTATTTGATATTTTAAAATATTAAGCGTGAGTCCTTTACTTATCATCATATAAGCAATGTCAATAACTGATTGATAACTACATGAGGATGAGGCTGATTTTAAAGCTTCAACAAGTCAGTGCGTTCTAAATTTTGTAAGGCCATAGACAATGGGTGACTACAAAATGAACACCAAAAATCCCAGTAACACTGCTTTAAAAATTTTGATTTATCGCTTGAATCTAAGAAAGAAACGTTTTTCAAGCTAATTTTGGTTCGCTTAACACGTCAACAATACGCAGTTATCTTTTCAAAGAAGCGTTTTCGAGATTTTTTCGCAAAACGAGTTTTTTTGTATTTTTCGGAGCTATTCGTCAATATTAATCAACGTAATGGCCCAACAGTTCGATGTGCCTCTTAGAAAAACATTTAGCCTGTGCCGATTTCAATTAAATGTGTTACAAATGACCAAAGTCGAATAAGGTGAAATTTTCGATAATTTGTGAGAATTTCAGACTTTTAGTTGATTCTATTTTACATTATTTTTAAAATTCGATATAACAGTGAAATCATTACAGTAAATTTTGAGCCTAAGATAATGAAAACCGGATGAGAAATGTAGACGTTATGGCACATTCTGCTCAAATTATAAATGTATTTTTGTAAAGGGAACATCAATACTTTTCGATCTGTAGGTCGTTTAAGTCGATTAAAGAGATATTGGCGAATAACGTTTTTTATGAATATCTCGAAAACGCTTCTTTGAAGAAATGGGTATTGTTTTCGTATTCAACGACCCAAAGTTTGCCTAGAAAATACCATTTTACAGAGGTTAATTTCTCGTGTAAACTAGTGTAATTATAATATGTTGAATTATAATTTTACAAATATTCATTAAAAAAAGATTAATACCAATGAAGAAAATGTGATTTATATTCAAAGTTTACATACACATATGTATTTACATATGTACGTAGTATGAAAATAATAAAGAAGAAATATATATTTTTTTTAATTATTAATCCAATCCGAAGAAGTAGTCGGTTTTCAGCGAGCCCGAAGGAACAACTGGTACGATGAGGAGTGTCAGGAAGCTGCAGAGAAAAAAGATGCCGTCTACAGGGCCACGCTGCGATCGGGCGAAACGCGCGCTATGTGGGACCGCTATAGGGATCTGAAGAGGGAAGCGAGACGTATTTGTCGCAATAAGAAGAAAGAGGACGAAATACGTGAGTGCGAAGAGCTTGAAATGCTGGAAAACAAGAGGAATGCCCGAAAATTTTTCCAGAGAGTTAGGCGACTTACGGAAGGTTTAAGGACCGGGGCGCACTCCTGTAAGAACAATAATGGCGACCTAGTAACTGATGTCCAGAGCGTACTTAAATTATGGAGGGAACACTTTTCCGCCCTACTAAATGGTAGCAGCACGGAAAGTTGTGGAGAAGAAGAACCCGAGCCCGCAGTCGATGATGACGGAGTCGACGTTCCACCGCCAGACTATGATGAGGTATAGCAATAACGCGGCTGAAAAACAACAAAGCCGCTTGAGCTGACAGCCTGCCAGCTGAGCTATTCAAGTACGGCGGCGAGGAGTTGATAAGGTGCATGCATCAACTCTTGTGCAGAATATGGTCAGATGAACGCATGCCCGACGACTGGAATTTAAGTGTGCTCTGCCCAATCCACAAGAAAGGTGACCCTGCCATTTGCGCCAACTACCGCGGGATCAGCCTTCTAAGCATAGGTTACAAGGTCTTATCGAGCGTATTGTGTGAAAGACTGAAGCCCACCGTCAATGAACTGATTGGGCCTTATCAGTGTGGCTTTAGACCTGGCAAATCCACCATAGATCAGGTATTCACAATACGCCAAATCTTGGAAAAGACCTGCGAGAAAAGGATCGACACTCACCACATATTTGTCGACTTTAAAGCCGCATTTTTAGCACCCGAAAAAATTGATGTATTAACAGTGTTTTCAATTTCATGTAGACCAAAAGGAAGGTGTGCAGCAAAGTGAATTTTTGGACTTGCCATTTTAAAAAGCCATGCAGAGTGCATATTTATATTTGTGGACGGTAGCCAACCACCATAAACTCCACAGCTGTTGACTCCACAACTTTTATTTGATGACTTTTGTACCATTTCCGAGAGGATGCATGTGGCTTCTTTGGAAGCAGATATTCTTTGTCAGTAAAACATAATTTAAGCGGAACTTTTAAATGTATAATAATTTGGGCACTGTTTTGTATTAGGTACGTAACAGCGGGGTAAGATGCCGCTTGAATTAGCGCCTGGCGACCTTATCCACTGGTGCATTACCTCATACCAGCACTAAAAGAATCAGGTACTAACAAAAATAAGTAGGTAGTGAAGTTCATGTATCTATTTACTGTATAAACTGCTTTTGTATGTATGCCGGTGCCAGCAAACTAAACCAGCAACTGTCTACATTAACCATGGAAATATACCTACTACAATTCACCAAGGAAAGGCCAACATAGTTCCATGTAGAAGCTCATAGCTCACACACATAGCACAAAGCTCGATTTGTAGTTTAATGCATGTCCTCGCCGGCAGAACTGCTTCCACTTTTTCGCCAGGTTTGCGTCCGTAGGAAACGAAAAAAAACTTATATAGCACGCTTTCCTTTTGTTTTCGCTATTACACTTTGCCACTGCACACTTCATTTTGCTTTTTAATGTCTCAATCATTGTTTAAAATAAAATAAATAAAATTGTTATTTGGTTTTTTCGTATGCTCACATTCAACAATTGCACCAAGATGACGTCACGCACACAGCTCATTCTGTCAAAATCACAAAGAGCGGATTAGCGGTACCGCGATTGGCGCAATCTCTATTTCTCTCAATCGTGCATATGTACATGTATATTTATTTCACGCAGGCAATACACAAAATCTCCTATGACGTCATATTTCTGTCAAAATTTTCAAGAGAGTTAGCGGTATCACAATCAGCGCCACCTTCTGTATTCGTTTCACCATGGATTGTACCAACAAGCTCGAAGCATATAACTTACCAGCATGCTGGTAAAATATTTAGTTCTTTATAGGGCATTCACACGCGGCGATTTTACAGGCAACAAAAGTTGAATACGAAGTTGAATGAGAAGTTGAAAGTGAAAAAGTTGCCATCCCTATTCAGACGAGGCGATTTTCGATTCAACACGAATCGTTTTTACATTATTGAAAATGAATTTAAATCGCAAAATTTTATGAATTGGCGTAAATTTGGTAAGCCAAGCGTTGGTAGAAGTGCTTTTAGCGAAGCTGAAAGATAAAATAAGAGTAAAAAAGTAGAAAAGAAGAAAAAGTATGTATACAGAACAGTGTTGGCATTTTTGGTACAATTGTACTTGTTTGATACAATTTCATTTACAATATACTTTCCTACTACGCAGTACTTTTTAGTACAATTTTGTAATCAATGCTAAAAATATATAGCTGAAAATTCACAGCAAGAAATTTTTTGTATTCTCTTTTGTTCGCCTGTTCGTATTTACCTTTGTAAGTTTTGAAAATGGCTTGAACGAACCAGTATAATATAGCCTAGGCAAATTTTTAAAGAAACTTTTCGATACTAAGTTTTATTAAAACAAAATGTCGAAGTCAGCTTCATATAGAAACAAAGTCTTCGTCAGTTATAAGAAGAGATTTTCTTAAATATAATACCTTTACGGCACTCACATATTGACAAGATTTTACTATTTATTTTATTATTCTTTAATTTTAATTATCTGTTTATAAAATATAATGTATTCTTTAAGAAAAACTGTATAAACCCAAGATCAAATCTTTGCGAAACATCTAAAAGACAACATACTTTCGTAAAAATTTCGAGCTTTATTAATATTCTTTAGTTTTTAGCCCATTCAATTTTAGTATAATAAAGTGCAAGTTTAAAGTAGCTGGGACTTACCGTTGAACTTGGCATTTTTTTTTGTCGCCGATGTCAGCTGTCAGAAAATTAGCAACACCTTCATCAAAGAAATCTTAAAAAACTTAGTTATATTAAAATTTAATGGGCTAAAAAACCGCACACTCAAAATAAATCTAGGAAATCGAATTAAAAAGTTCGAAATTTTTACGAAAGTGTGTTGGTTTTTTGTAATGTTGCACAAAGTTTGAACCTTGGATTTGTACGGCTTTTCTTAAAATATAAACAGTATTTAAAAAAAATAATTAAAATTGAATAATAATAAGATAAATGGTCAAATCTTGTCGTAAAGTTTTGATAAGCACTTGAAGTGCTATTAAAATGTCAAATTTTAGTACTGAATCCAAAGGAAAATGTCTCTTTTATCCATTAATAATAACTTAAATATGCTTTTTGTTAAGATGTATACCTGAAAATGTGTACATACATATTTGCGTTAAATGCAGTACATGTGCGCGTGGAATCAATTTGTAAAAGTGTAAAATACGTAAACGTATATACATAAACAATAAAACTTTCTCATGAATACCATAAAATCATTGGTCTTGAAGGGAATATACTAAGAAAATATATGAGCGAATTAAAAAGTATATACAATTTATAGCCGAAAAGTATATTTTTTGTATAGATTTCGTACTGAAGGAACAATTTTATTTCCCAACACTGATACAGAATGTAAACAAACACAGGGTTGCAAGGAAAAAAAGTTGAACGAGCTCAAAGTTGGCTGGCGACCAACTTTGTTGAAAGCGATTAGTTGAAAGGCCGTTCGGACGAGGCGATTTTTGCTTTCAACTAAAAGTTGCCTGTAAAATCGCCTCGTGCGAATGCCCTATTACAAACACAGTATATACAGTAATAAACCTTTTTGAGTGCTCCTCGGGGGTAAAATCTGATCAGGGTTGTTAATGAGAAGGAGCATGAATTTTGTTGATTCAGAGTTGTATACAAAATTACTGTGGTATGAAAGGGCAACCGTACTATGGCAGAGTGACACAAGTCATGACTGTGTAATAGTGCCCGAAACTAATTGCAAAAGTGAAAAACGTTGCAAATTATTGTCTATTATTATAGATACTAGTACAGATTATCATAGTTCAGTGTATAATTTGTTAAATTACACCGTACATGATAATGAACTGTTAAATGCTGAAAACGTTTGTAACTTGTAAATCACTCCAACTTGGGTGTGCTTAATGGACTGTCTGGGCGGATGCGCTGGCAGGCATTGGGGTCTGTATAGCATACCTTGTTTTTTTTTTAATAAAGACTTAAATGTATTCGGAAATTTAGAATTTGGCTTGATAATCTTACAATGGACTTTTTTTATTTTAAACTTACATTTAAGAAAACTCCATTCAATGCTATAATTACGATTTGAGTTTTTCAGTTTATAAAACACAAGCGTTAATTATGTACTTAACTATTGATATTATTTTTCATTAAGCATGAATATCAGCATACATTAAAGATTATATTAAGAAATATTATACATAAATAACACATAATTATGTATATTTTATCCGCGCAAAATGAAAGCGCTGCACGCAACCCGAAAGTACCCCTCGGGGACCAAATGGTGAAAAACTGCGAAAAGGTTTATTACTGTATATACTGTGTTTACAAATGAGGTCGAGGAAAGATCGAAATGATTAGAGCCGAAATTTCGTAATTTTTCGACCATTTTGTTAAACATTGTTTTTTTTTTTTTTTAATTCACAACTGAGCTTAATCTTAATCGTGAACTTAATCTTCTACAAACACGGCTTTGACTCATATAGTGCAAGAAATTTCCGCCAAAATACCTTTTACTTAGAAAATTGAGCTAATTTCACGACTCACGATACCAGCATGCTGGTAGTACAATCATAAAATTTTCAAATAGTTTTTGAAGTCGCACCAGCAGCTGGTACAATCACACCACAAGAACATACACGGTCAATCGACTTGATCGGCCATTTAACAAATTAAGTACATTAAGGGCCGTAAACGTATCTATTATAAACTATAGTTAAATCGTTAATAGATAAGTTAACAGCCTTAACACTTTTACAGCATGTATGTATAAAAACGTAAGGAACATACAATACATACACTGCCGGAACAAAGTATTGGCACAGCAAATTTTTCACAACATATGCAACAATTTTCATTCATTCATATATCAGTCTGCCTCAGTTTAAAAATTCATCTCTTACATAAATGAAAAAAAAGAGATCAAATTAAGCATATACAACTTTTTCATGCGAAGTATGAATAAATTCTCCAAAGGGCTAAAAAAGAGCTAGGGGCAATTTTAAATTTATGTGGCCAAACAAAGTATGTGGTAGCTAAATGTAGCCACCAAAGGGCTAAAACGGCAACACTGGTTACAATATACATAAATGAAGATACTGGAATCATTATTATGGAACCATGTATGCGCTCTAAAAGAACAAACTGGCCGTATAATGTGTGATTTAAATACTTTAACTGTTTTGTATACAAGGGCGTAGCCAGCCTTTCACCTAGGGGGCAGGAGTTTATATAGAAGGAAAACATGTTTCTAATTAGATTTTTTTGTTTTGTGTATATCAATAGAAATTTTTGGGTTTAAACAGTATAAGTTTTCTGGTACACTTTACAACAATACCAATTTTTCAAAAATCGGTTTGCAATTGTTTTTGTTTAAAATATTTTTTTTTGTAAAAACGGTATTTTTTGCTTTAAGTGTTTTTTCTCAAATTTTTTATACACGATTTATGCAAATATGCATACCACAAGAACAGGGGGTTTAATCGCGTTTACATCGATACCAAAGTTTTAAAAATCGGTTCGTAATTTTTGTGTAAATTTTTTTTGCTTATAAAAAAAGTATTTTTTCCTTTTAAGTGTTTTTTCTCAAATTTGTATATACGAAGTATACAAATACGCATATCAGAAAAAGGAAGGTTTCATTGCGTTTACAACGATATTATTTTTTAATAAAAATATTTTTTTTTGATCAAAAGGGTATTTTTTGCATTTAAGTATTTTTTACTCAAATTTTTACATACGAAGTATACAAATATGCATATCATAAAGGGGTTTAATCACGTTTGCAACGTAACCAATTTTTAAAAAATTATTTAAAATATAAGGTTTTTAATTTTTCGAAGACCCGACCTTTTACCCCTTATTGCATCTGTAATATAAGTATGAACAAAAAAGGTTATATACCATTTAAATAAGAGCAAAAGGGGGGCTACGCCTGAATTTTTTGTTTTTTAGTTATTTACATATAATAATAAAAAATAATTTTTTACCAAAGGTCCTATTTCGAACTTCGAAGGCCCATATCTCGATTTCGGAGGCTAGCTTCGAAAAACGGAGCAATTACTTTTCTACCCATGACTCAATCTCTTTAAAAAAATTGGTTTGGTCCAATACCCAGCCGAATGCTGTACAGTGTAATGATTCCAGTGTCTTTATTTATGTATATTGTAACTATCAATATCTTATAAAGAGAAGGATAATTTTTTTTTATTTGGGGATGTGGTAGTTTACATATTAGTTCTTGACATATATATATACCTATTTTTTTTTTCAAAAATAAATATTGGAAATTTCTAAGGATATTCAAGAATAAACTATCAATTTCTTATAAAGAGAAGTGTAAATTTTTTTATCTAAAAATAATAAAATTAGAAGGGCCTAAAACGAGGATGTGGTAGTTTACATATTAGTCCCTGACATGTATTTATTTCAAAAATAAATTTTACAAATTTCCAAGGATATTCAAGGATAAAGTTTTAAAAGGACAGATTCAACAACTGTTCGTCCTGATGCACCAAAAAATAATTTTCTTTTTTCTATTCTACAGAATTTTTCCTTTTAATTGATACCCATATAGTTACTCTACAACGCATCAAATCTTTAAAATAATTTTTTATTCAATCTTATCCTGGAAATTTCTAAGTCCTTTAAAAAAAATACCTGACTTCACAACAACAAATGACGTTGTGAATATTAAAAAAATCAAAACGTGAACACTTGCGTGAGTCACGGTATGCATGTTCATTACGCGAAAAAAAGAGAAATATTTCAGAACTGGAACATTTTTTCTTCCCTTCTGGTAAACACTGATGAGGGAAATATTTTATGAAATAAAATTTTTATTGGAAAACAAAGTCCCATTATATAATATATCTATATTATAATGATATATCTACTAAGATCTGAAATGGTATGGATACAGAGTATTCATGATCCTTTTGGAAAGGAATTCGACACAAACAGATTTATAGATGTATATACTTCAGGGCTGCAAACCGGTTTTGAACCGAACCAGTTTTTGAATCGAACCGTCGCACAGTGCCGCGAAGGTGGACAAAAATACAAAAATCGACTGTCTGTCAAGTTACAGCTAAATCTCCAACTAAGAGAAGTTCATAAGTTATTTTGTGATAAAAACAACTTTCAGCCTCACACACCCTCTCAAAGTACACCTATTTTCTACATACCATTTCATTTCGGCGATTCGCACATAAAAGTGGTCGCAGTTAAAAATTTGTTAAAAATACATTTTTATTCCTAGCAAGATCAACTTTTGCACTTTGATAAAGATATATGCGACAAACCAAAAAATGTATGGTTCATGGAAAAAAAATTTATACAAATATTTTTTTTTTATTAATAAATAAATATATGATTAAACATACTAAAATCCGAAAATTGGTAAACTTTGGAGACAAAAAAAAAACATCTTGAAAGTTCGTGAAATTTTTTTTTCGGTTATGGTAGTTTGGACCTTCTACTAACAGAAACAATCGAAATCTCTTCCAACTTTTTCCAATATTTGAAAATTTTCAATTTTGAAAAAGTGACTAAATGCCTTTTTTTGGTATTATTTTAACTGATCTATATTTACAATACTTTTTCTGAATGCCCTAAGATCTAAATTTTTGGCTCGCTTTTCAAAAATAAGGTGTTGAATTAAAGCTAAAAGTGCCAAAAAAAAAAAATTAAGAGGTACAGGGTGCTTTGAAATGAAAAAAATTATCAGCTAATTAAAATACTTAAATATGCATCACGGTATGGGAGCCAAAAACAAAGGTATACGAAGATTTACATATATATATATATACATATATATATATATATATATATAGAGCAATGACACCAGTTTACAAAAAGAAATATAAAACAGAGAAACAAATATTTAAAGGGTTCTGATCTCAGCTTTAATAAATACATTGTTGAAAGTGACGAAGCAGACAAAAGCATGGAATCATTTGAATCAGTGATCACTTCCTCCTCTTCTGAGGACTCTGAAACTGAGTGATTATAACAACTAGTTCGGTTTTTATTAACATATTATATGTTATTACCATATAACAGCTATTATTACTTACTTACTTAACAGTGATTATGCTTTATTTTAAATGAAATCAAAAGAATTTTTTTTTCTAAAGGTTAACATGTAAGGAAAACCGACTTAATTTTTCAAATTACCATAATGTATTCACTTAGGAAGTAAAGTTTAGACGAATTTTGACTATTAAGACTATTTTTCTGAACACTTAGCAACAATGATATGCCATATTTCATTTTTAAATAATCATGTGCAAAAACTCGGTGTTTTTGTAATGGGTACCCGTTACAAAAAAACCGATTACTTTATTAAAATTAGAGTAATATAGACACTTCAGATGTAAAGTTTCAATAAATTCTGACGACTCCTTCCTGTTTTCGTAAACACCACAATCAGCAATGATTATGCCTTATTTGTCTTTCATATAGTAATGTAAAAAAAAATCTTTTTTTTTTTAATGGGTACCCGGTACCGAAAAATCGATTTCATTTTTGAAATAAGCATGGCTTAGTCCTTTTAGGTGTAAAGTTTCAATAAGTTCTGAATACTATTTCGGTTTTTATAAACATATGTCTACGATGATTATGAGTTATTTTACCTTTTTATAAAATTGTAAAAAAAATTTTTTTTTAATTAAATGGTAACAGATGCTGAAAAACGTTTTTTTTTTTCTTAAATTGCCGTGATATAGTCCTTTCAGGTGTAAAGTTTCAGCCCATTCTGATGCCTCCTTCCACTTATATCAACACATGTCCACAATGACTATTTTCATATAAAAATGCAAGAAAAACTCGGTTTTCTCGAAATGAGTAACCGGTACAGAGTAGAGGGGCATAATACTTCTAGGTGTGAAGTTTCAGCCAATTCTGACCACTCCTTCTATTTTTGTCCATCATTTGTATGGAGTCGCGGCACTGTGCGTCGCTTTTTTCGGGCTTCGAACCAAATCACGAACTGAACCGTTTTTATTTTGAAATGTCAAAACCGAATCGAAAACAACTCCAAAAAATGGTTCGGTTCGGTTCAAAATAAAAATCCCTAATAGCATTTTTCAAGTTTTGTTATAAACATTTTTGTCTAACAACCCGTATGGTAAACTACGAAAAAGTTTTGTTTGATGCCAACTCTCTGAGTTGTAATTTCGCCCATATAAAAAATGCTTAAAATGTTTTTATATGGAAGAAAACTCTTAGCGGTGAAAGGTAATAAGATCAACGGAAATAAGGTCAATTGACTTTATTTCCCACCCTGGTGCGAAATAAAGTCAATTGACATTATTACCTTTTTAAAAACGAAATAAAATCCATTGACATTATTTCCCTTTCAAACATTAAATTTGTTTAGGTTCGCGGCGGCCCGCGTCAGCGCGCCACACCGCGCGCGACCGGCGCACACACCACGTCACGCTACGCCGCGGCCCCCTCGGCCCCGGCTCCCGCCGTGCTGTAACGCAGGTAGATTTATTTTTTGTATACGTTGAAATACAATTTTTATATATTTTAAACATCGAAGGCTTATATTCAATAATATTAATAATACAAATCAACCTAAGATGTAACTGTCATCAGTGATATTAATGCTCCTTATATAACGACAGGTAATAAGTCCCGGATGGTTTCTAAAATCACAAATTAGTTTTTGTGCAAATTGCAGATAGAGGGTATTAATGAATTCAAGCCCTCGATATTTCACATTTTTATATTTGTAAGTTATTGGAAGCAGGGATGCCAACTTGGCTCAAACCGTGCCATTTGTCCCTATTTTACTTCAAATGGCACTTAATTTTTCAATTTGGCACAAAGGGCCAAAATGGCACTTTTGTAAAAAAAATAACGTTTCAATACATTTTTGTGAAGTCCTTTGCGTGCACTTCTTTTTCTCAACTAAAATTTTCTAATTTATAAAGGCTATTCAACTGGTTTATCTTATTTTATCATTGCACTTTTGTTTGGAAAATATAGCTTTAGTTTATTGCTAAATGTGAATGATTAAAAGGAATGACACCTTTTTTGGCACTTTTATTTTTCTATTTGGCACATTTTGGCACTTTTTTATCCTCAATATGGCACCTCATAACTAAGGATAGTTGCCAGCCCTAATTGGAAGATTTCTGCTGTGTTTTGGAGCAACAACTTGTATGCAGTAAAAAAGCATATAATTTGTGTTTCAAAAGTGTGTGAAAACCAATCAATTAACTTATATGATCTCGGTTCCGATATTAAATAATCAATAATTGTTTAAACCCGCATTTTGGCACATTGGCTCCTTGAATGTGCCATCTAATAAATAGTGTCGTCATTCTCCTTAGCTGGTTTTAAATTATGTCGTTACCAATTGCTGGTGGAGACATGAATACAGTGTAAGAAAATTCTTTCTCCATAATTGTTTCCTTGTTTCCACCTTAAGGTGTTCTTACACGATATGTTTTTGCATGTGTACATGCCACTTTTTACATATGGAAATGCCAACGTATCGTGTATAGGCAAATTAGATTTGTTTCTGTACAAAGCATATGCACGTACATACGAAATAGAAATGTTTCTATTTTCATCTGACACACAGATAGAAACATCTAAGGTTACTTATTTCGTTTTCAAAGATCGTATTTTTAAAAAGTTAAATAAAGACTGTGAATTTGACAGACATACGCAATTACATATGTATTGAAAAAGTCACATTTACAGATGCAAATACATATCGTGTAAGAACACCTTTAGACATTCCGAATTCGTTCAAAATATGCTAATTTAAAACACAGAATTCTTTCAGTGTTCCTCCGAGGTTTTGGACATGGACTGTTTCTTCAATTTAATAGTGTTCGCTTTATTTTTGTGGAAACGAAACATAATTTGCAAGTTATGGATCATTTCTACACTCTTTCTTCAAATATTACTCGTATTCCAGCTGTGCGCAGGCGTTTAGTTTTTCGCATCGTGTTTTTACATATTCGTAATTTAATTTTTTTTAATAAAATCAAATGGTGGTAGTTCATGATTGTGTGTGGATTAATATCACAACACTGAGGATTTGGCAATAACCTTTTCCATCTATTAAAAAACAACACTTACGGGGCAATGTTTATTGTAAGAACAACATTTTTTTCTATGAATCGACATACTTTAAGCATTGTTGACGCCATTTCCATTTGAATGAGGAAATAGCGTCAATGACTTTATTTCCAAATTTTTGTTGACTTTATTTCGCTTTTGAAAAGGTAATAATGTCAATTGACTTTATTTCGTACCAGGGTGGGAAATAAAGTCAATTGACCTTATTTCCATTGACCTTATTACCTGTCACCCTCTTAGCCACTTGCAACTTGCACTTTGTTATTCTAAAATTTAATTATCTATAAAACTGCGTACTCAAATTATTTACAAAAACCCAGAACTAAAAAAATAGTTTTGGTGCACATTTTTTTATAACAATTCAAATTACTATTTTTTTGATTTTCACAAGAGAATCGAGTTTCTTAAAAATTCCAACTTTTTCTGCACTTTGCACTAAAAAAATTAATACAAACAAACAAAAATTTAGAAATCGGGCTCAGCTGGTCTCTTGCAAATTTGAATAGCTTTCATTAAACAAAAAATAATGAAATTGAGTGAAAAATGAAGGCTCCAGTGAATTGTGAACACAAAATGCCAATTTTGAACCACTGTGCGCCGATCGATAAATTATGACGACCAAATGTGAGGCAGTGAAACAATTAACGCTTGATAATTAACTTTTAAACTGTTTTGCATTGTGAAAAAGCTACTAAAGTTCTTTTATTTTTTGAAGTTGGAAATTTATCTTGTATCGAATTAACTGCCTTATTATGTATCACAAACGATAGGCAACACGAACGATTCAGACGACAACGTGTCTGAATGCGATTTTATTACTCTATCGGTCGTCTTCGTCATCTCGGTTGCCTTTAGACCGGCTAGAATGATGCCGCCGGACTAATTTTTGAAGCGTTTCTCTGCAGACGAATCGTTCGCTCGCTTTGTGGCCATATTTGTGGAAGCCGAATACGGGACAAAAAATAGTTTTCCAAATTTGTTTCACAAAAACTTACAGATCTGAAAGAACGTCCTTATAGTAACATCCCAAATGTGTGGGATACTTCTCTGGAGATTTTTACCCCGCAAAATTTGTTAAAAAAATCGTGAAATTTTAGTGTAATAATATGCAAAGTGTAGTTAATTTTTGGATTTTATTTTTGTTGGCGGTATTACGCATTTTTTTTCATACAAAGTACATATGTTCGACAATTATTAAAAAGAGAAGCAAAAGAGCAGCACTTTCCACTTATAATCAATTTAATCAGCTACAAAACTGACGAGTCGTCTGACGATATCGTGTTTTCGATTGTCTTGCTTCATGAAAATTAGAGACTATTTCAGCGGACACGACCTATCTTATGGGATTTTGTGTTAACTAAAACTCACCACCGCAGGACCGCTTTTATTCCCGTTTCCTCTTTCACTTTTTGTCCTCTCTCTTTCTTTCCGTCTTCTGCATCCAACTTCAACACGTAACGCCCTGTCAAAAATAAAAATTCGATCCAGATTTTTGACAGTTACAATTACAATTTAGGGACAGCAGTAAACGCCTCTTATTTTAAAGAGAATATTTAGAGAGAAATTTTAAAAAATCTATTCACAAATATTTTGCAGACCGCTAGACTCACCTTTGCTTAGCTACCTTATAGCAATAAAGTATAAGATTAAAGATTAAAATGTGCTATAAAAAATAAAAATAACAAAATCTTTGTCACTATTAATTGAACCCGAGAGCAACAAAATCGAAAACCATCCATTCAGCCACATTAGCTATTGACACCAAAGTGCAACCTCTACCACATTCGTGGTAGATCTACCACATATTTTTAAAAATTTGGGTGTCTACCACTTCTACCACACAAGGCTTAAAATCTAGCACATTTTTAGGCAGAACATATGTTTACAATTTTCACATACATAACTCTAAACTCAATTCTTATAAGAAATATAAAAATTAATAAAAAATTTTTTAAAAAGTACATCATAAATTTTGCTTTAAATTTTAATATTTCAAAAATCCGCATATTTATATTTGCTAAAGTATTATGCAATGGAAAAATAATTTGGCCGATTTTTTGCATAAATCAATCTGTAGGATTTTTCTCAAATAACTCTAGAATTTCAACTCAATTCTTATAAGAAATATATAAATTATTCAAAAAATTTTTAAAAAAGTACATCATAAATTTTGCCTTAACTTTTTAATATTTCAAAAATCCGCATATTTATATTTGCTTAAGTATTGTGCAATGGAAAAATTATTTGGTCGATTTTTTTTCATAAATCAATCTGTAGGAAACTAATGTGATACTTGTTTTTGCATCAATTGCGTTGAATCTGAACTAGCACTTATATTTCCCAATCGAATTTTTGACTTGTGCCTCTTTTGACGACAGTGTGCGATATGTATACCCAATAAAAATATGAATTGGAAAATCTACCACATCTTATTCAAATCTACCACATTTTTTTGCGGATTCTACCACACTAAAATAAAAAGGGGTTCGCACACTGGTTGACACACCAGGGAAAAATTAATTCTTGAGTTTATTTTCAAAATTTGTATTTTATTAAAATTTCAAATATCGAAGTTTACCAAAAACAATATAAGTAGAGTTCACTATTTAATGCGAAAATGCGAAAGACAAAAATTAGCGTTTGTTTTGTTGCTTTGCTGTGCGTTTGTGCGAAACGGCGCCAAAACGGTGCCATATGTTTGTTGTAAAAAACTGCCGATTTTCGCACTTTCGCTCAAACGCCCCCATTTTCGCATCAAAGATAAGAGTGATTTTCAAACTGTTGAAGACACTACAATAGTCGACACGATAGTAAGTAACAAAAATACATGAAAATACATGAATCAGTGTTTTGACGACTTCGTTTTGCCAATATCGTTTGAATGACTATCGTGTCAAAGTTACATGATGCATGCCCGGTTTATGGAGAAAATTACAGTCATATACATACCAACATCCCTTAAAACTG
The DNA here is from genome assembly GCF_013731165.1 of Rhagoletis pomonella. Taxonomy (NCBI): domain Eukaryota; kingdom Metazoa; phylum Arthropoda; class Insecta; order Diptera; family Tephritidae; genus Rhagoletis; species Rhagoletis pomonella. The sequence continues at coordinate 15,352,392 of NW_023458561.1, read as the reverse complement.
GCTCATACGCATGCCATTTTAATGAGAGGTTAAAGCTTCAAAAAAAACGGACACCGAATACGGGACAAATACAGGACACTAAAAGAAATACAGAACATTTGGCGCCCCGCATAAAATGAATAAATTACCAGGACAATGGGTCAAAAAAGAGGACTGTCCGTATAATACAGGACGGATGGTCACCGTAGTGATACATAATAAGGTTGTAAGAGAAGGTTGAAAAAAAATGAGTTTGAGGAAATATTTTATTGTGTGTTGGTGATGGTAAAATATTTTATTCAGTTTTGTTTGTAATGATAACGATAAATATGCATCCGTTTGGTTAGTTTTTGAGTACTTGGCTTTTTATTAATAATTCTCGTATACCTTTACCTTTTTTATAGATATTGCACAAAACAAATCGATTTTATACAAACGGCTACTCACATCACCAAATAGCGTCGGATTATGTCATTACGTTTGTAGACTCTCCGCCGAACTCTGAGGAATCGTGGACAGGTACGTCTTTTCATGTTAAAAAAATTGTTACACTTAATTTTAATTTGATATTAAGATTTTCCTTTTTAAACTGAATTTGTAGAAACTGAAATTTTAGATCAAACTAATTTTATTAATCCGAGCTCCGCTCCCAATAGAAAACCCTTTTATTTTCTTATTAACTTACACCTCGAGCCCTAACCGCCAAAATAAAACCTTGACGACATTTTTATGAAAATTTTCTTTTTGATGCAGAAATGCATCTAGATGCTCAAGGAGCACTTCTGCGTCCAAAAGAAAATATCGCTTACTTTATTTTGGGGGATAGGCTCGATATATGTATGTACCAGCAATAATGTTAATGTAAAAATGAATACATTAATTTTTGAAATTTAATGCAAATAAAAATTTCATTGCATTAATTCTGAAAAACATAATGCTAATGAAATTTGTTTTCATTAAATTATCCAAACTAAGGCTAATGAAAAATTTTAATGCATTCAAATTTTTAATAATTTGTCCAGTTTGCATTATTAAAAAGCATTAAATTTTTTTCTAGTGAAATATAAATAACCTTTTTTGGAAGAACATCGTATAATTATTAATAATTTTTTCAGCTTCATACTATTATGTTTATTTCTAGAAAAATTCTTGTAAACATTGTTAGATGTTTTATGAAACAAAGCAATGAGCGTGCAACTCAGTGTGCTTTTTTAGATTTTTATGTTGATTGTTGATGCATATCAATTACATCATGTACACGACTGAAGACCCATTCTGATCTAAATCAATAATAAACCGTTTTTTAGTTCCATTGGACAATGTTATTTTACCTATTTGACGACAAATGCCATTGAATTTGTCATATTGAAAACCAGCCTTAACTTCCGCCACTATCTTTTTGACATCGAAGTTCTACGATCTTCTCATATTAGCTTATTCTGCGATTGTATTTTACAGCGATAAATACTTGAGCAAACGAGTGTTCGAGAAAACATTGCCTGCGTTTTCGTTCGTAAGAGATCGTATGCAAAGAGTTTATGTATACACATTAGGAGCGTTCCTTATCTCCCAGAAATAGTCAGAAAAAGTCCGAAGTAGTCAGATTTAGTCCAAAAAGCGTTCCTTAACTCGGAAATGACAGCAAAAATGAGAGAGCAACCCTCGGTGAGAGTGACTCTCATCAGTCCGAAGTAGTCAGATTTAGTCAGAAGAATTTTTTCTGGCAAAATCCTGAAAAGTGTCAAACTCAACTGAATTTAAATTAACGGAAATTAAAGAATACGCAAAAAGTGAGAATAATCTAAAAAGTAGAAAAAGTGAATTGAAATTGGAAGGAGGCAAAAATAATGGATATAGTAAGTGTTTATTGTGCTTGTGCTTGTGTGAACGTGTTTTGTACATACATTTCCATTCTTATTTCATGTTAGCTTTGTTGTTGCCATTCTTTGGACTAAAAATTTGGCTTTTTGCGTTCCTTTACTTTTCCTGTTATTCTCTTTTAGTGAGCGCATTTTGCTTACGCTCTGGCATTTTGACATTTTTCAGATTTTAGTCCAAAAAGATAAGGAATCAACCTATTGCAAACGAACGAGCGTACGAAAGCGATCGTCCGTGGCAAGAGCGCTGGTGCAGAAAATCATAGCGCGCACTCTCTCGCCAATGAAAACATAGGCAATAGTAGTGGGTAACTCAGCACTGTGCTGAGTTACTGTGCTGACTCTTAGAACTGTGCCGCACGCTCAGACTCACCTCTGAAAAAATTTGTAACTCAGTAACTCAGTTTATGTGCTGACACTATATAGCTCAATATGCTAAAGAGCCGATATGGTAACTCAGTTGATGTGCTGACACTGCATAGCTCGGTGCGGCTTGCATTGTTTAGAACTGTGTCGATGTGGTAACTCAATTGATGAGCTCACACATTCACACAATACGATCTTCCAAAAAGTACTATAATAGATGGCATCACTAGACTAACCATCAATTGAATATACGACTACTAAATTTAAAAAGAAGCAAGGCGAATAGCCAAGTTATGCATACTTGCACTGCTATACCATACCAAAACCAAACAGAATTCTACATGTGAAGTGCTATGCGTTGGGTAACCGCTTACATGCATAGCCCATTTAACAGATTCTTATGTGACAACTCTCAAGCAAAACTAAGTAGGGAATTATTTTGCAAATGAACTCACCAGTTGAAATCAGCTTTCTAAAATTTTGCCGGCCAGCTACGAACAGAAGCTAAGGATAACCTTTTCTAAATCGATTTCGATTACTAACATCATCAATAATTTCGATGTACATACCAATTGTGCGATAGCACACTTGTGCCAGCTCACTGTGCTGACTCATTAAAGTGAGTTGGAGTTACTGAGTCAGCACACCAAAATTTACAGAGTTACCCACCCTTAATAGGCAATGCTCTCGCTAACAATCGTTTGCTCAAGTATTTATCGCGGTAAAATACAATCGCAAAACGAGCTAATATGAGAAGATCGTATTTTTAATCGTTCGCGATCGTTCGTTGGTAGAGTGTGGGTACACAAATATTTGAATTTAGTATATTTTGATACGAACGAAGGCAGGTTATTCGCTTTTTTGATATAAAAATGGGCAAAGTATCGAATATTGACTAGACAAAACTTGTTACATATAATAAAGACACAAATTTTTCGAAGTGCCTTTTGTGCGAAAAACAACTTAAAGACTACATATTAGGAAACATTAAAAGACATTACGAAACTATACACAAACATAACTTTAATGAAAGCGTTCCATCTACAAGCGACAATAACGTTTCCAAACGCCGAAGTTCTAACCAATTTGGTCTAAAATTAAATAAAAAAAGGTTTTTTAAAGTGTTGTGTAGGATTGGTAACCGTGAAAAACATTCCCTTTCGACTTTTCGATGGAGAGCTTTATTTCAAGCAAATAATTGGACCCTATGAAAATCAATTTAGTTTACAATTAAATTCAAAAAATATTGTTGAGCATATAAAGCTGTTCGCAAATAAAATAAAATATCTTTTGAAAAAAAGTTTGTCCAAGAAAATGTTAAGCTTAAAAGTCGATGTAGCTACCAGAATGGGGAAGAGCATGTTGGGAATAAATATCCAAAATATTAAAGATTTTAAAATTGTGATAAACACAATTGGCATCATGATTCAATATTACAAGGTTGGATAACCTGGCAGTTGTCTCGCTCCCGCATTCTGCCTTAGCGTGTGTTGCCTTCTTTTTTGATTTATAAAAACTACTACTAAAATACAAGGAGAAATATTGTCTTCGTATACAAAGTTCAACAGGCAACCCTGCCGATATTTTCATCGATTGTTTCGAGGAAATTCATTTTCTTATTGAGCAAATTCAAGTAAGTAAGGCAAAAAAATCAAAAATAATGGGTATATTTTGAATTACAACAACAATTTACATATTTATTTTGCAAAAAGTAGTATCCCCGTATCCATCCACGTATGGTAGTACAAATATTAATAAATATATTCTCTTGTGAAGGTCAGGATCATTTGGGTGTCCGTCCACGTTTGCTGGTGCATGTATTTTTACCACTGCAGCCTTTGGGTTGATCAAGTGCAGCATTTGCATATATACAAGTAAGTATACCACTCCATAAAAGCGAAAGTGGAAATATTAATAAAGGTATTTTCTTGTGCTGATTGTGACTGATTGCAGAAAAAAGTACACAACATAAAAAAAATTAACATTTTTAAAAACGAAATGTAATGTATTGAAGACATATTTTTAAAGTTTAACCGATATAATGATTAACAAGACTGATTGGAGAAAAAAGTAAAAAACATTCCACAAAAATTAGATTTTTAAATAATCAAATGTAATTAAATTGCGATATTGAAGATCTAACTTTTAAATGTAACCAATATAATGATTAGTAAGACTGATTGGAGAAAAAAGTAAAAAAATTACTAAAAAATTTAAATTAAAACAAAAAATGTAATTCAATTTAAGATATTGAACATGAAATCTTTAAATGCAACAAATATACTACTTTTTAAAAAATTAATTTATATGCATTAAATCAATTGCATTTTTACCATTTGTATAATTCTTCATATAGTCCCTTTGAATAAAGGATTTGTTTGAATTCCACTAATTTTGTTAAATATATACTGGAATATAAATTAAACCAAGGTTTATTTTGAATATTTGGGAATATTTCTTCAAAGGCTTCAAAGATTTATCTTTGGCAAGAATTTTATGTGAATATCTATTTATTTCATTTTTAGTATTTATGTGGCCATAAAAAATTAATTCATTGTCTATTGTGTAGATCAGTGGAATCTTCTTTATATATTTAATTCAATTTGTATACAAAAACGCATTTCAGCACTACCAGACTACTTACTTTTCCTACTACCCTTACACAAAAGGGGATAAAATTGTGACCCGCTTCTCTTTCCTTCTTAAATGCAACCTTACAAGGCAGTCGATTGACACAAATGTCAATATTTATCCAACCTTGTATTATTGAATCATGATTGCCATGATACAATTGAAAAAGAGGCATACAGCACATTTTTTAAAAGAGGAAATATTAAAATGCTTGCAACAATTCGATATTGATCTTACACAAATATATTTAACTACTTCGGACAACGGGGCAAACATGTTAAAAGCTTCAAAACTACTTCAACAAGACATGATAGATTTACAAAATGATGAATGCGAAACGACTTCAGAAAATGAGAATGATGACTACGAATTAGTACACAATCGCTTGAATTCGGTACTGGCAGTCGTAAGATGAGCCGCGCACACAATTCAATTGGCGGCATATGATTCTTTCAAGGAAATGCAAAATAAACTGGAGGAGTGCAGGAAAATTTAGGGCTAGCATAAGAAGCTGTATCAACTCTGCGGATCTACGTTTGCCACCAATTGATAATATAACTCGATGGAACTCAACATTTGAAATGATAGAATCCCTTTTGAATTTTAAACAGCATATTAATGGAAACGATATGGGATTTTCTATTGACTGTGAAATTGATTGGAACTTCATAGAAGGCTTTGTTAATGCATTTACACCAATGGCGCAATGTACCAAACAACTTCAAGCTGAACAATACATTATCGGTGATTTTTACAGAGACTGGCTTGTATGTGAATCAAAATTAAAAAAATGGGTGAAAATGCGTTTGCAATAAAATTGTTGGAATCTATGAGAAGAAGGAAAGAAAAATTGCTCGACAATTTTGCATTCCTTTCTGGTATATACTTCGACCGAAGGTTCAACTTTTTGGATTCACCGTATATTAATGATGACCAAAGGAAAAGTGCAGTGGTATATTATATTGTAAATAATCTAATTTCTTAACATTGTAAGATAAATAAAATTTTTTTATATGTGCACATATTAAGAACAAATGCAACGCTTAGTTCATTAAATGGAGATGGAAATTCAAGTAACGAAGGAATTGACCCTCAAGAGGATATACATGTTTCGCCAAATGATCCCTACAACATCTTAGAAGAAGAGCTAAATAATATGACCAGCAGCCGATTGACAACTCAAAACAGTTCCAATATTCGCCAAAAGCTTGACAATTTAGCATACGGCCAAAGAATGTCTTTCGCAACAAATGTACTCGACTATTGGAAAAATCTGTATACTAAAGAAAGAGATTTATTTAAGCTGTCTGAAGTCATTTTAGCAGTTCCATCGAGTCAAGTTTCCGTAGAAAGAGCATTCAGCGCGCTATCCACAATTATAACAAAGCAGCGCTCAAGACTAAGCAGTGACACAATTAATAATTTATTGATAGTAAAGCTGAACTACAATTTACTGGAAAAAGTTAGTTTCTAAAAATCTGATCTATATTTTGTGAATCTTGAGCCATACTGATACTTCTTGTGTACATAAATAGTTGTTATTGAAGGATTTATTTTATTTTCATTTTGAAATTTGAAGTTATTTTTTACATTTTCTAATATGCAAACCAAAGTGTCCGAAATCTTAAGGAAATCGTTAGGAGTATCTCTTTTCTGTAACGATTTTTTACGAATTTTCAAAGAAAATTATATGAAGTGGTTGACACGAACTCGTAAAGAAATTTCTGTACGAAAAATAAAGAAAATTCTGAAAGATATTCTTCACATAGCACCATTATTTTCGTTGCTTCACAGATTTTCTTTCGAAATTTCGTAAAAGAATGGAAGTGTGCGTAATTTATTTCATTTTAGAAAATTCGGCAAAAAATCTAATTAAATCTTAACGAATTCTTTAAAATTTCTTTACAATGCAGAATACTCTGAAAAAATGGTTTGCAGGGAATGTACATACACATACTAATTTATGTATGTACATATATATGCATACATATCCATAAATGCGTATATATTTATAAACTATCTAATGTGCGGGTTTCTTGGGCTAAACGCGTGAGAGTTTACGGGCAGAAGCATATGTATGAATCTTCCGTTGTACATAAGCGGGAGATACATATACATTTCCATAAACAGGCAGAGTGCAGCAATGTATTATGCGCGTTCCTTATCTTCCAGAAATAGTCAGAAAAAGTCCGAAGTAGTCAGATTTAGTCCAAAAAGCGTTCCTTAACTCAGAAATGACAGCAAAAATGAGAGAGCAACAGTCAGTGAGAGCGACTCTCATCAGTCCGAAGTAGTCAGATTTAGTCAGAAGAATTTTTTCTGGCAAAATCCTGAAAAGTGTCAAACTCAACTGAATTTAAATTAACGGAAATTAAAGAATACGCAAAAAGTGAGAATAATCTAAAAAGTAAAAGAAATGAATTGAAATTGGAAGGAGGCAAAAAATAATTGATATAGCAAGTGTTTATTGTGCTTGTGCTTGTGTGAATGTGTTTTGAACATACATTTCTGTGCTTATTTGACGTTAGTTTTGTTGTTGCCATTCTTTGGACTAAAAATTTGGTTTTTTGCGTTCCTTTACTTTTCCTGTTACTCTCTTTTAGTGAGCGCATTTTGCTTACGCTCTGGCATTTTGACACTTTTCAGATTTTAGTCCAAAAAGATAAGGAATGAACCTATTAAGTTTCTGGGAATTAGGGTACAAGTTCATAAATGCAGCGATGTACAGACCTTAAGAGCGGAATACACCACACAAGCGGCTTGTCAAACATACTTTTCCCATTTTGCCATAGACCATGCAAACATGAGTCGTTCAAGCACAGAATTTTAGTTTTCTTTCGGTTAACAATGTAAAACATTTTAGTTTTCTACCATTATTCTCCCTTACGTCTTCACTTGGTGAAATTTCAATTGCAATTGAGGCGATTTTACCATCCACATCGCAAGCGGTTTGATCAAACGTCAACATGGCGGCCAGAAAATCAAAAAAATTTGATTTTTGCTCAAATTTCCCTCAAGCGGTTTGTCAAACCTTCAAACACCCCATAGACAGCACAAATGGCTTGAAGCAAAGGGAAATTTCGCTTGGTATGTGAAGCCGCTTGTGTTGTGTATTTCGCTCTTTAGATGCACAAGTGTTAATGTACGTGTAAAAAACTCTACGATAAACGAAAAACTGCATTTCTGCCTGTTTCGCATGTATGTACACTCGCCAAAACAGTAGCAGGTATTGAATTGCTAGCAAATAGAATGTAGGCCTTTTTGACACAAAGTGGTTAATCCTCTACAAAGTGGGTATTGTAAAAAATTTTATACCTAAGTTTCCTTCAAGAAATGAACTTCAGTCTGGTATACTAGCAAAACAATAGAATATAATGATTTTTTTCAGCGCAGTATATATTAGACAATGTTACGGATTTCCCTAACTAAATGTTCTTAAAGTATGAAATGTTAGATACATATGTACATATCGTCACCTGAAATGCAAAAAGAGGTAACAACATCGTAAATTAAATGGAAAAAGTCGTGACTAATATTTAATTTTTTTCATAAAATGATGTGGGGAGTTGTAATTCGAATCCATCATATAAATCAAAAAGTGAATTTTGAATTTTTTATTAGTTATGACATTTTGCATTTCAATGATGATGTTTGTTACGTCTTTTTGCATTTCAGGCGACGATATGTACATACAGGCAATTTTTTCACACAAAGTGGTTATTCTACAAACATACAAACTTCCATACATACAGTATGTGGAAAAAATAAGTTTCCAATGTGGGTATATGAACTCAAACACAAATAGCATTAATATATGTTGGGTTTAAAAAGAAGTATACCGTTTATTTCAAAGGTTTATTATAAATTGTCAAAACGAATACTAAAAAATAAAAAACAAATTTTAAGCTTTTTTTGCCGGGTCTGGAAACTTAAAATATTTTTATGAAAAATCTTGAAAAATTAAATTTCCAACTTAGTTAATATCCACAGTGGCCCCCATTTCGCAGTGACATTTTTGCAAGTCGATCTGGCATGGTGTCTACAAGCTTACGACATCCCTCTGGATTAATATTTTTCCAATTTGAAATTATGCATTCTCTCAACTGTCGTAAGTTTTGAGGCGCTGCTTCAGCAATACGAATTTTAAGTATTGCCCAAGCGTTCTCTATTGGAGAGAGGTCAGGACTTTGCGGTGGCCATTTTAAAATAGTAATGTTTTCCTTGGAGAGATATTCCACAACCTTTTTTGCGGTGTGAATAGGTGCATTGTCTTGCTGGAATACAAAATGGTCACCAATTAGTCGTTTCCCTTCGGGGATAGCCGTCTCCTCTAGGATCTTTATGTAGACATCTGCATTAACTTTTCCTTCCAAAACGATTATATCGCCTGTACCTTGAGCACAGAGACATCCCCACACCATTAAACCTTTGTCTACTGCCTTAACGGTAGGAACAGTACACTTATAGGACAAAGCGTCGCCTGCTTTACGCCATACGTGAACCATGCCATGTGAATACTTGAGTCGTATCATCGACTCATCGGTCCATAAGACATTATACCAAAACTCTTTGGGCTTCAGGACATGCTCCACGTAAAAATGCATCCTCTTTTTCATATTAGCAAGGCTAACATAAGGGATTTTTCGTGCTACCCGCCCATGCTTACCACTTGCTCTAAGCCTATTACGGATAGTGTATACTGATGGGGCGTCTTTGCCTTCTTGCAGCAAGTCTGAGCGAATTTTGTTTACAGATTTTAATGGGCTGGCTTCTGATATTTCAAGAATTCTCTTATCAACTCTTTCAGTTGTAATTTTAGGCCGTCCCTGCCTCTTTTTTGCAGAAACTCTTTTTTCATTCTCAAAGGCGACAATGACTTTACGTATTGCTGTGTGAGATTTTCCAAACTTTTCTCCAATATAACGCAAATTATGACCGTCTTTACGAAGACTTATTATTGCTTTGCGTTCCTCTGTTGTGAGTTGCTTGAATTTCCCCATTTTTATTTAAAACCTAGCCACAATATCAGAAAACATATTAAAAAGTAAATAAAACTATAAATGCAACAAATATTACCTCCAATTTATGTAGGCTGATGCTGCACAAAGTGTGTTACGTAAATAAACCAAATTCTATTGATAACCTCTTTTTATGTAGAATTTTTGAACACGTGTTTGCGCTGGAAACTTACTTTTTCCGCATTTATTAACAGAAGTACTCAAATCTTAAAGTACCGCTACTTCTATGAAAGAGCAACTGCTGTAAAACTTTTCTCTCATAATCGTCTATGCCAGTGCTTTCCAGAATGAGTGTGGTTAGGGAGTATTCACAATTTTTAGTATTACCGCACTATTCTGGAATAAAACTATGTGATATTGGAAACTTATTTTTTCCACATACTGTACATACATAAATAATTTACCCTCCAGACGAACGCTCGCGATCGTTCAAAAATTCAATCTTCGCAATACGAGTAACTAGTTGTGCTTTGTTTTTACAAATTATCCAGTAACTTGATAGCAACTCTCCAGTAACTTAATTTCTAAGAATTCGCTCTCATAGAAAAAATTTACAAAACAGTACGTGAACGCTTTTCCAGTAACAATTTGCAAGTTTCATGAACAGCTGATTAATTGGTTGTTTATTCGCAGCATATTCCTAATAAAACAATATATTTTATATTTAAATATATTTATTTTGTGAATTTCCGCAATAAAAAGCCACAAACAGTTTCCTTATTAGTTTAAATTTCATCCAGCAACATGCGATCAGCTGTTTTCGTACTGGCAAATTCTTACAAGTAACAAGTAAAAAAGTCTAAGTTCGGGCGGAGCCGAACATTAAATACCCGGCGCAAGTATTAAATATATGTTTTTCACCTTTCCGAAAGCTACCGCTACATGGTAAACCGAGGTGTATCCATTTTGAGTAAATTGGCGTCCTTAAATTTCGAAATATTGAAGTTTCAAGCATATCTGAAATTTACTGTTATATGAAAAGCGGCCGTAATTTTAGTTCGATTTCAATAAGTTTCAACGTTTTGCTTCTATGTGGCAAGTACAATAACCACACCGAGTTTGGTACAAATTGGTAGAACGGTTACCGAGATACATATATGTGATCATAAGTGGGCGGTGCCACGCCCATTTTTCAAAATTGTATCCTAAACGTATTTCTTGGTAACGAATTGTTGCAAGCATCAATTTTGAATAAATTAGCTTCAATAATTACTGATTTATCGAAGATTTCGTATTTCTCTAAATTACCGTTATATGGGATTATTGTCCTATTTTAAAAATTTTCGGCCATTTCGTATGTTATACCAAGGTTAACAACTGTGCCAAGTTTGGAAGAAATTGGTGCAGCGGTTACCAAGATATACACATGTAAACATAACTGGGCGTGGCTACGCCCATTTTCCAAAAATTTATAATATTCTTATTTTTCGTCTAAAACTTATTGTAAATATCAATTTTGAGTGAATAATCTTCAGTAGTTACTAAAATATCGCAGTATTCGTATTTCTGAAAATTACCGTTATATGGGAAGTGGGCGTGGTTATTGTCCAATTTTTAAAATTTTCGGCCATTTAGTATGCTGTATTAAGGCCAACAACTGTGCAAAGTTTGGAATAAATTGATGCAGCGGTTACCAAGATATACACATGTAACCATAAGTGGGCGTGGCTACGCCCATTTTCAAAAAAATGTTAATATTCTTATTTTTCGTCTAAAATTTATTATAAATATCAATTTTGAGTGAATTATCTTCAGTAGTTACTAAAATATCGCAGTTTTTGTATTTCTGAAAACTACCGTTATATGGGAGGTAGGCGTGGTTATTGTCCGATTTTGCCCACTTTCAATACCATCCGTCCTACGCCCGAAAGAAATGCACATACCAAGTTTCGTTAAGATATCTCAATTTTTACTCGAGTTATCGTGTGCACAGACGGACAGACGGACGGACGGACGGACAGACAGTCACCGCTTAATCGATTTCTCTTTTCATCCTGATCATTTATGTATACATTTGTCTATATCTATCTCGATTCATTTTGCCTGTTACAAACAACCGTTATGTGAACAAAGTTATAATACCCTTGTGCACAAGTGCGCTCGGGTATAAAAATTTATCCAGTAAAAACTTGCAACTTCAGCTGTCATTTTTCGCTCTCTCAATTTCCCCTACTTTGCAAGTTTTTGCGTACGAAAACGCCAAAACATGAAAATTCGTAAAACCTTTTACTGGATTTTACTGGAAATGAGTAAAAAAAACGCAACTACTGATTGAGTTTCACAAAAAACGCTCGCAACCAACGAACGATCGCGAAAGATCGAACGACCGACGCTTGCAGCGAAATCTTCTCTCTCGTAATTTTAACGAACACTGATATTGCTCGTAAGAGATCGTAAATGCTTCTGCTCGCAGCGCTACGTTACCAATCGCGAAAAATTGCATGCACTCAATTTTTGGCCGCGATTGATTGCGAAAAGATCGTATTTTGATCGATCTCCGCACCCTGCCTTAACGTCAACAAAGAATTTTCACTACAAGCTAAAATTAGTTTATGGTTTTTAATGCTTGTTATAGTTTTAATGCAATAAATTATTGCAATAACATTCATTTACAAATTTTAATGTTAATAAAAAAAAAAAATCATTAGCATTATATTTTCGGAATTAATGCATTGAAATTTTCATTTACATTAAATTTAAAAAATTATTGCATTAATTTTTTACATAATGCGTTTTTCACAACTCTGATGTAAACTGAATAAAAAGTTTTAAATTTTTGGGTGTAATTGTTATAATTTTTGCACGAAGTTTGAAATGTGGATTTATGTGGTGCTGGTTATGTAATGTGCTAGGCTTTTATAAAAAATTATAAACAGTAATTAAACAAAAGAAAAATAGCCAAAACTGGTCAAAATGTCTCTTAAAGGTGTTCTTACACGATATGTATTTGCATCTGTAAATGTGACTTTCAATACATTTCCCTGTGGGGAAAATCTCTAGTTCTGAACAGGTGCGCTTCTAGTACATTTAGACCCAGTACTGGTTCGAGATAAATCTCTTTTGCATGCAAGCAACTGGCGAATTTAACATGGCGATGCCCTAGGAAGTGCCAATTGCCGCCCGCTGCATCCCTTTTTCGATAGTTCCGAACTAGCCTAAATTCTATAGTTCCGAACCAGTTCTGAAATCGACGAACAAAAGAAAAAAGTATCATGATTTTTTAATCTTTTTGGTTCTTCCGTGTGTGCGATTTTAAGTTATTTTGGAAGAAATGTATTTTCAATTTGAAATTAAATTTGTTTGAATGATTGTAAGAAATGTACATTTACATACCTTTAGCTGTAGCTGAGTTTTCAGAGGTGCTCGCTGTTATTTCTTAGATTCCAGACGGTCCCAAGATGTTGCAATGTTAACACAAATTTTGGTTTTGTATTACCAAGCTATGAAAAAGCATCTGCGAAGAGCAGAATAGAAGCGTATTTGAACGAAAAAGCCGCCGAACACATACCTATGCAAAGTAAACAGGCCCTCCGCTGCATCCCTTTTTCGATAGTTCCGAACTTGTTCTAAATTCGGCAAATAAGATCTAGTCCGTTCTGCATCCCTTTTTCTATAGTTCCGAACCATTTCTAAATTCGTCACTTTTGATATCCATTTCTAGTGAAAAAAACTAAAAAAATGGTATTTTAAAAATACCACTTTTCGCCGACTTTGGACTGGTGGGGATCTAGTTCATATCGGCCTAGTGCCTTTTTGGCGATAAAGACCTAGTACGGAACTAGAAATTTGATTCACGAGACCGCGGTTTCCCTGCAGGGTTGTTATTGCGTATGTTTGTCAAATTCACAGTATTTATTTAAGTATTTAAAAATACGTTCTTTGAAAACGAAATAAACCAAACCCAGATGATTCTATTTGTATGTCAGATGAAAATAGAAACATTTCTATTTCGTTGTACGTGCATCTGCTTTGTACATAAACAAATCTAATTTGCCTTTACACGATATGTTGGCATTTCCATATGTGAAAAGTGGCATGGACACATGCAAATACATATCGTGTAAGTACACCTTAACTTAATTAGCTGACCGCAAGTGTATGTTTGCAATTATGTACATATGGGTGTTTGCATAAAAATGTAAATGAATTCAAACGGCTTTATAACTTTCAATTTCGCATTCAGATGGCGAAAAAAGGTTATGAAAAGGGGAAACGGTGGAGGGGAAAACAGAAAAAATTAAATACAAAATTAAATTATATATGTATGTATGTGTTACCAATAATGGTCCTTATTATGAGTGCATTCGATTTTCGACCGTGTCGAAATTTTCGTTGAGTATCGAATTTTCTGTCGAACAGAATTTTGCTTTCGATGGGGTAGCGAAGTGTTAGAAAATTGTGAAAAATTTATGATTTTGCATTTGTTTTCTTACTTTTTGGCGGGTAGACACTAATTTTAAACAATTTTTTATCAATTTCATTCAGTTTTAACGTCGCGAATACAAAACAAAAGCTCGAAAGGCTGCTTTACTTGTGAAGGAAAATCCCAATACTCAGTTGGCACGGTCTCTGAGAAAAAATCATAGAGCTGTGGATAGCTTTAAAATATTTTAAATAGATTTGGCTCACAAAAGCCTCTTTAGACAGTCGGAATGTTTTAGTAAATCTGTAGACAAATTTCTTAAATATATTTTATGTCAAAATATACTGTAAAGACTACACCTAAACCCTCTTAAATATTTACTACTCCTGGTCAGTTCACTAAACTCTCATCCTCTGACGAATCGTTGAACCTCAGAACTTCGTTGTACTAATTTTTACCACGTTTTTATAAACTTGCTTTCTTTTTTATTTCATTTTAATTTGCACAAATTTACATAAATATGTATAAGCACACTATTTAGTTTGCTCGATTTGTAAACAAAGCTTCTCAGCGGTGAAAAATATGCTATTGTGAACAACTTAAACGAGCGAAGTTCACAATAGCGCTATTCTTCATCGAATGAGCGCCATAATACCAAATCAAAATTCGTTCGATCAGCACTTTCGACCACAGTCGAAGATCGAATGTAACTCATAATAGGGGCCAATAATATTGTATGGGCGAAAATCTGTCAAGCCCGATATGTCACGTCCGTTATCACATTTTAATTCAGAATTAAACCTACGAATTGCTTCTGATTAAAAACAAATTGGCTGAAATGCTCCGTAATTTGATTACTAAAATAATGTTTAAGAAAGGAAAACTTCACAGGATTCGCACAGTTTTGCTTATTTTTACATGTAGTCTAAAAACTCTTCTGTTTTTGTTATTTGTAATTTAATTTTTATAAGTGGCTTTCGTTTTCGTATGATTAATATATTTAACTCTGAAGTCGTACGAATGTCACGTCCGACATCATGGATACACCAATATATGAAAGAATTCTGGGGCCACACTACGCAAAAGATATAAAATCCAATATATATACACACATAAATTGAAGGCCGTATTTAAGAAAAAAATTGGTAGTTTCAATGGTTTGTATCTGATTTCAATAAATATGGCATCAATTTTTTCGCCAATAATAGTAATTTTAGAATATTAGCGCATATTTAACCACTTTCATTGTAAGTTTTGCAATAAACGATGGTCGTCCTTGGAAAAATAAAGAAAAATAGGGGGTTTCAGGTTAACAATAAATTTATATACATATCGACGGTCCTCTGCAATAACGGCGCATTCAAAATTTGATATATTTCAGTCTAATTAAAGACTTTGTGTGTTTTAATTTAACAATAATATGCATTGGAACGTAATTATCCCGGATTATTTGCAGTCACAAACGGTGAGTCCGCCTTTAGTGCCTTACTGAAACTATGTAAAGAATAACGGCACAATACGAAAAGTGTCGCTTTTGACTTATGCCAATATTCACGATAAATGTGAGACATGTGCCATTGCTCAGTAGTAAGGGTTGGCTATTTCGGTTTTGTGACAAATGAGGGGTTGTCACGATCCGGTGCATACTCTCTAGCATGGAGGATAGATAGCATAAATAGCATGATTGTTGTTGTTTCATGTGTTCAAACAACAACAAAATTAGCCAATCATGCTATTTATGCTATCTATCCTCCATGCTAGGCAGTATGCACCGGATCGAGAATACCCCTATGGCAAAACTGCGCCCCTGTCGGATTGGTAACGACTAAGCATATACCGATTTACCGCAGAAAAATATGGTTGTATAATGGTTATATATAAACCTAATCCGCTATATAACTCAAAAACATGAAATTTTGAGTTGTGCCGTTATTGCAGAGGATAGATATGTACATAATTTTATATGTTTTATTTTTAAAAGTAGATAAAAAAATGGTCAAGGTATGTGTAGCTTCGTGATTAAAAAAAAATGAAAGGTTTAGGGACACCTATTTTCTTATTAAATTTGACCTACTTATAACCTGCACTACTTTATGTTCCAGGTGTATTCCATATTTTTGTAGCACTGTGTAATCAATTAATAACCACATAAAACGAATTGGTCAAAGTTATATATGTATGTATTTAATGTTCATATTTCAGACGAACAATCCAAAGAAACGCCTGGACCCCAAATTATAGACGTACAGACAATTTATTCAAATAGTGGTTCACGAAAGAGACGAATGGATTGGGATCCATTGGATATCGGTCAAAGTGGAACCACAACTGCAGCTCAGTCTGGAGAATTAGCTAATAAAATTCCACTTCAGGAGAAGGAAAAACAAAAAAAGGAGAAAACGGCCGGTGAGTATTTTCTTAAGCTTATAATAAATTAACACGCAGCGTCACTACACAAGAAGAAGGGCGCGCTAGTGTTTTGACGGCGAAAAAAGACGCATAAAAAAAATTTACGAAAAGAGACGCTTAAAAAAAACTTCGGCGAAGAAAGGCGCGAAACCTAGTTGACGGCGAAGGAAGACGCGTAAACATAGATTAATACCTGGCCAAGGACCGTCACTTAAGCATCATTATCTAGAAACTTTTTAGGGAACTTGCATGCTGTTACACCCGCAAACATAATTGACCACGAAAATAAGTTGACGCGTCTTTTTTCGCCGTCAAATATTTTAACGCGACTTTCTTCGCCGTCAACTATGTTAAGAGTCTTTCTCCGCTGAAATTTTTTTTTATGCGCCTTTTTTCGCGGTCAACGTTTGAGCTCGTTGCCTTTATTTGTGTCTAGTGACGACATATAAATGGTGTAAATATACCAACAGTTAAAAATATTTGTTTGATCCATATAAAAAAAGTTTTCATAGCATTTAAAAGAGGTTTATGGATGGGCCAATATATTTTAACTTTGCTCATATTCAAAATACATAGATGTGAACATATCGACACCTGAGTGGAAGATAGACCTACCTGAGAAAACTTTTCACGAACGCCCTACTTCAGAATTTGGTTAAAGGACGCCCTATCTCAGAATTTGGTTCAAAAACGCCCTATCTCTAATGAAAATGTATTGAAAATGTGCTGAGATAGGGCGTTTTTGAACCGAATTCTGAGATAGGGCGTTTTGGAACTGGCTGTCGACCATTCCACTCATTACTTCTTTATTTATCCCTCGCTTTCCTTCATTAGTAACTTGATTTTTTTTTTAACAGAACAGGCTTTAGTACAAATGCAAAAATTTGGCACAGAACCTGTTATTATTTTAATTTTTCTTCCGTTAAAGTTTGATTTTTTTAACTTTTTCGTTAAAAAATAAAAAAAAACTGGTATGATTAATTAGTTTGTCAGAAACTGTCAGTCCTATCGGAAAGTGATTTATACATGGTTTATGGAGAATTTTATTTGCTCTGATTTGACGTATCTCGTTTTATGATTGTTAAATTAGTTCGTAAGATATACGTGAATAAGTGGAACCACTTTTTATTTCAAGCTGAATAACGGTAAATTGCAAATACCTAGAAAACGTATCCAAAGCAAAAAAATTAACTCGATTTTCGGAATCACCGAGCAATTCTGCATACAAATTCGACAGTGGCAGCTGGAGAACAAAAACCAAACTAAAATTTGTTATTCAGTATAACCAGCACCACATAAATCCACTTTTCAAACTTCGTGTACAAATTATAAAAATTCAAAAAACTTAAACAATTACAACGAAAAATTTTAAACTCTTTATTCAGAAAAGTAATTGTCGAGCATACATTAATAATAATAATAAATTGGCGCTTACACATGGCCGAGCTTCTCCCCCGACTTGTGGCGTGCGCCTTGATGTTGTCACACAAAGCGGAGGGACCTAGAGTTTCATGCCGACTCCGAACGGCGATTTTATTTTTATGAGAAGCTGTTTTTCATGGCAGATATACACTCGGAGGTTTGCCATTGCCTGCCGAGGGACGACCGCTGTTAAGAAAAAACCTTTTTCTATATTTTTTGCGATGTTGCTTTGACCAGGGCTTGAACTCAGGTGCTGATGAGTGAAAGCGCGCACTGCACCACCGTGGCCGAGCATACATTACATGGAAGAAAATGAACAACACCGTCAGCCACAAAAACAATATTATTAATCAAC
This sequence comes from Rhagoletis pomonella, assembly GCF_013731165.1. Lineage (NCBI taxonomy): Eukaryota > Metazoa > Arthropoda > Insecta > Diptera > Tephritidae > Rhagoletis > Rhagoletis pomonella. Next base: position 15,333,972 of record NW_023458561.1, on the reverse strand, counting down.
GCGACTTCCTTGCGTATTGAAATTTGCAAGCATGTTCTGAAATTCGAAAAATTCGAGAAACTCTACCCATTTCGATAATTTTTTCGATGGTTTTTAACCCAAAAATTTTCAAGCCTCGCATTAAAATGATTTATTTCATACCGCTGCTGCTTCTTTTACGGTTTTCAATTAGAATATTCGCTCTTTTCATCAGATATAATTAAAAAATATTTGGTAAATCAAGTCGATTTCAAAGTTTCGAAATTCGGAACATGCCCGTTGGACTTTAAGATAAAAAGTTTAAAATTTTTGGGTGTAATTGTTTAAGTTTGTTGAATTTTTATAATTTGTATACGAAGTTTGAAATGTGGATTCATACGGTGCTGGTTATGTAATGTGCTAGACTTTTATAAAAATAATTATAAACATTAAATAAACAAAACAAAATAACCACAACTTAACTTAATCAGCTGAACACAAGGGTACATTCATATGTACGGGTATATAGTACGTATGTACATATGTATCTTTATGTGAAGATACATAGATAGTATTTACATAAATATTGTTGCTGTCATTTTCCCTATCTTACAATTACTAATGGATAAGCAGCTCATTAGTGTTCACCCAGAACTGGTTTGTATGAGGAAAATTTAAAATATTTAGGTACAGCTCATACAGTCATTTTTGTAAACTAGAGACCGGTTCTTGTTACAAATTTTAATTAAATCTAGAAAAGCTACCTAAAAATACATTTACATATACATAAAATCTCAATCAAAGCTAGCCATAAAATTTGTTGTGCTTATTATTCTCACAAATCAAGGAAAAGTTAAGTTTCTTCTCTGCGCCACCGTGATCACTTTTTTCTTCAGTATTAAGCAATTTAAATATATTTTAACTTAATATTTTATTAAAAATACCTTTACAAACCTCGTTTCCTTGCTAGCGTTCATTCTTTTTACTTTTACATTTCCTCTGCTTCGCAAAAAGATTCGATAAAACTGGTTGGACACCGAAAACACTGTAAATAAAATCTGCGTAAATAGAAGGAAAACTTGCGTAAATCTTACGAAATTTTTCGTCATTTTGAGCCACGAAAGGTTTCGTTGATTGTACAAAACCGTTTTCGTACATACTACGAAAATATGAGGCATCAGATTTTTAGTACATTTTACGAATGTATTCGTACTATTTACTAAAGAATTTAGTACTATTTACTAAAGAATTCCGTACTATTTACTAACGAATTTCGTACTATTTACTAAAAAACATTCGTACTATTTCTTTATTTTTTTACGAAATTTTTGTAAAATGCACAGAAATAATTCGTATATTTAACGAAATTACTATCGTAAAATCTGCGCTTGTTTCGTAGAATGTGCGATTTTGCTTTCATTCTCCACACTGTAAAAAACGCTTAACATTATTGATTAAAATATAATGAAAGTGTTGTGCTGCAATTTTAGTCATGTTTTTTATAGTGTTAATAATAAAAGCAATCATACGTTCTACGAAAGAAGAAGAATGTTCTGACTACACTGTAGTTTAGAATTAATAAAAAGGTTATTTTACCTATAATAAAACTTAAGTCTTTTATTTATATGCATACGAACAGGTTCTATACTACATATTTTCTATTGCTTAGGCTTCATTCAATAAAATATATTGATGCAAAGTGTTAAACTATGAGACAATATTACATTACAATATTTTTATGTAGAGGCACTTGACAGATTCGCAGCTTCATCGATGTTTGTTTCCTTGACGACTATAAATTAAAGGAAAATTATAAGGCGTCTGAAAAGCAAGTTTCAGTGAAAAGTCATACATGTACTTACTTTTAATTTCATTAAGTAGTACTCCTGGCTTAGGCTTGCCGTTGATTGGTAACTGATGAAATTGCCTATTTATCAAGTCCCACATTGCAGCGCAAGGCGCAGCGTAGGCGATGTTAAAAACAATCTATGCTTAAAAGCGTAGTATATCCACAGCTTTAATATTTAATTTTGTATTGTTTTTTTTATCCAGAAAATCCCTTTTTAAAACGTTTAAAATTATATTATACGTTTCACAGCAGCCAACAATTAATTCCGCAATGACACGCGATACAAAAAATATGATGAATTATTAAACTGCCGGTAATTGAGTATATTGTACGAAAATATTCGTATGTTGTACGAATTTAAAAAACATGTTTCTGCATTAGTACTTTATACGAAAGTATTAACTAAATTGCACGAATACAGAATTGTAGATTTCGTAAATTTTAAAACCATACGTAAGTATTACGAATGCCTTCCTACAATATACAAAATTATTCGTACAGAGATTTGCTCAGTGCTTTACGAATGTGTTTCGTAAAATAAACGTAAGATTTCGTAAACTGTACTGAAAACATGCCTTACGAAAGTATGGTTCGTAAAATCTTGTTTCGTTGTGAAAAATATGTTCGTATTATGAACGAAAGTTTCGTACATTGTACAAAACCCAACACTACGAAAGATTTTCGTATCACTTTTACGAAATTTTATTATCAGTGAAGTTATAGGTTTAATCTGAGATTATTTTATAATTACAGATTAACGAGGGACCAATTTTGTATGGCTAGTCTCTTTTTCTAATTACAGATTAGGGGGTTAAGCTCGAAAATGGGTAAATCTGCTCACTATTTGATACAGTCAATTGATATTCATATTACCATGGGGAGAAATTCAACGTCATAACCTTTATGTAGGTTTATTGCATGATTCAATAATATATATTTGTAAAGTTATAAAAATCAATAATCTCATTAAAAGTCAATAACCATTAATACACATATGTATTAAATTTAGGAAACCTGTAAGCAAAAAGGTTTACTTATTGGAAGTGTCGCAGCTACTTGTCGAATGAGAACTTCTTATTAAATTCTAAAATTATTTAGTTTTATTAAAAAAAATAACCATTACATACTAGAACAGAAAACCAAATTTCACCAACTGAGCGCATACATTATTCAACGAAATGTTGTAAACTTCACGTGTTGGCTCGGCAATGATATAATGATAGATGAGAAAACCTATATTAATGTGGGTGCTCACTAGTGTTAGAACCAAACATATTAAAATTTTTCTTAGGCGATATGTATTTGCATGTGTACATGCCACTTTTTTCATATGGAAATGTCGACATATCGTGTAAATTAAATCTCCCAATAAGCATTTGAATTGGAGACTAAGTGGAGATCCAATACAAATTCCAAGGTCCAATGTTGATTTTCAAGTGTACCTCAATTGGAGAACCAACCCATTCTCTAAAAAAGGGCACATTTTATATTTATTGTATGCAAAATAATCTGAGTTCTCCTCCTGAGAAAAGCTTGGATACCAATTTGAGTTGAAACTTTATTCAACTTTTAGCAGGGACCGCAAATAACGATTATCCTTTGAAATTTCAACTCAAAAAATCACGCGGAAAGAGAAATGCTACGTGCATAAGGAGTAAACCAATATATTTCTTATTACTCGGAGCACCTTCAGCGGCACTGATTTTAATTTTTTAATTTTTGCTTTTAAAAATCAAGCTTAATCATTATATTTTGAGTTTTATTTTTTGCTCGGAAAATAATGGTTACGTTTTAAGTTTTAT
>NW_023458561.1:15328985-15330353 GCF_013731165.1 Rhagoletis pomonella | reverse complement strand
TTTTAAGTTTTATTTTTTGCTCGGAAAATAATCGTTATTTCTTGAGTTTTATTTTTTGCTCAGAAAATAAAACTTAATTTGTGCGTATGCGCATGCGCATGCGTGAATAGACAGGGGCGGCTGCATTGAACCTTTAACGCCACTGTGGAGTGGGTAATGAAAATACAGATACTAGGGCAGAAACAAAAAGAACCACATTTCTAAAGAAAAAGTGCAAAAAAGCGCATACGCATACGCAAAAATTAAGTTTTATTTTCTGAGCAAAAAATAAAACTCAAGAAATAACTATTATTTTCCAAGCAAAAAATAAAACTTAAAACGTAACGATAATTTTCCGAGCAAAAACTAAAACTTAAAACGTAACCATTACTTTCCGAGCAAAAAATAAAACTTAAAACGTAACCATTATTTTCCGAGCAAAAAATAAAACCTAAAAGGTAACCATTATTTTCCGAGCAAAAAATAAAACTTAAAACGTAACGATTATTTTCCGAGCAAAAAATAAAACTCAGTTAATAACGATTAAAAAGTGATTTTTATAATAAAACTTATAACCGTTACCGTCATAAAAAATGAAGAAGACTTCAACTGCTGTATAAATCGAAAAATTATATAAAAATGCCACTTCATAAAGCTCTTTAAACCTATTTTATTTTTTTATGAATAAGGCCATAAATAGATAAATAAATTATGAAATAATTGAAATTGATTGCAAATTCACGCAATTGAAATGCCGAATGTTTACGAATGAATGCATAGTAAATGACGAGCCAGTAATCTCAACGAATTTTTTTTATGAAGAAGTTTAGATTTTTCTACTAATACTTCTTCTTATTTCGTGCTATAACCGCCAAGCGGACGAGTTCAAGAAACCACGCCAGTCGTTTCTTTTATATACCAACTGGCGCCAATGGGAAACACCAAGTGAAGCTAAGTCATTCTCCACCTGGTCTTTCCATCTCAGTGGGGGCCTTCCTCTTCCTCTGCTACCACCAGCGGGTTCCGAGTTGAATACTTTCAGAGCTGGAGCGTCGGTGTCCATTCGAGCGACATGACCAAGCCAGCGGAGCCGCTGTATTTTAATTCGCTGCACTATGTCCATTTCGTTGTAAAGCTCATACAGCTCATCGTTCCACCATCTGCAGTACTCGCCGTCGCCAACGCGTAAAGGCCCGTAAATCTTCCACAAAATCTCTCTCTCGAATACTCCAAGAGCTGCCTCATCAGATGTTGTCATTGTCCATGCTTCTGCGCCATATACCAGCACGGGCATGATGAGTGACTTATATAGTGTTGTTGAAGACGGCGACCAATTTAAATCAAACGCACGAAATATTTATAACAATACAGTTTTGTATAGTTTTAATA
>NW_023458561.1:15327850-15328885 GCF_013731165.1 Rhagoletis pomonella | reverse complement strand
TTTACATATTTATTTCTCGTTTGTTTTAAAATGTACAAAGTACATATGAGCCAATCTTTTTTAAGTCGGACGGATTCGTAAAAAAAATTATGTCATGCCACCGATTCGCTTCAAATTTCTGTTGTGAGTTCTATACATGAAATAAGCTAACACGTGTTCGAGGAATTTTTTCTTCTTTTTTTCGTCGGAGATATGATCTGTCAAACATTGCATTTTTTCGTGATTCTGACTAACCATGTACTTCTTCAAATCGTTATACCTCGGGTCCTGCTGATCGTAGAGACTTCATCTTAACGTTTCAAAGCTATGAAACGGGCTTAACATTTCTATATATAAGGTGGTCCAGATTGTCCTAAAGCTAACTTAGCTATTAACAGTTGAACTTTTTGAAGTTGATTTGCATAGTGCAGACCAGTAAATTATGGATTTAAAGTTATACCATCGTAATCCTTATTTATAATAATAATAATAATAGATAGATAGTGGCGTGCGCCTTGATGTTCTCACACAAAGAGGAGGGACCTACAGTTTAACGCCGACTCCGAACGGCGATTGTATTTTTATGAGAAGCTGGTTTTCATGGCAGAAATACACTCGGAGGTTTGCCATTGCCTGCCGAGGGGCGACCGCTGTTAAGAAAAAACCTTTTTTTCTATTATTTTTTTCGATGTTGCTTTTACCAGGGGTTGAACCCAGGCATTGCGGAGTGGAAGCGCGTACTGCTTACCACTACACCACAGCGGCTCTATAAAAACGAGGTTCGAAAAAGGGGGGTTTTTCAAGAACTATTTTCAAAATATTTTTCTTTATGACGAGATGGTTTTTTTAAGAAACAACAATGTTTTTTCCGACGAAAAAAAAAGAAGAAAAACATTCCTCGAATACGTGTTAGCTTATTTCATATATAGAACCCAAGCGAAGCGAATCGGTGACATGACATAATTTTTTTTACTAAATCCGTCCGACTTAAAAAAGATTGGCTCATATGTATGTACTTTGTACATTTTAAAACAAACGAGAAATAAATATGTAAAT
>NW_023458561.1:15323622-15327750 GCF_013731165.1 Rhagoletis pomonella | reverse complement strand
TTTTTACTCAGATCGATGAAATGATTTCGTGAATTGGACTACGCATAATAGTAGTAAATGACAGAATGAATTACAACAAACACATCCTTTTGACATAATGTAAGCCGAAAACGTTGGGTCAAATCAATCCGCAATCAAGTTGGACGTTTTGCCCACAAACATTGCCATTTTGTGAACAGTCTGATTGTATCTAAAATCTCATTTTTACAATTTCATAGTTTCGGCTTACATTTATAAAATTCAACGAAAGCACGTACCTATTTCGGCTGAGTTATCCATTTTCGGTTATTTAGTGTACAAAATAAACGCAAATTAAATGATTTTGTACAACGTGGCCATTAATGTAGCGATAAGTTGTACAACTTGCCAGAAAATCCAAATTTTTTTGATCTTTCGTACAACCAAGACATAAATTCATTCAACAGGCCCACAAACAGTGCAATCTAGAGCAAAACAACACCAAGTTGAAGCAACGGTCGCTACGTTTATGGCTTTCTTTAAGAAACATCGGGCGAAAATTTCAACTGCTCCTGTAACACTACCTTATATAAGTTGGCCTTGCTATCATCCTCACGTATGTATGTTCATCAGAGTATACCAACGAAGGACGAGTTAATACAAGGAGATAGCGAGAGCACAAAACTACTATAGAAAATTACACGCACAATGACAAACATGAACAAATGTACAACAAACACATAATTTTTGACAATCAGTACAGTTCGCATTTATATCAACGAGCAGCTTATTAGATTTGTTTTGGTTTGTACTGCATATGTGCATATATACATACATGTACACAAACATATGTACATACATACAATATAACCATTCAAACATATGCACATACATGAAAACATTGCTGTCCATAAGTACATACATATGCCCATCAGTACATTAACGAAGCCCGTTTGCATCATCATAAATATATCCATACAAACATATGTACATATGTACGAATGGATGTACCCTGCAGTAAAATTTAGAGACAGTCTTACTACGTTTATACGCATGCATAAGTCGCTTTAATTCATTTCGCCGCGATTCAAAACATATGTATAAACTGAATTTCAATTCGCTTTGAAAGAGCGAAGTGTTTTGGCTCACACTCAGGGTTGCCACTAACGAAAATAAATACTTACCATCTATTTTAAAAAAATCTTCCAGATCTGGAAAATATCTACCAAAAACTTTTTTAGTTATTTTAATAAAAACTATAGATTTGTTTTTTGTTTAGTTATTTCAATAAAAAAAAATTTAGTAAGTAATTTTTCTTTAACCAATGATATTGTATTTGAGGTCAGGTCATATTAATGACATCTTCTCGGTTTCCTTCAACTAAAAGCAAAAATGATGAAACTAAAGGCAACAACCAAACTCCATCATTTGAAAAAACTACAACTGGAGTTATTATAGACAAATACAGTGACTCAAAAAAGCGCTTGGTGATTTTTTTATAATATTCATAACGTTTTTCAGCTAAAAATTTTGTAATTTTAATTTTGTAAAAGAATATTGTTTGCGCTTTAACGAAAATCATAAAAATTAAGGATTAAAGCTATGCATATACCACATTTAGAAGAATTTAACAAATTAGCGCCAAAATTTCGAACTTTTTTCTCTGAATTTTTAAAAGATTTTTGGGTTTACAGTTTTTAGTCCATTGAATTTTAGTTTAACCAACAATGTGCATCTAAAAATTCCCGTTAATTTTAATTTTTTACCACCGGATTTTTGTGTCTTTTTTGATTTAACAACTGCCATTTATAAAACCGGCGTTGATTTTTTTTTTTAATTTTTTTGCGAACAATCATAGTGTGTAATTACGTGCCTGTTCATTTTTTATTTTTATTTGAAGAATCATTTAAAATATTTAGGCAATCAAAAGCTCCTTAGGATTACAGCAAAATGAGTTTTGAATAGAACACGATATGTTCGCCTTTTATCGAAAGCGTTCGAAAAATAATGCATTTAGAAAGAAATTTAAAATAAAAAGATAATTACAAAAAATAAAGCGAGAACGAAAAGTTTTAAAGTTCAAGTAAAATACTTTAACAAAAATCTACCAAAGTGAGAAAAAATTTACCTTTTTACCAACCCGAACTTTTTCTACCAATTTTGGTAATAATTTAGCAAAGTGGCAACCCTGCACGGGATGTAATATTGATTCGCCTAAAAGATGCAACGATTTTTATTCTCAAGTTACATATCTGATGACAGTACGAATGGAAATTATAACAGCGAGGTTTCAGTTTTTTAAATTTAAATTTTATTTGTTATTGTTATTTCCGAGAGATCGCAAAATTACACTGCAGCTGGCACAACGCCGAAACTGGTTTGTCTCCAAACCAAATTTGACAAGGGATGACGGAAATTCGTTCTAAAATACATCTCTTAAAAACATAAGTGTTTCTCTAAAACATAGCTGGGCAAAACGCTACTCGCGAGTAGCGTCTGCGTCGCAGCGCTTATACGTATACAGAAACGACGCAGCGAATTTCAATTCAGTCTGCTTTCAGATTTCATGAGAGTAACACTATGCTTCGCCGTTGAATATTTTTATTCGTAATTTTAGCGCGTGGTTGCCACCTATATATGAAACAATGCCCAAAATGTCTGAGTATGAGTGCCAATTACAGTTTTTGGTTTTAAAAAAAGCGAATAACGCCCAATGCTTGTTGTGTGGTAATACGACCATTAACCATAAACAAATGAAAAAAACGCTCCACTCAGTGCAATTATAGAAAAGTGCTTCTCAGCGCGACGCACTAGGGCACACATTGCATACTTTATTTTATAATATTTTTTTTATCAAAAGAAATCGATAGAGAAATGTAAATGCTGGTTTATGCCCAAAAATACTTAATGAATAATATTTATAAGTTATACTCTATTTTTAAGACTAAATACCTACTTATATGAAACAAGTAATTTTTAGCAAGAAAAAAACCGACTTCAACTCTCATATAAAAAAAATATATATATATATATCTCACGATCCACTGATCGGATCTTAACCAGATTAGTATGGGACCACCTCTGAGACACTACCTTTCCGATGCAAAAAAGAATTATCGGTTGACGTGGTCCAAAGTTATGCGGTAACATACATAAAAAAAAAAAAAAGATTCCGACGAACTGATAACCTCCTCCTTTTTTGGAAGTCGGTTAAAAAATAAGACCTAAACACCGTAACCATCTGGCCGGTCAGCATATAAAAGAATTTGTTCTAATAAAACGGAGCCCAGGTATTATACAAATGAGTTTACCTAATTTAAGTTTTTTTAAATTATACAAGTACTAAATTTTTCTTATGCAAAAGGTTGTATAAACTAATAGTATTAGTTACTAAAAACTTCCAAGGTTCATTATTACACTATAGGTATAAGCAAAATAGGCCAAAATACCCATGCACGAAAAATACCACTTTTAGTACATTTATAAAAAATGCGGCAACCATAACTGAGCGCGACGCACTAATACCATGACAAAATGAGACTGTGTTGGTGTGCCCAGCTATGCTCTAAAACCTAAGTAAATGAATATCATAATAGTTACAATGTGTACGCAACGTATACGCATCTATCTTTAAAAAAATTGCGAGTTACATTAACACCCCTATTCTGCAACTCTTTCGTATTCGGACTTTGCTACGAATGGTAGAAATAGTATGCTGCAATCCGAATCGTATTTTCGAACTTTCGAAATTCGTAACAATGGCATGCCTAAAAACGAACGAGTAAGCTTTTTTGCGTAATTTTGTACGAAATAATTCTGTGTCGGAGGGAAATAAAAGATGCAAATCGATGTGTGTTTGCAAGAAATATTGGTGGTAAATTTGCCTTTCGCATGTAACTAGTAAAAAAGAATCTTTGTTGCCCCTTATCGAGAAACTTGGGTCCGGTTTAGTTATTTGTACAATGATTTTCGGTTGTTGTGTCCAAACGCATAACCCGAATCCAAAAACTTTAACATCACGTGTATCCAAAGGATTAAAATTGTTTTTAAAATAGATGTTTTTAATTTCCGACCACTAGTTTATTAATAAATTCGGTTTGCACTATGCACTTTTTTGCAAATGTCGACGTGGGTTCTGCGCAAAAGTACTGTGGACGGCGTAGCCGGAGT
>NW_023458561.1:15312538-15323522 GCF_013731165.1 Rhagoletis pomonella | reverse complement strand
TAATTTTGCCACTTGATTCACTTGGCGTTTTATTTCTTTCAAGATTATTTGAGGATATTTTGAAGATTGGGTAGGTTCAGAAGGCGCTGCAGTTGAGCGCAACGGTTGCTAAAAAAATCAGTGATCGTTATGCGTCTTCTGAACGACTTCATACATTAGCTGTCAAATTCAACTCTCAAAGGTACACACCAACATGTTGTCTCAAATGATCAGAAAAATATTACGCTCATCTAACACGCAACTATTCAGTTGATCAGAAGTACGCAACAACGCGTTCAGAAGGTGCAATCGCACCAGTTACTGAGCTGTTGCGCCTTCTGAACGTGCCCATTATTTACTTTTTGTTGGTAATTTTCCTCTTTATATAGCTCTAGTTTTTCAATTGATATTTAAATATTCGTTTCTCTATCACTTTTTACGTATCTGCGCGTCGGTTAGAGATGAGTTGGAGAATGATGTTGGATATCAACTTGAGAACTATGAAATTCTCCAAGGTTGGAGAAATATTTTTTTAGTGTTTATTGGGAATTGCCGTTTTCTGAAATAAGAAGTTTCTGGCCAGGGTTGGTATCTTCCGAAACCGATTGCGTAGCAAAAGACAAGAACAAACGTAACAAAAAATAAAAAAAAAACGTAGCAAAAGATACAAATCGGTTTTAAAATCATATCGTCGTTTAAAGAACCAAACCGCGTATCGTCATTCTGAAAAAACGCGTAACTGCCGTCCCTAAATTGGAGCGCTAAGCGTTGCGTTATCCATTGTCGACGAGTGTCAGCGCGCGCTATCCCCAAATCAACGCGTCGTAATTTTTGACGTTTTCTCAGATCCTCTCGTTTTTATTCTCGTTTCCTCTTTCACTTTTTTGTCCTTTCTCTTTCTTTCCGTCTTCCGCATCCAACTTCAACACGTAACGCCCTGTAAAAAATGAAAATTCCATTTGCTCGGCGTTAGCGCCGCGTTATTGTGGGATGCTTCATACAAATTGTATGGGCATGAGGATTTTTGACAGTTGTTTGGCGCTTGACGCGAAAGTTCGAAAATACGATTCGGATTGCAGCATACTATTTCTACCATTCGTAGCAAAGTCCGAATACGAAAGAGTTGCAGAATAGGGGTGTTAATGTAACTCGCAATTTTTTTTAAAGATAGTTGCGTATACTTTGCGTACACATTGTAACTTTTATGATATTCATTTACTTAGGTTTTAGAGAAACACTTATGTTTTTAAGAGACGTATTTTAGAACGAATTTCCGTCATCCCTTGTCAAATTTGGTTTGGAGACAAACCAGTTTCGGCGTTGTGCCAGCTGCAGTGTATTTTGCGATCTCTCGGAAATAACAATAACAAATAAAATTAAAATTTAAAAAACTGAAACCTCGCTATTATAATTTCCATTCGTACTGTCATCAGATATGTAACTTGAGAATAAAAATTGCTGCATCTTTTAGGCGCATCAATATTACATAGTTACATCCCGTGGTAATAAAAGGGAGGTAATAATCAGGGCGCGGAAAAATTCGCACGCGAACGTTCAAAAATACGATCTTCTCATATTAGCTTATTTTGCGATTGTATTTTACAGCGATAAATACTTGAGCAAACGAGCGTTCGAGTAAATATTGCCTGCGTTTTCGTTCGTAAGAGATCGTATGCAAAGAGTTTATGTATACACATTGCAAACGAACGAGCGTACGAAAGCGATCGTCCGTGGCAAGAGCGCTGGTGCAGAAAATCGTAGCGCGCACTCTCTCGCCAATGAAAACATAGGCAATGCTCTCGCTAACAATCGTTTGCTCAAGTATTTATCGCGGTAAAATACAATCGCAAAACGAGCTAATATGAGAAGATCGTATTTTTAATCGTTCGCGATCGTTCGTTGGTAAAGTGTGGGTAAACAAATATTTGAATTTAGTATATTTTGATACGAACGAAGGCAGTCTACTCGCTTTTTTGATATAAAAATGGGCAAAGTATCGAATATTGACAAGACAAAACTTGTTACATATAATAAAGACACAGATTTTTCGAAGTGCCTTTTGTGCGAAAGATAACTTAAAGGCTACATATTAGGAAACATTAAAAGACATTACGAAACTACAGAAATATAACTTTAATGAAAGCGTTCCATCTACAAGCGACAATAATGCTTCCAAACGCCGAAGTTCTAACCAATTTGGTCTAAAATTAAATAAAAAAGATTTTTTAAAGTGTTGTGTTGGATTGGTAACCGTGAAAAACATTCCCTTTCGGCTTTTCGATGACGAGCTTCATTTCAAGCAAATAATTGGACCCTATGAAAATCAATTTAGTTTACAATTAAAATCAAAAAATATTGGTGAAAATGCGTTTGCAATAAAGTTGTTGGAATCTATGAGAAGAAGGAAAGAAAAATTACTCGACAATGTTGCATTCCTTTCTGGTATATACTTCGACCCAAGATTCAACTTTTTGGATTAACCGTATATTAACGAATTCTTTAAAATTTCTTTACAATGCAGAATATTCTGAAAAAGATTTAATTCGATTTTTTGCTGAATTTTCTAAAATGCAATAAATTACGCACACTTCCATTCTTTTACGAAATTTCGGAAGGAAATCTGTGAAGCAACGAAATGAATGCTGCTATGTGAAGAATATCTTTCAGAATTTTCTTTATTTTTCGTACAAAAATTTCTTTACGAGTTCGTGTCAACCCCTTCATATAATTTTCTTTGAAAATTCGTTAAAAAAGCGTTACAGAAATGAGATACTCCTAACGATTTCCTTAAGATTTCGGGAACTTTGGTTTGCATGGTATATATGCATACATATCCATATATGCGTATATATTTATACACTGTCTAATGTGCGGGTTTCTTGGGCTAAACGCGTGAGAGTTTACGGGCAGAAGCATATGTATGAATCTTCCGTTGTACATAAGCGGGAGATACATATAAATTTCCATAAGCAGGCAGAGTGCAGCAATGTATTAAGTTTCTGGGCATTAGGGTACAAGTTCATAAATGCAGCGATGTACAGACCTTAGATGCACAAGTGTTAATGTACATACGTGTAAAAAACTCTACGATAAACGAAAAACTTCATTTCTGCCTGTTTCGCATGTATGTACACTCGCCAAAACAGTAGCAGGTATTGAATTGCTAGCAAATAGAATGTAGGCCTTTTTCACACAAAGTGGTTAGTCTTCTACAAAGTGGGTATTGTAAAAAATTTTATACCTAAGTTTCCTTCAAGAAATGAACTTCAGTCTAGTATACTAGCAAAACAATAGAATATAATGATTTTTTTCAGCGCAGTAAATATTAGACAATGTTACGGATTTCCCTAAATAAACGTTCTTAAAGTATGAAATGTTAGATACATATGTACATATCGTCACCTGAAATGCAAAAAGAGGTAACAACATCGTAAATTAAATGGAAAAAGTCGTGACTAATATTTAATTTTTTTTCATAAAATGATGTGGGGAGTTGTAATTCGAATTCATCATATAAATCAAAAAGTGAATTTTGAATTTTTTATTAGTTATGACATTTTCCATTTCAATGATGATGTTTGTTACGTCTTTTTGCATTTCAGGCGACGATATGTACATACAGGCAATTTTTTCACACAAAGTGGTTATTCTACAAACATACAAACTTCCATACATACATAAATAATTTCCCCTCCAGACGAACGCTCGCGATCGTTCAAAAATTCAATCTTCGCAATACGAGTAACTGATTAAGGTCGGTGTTATGTAGACGGACTTTTGATTGGCAAACAATATGGCGGCTGCCTCTGTTTGGTGTGAGGTGGTTACGTCGAGTTTGCCACAGGGTTGCATTTTCTTAATGGCTTTGTTTTGATTGGCAACCTTCGGTAGTTTGCTGCAGGGTTGCATATTAATAATGCTTTTGGTTTTACTGGCAACGTTCGACAGAAATTGTGTAGATATGCACGTAGGAAACATAAAAAAGCGTTAAAAATGGATAACGAAGTATACGGTATTATATGTATGTTAAAACAATATGCAAATAGTGTTATATTCTGGACAGAAAATCAAAGAAATGTTATAAGGTGTGGAATAAGACTCATTGAATCTTTGCTGATGCTCGGAAATATTAGACGCCCCAGATCTTGCCGCGCAGTTATATGGCGTCAAACTAGAGATTCTGAAGGATCGTATGCATTTCTTCATAGACATCTTAAAAATGAAGATTTGTGGTCATTTAAGAACTATGTCAGGATATCAGATGGACAATTCGACCAAATTTTAAATTTGATTAGGTGCGACATAGAAAAATGTGTAACAAATGCTAGAAACGCCATTTCGCCAGAGGAACAGTTAGCGGTTACGCTTCGGTATTTAGCAACCGGCGAAACTTATCGCAGTTTAGCATTTCAAACGAGACTGTCCCATTCATTCTTGGTTTATTGCATCCCAAAAGTGTGCAGAGCAATTTGGAAACGTTTAAGTCGCTTATATTTAAAGGTAATTAAAAAAAAATGTGAAGTGTTAAGTTTTCTTGAAGTCAAAGTTAAGGAGTGAGGTTAAGGAGTGAACACCAAATATAAAAACAAGTGACATAGACCCTTAACCATCTTTACCTTATATGTTTTAATGAAATTAAGTAAATTAAATATTAAAGTCAATTCAATAAATATTTATTAAAACGTAAAAATACAACAGGTACTGAAATTAAAAAAAACCAATTCAATATTAACTTAAATAAATTTTTTCGTTTTAAACACTAAATCACATTTGATATACATAAATATATCGTCACCTAAGTGGAAGATCGACCTATCTCGGCAGGCAATTCGAAAACGCCCTATCTGAGAAAATTTTTGAAGAACGCCCTACTTCAGAATTTGATTGAAGAACGCCTTATTTCAGAATTTTATTAAAAAAAACACCCTATCTCAGCTGGCGATTCAAAAACACCCTATCTCAGTACATTTTCATGTATTTCCAGCTGAGATAGGGTGTTTTTGAGCCGAATTCTGAGATAGGGTGTTTTTCAATAAAATTCTGAAATAGGGCGTTCTTCAGTCAAATTCTGAAGTGGGGCGTTCTTGAATAGATTTCTGAGATAGGGCGTTTTCGAATTGGCTGCCGACATAGGTGACGATATTAAGTAAAAATAAAAAAAATTCATTAAAACTTATCACCTACCACAACCGTAAAATTCATTAAAAACTTACATTAACTTAAAATCTATTCCAAATCGCTATCATCTAAAACACCATCTAAAGCTAAACTTAAAATATCACGAGTTGTCACGGAGTTTGTTACTTCCTTGTCTTTTTTTCTGGCGGAAGATAGCAGGGAATGGATGGCATCAATGGTTTCCAGAGCAACGTCCTCACTTTTCATACCATCCAGTATGCTGACCACCTCCTCGCCAACCCACTCATATTTCCTTTTTGTGTTTGTCACCATTATATTTGTCAACTCTTTCAATCCCTGTTGCACCTTTTGTTGTAAATGAGCCTTATTTCGTTTTCTGCAAGATGATGAAACCTGAAAATAAAATAATTCTTATTATTTTTAGTTCCCGGAGTCTCCAAATGAATGGAAATCAATTGCGGATCAGTTTGAGCGGAAATGGCAGTTTCCTCTTTGTTTAGGAGCTTTAGATGGAAAGCATGTAAGCTTCTACGCTTCTCAATCAGATGGCTCTTACTATCACAATTACAAAGGAACTGATAGCATTGTACTGCTAGCACTGGTGGATGCAAATTGCAAATTTATTTATATAAACGTGGGCGCAAATGGTAGAACTCATGATGGAGCTATCCTAAGCCATTCGTCTTTACAGCGAGTGTTGAATAATGGGGGTACATACTTTCCACCAGACAAAGTTATAGGGAACCAAAGATTGTTGCCTTATGTCGTGGTTGCCGATAATGCTTTTGCACTACAAAGACACCTGATGAAACCTTACTCACACCTCACAAGTGTGCGTGAAAAAATTATTTTCAATAAAAGATTGTCCAGGGCACGTCAAACAAGTGAAAGAGCTTTCGGCATACTCTCTCAAAGATTCCTTATACTGAAGAAACCAATAAACTTACAAAACGTAAGAACTATTGAGACCATTATACAGGCGTGTTGTGTACTTCACAACTTTATTTTAAGTAATAGGATAAGTTCTTCGAGTGAACCATTTATGGATACAATGCATTCTAATGCAATATCATATGAAAGAAATCTCTCACCTGAAGCAATAAGAAATTCTTTTCTTGAATATTTTAATAATGAAGGAATGCTAGAGTGGTTAGAAAAACAATAAAAGTTATGCAAATTAAATATAATGCCTGAATTTTTAAATAAATATGGTTGAGCGTTTTTAATTTATTTTAATGAATTCAACGTTTTTCAGCATTTCGGCTACGAATTGTGAAAATATAACTTACCGACGGTTCGTCCCTCAACGAGGCGTTATCCGTGTTTATATTATTGTCCGTATCGTATCTCTATTGGAAAAATTACAAATTACTCTTAGAAAACTTTATGTCACAAAATCTTATCGTTTGTGGCCTGTTTTCATCGTTTAAACTATCCTGCGTCTCCCTTATTTCTACGTTTGGACGTAGAAACTGGAGCAGCTCGTAACACCACATTTTGGGTGTTTTCACATCTGCTGCACCGCATCCACTCCGTTTACTTGCTTCAATTGCCCTCACTTCTCTCCGAAATTGTGAGCGCAGTCCTTGAATTTTTTGCCTAATGTTTTTTGGGGTCACAAGGGGATCTTTCGTCACCAAAACGTCGTGAATTTCATTTATTGCCGCATTTCGCTTATCCCTGTCACTATAATGGCAATGCTTTGTGTTCCAAAGACACTCTCGGGCCTGTAGAAGATTTATTAATTCTTCCGTTAACGCTCGGCTCCAGGAGATAGACATTTCTATAATTATAAAAATTAATTGACCCACTTTAGATTTTCACAAATTTCTTTGCTTAGTCATTTTCTAACGACACACAAATAAGTAATAATGTTTTTGTAATACAAATACTCACTTTAATCACTTTTATATTCGCGCGGATATTAAATATCTTTATATCGAATTAGCAGTACATATACTCAGCGCGTTTTCTTCTGGAATAAACATTTTTTGTGTATAACTGCAACATCTACCACATCGGTATGGCAATACTGTATTTTCCAGCAAATTTTTGTGTATGGCAACACTTATTTTTCATCTGTTTGGCCCAACAAATTTAGTTTGCTGTGAGAGTCACCAAACTCTCTAGGCTCTGTTATGCATACTTGGCATTGCATGCACTGCAATACCATTTTTACGTAGAAATCAAAAACCAACAGACTTTTACGTATGTAATGCTGTGCGTTGGGTAACCGCTTACACGCGAAGCTCATTTAACAGATTCTTTATGTGACAACTCTCAAGCAATGCCAAGTATGCATAACAGAGCCTTCTCTCTCCGAGTTTGCTGCAACAACAATTTCACGCAGTTTGCCAAACAGAATTTCTGCATAACACCGACCTAAGTTTCACAAAAAACGCTCGCAACCAACGAACGATCGCGAAAGATCGAACGACCGACGCTTGCAGCGAAATCTTCTCTGTCGTAATTTTAACGAACACTGATATTGCTCGTAAGGATCGTAAATGCTTCTGCTCGCAGCGCTACGTTATCAATCGCGAAAAACTGCAAGCCCTCAATTTTTGGCCGCGATTGATTGCGAAAAAGATCGTATTTTGATCGTCCTCCGCACCCTGGTAATAATAATAATAATAATAATAAAAGGGAGGTAAAATAAAATAATAATAATAAAAGCTTATAAAAAAGGAGATGTTTTTAAACTTATATAGAAGCGAACCAGCTACGCAACAGAAATTGAAACCAGGAATATGTACCAGGAATAAGGCAAAAATTTGTTGTATTAATGATGACATATAAAAAAAATTCTTCGAAAATTTTGATGTAGTGGATTGATTAATCCTTACTAATACACATGTGTAACTAACTTTGAAAAGACAATCTTAACTAACGGCCAAATATAAATTTTTAATTTACATTTTTTGACTTGTTTTCATGCATATATAGGAATGTTAAAAGGAAATCGACACCTGAGTGGAAGATCGACGTATCTCGGCAGCCAGTTCGAAAACGGTGGGGGTGGGGGATCTTCAAAATAACACGCTTGGTCACAACAAGGGGTGGGGGGCTTAGGTTTTTATCACGTAGTCAATATCCTCTAAGGAAATCTAACGTTTTCTCGAGTTACATTCAAATATGGCGCGCAGTGTTTGGCGCTTTTTAAACTCACAGGACTTATGTTTTATAAATTAAGTTTTGGTTATGATATATTTTGACGTAGGTTTTATCTTGATAATATTTTTTTCCACTTGTAATTATAGGTATGCATGCACTCTTGCGGTCACGCAGCAACCGCCGTATTAATAAAGACAAATAGATATGAGCCAAATACATTTTTAACCGACTTCCAAACAAGGAGGAGGTTATCAGTTCGTCGGAATTTTTTTTTTTTTTTTTTTTTTATGTATGTTACCGCATAACTTTGGACCACGTCAACCGATTTCGATTTCTTTTTGCATCGGAAAGGTAGTGTCTCAGAGGTGGTCCCATACTAATCTGGTTGAGATCCGATAAGTGGATCATGAGATATATATATATATATTTTTTTTTTATATGGGAGTTGAAGTCGGTTTTTTTTTGCTAAAAATTACTTGTTTTTTTAACTTTTTGTTAGTCAGAAATGATTCAAAGCCATATTTATGAATTACTAGGTAAAAACGGGGGAGGGTGGGTCTCGGAATATACTACGCGTGGTCACCGAGGGGGGTTTAAAATTGCAAAAAGTGGGTCCCGTAGTATGGGAACGTTCCCTAGGGTACTTTTCAATAAAATTCTGAAGTAGGGCCTTCTTGAAAAGTTTTCTTATATAGGGCGTTTTCGAACTGGCTGCGGAGATAGGTTGATCTTCCACTCAGGTGTCGAAATATGACTACTATTGCTTTACTACAAAGATATGTAGGACAGGCCTATAAAAAATTAATAAATGTGAAGTAAATACATATCGTCGCTCTAATGCCAGAAGCATGAATGTGCAAATTTATTTTGAGTTATTGGTTATACCAAAACCCAGAATACCATGCGTACATGGAAACCACATATTTCACAATGTCAATTACATGAATGCAAAGTTAAGTCTCGTAAAAATATTCAAACTTGATTTCACAAAATTTTAATTTTTACATATCCATGTTTCTGGCATGCGGGGAACGATATGTACCTACTTGCCGACTTGTTTTACAAAAATTATTTAAAAAGCAGACGTCTCGGTTGCACAGCAAATCAGTCAATTGCTCCTGCAATTATTTCACATTGATTCTCTAAAACAAAATCTCGACGTATGCTTAAGATGCAAAAACCTAAAGGTAAATTTTATAAGAAATTAAACTGACAATTTATTAAAACTAGTAGAAACCCCCGAAAAATTAAGAAATTAAATTGAAAGTATTTAGTTGAAGATTTATTTAAAGAACTTCGTGAAAGACAACAATTATTGTTGTACTGCCAGAGGCTTGATAACCAAGAAAACTACGCCGTTTATGGTGAAAGGCATTTAGCACCACACTTTTAAACTAAAGCTTTCTTAACCGTTTCAGTGATTTAAAAAATTTTAAAATATGTATACCAACAAACGTTGGAAATAAAAAAAAGCCTTATTTCCCAATGCTTATTTATACTATTTGTATCAAAAACTGTTACTGACAGGAGGAAAAAGAACTCTGCTTATTCCAAAAATACAATTAAACAAAAAATGTGATATAATTCATATGAAGGAAGTAATAATCACAAAATATTTTTACTTATGAAAAGTCTAACAAAATATAGGAAAAGAGTCGTCTTTAATAACTGCTCAACAAATTGGACATAGCGCTTTTGTGTGAATTTTATCAGCATGCTTTTTAATATCTTGAAAACATTGCTGGAAAACAGAGTGTCCAGATTTGGCGATTTCGCGCCAATTTGGCGATTTTTTTGATATTTGCGCGTAAAAATTTAGGAAATCGCCATTGGCGATTTTTGGCGATTTTTCCCTTCAAATAAATTTCTTCCAATTATAAATATATACAAAACTTAGTCTCCCACGATAATTTTACAGAAGAGGCTAATGAACTGCATGGTAAACTTGACTTAAGAAGCATATTATAAGACTGTCAAAAATGTTTAATCACCCTAATCGAAGAACTTTTGAAACGACTACCTAGTCAATTAAATACTTTTAAAAAAGCTTTGATTTTATCACCAGTGTGTGAATCACAAGAGGGCGACTTTCAGGGACCTGCCAATTATTTATTTAAATCTTTTAATTTTCCCATGGAATAACTTTTCTCAGAACCATTCCATCCAACTCTGAGGAATTTTGGATAATTGCTTACGGAGTGAAAACCGCAACAGGCAATAAAATGTTTGGAAATATAAGTAAATTCATTTTATTATCCTTGCCACACTCACATGCGTTGTTGAGCGCGTTTTTTCCGTAATGAATTCAACAAAAACTAATAATCGAATAAAGTGTTATATGAAGGCTAATAGTTTCTGCTGCAAAACGTATCCAATATCAAACAGTATAGGGGTATTCTCGAAGTCTTGCACGATGCACTGATTGCACGAAATGCAAAATTCCAAATTTGGAAGAGTACGAGAGCACCCCATTGCAAAGTGGTAGCATACATAAGTAGCAAGCAGCGAAATTCTGTATCAAATACAATAACAAGATACAGCAAAAAAAATGAAGTGAGCGAGATGAGAGGAATGCGAGGAAAATGTAGCAATTTCAACAACAAAACAACTAGCACAGGGTAGCATTTATTTTGCTATGCTTTTTTGCAAAATATCCCTGCAAAAATCGCGACTACTCCATGCATGCGTGTAAAGAGTGCTCCCTAAGGACCAAAGAGTACTCCAAAATTAACCACAATTCATATAAAAAATA
>NW_023458561.1:15311289-15312438 GCF_013731165.1 Rhagoletis pomonella | reverse complement strand
AAAAAGTATATGCACTCCGGGCAAAGCTGGGTCAACCTGGTACTATACATAAATGAAGATACTGGAACCATGTAGGTATGCGCTCTAAAAGAAAAAAACTGACCGTATCATATACGGCTTTAATTATTTTGTATACAAGGGCCTAGGGGGGCAGGAGCTTATATAGAGGGAAAAAATGTTTTTAAGAAATTTTTTTGTGTATGTATAAAATAGAAATTTTTGGGTTTAAGAAAGTATAAGTTTTCTGGTATCCTTTACAACGATATCAATTTTGAAAAAATCGGTGTGTAATTTTTTGTTTAAAATATTTTTTTTAAGGTATTTTTTGTTTCAAGTGTTTTTTCTCAAATTTTTATATAACGAAGTATACAAATATGTATACTAGAAGTAAGGGGTTTAATCGCCCTTACAACGATACCAAATTTTTCAAAATCAGTCAGTAGTTTTTTGTTAATTTAAAAAAGAAGGTATTTTTTCTTTTACGTGTCTTTTCTCAAATTTTTATATACGAAGTATACAGGTACGCATATCAGAAGAAATAAGGTTTGATTGCGTTTACAACGATATCAATTTTTTAAAAATGAGTTAGCAATTTTTTGTTTAAAATATTTTATTTTATAAAAAAAGGTATTTTTTCCTTTTAAATGATTTTTCTTGAATATTTATATACGAAGTATACAAATATGCATATCGGAAGAAAGGGAGTTCAATTGGGTGTACAACGATACCAAGTTTTTAAAAATCAGTTCAAAATTTTTTGAAATATAAGGTTTTTGATTTTTCGAAGATTCGACATTTGACCCCTTATAGCACCTGTAACATAAGTTTGCTCAAAAAAAGTTATATTCCATTTAAATAAGAGCAAAAGCCTGTATTTTTAGTTTTTTAGTTATTTACATATAATAATAAGAAATAGTTTTTTACCAAAGGTTCTATTTCGAACTTCGAAAGCCCATATCTCGATTTCGGAGCTAACTTCGAAAGACGGAGAAATTGCTTTTTTTCCTATGACTCAGTCTCTTAGAAAAAAATTGGTTTGGTCCAATACCCAGCCGAGTGCTGTACAATGTAATAATTCCAGCATCTTCATTTATGTATATTGTAACTAGCAATATCTTATAAAGAGAAGGATAATTTTTTTTTATCTTA
>NW_023458561.1:15309623-15311189 GCF_013731165.1 Rhagoletis pomonella | reverse complement strand
AAAAACGGGCCAGATGTTTTGAAACTGAATTCTAATATAGGAGATTTCAAAAGTGAACTCGTTCAGTTTCTCTAAGAATGCTGTGTCTTCAGTACAATTTCAATTTTTTAGCTTGTTAGTAACTCCACATACGGCGAATTTTTCAAGTCACCCAAAACATACGCTATAAATGAAACGGCTGAAGAAGAGATGGTAAAAACTTGTCAAATAAAGGCGTCTGCAAAAAATTAAAAAGAAGCATTCAAAAAATTGTCTGTAGGGTGGGTAACTCGTTACACTGGTCTCACTGGATTGTTTTTTTTATGTTATACATAAATAAAACTAAATAATATAACTATGGAGTTGTAACTTGGCGAACTCCATGGCCGTGGAATATTTATTCATATTAGAGGACTGTTCGAGTGTGTTAGGATCGGACGATTACGTTATTAACTAACCCTTCTGACGATTAAAACGATGCGAGTGTAAGATAGTTCTAATACTTTGACGCCGAATATAAGTATTGCTCAGTCGCTGTAACGCACTTAATAGGTCATAACTATAACTTGGATTTGTATGCTGAAAACAATAGTTGTTTTCGAATTTCAATTGAAAAATTTTTTTATTTTTTGAGCACATTGGCTTTGATGGACTTGGGCGAGCCCATGGATAACTAGATATGAAACTCTCATTTTTATCTGAGAGCGCGCCCAGGAACTCGTTTGCGTAGTTGGCAACCAGGGGTGCACCCAGGAATATATTTTGGGAGGGGTTTTAACTTCTGAAAATTCGCATCAGATAATATGCTCTTTAAGGTACATTTATGCAAGTCTTGTGTACAGTATGCAATAAATAAATAAACTCTTTGAAGTTTCATAAATTGCACTCTAATTACATAAAATGAACAAAGAAAAAGGGGGAGGTTGTCAATTCGTCGGAATATTTTTTTGTTTTTCTATGCTACCGCATAACTTTTGACCACGTGAACCGATTTCCACAATTCTTTTTTTTTTGTCCTCAAGGGTCGTCCCATAATTTGAAAATTACTTGGTTAATATAAAGTTCTATAAACACAAGATGCGCTCACCTTTCAAAAGTAATAAAAAATGTTAAAAAGGAGTTTTAGTGTTCATTTCCCTCGATTTCTGGTTTGTGGTTTTCGATGGAGATGATAATTTTTCGCGATTGACTAATTGAAGTTGGAAAATTAAATCTTCGAATCCTTGTTAAGTACATATCAGTGGTAAACTCTTTTAGGCTGTAAAGTGTAAAAAACAACATTAAGTGAGTATGCCAAGCTTATTTTTAGGACAATGTTTTCATTCCCAGTTAAACTTTTAAGAAATGGAATGGGGGTGGGCCCCTTGTTTGCGCTAATGTTGGCAACACTGCCAATCCCTGGGCAGATAAATAGCTGACACGCGAAATGGCAAGCTAGTACTAGATGTGTGGAAAATGCCCCACTTTGAATTCAGTTGATTTATTGCGCATGCATTTTTTAACATTGCAATAAAACAGTATTTGTAACTACATACATACGATTTTTTGTCTTACTTACTTCTTACTTTTAATTCAAACCCTTAAATA
>NW_023458561.1:15300840-15309523 GCF_013731165.1 Rhagoletis pomonella | reverse complement strand
ATTAAAACGAACAGTGGTAGAGGTAGGTATCTACATTGATAGAAAAAAGCGAAAAAATATAAACTTAAGCAAAAGCAGATGTGTGTATGTATAGATAGATAAGTAACATAAGTTTCACTTCTATAGTGTGGCCCAGGCGCACTTACTTTTTTTCTATTTAAGGGTTTGAATTAAAAGTAAGAAGTAAGTAAGACAAAAAATCGTATGTATGTAGTTACAAATACTGTTTTATTGCAATGTTAAAAAATGCATGCGCAATAAATCAACTGAATTCAAAGTGGTGCATTTTCCACACATCTAGTACTAGCTTGCCATTTCGCGTGTCAGCTATTTATCTGCCCAGGGATTGGCAGTGTTGCCAACATTAGCGCAAACAAGGGGCCCACCCCCTGGGGTTCATTTTGATAGAAGAAAATTCCATTTCCATTTCTTAAAAGTTTAACTGGGAATGAAAACATTGTCCTAAAAATAAGCTTGGCATACTCACTTAATGTTGTTTTTTACACTTTACAGCCTAAAAGAGTTTACCACTGATATGTACTTAACAAGGATTCGAAGATTTAATTTTCCAACTTCGAATTTGTTCCACCAAAATGACCTACATAAAAATTAGTCAATCGCGAAAAATTATCATCTCCATCGAAAACCACAAACCAGAAATCGAGGGAAATGAACACTAAAACTCCTTTTTAACATTTTTTATTACTTTTGAAAGGTGAGCGCATCTTGTGTTTATAGAACTTTATATTAACCAAGTAATTTTCAAATTATGGGACGACCCTTGAGGACAAAAAAAAAAGAATTGTGGAAATCGGTTCACGTGGTCAAAAGTTATGCGGTAGCATAGAAAAACAAAAAAATATTCCGACGAATTGACAACCTCCCCCTTTTTCTTTGTTAATTTTATGTAATTAGAGTGCAATTTATGAAACTTCAAAGAGTTTATTTATTTATTGCATACTGTACACAAGACTTGCATAAATGTACCTTAAAGAGCATATTATCTGATGCGAATTTTCAGAAGTTAAAACCCCTCCCAAAATATATTCCTGGGTGCACCCCTGGTTGCCAACTACGCAAACGAGTTCCTGGGCGCGCTCTCAGATAAAAATGAGAGTTTCATATCTAGTTATCCATGGGCTCGCCCAAGTCCATCAAAGCCAATGTGCTCAAAAAATAAAAAAATTTTTCAATTGAAATTCGAAAACAACTATTGTTTTCAGCATACAAATCCAAGTTATAGTTATGACCTATTAAGTGCGTTACAGCGACTGAGCAATACTTATATTCGGCGTCAAAGTATTAGAACTATCTTACACTCGCATCGTTTTAATCGTCAGAAGCGTTAGTTAATAACGTAATCGTCCGATCCTAACACACTCGTACAGTCCTCTAATATGAATAAATATTCCACGGCCATGGAGTTCGCCAAGTTACAACTCCATAGTTATATTATTTAGTTTTATTTATGTATAACATAAAAAAAAACAATCCAGTGAGACCAGTGTAACGAGTTACCCTACCTACAGACAATTTTTTGAATGCTTCTTTTTAATTTTTTGCAGACGCCTTTATTTGACAAGTTTTTACCATCTCTTCTTCAGCCGTTTCATTTATAGCGTATGTTTTGGGTGACTTGAAAAATTCGCCGTATGTGGAGTTACTAACAAGCTAAAAAATTGAAATTGTACTGAAGACACAGCATTCTTAGAGAAACTGAACGAGTTCACTTTTGAAATCTCCTATATTAGAATTCAGTTTCAAAACATCTGGCCCGTTTTTTAAATTCCATTTACAGCCTTATTAACCTCGGTAATAACTAATAAATAATTTATTTATTTATTAGAAGGAGCTTTAAGATAAATAACAGCCATCGAAATAATTAAGTGCACTTAAGCGGGAGATGTATATATGTAAGTGTATCACATTGTTCAGAAAACAAAACATCTTCTCTGCTTGACCATGTTTAAATGAATTTTATAACGTATTTATTTATAATCATACCAGAGTAATTTGTTTGATACCATGTATATAAGCGATTACTATTATCATCGTTATTGGTAAATGCATTGTTCTGCATTTATGGGGTATTCCATGAGTAAGTGAAACTTTGTGTCCAATTGTAGAGTAGCTTATTGAACATGGAATGCTTGATGAATCAATGCTCAATACCTCAAATTAACGTTTTTTGGAAAAAAAATTTAGTTATATTATTTTATTACACTGTAAATACACTCAAAACTTCAACATTAGAAAAGTAGTTGAATACGATAATATATTTTAATATAGAAGGCTCTGCAAAATCAAGTATTCACAAAGTTATTATTTTTTTGAAGGGGGGAATAAATGTCTCGATCTTTCTGCGCCCCGAAGAAGCAATATGGCATTGAAGAAAAATAGGCATTTAAATTATATAATAGGATAAAATCACTACGGTTTAGCATGTCCAACCCGTGACTAAAAAGTTTTAAACTTCGTATTGCTTAGTTACTACTTTAGGGAGTTTTCTATAATTTCATAACTAGAGTGTGTTTATACTAAGCAGCCCTATTTCATTTCTTTTATTATATTATAAGTACCTACTTAAGCGATTTTGAAACGTTTTATCGTGTCCCGCCCGTGACAATCATTTATAATTTTTTTCTAATGGTGCCTAACAATAAAAAAAATAAGTTTAACGTTTCAAACCTATGTTTAATGCCACAAAACTCTGAAGTTCAGGTTGACTAAACACCATAATACTGTTGGTGGGCTAAGCGATGTAGTAAAAAATTTCGCGTGGCCAGCTCGAAAAGTCAAGATAAGCATTACTATCTTAGAGACGCCAGAGAATTCTATGATGAGGGTTGCTTAACAACAATCCAAAAGTCAATATTAACAATTACCTGAAAAGTTCCAACCAAGAAAATCTAGAAGTTCGCGAAACTTATAAATTCAATCCAATAAATAGCCTTTAAGTGACAAAGATATACATATGTATCTGCTTACAAGTATTCTAATGCAGATAACCTTTCGGATTAGACATCGATACACAAGATCTTTTCTGACGTTCTATGGTTCTAAGGAATAGCTAAATTTGAGCATGATTTGTCCATGAAATCAGTTTCCAAAAATAACTCAACTCGAGCCACTCTTAAGCCGGTTACTCAATGTCTGGTCAACACTAACAGCAGGTTAGACATCGCTATCGACGTGATAACAGTAGTCGATATACATGTTTAGCCTGTAGTTAGTATTAGTCAGACATACATAGCTATTCTAAACAAACTTGAAAATCATTAAGGCACATTCGAAATTTCGTTGCAATCAATGCACCGTGCAGAAGTGCATTAGGAAAATGCATATAAAATTTCATGCGTTTGCAAATAATCCTTTCTTCCATGCATTTTAATACATCAATCTGGCGACTTCTAGCTTTCGTTTGGTATAACTATTGCCCCTAAAATAGATCCTGGGGTCAGCAGTATATCGTGCGTCTTACAATGACTCCACTGTCATAAAAGTAGGTCAATTGATCTTGTATTTGACCTCTAACATTTATCATACCTAATCTCTTTGATATGGATCTCACTAGAAGCTTCCTTTCATGAAGAAAATCGTACGTGTCCCACCCGTGACAAAAGTTGTCCCACCCGTGACAGGAGAATTTTGAATTTTTTAATAATAAACAACTAATTCTTATTATGGTTTGTGCTTTGTTGGGATTGCTGGTTCTTTTCTGTATAGTAAAACATCTAATCCAGATAGAAATGTTAAGTAAATTCACAGACTTTCCTTAAAATATATGTTCCCCAAAAAGCAGTGTCTTTTCATTGTCCTACCCGTGACGGAAGAAACAGCTCAGAATTTTCCAATATAAAATCAAGTTGGAATATTTTTCGTATTTGGTAATAACTCGTATATTAGTGAACTAGGTGTAGCTTTATCAAAATGTAGAATTGCTTAGTACTTTATACTTAAATTTAAAAAAGAAAACTATTTTTGCTGTACAAATGTCCCACCCGTGACGATGGAATACCCCTTATATTTATTGGGTTTGTACAGTGTTGATTGTTGCGACAAGTTTCTCAATAAAAACGCTATAAGACGTGGCAATGCAAGCGCTTTTTCTATACATTTTGCTATCAAAATGCGAAATCGGAACTCTACTTTCCCGTGTAAACCGCCAGAAAGTCCTTCTTGCAGATTTGCAGAAATCACTTTCGGAAATAAAAATTGCAAGATGTAACTACAAAAGAAATCAGGTATATCGATTTCGAGAAATAATTTCGAATTGCTTGAATTTGTTTAAAATGATGTTGAATGACATATGAATCGGTTAATTACCAAAGGAAATAGGTCAGAATTTTTCCGATATGACAATTTTGATGCAGTTCGGTTTGTTTCCATATCGGAAAATTCTGCTAGGTCTGTATGACCTATTTAAATATTAAATCATTCAACATTTTTTGGCTGTTTTGTGCAAATTTTAGTATTAAAAAAAAAATCTGTAATTTTGCTTTAATCATAAAAATGTCTGGTAACATATTTGAAAGTGCAATTTTCTGCATCCACAGTGCAAACAGACAAAAAATAGTATGGGAAATTTGATTTGAAACTGCTTTCGAAAGTCCATTTACATGTAAGGTGTAACTGCTCTTGAAATCACTTTATGAAATTCTTGAGTTTGACAGACTTTTTAAAAGAACTTGCACTTGCCACGTCTAAGGCTTACGCTTAAAACAATACGTAAAAAATGGGAAGTAATTGTATTCCGTAACAAAGCGTATGCACATAACGCGGTTACCGATATTAATAAAAAACTAATTATTATTAAGTACGACTTTGTATATTTTCGATAAGTGAATTTTGACAAGCACAACGTTTTCTTTTGCTGCTCTTACATCTACTAAATTCATTTTTAATATTTTGTAGAAAGTCGTACGTTTTCCTAACATTTAGATTTGAAGATTTAATCAATGGGAGATAATTCCGAAATGCTAAACCCCAGGCGTCTATTGACATTACAATAAACTAAGAACAAATACTTTTATATTTGATTACACAAATCAAAGGCCAGCTTATGTGGTAGCACCCCTGCAGTAAAATTTAGAGACGGTCTGGCAAAGCGTTGGTTCCGCCCTACATATCTCAGAACTGTCTCTGGACTATTGTAAAACGGCTACAAAGCGAGACAGTTGAAATTCCTCACATTAAGCATGTGAAAGCTCACTTCTCGTGCAATGCATTTAAGGTGCACCTAAACTTTTTTTGAAATGCCAGTTAGACTACTCTGGCCCTCAAGGCCTCATATGTATGTATGTAAAATTAAATGGAATTTGTTGAAGGAAATAAAGCAGGAAAGAAAAAAAAATCGGATCTTATTGCCCAGATCCGTCCAAAATGGAACCAGTTCGGAACGAACTCAACAATTCCGCAGAGTGGGGTATTGCCATGTTAAAAAGACAGTTGAAATCATTGATTTGGGATATATGAAAGGTAGTTCGGCGGGAGTTCTGAACCAGTTTGATTTACTGCACGGAGATTTCTATGTACATACATATTTGCATACATTCCATATAAATACATACATACATATATACATATGTGTAATATAATCTCCTTTCGATCTAATGTATTGAACTCAAATAAATATGAAAATGAGAATAAATTATCTCAATAAAGTGTAAGGTATTACATACATACTATCTGATTTAAATAGGTACTATTTTTCGATGAACGGCCCACAAATTTTGTTATCAAATTTAGAACATAAAATAAAATTGATTTAAATGCAATGCCATCAAAGGGCCCTTGTGAGGGTTTTTGGGTACGAGGAATGTCAATCTGCAACTAGTTTTTTACCAAAAACGCCGTTGGTTGCGATTTGGTGCGCTTTGCTGCAAAAAAAAACTTGAAGAAACATTGTTAGAAAACGTTGTTTGCCGTTTTCCTTCATGTTCCTTCCAAGTTTTTTGCAAAAAGAACACCCCAGAGTTTGTTTTGGTAAAAATATATTGCAAGTTCAGATTCCTCGGACCTAAAAACCCCTAGAAATTCCATTTGATGGTGTACATTATGAATGTTAATCCCGGGATCCCGGGATCCCGGACTTTTTTAGGTCTCGAAAATACCGGGATTCTTTGCAAGTAATCCCGAGATTTTCGGGATTTGTAATTCGCACTGATGGCAATAATATAAACTCCTTTTCTTGACCAGTATTGGCTATATTTATTTCATTATTTAATAATTAATATTTTTTTATAAATGTCTAGCTCATTGTACATATAACACCGCGCGATAATAAATTTTAAATACAAATATCAATATATTCGCGAAACCATGGGTCAAATTAGTAAAATTGAGTGTTTAGTTTTTCACTTTGACATCAGTAATTCAAAAATGATTTAAAAAATTCAGAGAAATGTGCTTAGAGAAGAAGTATGGGTATAAAATTAATGCGGGAATCCTGTATAATTTAAACGTATTCAAGTTTTTATTGCAGAAAGGCTGGTAAATATTGAAAATGTCATTTTAAAATGTTTCCTTGAAATTTCGCAACATTTGTTCGAATTTCGTTCTTCTAATTTTGTCAGCTTAAAAATTACCTATTTGTCCTGGTGAATCCAAAAAATTTTAATTTTTTAAATTCTAAAGAAATTTCCTTTCCATATTTTTATTCTACATTGCATTGAATTTTTTAATAATTTTTGGAATTAATCATATCTTTGAAATTACAAAGTCCTTCAAAATAAATCCTGCGGTCAGAGGGAAAAAATAAAACCCCACTTTAAATAAAAAAGTAGATTTCCTAGAAGTTTTGCTTCACATCGAAATTCGTGCTCCATTATTTTCATTTTGACGCAGTTCAATGTTGATTCTTTTACTTTTATTTGGCTCTGCTTTTTGTTTTGCTCAATTTAATTTTTAGAATTTTTCAAAAGAAAAGAAAAAACTTTTGAAATCAAGTGAGCCATACAAATTTTGAATTTATTTACAAGCAAATGTTATTTTTTCGGCCTTTGCAAGTTGAATAAGTTCTCTGTAAGATGGTTTGTTAACAAAAAATACGTGAACATATATATGTAGATTTATTTATTGAGTGCTACTCTGCATTTCGACTCGAATCGAAATTTTCTCCGTTTGACAACTTTGGTATTCTGCGTTCCGTTTCCTTTCGATCAATCTTCGAAATTTACGATTATACCTATTCTACATTTCGATCGGAGTTCCGTTTTTCTAAGTTGCAAATTTGTTGACGGAGAACGTTTCGATTGTTATTTTCGTGGGTTTAAATAATAAAATTTTATAAAAAAAATTAAGTAAAATATACTGTGCATGATTGTAAGTCATCATAAATGAATTTATATACGAAAAATTGGCTCAAATATTAACAACCAAAAGGGATATTGCGCGAGGTTTTCAAAGAGGAAGCACAGGCGTTTTTGTTTTCATTATCTATAAATAAGACTGTGAAATGCGCTGAATACAATTTATTTTTTTGTATACATACATACATAAAATGTGAAGTTACAAAAAAAAGATGCTTTTATTATTGCACTCGTTTTTACTAATTTTGCTATGGAGCTTTGGCGTTCAAATCTTCCACTCTGTGTAGCAAATGTTGTGGAGTGCTCAAACAACGTTTATAATTTCACTGGCTTTGAGCGATGAGTAATACAGTTCATTATGAATTTAGGACTCTTCACTCATCTGAGAAAGATCAAACATGTCCCTAAATCTCCGCTTTCAATTTCCGCATCAGCAATCTGTCACTCGTTCTCCTCTTCAAGCAATAACGCCGCGGCTATGGATTTCATTTTTATACCCGAGCGCACTTGTGCACAAGGGTATATTAATTTTGTTCACATAACGGTTGTTTGTAACAGCCAAAACGAACCGAGATAGATATAGACAAATGTATACATAAATGCTCAGAATGAATAGAGAAATCGATTAAGCCACGTCTGACTGTCCGTCCGTCTGTCCGTCTTTCCGTCCGTCCGTGTACACGATAATTCGAGCAAAAATCGAATATCTCAACGAAATTTGGTATGTAGGTTTCTGTTAATCCAAGGTAGGTTGGTATTGAAAATGGGCGAAAACGGACAGTAACCACGCCCACTTCCCATATAACGGTAATTTCCAGAAATACGAAAACTGCGATATTTTAGTAACTACTGACGATAATTCACTCAAAATTGATATCTATAATAATTTTCAGACGAAAAATAAGAATATTATAAATTTTTGGAAAATGGGCGTAGCCACGCCCACTTATGGTTACATGTGTATATCTTGGTAACCGCTGCACCAATTTCTTCCAAACTTGGCACAGTTGTTAGCCTTGATACAGCATACTAAATGGCCGAAAATTTAAAAAATGAGACAATAACCACGCCCACATCCCATATAACGGTAATTTAGAGAAATAAAAAATCTTCGGTAAATCAGTAAATATTAAACCTAATTTATTCAAAATTGATGCTTGCAACAATTCTTTACCAAGAAATACGTTTATGGTAAAATTTTGGAAAATGGGCGTGGCACCGCCCACTTATGATCACATATAGGTATATCGGTAACCGTTCTACCAATTTGCACCAAACTCGGTATTTTTATTGTGCTTGCCACATAAAAGCAAAACGTTGAAAATTATTGAAATCGGACTAAAATTACGGCCGCTTTTCATATAACGGTAAAT
>NW_023458561.1:15296583-15300740 GCF_013731165.1 Rhagoletis pomonella | reverse complement strand
TAAATTTGCATTTATTTTCAAGAAAACATATCAGTTAAAATATATTTCTTTCCAGAGCGACATTCGGACAAGTAAGATGATAAATTTGTATGATGAATATCGCGGAAAAACTTTTGTATCAAAATTTCTATTCTAATTTGCATTTGAATTATGATATCAACAGGGATGATTTGGGACGTATTTTTTGAAGACAAATTTCTTATAAATCTTGAGATTGTTGATTTATTTTAGAATTAAAAAAGGTAGTTTATATTAAAAAATATATTTACACTAGCAGTATGTAAATTACTTTTATTCCGAATTGAAACGATTTTAATGAATATTCATGGTTACCATTAATAGTAGTATGACAGTTAGATCTAAATGCATATTTGACAAGAAAGATAGAATACAAGATTGCGCCGTCCTGGCGGCGATGACATATCTGTACAAAAGGTAATAAAAGTCGAATTGGATGTTGAAAGAAAATGTGAGAACAGCAAATTTTTTTAATAATAAATTTTTCGATAAGGAACGTGTTTTGATTGTGCTAATTTGTAATAGCCTTATTCATAAACATTAAAGTAGCTTAAAAAGGCTTATAAATTGAAAAATGTTTGTAAACGGCAATTTAAAAAGCTTTTTAAAATTTTTATTTTTTATTAATAAGGCAATAAAAATATGTGATTTACGATAACTTTTAACAAAGGAAATACGAAATAAGGTGATTTTTGCGGAAGTGGGTATTAGTGAATTTCAGTGCATTTAAAGTTTCTGAGGTTTTGTTTACCTTTAGATCAGAATTGTCAAAATTGAGAAATTCATTGCGCCTGCTGTGGTGATGAGTAAATTTACCACGATGAGGAAGAATATAACAATTAAGTGAAAAAATTTTATTTTTACAAATTTAGTGAGCAGTAACGCGTTTCAAGAACGATATTTCAGACAAATCGTTAATGAACAACTATTTTTCCTTCCCGTCTTCTTTGGTTTTGGCAAAAAAGTTGATAAGCTCAGGACGACGATCAAGTCATTTCAACCATAAAATAATATTATTTGCAAGAACCATTCACTAAAATTTTAACTAACTTTTTTATTATTTATTAATTCCTTTTTGATATTCAGCAATAACAAGATGGAAAAAAATTATAAACCAAAATTAGTAATATTTTTATGAATGTAGTTATAAAAGTTCACAGAGGAAACGCCGGAAAACAATGTATTGGCACAACATAAAATTTATGGCAATTTAGATGTCAACAGAATAATAACTACGATAAAGAAGCATGAGAGAAGTGTGCGAGAAACGGTCAACAAATTTCTTATAAAATATTTTGATTTTTGCTGGGTGTAAGTATTAAGGAAAAGAAAAATTTGAAAATAATAAACAGAAAAAGAGATGGGTGCACAAAAGCAATTTAGATGTCAACAGAATAATAACTACGATAAAAAAGCATGTAAGAATTGTGCGAGAAACGGTCAACAAATTTCTTATAAAATATTTTGATTTTTGCTGGGTGTAAGTATTAAGGAAAAGAAAAATTTGAAAATAATAAACAGAAAAAGAGATGGGTGCACAAAAACTTTAGTTAAATGTTTTTCCCAAATTCTTAAAAAGTAAGCAAATCGATTTTTTTAATGTTACTTTACATCTATTTTCTTTTTTATGAATAAGGTCATAAGCATGTACCGTTTTTATAAATAAATCTTATAGCAATATGCTATATATTTATTTATACACTTTTTGGCTGGCGAAATATGTAATTTTTCAACTTAATAGAAAAGCGTATTTAACCACATTACTTTTTTTTAATATTGAATGGCGCAACACAACAACTCTTTTTGTGGCACGAAACCCTTGAACACGTGCCTGTCATCTATTTCTTCTGTTTCGACATTTCGGTATTTTGCATTTCTTTCATTTTGACGTCATTCGCATTGTCAGATTTTTGAAATTCGTTTTGGTTCGACATTCTGCTATTTCATAATTCTTTCATTCTCATGTCATCCATCTTCCATTTCTTACCTTCCATTGCCGTTCACATCGTCGAACGTGCCTGTCAAACACTGCCGCCATCATGCTTTTCAGTTTGGCAGGCACGTCCGCTGTTAGAAAGAGAATAGACAAAAAGGGGCATAGGATTCCATACTTGTAAGTATATACGATGTAGTCAACATCGATTTTGCAAGGGCAAATCAACTTCTACAAATTTACTTCAATTAACATCCTATATCTCAAAAGCATTTAGTGAAAGCAAAACTGTTGATGTTATATATACTGACTTCAGTAAAGCATTGACAAAGTGTGCCACTCGTTGCTCATCTATAAACTTGATCTTCTTGGTCTTCCACTTAATTTTCTACGTTGGATCTGTTCATACCTCTATAATAGATCACAAGGGGTAATGTTTAAAAATACTATTTCTGACGTCATTGATGTAACTTCAGGAATCCCTCAAGGTAGCCACCTGCGCCCGGTTCTGTTCTTGCTTTTTATAAACGATATTTCTACAGATTTAAAATTTTACAAAATTTTAATGTATGCAGATGATGTAAAGCTTTATCAATTGTACGTTTCAACTAAAGAAAGGTCTTTGCTACAATCAGACTTAAACAGCATGGCTTACTGGTGTCAAGTAAATCTTATGCCTCTAAATATTAAGAAATGTAAAGTAATGTGCTTCTCGCGAAGAGCTGTTCATCACGCTTCGTATACAATAGACAACCATAACCTGGAACAGGTATACAATTTGGTGGACCTTGGTATCACAATGGATCCTAAGCTTAATTTTAATCTTCACATTAATGTGACAGTCAACAAGGCTAAAGGTGTACTTGCATTTGTGAAACGATGGTCAAAAGAATTGTGCGACCCTTATATCACTAAAATCCTGTTTACAACATTAGTTAGACCGATTCTGGAATACGGTTCGGTGGTTTGGAATCCAAGGTATCAAATTTACTCAGACAAGATAGAATAAATTCAAAATAATTCCTACTTTTTGCTTTAAGAAATTTCCGTTGAGATTCTCAATATAACCTTCCGCCATATACGAACCGATTAAAACTTATTAGTCTTCCTACACTTTCCAGCCGCAGCCAATGCTTTTTATAGTAAATTACTAACAGACTCAATTTCAAGTCCGCTTCTTCTGGGCGAAGTTAGCCTAAATGTTCCCTCCCGTGTATCAAGACACTTTTGTCCCCTATTTCTGAAAGCTTGTAAAACTAATTTTGAATTGCACCCACTCCGTTGCTCACGCCAGGATTTTAACTCTCATTCCAGCACGTTTGATATATCAGATCCCCTTTTCAGCATTAGGAAGACGATACTGTCCTCTCTCAATAAATGAATCATTAAAATAAATACATAAAATCGGCTGATGAATTTTGTTCCGTAGCTGAACAGATTTAGATCTCGATACTTAACAAACTTCTGCCTTTCGTGACTCGGCGCAAAAATTTAAAATACTGGTTCCGTACGTCATGTGGACTGCGCCCCTCGTGCGGATGGGTGGGAATGGAGGGTAAAACCCGTTGTGATTTTTTTATTATTTCTACGTTTAAAATTTCAAAAGTAAAAAATTACATGCAGTGTAATTTATTGTAGAAAATAGGCTAGCTGATTATCATGCGCAACGTCATCTCTAGGGAAAGCCCACTTACTGCCATAATACCAAGTTATTTGTCGTTTAATTGTGACCGTTTTCAATACCAAATTTTCATAATCTATATTTCTCTCCGTTGTAAATCTAACACAGCAAGAAGAACAACAACAGCAGCAGCAGCAACAACAACAACAACAACAACAAATTTTTAAAAATTAAGTTTTGTAGCCCAGAATTTTAGTTGATTTTTGATAATTTTTTTCTGACAGTTTCTTCTATACAAACTATGTTCCACAATTCTTTTTGTAAGGAATACACTGTCATCAAAAACAAAATTAATAATAATAATAGATTGGCGCTTACACATATGTTAGTGTTTGGCCGAGCTTCTCCTCCAACTTGTGGCGTGCGCCTTGATATTGTCACACAAAGCGGAGGGACCTACAGTTTTACGCCGACTCCGAACGGCGATTGTATTTTTATGATAAGCTGTTTTTCATGGCAGAAATACACTCGGAGGCTTGCCATTGCCTGCCGAGGGACGACCGCTGTTAAGAAAAAACCTTTTCC
>NW_023458561.1:15290728-15296483 GCF_013731165.1 Rhagoletis pomonella | reverse complement strand
CTTTTTGTTGCACGAAACCCTTGAACACGTGCCTGTCATCTATTTCTTCTGTTTCGACATTTCGGTATTTTGTATTTCTTTCATTTTGACGTCATTCGCATTGTCAGATTTTTGAAATTCGTTTTGGTTCGACATTCTGCTATTTCATAATTCTTTCATTCTCATGTCATCCATCTTCCATTTCTTACCTTCCATTGCCGTTCGCGTCGTCGAACGTGCCTGTCAAACACTGCCGCCATCATGCTTTTCAGTTTGGCAGGCACGTCCGCTGTTTGGCAGGCACGTTCGCTGTTAGAAAGAGAATAGACAAAAAGGGGCATAGGATTCCATACTTGTAACTATATACGATGTAGTCAACATCGATTTTGCAAGGGCAAATCAACTTCTACAAATTTACTTCAATTAACATCCTATATCTCAAAAGCATTTAGTGAAAGCAAAACTGTTGATGTTATATATACTGACTTCAGTAAAGCATTAACAAAGTGTGCCACTCGTTGCTCATCTATAAACTTGATCTTCTTCGTCTTCCACTTAATTTTCTACGTTGGATCTGTTCATACCTCTATAATAGATCACAAGGGATAATGTTTAAAAATACTATTTCTGACGTCATTGATGTTACTTCAGGAATCCCTCAAGGTAGCCACCTGGGCCCGGTTCTGTTCTTGCTTTTTATAAACGATATTTCTACAGATATAAAATTTTCCAAAATTTTAATGTATGCAGATGATGTAAAGCTTTATCAATTGTACGTTTCAACTAAACAAAGGTCTTTGCTACAATCAGACTTAAACAGCATGGCTTACTGGTGTCAAGTAAATCTTATGCCTCTAAATATTAAGAAATGTAAAGTAATGTGCTTCTCGCGAAGAGCTGTTCATCACGCTTCGTATACAATAGACAACCATAACCTGGAACAGGTATACAATTTGGTGGACCTTGGTATCACAATGGATCCTAAGCTTAATTTTAATCTTCACATTAATGTGACAGTCAACAAGGCTAAAGGTGTACTTGCATTTGTGAAACGATGGTCAAAAGAATTGTACGACCCTTATATCACTAAAATCCTGTTTACAACATTAGTTAGACCGATTCTGGAATACGGTTCGGTGGTTTGGAATCCAAGGTATCAAATTTACTCAGACAAGATAGAATAAATTCAAAAACAATTCCTACTTTTTGCTTTAAGAAATTTCCGTTGAGATTCTCAATATAACCTTCCGCCATATACGAGCCGATTAAAACTTATTAGTCTTCCTACACTTTCCAGCCGCAGCCAATGCTTTTTATAGTAAATTACTAACAGACTCAATTTCAAGTCCGCTTCTTCTGGGCGAAGTTAGCCTAAATGTTCCCTCCCGTGTATCAAGACACTTTTGTCCCCTATTTCTGAAAGCTTGTAAAACTAATTTTGAATTGCACGACCCACTCCGTTGCTTACGCCAGGATTTTAACTCTCATTCCAGCACGTTTGATATATCAGATCCCCTTTTCAGCATTAAGAAGACGATACTGTCCTCTCTCAATAAATGAATCATTAAAATAAATACATAAAATCGGCTGATGAATTTTGTTCCGTAGCTGAACAGTTTTAGATCTCGATACTTAACAAACTCCTGCCTTTCGTGACTCGGCGCAAAAATTTAAAATACTGGTTCCGTACGTCATGTGGACTGCGCCCCTCGTGCGGATGGGTGGGAATGGAGGGTAAAACCCGTTGGGATTTTTTTATTATTTCTACGTTTAAAATTTCAAAAGTAAAAAATTACATGCAGTGTAATTTATTGTAGAAAATAGGCTAGCTGATTATCATGCGCAACGTCATCTCTAGGGAAAGCCCACTTACTGCCATAATACCAAGTTATTTGTCGTTTAATTGTGACCGTTTTCAATACCAAATTTTCATAATCTATATTTCTCTCCGTTATAAATCTAACACAGCAAAAAGAACAACAACAGCAGCAGCAGCAGCAACAACAACAACAACAACAA
The DNA here is from genome assembly GCF_013731165.1 of Rhagoletis pomonella. Classification (NCBI taxonomy): domain Eukaryota; kingdom Metazoa; phylum Arthropoda; class Insecta; order Diptera; family Tephritidae; genus Rhagoletis; species Rhagoletis pomonella. The sequence continues at coordinate 15,294,485 of NW_023458561.1, read as the reverse complement.
CAAAGTTTTAAAAATTAAGTTTTGTAGCCCAGAATTTTAGTTGATTTTTGATAATTTTTTTCTGACAGTTTCTTCTATACAAACTATGTTCCACAATTCTTTTTGTAAGGAATACACTGTCATCAAAAACAAAATTAGTTTATTATTTAATTGGCTAAAAAGCTACATTTTCAACATTTTTTAAAAGATCAGATGAAAAATTCTCTGAGCTAATAATTTTTTACGTTACTGTACTTATAAGTACACTAGGTTTCATGAAAAAAAAAAATGAAAGTACAAGCTATCATTAAAAAATCTGTCATATTTTTCGTTGCTGTGAATTTGTTTCAAAACTTCTGAATTTTCCTTAATATAATTGTAAAACTCTGTACACGTAATTTTTAACGTATGAACTTTTGTATATTGAGCGAATTTCTTTCCTTAGTCCATTAAGATGAATTAAGAGAAAAAATTTATCTATATTACATTTATGACTAGGTATGACCAGATGTATTAACTCAAAAACTGGACAACTCAGTGAGGCTCTCTTATAAGGTACTATAACGTCAAAAAATATAAACTAATGACAACTCTTCTGTGAAAGCGGGAAGGAATTTATAATTTATACTTTCTCTTTGGTATTTTCTTGGGGTTTATCCCACATTTTTATATTCTATAAACTTTGTCGCGAAAACTTACATTGGATATGTACCTATTTCACAAATTGCATTGTTGGTAATTTTTGAACTTGTATTAAAATGTCTGCAATTAAAATCAGGACACTTGAACGAAACCCGGGACATTTAAGGTTGGACCGGGACACCGGAACAAATAGTCTAATACCGGGATGTCTGGCAGCCCTACTCTTACGCCCACTTTACGTCGGTACTCGCGCATTGTTTGTGGCATATACAGACGAAAGGGAATTGATACACGTTCGCATCTTTTTAACTAAAACTAAGGATGCGGCTGAGTAGGTGGAGGCGCGTACCACCACTCCGTAAGCCCTGGGTTCGATATTTGGCCCGAGTAACATCTGAATTAGAAAAAAACAAGTAAGAGCAGTGCTGTCTTCGGCTATGCCAAAGCCTTCATACCTTTCATGAACATCAGAAAATTTTACTTTAACAGATTACTGCATTTGAAATTAGTTGTTTGGGAGCTAAACTAAATTTATATATCCACAGCATATATATGTAGATAGAGGAGTTACATACTACGTATGTATGTACATATATAAAAAAAAAGTAAGTGCGCCTGGGCCACACTACAGAAGTGAAACTTACGTTACTTATATATTTTGTCTCATAACCTATGTATACATACACACATCTGCTTTTGCTTAAGGTTATATTTTTTCTTTTTTCTATCTAGATCCCTAGCTCTACCCCAGTTCGTTTATTAACATTCATGTTATTCTGTTTTCCATTATATATATAACAAAATCGATAAATATCGATAATAAAATCGATAAATATCGATAACAAAATCGATAAATATCGATAACAAAATCGATAAGTTTCGATAACGAAACCGATAAATATCGATAAATATCGATAACCAAATGGATAAATATCAATAACCAAATCGATAAATATCGATAACAAAGTCGATAAATATCGATAACGTAATCGATAAATGTGACAACAAAATCGCTAAGTATCGATAACAAAATCGATAAATATCGATAACACAATCGATAAAAAATATCGCTTACAAAATAGTTAAAAATATCGACCACAAAATCGATAACAAATCGATAACAAAATCGATAAAAATGTCGATAACAAAACCGATAAAAATATGGATTATTTTATAGATAAGTCTCGAGAATCCCGAAAATTTCTAAAATCCCAAAACAGTTCCCAGATTGAGTCTCTGTGTCTCTCTCTATATCTTTTCCTCTTCAACTACCTTTATTTTAATCTTTCTTCCCCTATGTTCGTCTTTACTTTTATCGGTATCCTCATCCTCATCTTTGTTTTTACTTTTATGTTTATCATTTTCTTCATCTACATATTCCCCTTCACCTTTTCCCACATATATATATATATAAGTAAAGTGCTTAAATTTACCCTGGTCTTCATTTTTGCCTTTATCTTTACGCATCTTTGGTTTTGTCTTTACTTTTACCTTTGCCTTTATCCTTTTCTCTATCTATGTACGTACTCACCTTTACTTTCATTCTTGTATTGGTATTTTTCTAAGTTTTATTCTTTAACCTTTTATTAGCAATTTTTTGTTAAATTAATACCATACACTCCAGAAGAACTTGTTTCAGCCCCAATAATTTCCGTTGCACCATTTCCGTTGTACCATTTTATTAGCAATTTTTTGTTAAATTAATACCATACACTCAAGAAGCACTTGTTTCAGCCGTAATAATTTCCGTTGCACCATTTCCGTTGCATCATTTCCGTTGCACCATTTCCGTTGAATTTGCCAATTTACTCCCAACCAACCAACCGCTGCTAAAGAAGTTTCACTTCAAAAATCATATATAAAAAAACAGTGGTATGGAAGATATACCTTATAAAGCACTACTCTAAGTGATTTTTGCTGTTGTGTGGGATCGGTGTAAACCAGTAACACCATTTAATGTGCTTAACTGCCTAACTAAAGGACTTATATTACACAAACTTGTATTTGAACAATCAGGGGTATAGGACATATATGGAGCTACTACAGCACCGAACTTTACGATTTTGTCAGTAGACTTTGTATGATTATTGAGATAATAGCAGCTCTCAGTTTTAGGTGTCCAAATAAAGGAGTTTTGATACGAAAAATCAGTTGTAGGGAGGCAATAGTTTATGGTGAACCGATCTTTGTCATTTTCACTGTAAGTATTCTGTTGACAATGGGCGAAAATAGTGCCAAAATTCATGTTCCCAGCTGCATAAATAAAGGAGTTATAACGAAAAATCTCATATATGAACAATCCATTGTATGGGAGCTATATGTAATAGTGACCCGAATTTTTTAATTTTCACTGTAAGTATTCTGCTGATAATGGGTGCAAATAGTGCAAACTTTCATGTTGCCAGCCCATAAATGGAGGAGTTATAACGAAAAATCTCGTATCTGAACAATCAGTTGTGTGGGAGCTATATGTTGTAGTAGTCGAATTTTTCCGGTTCCGACAAATAATTAATACATTATAAAAATACGCCCACTTAACAAATTTCATCTGGATATATCGAAAACTGAGAGACTAGATTGCAAACAAACAGACGGACAGGGCTAAATCGACTCAGCTCGACGTTCTGATCATATAAGTGTACATTTTAATGGGTCTGTCTATTCTTATTCTGGTACCTACAAACATTGGACCAAAGTTAAAATACCTTTTCTTGCTCATGAAAGGTATAATTATAACAGCGGTCGCCCCTCGGCAGGCAATGACAAATTTTCGAGTGGGTCGAAAATCCCCTTTTTACCTTGCTTATATTAGCTTGTTATGTATGTAACTATGTAATATTGATGCGCCTAAAAGATGCACCGACTTCCTTTATCAAGTTACATACCTGATGACAGTACGAATGGGAATTGCTTTAAATTTCCATTCTTAAAGCAACCTGATGACAGTACGAATGGAAATTATAAAAGCGAGTTTTTAGTTTTTTAAACTATATTTTTTATTTAGAATTTTGATTGGTAATAGCAAAAATATGGTCCATTATGCTCTAAAACCAATCTGTGTGAAAGATGACAATTTTTAGTTGATATCTTGGGCATGGATAACTAGATATGAAACTATTTTTCTCGTAAGAGCGCT
>NW_023458561.1:15282290-15290628 GCF_013731165.1 Rhagoletis pomonella | reverse complement strand
ACTTCGGAACCATAAGTCCCAGGAACTTGAAATTTGGTATGCAAACATGTCAATGGTAGGTGCTTATAGGATGGTATACATAAACGAGTTTGTAAAAGGGGGCGTGGCACATCCCACAGGCACGGAATTTTTTATCAGCTGTAACTTCGGAACCATAAGTCACACGAACTTGAAATTTGATATGCAGACATACCAATGGTAGGTGCTTATAGGAGGGTATATATAAACGAGTTTGTAGAAGGGGGGCGTGGTACATTCCATAGGTGTGGAAATTTTTATCAGCTATATCTAGGGAACCATAAGTCCCACGAACTTGAAATTTGGTATGCAAACATGTCAATGGTAGGTGCTTATAGGAGGGTATATATAAACGAGTTTGCCAAAGGGGGCGTGGGGCATCCTATAGACGTGGAATCCTTTATCAGTTATATCTTCGGAACCATAAGTCCCACGAATTTGAATTTTGGTACGCAGACACATCAATGGTGGGTGCTTATACGAGGGTATATATATATAAACGAGTTTGTAACTTCGGAACCATAAAAACCATGAACTTCAAATTTGGTATGAATACATATCAATAGTAGGTGCTTATATGAGGGTATATATAAATGAGTTTGCAAAAGGGGGCGTGGGGCATCCTATAAGCGTGGAATCCTTTATCAGCTATAACTTCGGAACAATAAGCCCCACGTACTTGGAATTTGGTGTGCAGACATATCAATGGTAGGTTTTTATAGGAGGGTATATATAAACGAGTTTGTGAAAGGGGGCGTGGCATATCCCATATTCGTTTACAATGTTTATCAGCTATAACTTCGGAACCATATGTCGCATCAACTTTAAATTTGGTATGCAGTTATATACATATTTGGTAGGTGCTTATAATAAGGTCTATATAAATGAGTTTCTAAACGGGGGCATGGTGCATCCCATAGGCGTGGATTTTTTATCATCTATAACTTCGGAACCATAAGTCCCTCGAACTTAAAATTTAATATGCAGACATATCAATAGTAGGTGCTTATGGGAGGGTATATATAAACGAGTTTGTAAAAGGAGGCGTGGCACATACCATAAGCGTAGAATAGTTTATCAGGTATAACCCCGGAACCATAAGTCGCACGAACTTGAAACTTGGTATGCAGGTGTAGCTATGGTAGGTGCTTATAAAAGGTAAATATAAATAAGTTTGTAAAAGATGGCGTGGCAAATCCCATAGGCGTGAAAATTTGTATCAGCTATAACTTCAAAACCATAAGCCACATGACATTTAAATTTGGTATGCAGACATATCTATGGTAGGTGCTTATAGTAAGGTATATATGAATGAGTTTATAAAAGGAGGCGTGGCACATCCCGTAGGCGTGGAATTTGTAATCAGCCATAAATTGGGAACCATAAGTCACATGAACTTGAAATTTGGTATTCATACATGGGTATCTATGGGAGGTGCTCAGAGTAAAGTATATATAAATGAGTTTGTAAAAGGGGGATATACATATACAGTGACGGGCAAAACTGTAACATGGTGTAACACTTTTTACTTCAGCCATCGCTATCTTTCCAAGTTCTAACGGCGTTCATGATTTTGTTGTATATTCTTATTGGTATACCTGTACTTCCTCTCTCATAATGATTTGAAGTAAATCCAACAACAATAATAGAACCAGCAGACAAAAATGTAAATTAAGGCATATGTTACAGTTTTGCACTTATATATTTTTAATAACTTTTTGACAATTTTGACGAAAAAAAAGAATTGTTAACACAATGTTCGGTAGCCTTTTGCTTGTTTTAGTTCCTGGATGCGATTTGGGATACCTTATTTGTATCTCTGTAAAAATTGTGGAGGTATATCTTCCCATATATCCGTAGTTTGCTTTCACAGCTCCTGTACTCGATTTTACGGACTTTGATACTAATTAAGCTGTGCTTTTAATTGATCTCGCAAATTATCGATGAGATTCATGTCCGCGGATTGTGGAGGTCATTCCAAATTAGCAAATTTTTGCTTTTGTATACAGGCTTTGCGGACATGTGCAGTGTGTTTTGAGTGATTTATCAGCAGAAACTCTCATTTTTTCGACTACATCTTGCAAATTTTGCTGAAATATGAACAGATACTGTTCCTTACGCATAATGCGTACTAACGGACCCTCAAAATTTTTTAAATACAACCCAAAAATATTATTGACCGACCACTGTGATTCACAGTTTGCCTTACATGATAGCATGAGCTTAATTTGGGTCTTTAATCCAATACCATGCCCGGCCATCTGATTGAAAGCGATTAATTTAGTCTAGTCAGACCAAATAACCTTCAATTGAAACTTACAAATATTTTTTGATTGCATTCTGAACGGCCTAACATATCCCAATAGGCAACGGTCCGGGTTTAGTGCGATGCAGCAAAGCGCTACCACACTCGCACATGTATTTTGATCAAATTTGCTTTTTTCTTCTTTTGTGATCCTTTGGCAATTCTTCGCCTCGCTGTCTACTGATTTACATTAAAGTTTAATACCTTAAGCGCTTCTGAAATAGCGGCTGCAACGCTATTTGCTGCTAAGTTCACAAGATATCGGACCGTAATATTTTTTGACAACCTTCCTTTGTCCTTGGGAACACTTTAGGCTATATTTTTTCTCAGTCTTAACATATTCAAGTAGCAAATTCCACATTTTTTTGCCACTTTTCGTGCGGTTCCGCCTTTCCGCGGTAAATGTATTATTTACATTTATGTTTCCTGATTAACTATATTATTTACTGGTGATCACTTCTTCAATAAATTGCAATACAGAAAAAAGTCATCTGACTTCCATCTAAGTAAGAGATAACTGTAAAAGGCAAAACTGAGAGTGAGTGCAAAACTGACTCATTTGCCCTAATTTACATTTTTGTCTGCTGGTTCTATTATTGTTGTTGGATTTACTTCAAATCATTATGAGAGAGGAAGTACAGGTGTACCAATAAGAATATACAACAAAATTATCAAAATCGTTAGAACTTGGAAAGATAGCGATGGCTGAAGTAAAAAGTGTTATACCATGTTACAGTTTTGCCCGTCACTGTATATATTTATCTATTAGATAACTCGGATATTTAAACCTGTGTGTGTTTTACATTATTTTGAAATTAAAAGATTAAATCGTTTTTTAATCTCGCGATGCTGTTAAACGAAAAAGGTTCGTTCATAATGAATAAAACTCCTTCCAAATTAAGTATTCTACTAGTGCAGCTAAATAAAACAGCTAATCAACTAGGCAGCTAAACAGGATGGACCGTAGTAGAATAATTTTAATTTAGAAATTTTATCGTTACCTTAATCCATCTAATATTAATAATGGAACAAAATTTTTAGTACAAGTGATGATCAATATATATTTGTTATAGCACGATAAAGCCAAAAGTATGGCTCCTAAGGATGCCTTAATGTAAACAAAGAAAATAGTTTGTCTCCTTTAAATTACGCTGAACTGAATATTTGTATTACTGTTTTATATTTTGATTTGTTTACCCCGAACGACGTCGGGTGCTCTGCTAGTTTCTAATAAAATATTAAGTCAAAATATATTTAAATTTCCTAATTTCTTAGAAAAGTGACCATAATGGCACAGAAAGAAATTGAACTTTTCCTTGAGTTGTGAGATTAACAAACGAGCTATGATTGAGATTATATTTATATGTAAACGCACTTTTAGTAAAGTGTGTAACGTTAGTACTTTCCTAATAAGGTGCATTAATATACTTAAAAAAGTTTAACCAGTCCGAAATTACTTAAAAGAGTGTACCGCAAAGACAATAAAATTATTCACTTTTTCACACTTCTTAAGTAATAAAGGTTCGTTTAGTCTTTTTTTTGACTTTTTTTTTTGAATAGCAGCACCTACAAAAAAAATTGTACCCTAGCTCAACAATGTCTCGCTGAGTATTTTCCATTTACGTTATTAGTCGCCAAAGACCACAAAAAGCTTAACTTATATTAAGTTCCTTTCATTCTCTACTACTTTGCATTAGGTTCATTCCTTATCTTTTTGGACTAAAATCTGAAAAGTGTCAAAATGCCAGAGCGTAAGCAAAATGCGCTCACTAACAGAGAATAACAGGAAAAGTAAAGGAACGCAAAAAACCAAATTTTTAGTCCAAAGAATGGCAACAACAAAACTAACGTCAAATAAAAACAGAAATGTACCTATGTACAAAACACATTCACACAAGCACAAGCACAATAAACACTTGCTATATCAATTATTTTTTGCCTCTTCCAATTTCAATTCATTTCTTTTACTTTTTAGATTATTCTCACTTTTAGCGTATTCTTTAATTTCCGTTAATTTAAATTCAGTTGAGTTTGACACTTTTCAGGATTTTGCCAGAAAAAATTCTTCTGACTAAATCTGACTACTTCGGACTGATGAGAGTCACTCTCACTGACTGTTGCTCTCTAATTTTTGCTGTCATTTCCGAGTTAAGGAACGCTTTTTGGACTAAATCTGACTACTTCGGACTTTTTCTGACTATTTCTGGGAGATAAGGAACGCTCCTATTAAATTCTCTTTTGTTTTTACAAGCATTTTTTCCATTTCTTTGTTTTTTATACCCGAGCGCACTTGTGCACAAGGGTATTATAACTTTGTTCACATAACGGTTGTTTGTAACAGGCAAAACGAATCGAGATAGATATAGACAAATGTATACATAAATGATCAGGATGAACAGAGAAATCGATTAAGCGGTGACTGTCTGTCCGTCCGTCCGTCCGTCCGTCCGTCCGTCCGTCCGTCCGTCTGTCCGTCTGTGCACACGATAACTCGAGTAAAAATTGAGATATCTTAACGAAACTTGGTACGTATACTTCTTTCGGGCGTAGGACGGATGGTATTGAAAATGGGCAAAATCGGACAATAACCACGCCTACCTCCCATATAACGGTAATTTTCAGAAATACGAAAACTGCGATATTTTAGTAACTACTGAAGATTATTAACTCAAAATTGATATTTACAATAATTTTTAGACGAAAAATAAGAATGTTATAAATTTTTGAAAAATGGGCGTAGCCACGCCCACTTATGGTTACATGTGTATATCTTGACAACCGCTGCACCGATTTCTTCCAAACTTGGCACAGTTATTGGCCTTGGTACAGGATACCAAATGGCCGAAAATTTTTAAAATCGGACAATAACCACGCCCACATCTCATATAACGGTAATTTGGAGAAATACGAAATCTTCGATAAATCAGTAAATATTAAAGCCAAATTATTCAAAATTGATGCTTGCAGCAATTCCTTACCAGGAAATACGTCTATAATAAAATTTTGAAAAATGGGCGTGGCACCGCCCACTTATGATCACATATATGTATCTCAGTAACCGTTCTACTAATTTGTACCAAACTCGGTATTTTTATTGTGCTTGCTACATAAAAGCAAAACTATGAAAATGATTGAAATCGGACTAAAATTATGGATTTTCATATAACGGTAAATTTTAGAAATGCTTGAAACGTCAATATTTTGAAACTTAAGGACGCTAATTTACTCAAAATTGATACAGCCTGGCTTACCATCTAGCGGTAGCTTTCGGAAAGGTGAACATATATTTAGTATTTGCGCCGGGTATTTAATGTTCGGCTCCGCCCGAACTTAGACTTTCTTACTTGTTATTTTTAATCTTAATCTCGCTTATGTTAAAAGCCCACCCACCACAGTAAGATTTGTGCCTGCTAAAAGCACTGCAATGCAATTTTAACGTCTCGCTTTTACGTTCGTTAATATCAGGATAACAGCAATGCGTGTTGGCGACACGGTTGCCAACCGTCCCGTTTTCGGCGGGACTGTCCCGGATTTGAGAGCTATGTCCCGGTCCCGGTACAACACTTGGCGGGACGCAAAATCTCCCGGTTTTTGGCAAGAAACAAATTTAGACATCTAATCGTAAAAAAAATTTAGAACTCTTAAAATATGTACATATATTTTACATATTTTATTTACCAATCGATACTATACGCCGTATTTTATTTGCTACCAGGCGATTGTTGCTTTCAACAAAAAGTTTCCTGCAAAATCGCCGTATAAGCACCGTATAAATGCAAGAAACAAACAGTAATGCGGCAGCGCCATGCATACAGCTGTTTGCTTAAAATTTGTGGCAACGCCGTTGAATCAGCTGATAATCGTAAAATGTTCATTATTATTGAGTGTTGATGTAAAGAAAGTTTGTTATGAGTGAATTACCCAAAAAAAAAATCCAAAAACGTTATTGCATTTTTAATGACTAATGGATTTTAAATAAAGAACTCAAGCCGTGGCTGCTTAAAGAGGACGAGTATACCGCTTACTGTAAGATCTGCAAAACAAAAATCAAAATAAAATTTTAAGGCATAAGGGCTCTTAGAACTCATTCTAATACTGAAATTCATTCTAAGAATGTTAAATCGATTTCAAAGACATCAGTACAAATAACAGCCCTTAAGAAGATAATATTGCTAAGACTGAGCTTTTGTCAACGTTTCATGCAGTAAAACACCTCCATAGTTATCTATCACAAGACTGCGGCAATAAATTGGCTAGACGCAACAAAATCAGAATCGATTGTAAAATCTGTGTTGGCTCCACATTCGTTATCAATAATATTAGAGGAAGTTGGAAGTTCGCCGTTTTCAATTGCATGCTATGCCTCCAATAAAGGAAATTGCAAACTTTTTCCGGTGGCAATTCGTTATTTCCACAAAAAGCATAGCCATTGTACTGCTCTTATAAATTTCTATGAAGCACATGATGAAACTTCTACCGCCATTGCAAAGAATTAAAAAAAAATGCGTTGAAGACATCAACTTCAATTTGCAAAATATTATCGCCTATTCTGCTGATAACTGTTCAGTTAACTACGGAAAAAACCTGCCAGTTTTTAAAAATTTACAAACCCTTATAAAACAGCGACAGTTAATAGCTGGCCATTGCCTTATGCACATTCTGCATAATACAGGAAAACATGGATTGAAAATGCTATCATATGATGTTGAATCATTGGTAATAAAAGTTTTTAGTGAGTTTTCATCCAGTGCAAAAAGAGTAGCACATTTAAAAAGTATTTTCGAATTCGTCGAAACTGAATATAAGAATCTATTGCGGCATGTGCCGACAAGGTTTTGCGCACTGCATCCAGCCATTGAAAGAATATTGCATAATTGGACTGCGCTTAAGCAATATATCATGAAGCAAGGAAAAGATCAGGTCAATCCTTTAATTTGGAGTTTCTTGTGTGAAGGTACATATTAACTTAATTTCTTTCTTTTATTCTCTCTTTTATTTAAGAATAATGTGGTATGAAACCTCCTAACATATGTATATTAGACTGCATCACTCCCCATACAAAAAAAAATAAAAACTCGGTGCTACTTTTCCATTGGAATTATAAAATTTATTATATTTTAAGACGTCCACCAAAATATTTTGGAAAAATATTAAGATTTAAGTGAGCTGGACCGATTTGAAAATACCTCTAAAAATGGAATTTTATATGAATAAGAATAGTTTCTTAAATTTTTTTTTTGAAAAAATCCCCTCAAATGTCAAAACGGTTTTAGCTTAAAAAAATTGCATAAAAATATTTAAAATAAATTTGAACGGAATCGTAATAATGAGATTTTTGATGCTGTTTTTTAACTTTTTTCAAAGATTGGTATAAGAAAAACTTTAATAACACAACTCTTCCGATTTAGACTTAAGAGGTGTCATTGGAAAGGCCTTTTCTCATCATTTTTATTTCTTTGCTAATAATAATAATAATAATATCCCAACGGTTTTTACGCTCCGTTCCCGCCCATCCGCACGAGGGGCGCAATCCGCATGACGTACGGAACCAGTATTTTCAATTTTTGCGCCGAGTCACGATAGGCAGGAGTTTCTTAAGTGTCGAGATCTAAAACTGTTCAGCTACAGAACTAAATTCATCAGCCGATTTTATGTCTTTATTTTAATGATACATCTATTAAGAGAGGACAGTATCGATTTCTTAATGCTGAAAAGCGGATCTGATATATCAAACGTGCTGGAATGAGAGTTAAAATCCTGGCATAAGCAACGGAGTGGGTCTTGCAATTCAAAATTAGTTTTACAAGCTTTCAGAAATAGGGGGCATTAGGGCTAACTTCGCCAAGAAGAAGCGGACTTGAAATTGAGCCTGTTAGTAATTTAACTATAAAAATTGTACCAAGCATTTGCCTGTGGCTGGAAAGTGTAGGAAGATTAATAAGTTTTAATCGGCTCGTATAAGGTGGAAGGTTATATTGAGAATCCCAACGGAAATTTCTTGAAGCAAGAAGTAGG
>NW_023458561.1:15278529-15282190 GCF_013731165.1 Rhagoletis pomonella | reverse complement strand
GAAGCAAGGAAAAAATCAGGTCAATCCTTTAATTTGGAGTTTCTTGTGTGAAGGTACATATTAACTTAATTTCTTTCTTATATTCTCTCTTTTATTTAAAAATAATGTGGTATGAAACCTCCTAACATATGTACATATATGTATCTTTACGAAGGTGATCCATTGCATCCATTTACATTGCCTGAAGCTTATGTATATTATGTACACAATATTATGAGCCTTTTCAACAAGAACATAAAACTCATGGAAAACGAAGACATAGGCGTGCCAGAAGTTTATTCAATTTTTTCAAAACTAAGAAATGAATTAACTTCGAGAATCGAACAAAAATTTTATGGCTTTCATATTTTTCAAAATATAAAGAAGCTGTCAGCTGATGATCGTTTAAAGTTTGAAAATGAAGCACATGCAGTATACGAAAGAGTATTGTCCTATCTCGAAAAATGGTTTGATTTCGGAGAAAATTCCTTTTATAAAACTTGTGCGCCTTTATCTTTAAAAGAACCTTTGGAAATTGGTGATATGACCAAGCTAGCCGATATGTTAAGCATAGAAATTAGTGGTGATGAAATATTCACAGAAATTTCCCTGTTAAATAAGGTTCTACCGGTTTTGAAACGGCAGCAATCGGAAAAGGAAGTTGAGCCTGGCACTAGTAAACAGGTCCATTCACCAGAATCTGATCAGTCTTCCAACAGCTTATGGGTATTATTTTTCAGTAAAGCAGAGGCTCCTAATTTGTTGCAAATTGTTCAATGCGTGTATAGTGTCCCTGTATCCAACGCCTTCGTAAAACGAATTTTTAGTGTAATGAAAAATTTATGGACGGAAGAGCGGAATAAGTTGGATGTAGAAATGGTGAAGTCAGAACTGTTTGTTCATTTTAACTATAGAATGACGTGTTCGGAATTTAGTGATTTTATTAATACTGAATCAGCGAAAGAACTCATAAAGAGTGTCAGATCTCAAAAGAAATATTCATTTAAATGAAATGTTCCTAGATTAGATACGTGTTTTTTTTTAATAATGAATTAAGAAGACTATTGAATGTTTTATGTTGAGGGTTTGTTCCTGTTAAAGTTGTAAGTTATGAGAACTTTAAAGTAGAATGCGCAGTGCCGCACTAAATTCTCTCTATATACATATATATGTAATTAATCTTTGAATTTATTTAAAAGTATTATCAGTAAAATTTCGTTTTAAGAAAATATTTATGTATACAATTTTATATTGTTTTGTTGTTCTAAATACAAAATTGTTAACAACACAGCATTGAAATTGATGTCGTTTCTTATTGCGTGCGTAATTTTACCTAACCTCTTCCCCAAGATTGTGTGTCCCGGTTTCAAGAATTCAAAAGTTGGCAACCGTGAATAGGGCTGATTATTTATTTCATGGTAGGAGAGCTTCTCAAACAATATAGAAGCAATTTTTTTCGATTCAAGTTATTGAAAAGTAATGAATATCAAAATCCCGGGACGGATCCCGGGATTGTGACAACGCCATCCCGAAAATCCCGGGATCGGAAAAAGCCGAAAAATAAACATCCCTAGTGTACATATTTGCATTTAAATTACTTTTTATTGTTTCCAATGCTGCTCTGCGACCTCCAAATTTTAATTGAAAAATACCTTGTCTGAAATCCCGTTACGGCTTGGTCCCCATTCGGGCGGAGATGGTGGTATTGCTCACCGTCATTTTACACAGCCGAATGAGTTTCGTGCGGATACCAAATTCAGACATCACGGCGTATAGGCAACTTCTTTTAGTGCTATGGAAAGCGACTTGGAAGTCGACAAATAGATGGTTTTCCAAGATTTGGCGTAATGTGAATACCTGGTCTATGGTGGATTGGGAGCACTCCATAATCCCGACTTTGAAGATCCCGACTAGACATAATCCAGACAATTTTTAAAAATCCAGACAATGCAAAATCCAGATAGGACATAATACAGACATAACAATATCCCGACCAAATAAAATACAGCTAACACATTATTCCGACAAGACAAAATCCCGACAACTCAAAATCCCGACAAGGCACAATCCAGACAAAAAAAAAATACAAAGCGTCCGGAAATGAAATTGATGACTTATGCTTAAATATAAACGGTTACCACTCCACATTTTTTCGCTTCTTCACTGCAAGGAGCCTAACCCTCTTGGCAACCATTTTACCACAAGGACGAAAGTTACGTATTCTCGTCGATGGCAAACTAATTCCAACGGTGAATAACCGGAAAATTGTTAGATCTAGCTCTCGTTCCCGGCGCATACAACCGAAATTGCCAACAAATTACAGAGCCGTAGTCCTCAATTCGGCAGTACCAGGCCAACGACAAAGAAACGGTGTTGCAAATATACAAAGCCGTCCGGTTCTAAATTATGCAGCGCCTTCCACAATACAACACCCTGGACAACCAGAGGATGTCTTCTGATGTCGCCAGAACATCACATCCACAGTGAAGCCGAAATTCTCCCAGTAAGGTGCTACAGTTGTCAGCACTCGAACTTGCTTGAGCTGAAGGACCAGGTCCAGCACTACGCACAGCACCCCTGGGACTGGGACTGTACAGACAGGTTATTAATGGTATTTGCAAACTCCAGTCAAGTGAATGCCATCATCAGTGCCAATCACCACCTGTGAACGAGAGTGAGCCTCAACTGCCACGAGATACCCGCGTAACTCTGGCCCAACTCGCCTCCCAACATCGAAAATGAGTGTCCAGCATGTGGAGATTCCCCCCTTGACACCGACCTACTCCTCACATGCTCACTCAATCCAACTCAACTAACATACCCCCTCTCCCTCTGGTTCTACCTCATCGAAATATCAAATCTACCTACCGTTAGTTGAGCCTGCGGACAATTACGGGCTAAGTAAGCCCTTACAACAATAACAACAACTGTGTCTTTTATATGTTATTTTTGAGTGAAAACAGAAGAGAATCAAGACAAAAATCCCGACAAAATATAAAAATAATTAAAAAATCGCGCGATTTTTTGTCGGGATTTCTTGTCTGGATTGTGTCTTGTCGGGATTATGTATGGTCGGGATTTGGTTGTGTCTGGATTATGTCTGGACGGGATTTGGTCGTGTCTGGATAATGTCATGGATATGTTTGTATATCGGGATTTCATTATACACCCGGTGGATTTGCAAGGTCTAAAGCCACAGCGATAAGACCCAATCAGTTCTTCGATGGTGGGCTTCAGTCTTTCACTTGATAAGACCTTGCAACCTATGTTTTGAAGGCTGATCCCGCGTTAGTTGGCGCGCATGGCGGGGTCGCAAGCTGGCATCCTAAAAATTTAACGCGAAATTGGAAATTTTTTATAAAACTGAAAAATTTTATTAATTCAGCGAAAATATCAGACTAATACCCGATAAATCAACTTATATACTAATATTCGAACATCTAATAATAAAAATATATCAAACAAGTAAGAAAGTCTAAGTTTGGGTGGAGCCGAACATTAAATACCCGGCGCAAGTATTAAATATATGTTTTTTCACCTTTCCGAAAGCTACCGCTAGATGGTAAGCCGGGGTGTATCAATTTTGAGTAAATTAGATTAAATTTCGAAATATTGCAGTTTCAAGCATTTCTGAAATTTACCGTTATATGAAAAGCGGCCGTAATTTTAGTCCGATTTCAAT
>NW_023458561.1:15275994-15278429 GCF_013731165.1 Rhagoletis pomonella | reverse complement strand
ACATATATTTAATACTTGCGCCGGGTATTTAATGTTCGGCTCCACCCGAACTTAGACTTTCTCACTTGTTATAATTATATTTCCACTTAAATAAAGCACAAACGAAATTTTATTTTTAAATTACAATGATGTTAGTTATATTTAGTTATTTTAAAGTATTTACAAACTTTAACTTTATAAGCTGCTATAGTTTGGTGGCAAATATTTCTTTTGTTTTGTTTCGATTTCACACATTCCTAGGCAAACAGCTAATTTCGAAAGATGTTTTCTCTCTTCCTCTTCCTCTTTCGCTTCGATCGTAACGCAGAATATCTAAGTTCGATTCTTGCGGAGCGGAATGCGGGAACGTAAGCGAAATGCAGAATAGGGCCACGGTTGCCAACCGTCCCGTTTTCGGCGGGACTGTCCCAGATTTGAGAGCTATGTCCCGGTCCTGGTACAACACTTGCCGGGACGCAAAATGGCCCGGTTTTTGGCAAGAAACAAATTTAGACATCTAATCGTAAAAAAAATTTAGAACTCTTAAAATATGTACATATATTTTACATATTTTATTTACTAATCGATACTATACGCCGTATTTTATTTGCTACCAGGCGATTGTTGCTTTCAACAAAAAGTTTCCTGTAAAATCGCCCGTATAAACACCGTATAAATGCAAGAAACAAACAATAATGCGGCAGCGCCATGCATACAGCTGTTTGCTTAAAATTTGTGGCAACGCCGTTGAATCACTGATAATCGTAAAATGTTCATTGTTTTGCTTTGAATGTGTAAATTATTGAGTGTTGATGTAAAGCAAGTTTGTTATGAGTGAATTACCCAAAAAAATCCAAAAATGTTATTGCATTTTTAATGACGAATGGATTTTAAATGAAGAACTCAAGCCGTGCCTGCATAAAGAGGACGAGTATACCGCTTACTGTAAGATCTGCAAAACAAAAATCAAAATAAAATTTGAAGGCATAAGGGCTCTTAGAACTCATTCTAACACTGAAATTCATTCTAAGAATGTTAAATCGATTTCAAAGACATCAGCATTAGAAAAGTTTTTCAGTACGAATAACAGCCCTGAAGAAAGTAATATTGCTAAGACTGAGCTTTTGTCAACGTTTCATGCAGTAAAACACCACCATAGTTATCTATCACAAGACTGCAGCAATAAATTGGCTAGACGCATGTTTCCCGATTCCAAATTAGCACAAAAACTACGATGTGGTCGAACAAAATCAGAATCGATTGTAAAATCTGTGTTGGCTCCACATTCGTTATCAATAATATTGGAGGAAGTTGGAAGTTCGCCGTTTTCAATTGCATGCGATGCCTCCAATAAAGGAAATTGCAAACTTTTTCCGGTGGCAATTCGTTATTTCCACAAAAAGCATGGCCATCGTACTGCTCTTATAAATTTCTATGAATACCATGATGAAACTTCTGCCGCCATTGCAAAGAATTAAAAAAAAAAATGCGTTCAAGACATCAACCTCAATTTGCAAAATATTATCGCCTATTCTGCTGATAATTGTTCGGTTAACTACGGGAAAAACAAGTCAGTTTTTAAAAATTTACAAAACCTTATACCTATGTAACGTAGCTTTGCCTACGCCACAATAACATATTCAACATCACCCTAGCATACGTCTTACAACTGCACATAGGTACCAATATATGAACATACATACATACATACTGGTAGGCGTACACACAAACTAACATACCAACAAGACTAAAAGCACCCCTATGTACATACATACAGGCATACATACGCATACACGAAGCTGGCATGGTAAGCACATACAAATTTCGCAAACAGCAACTTGGATAATCATGCGCACCAACAGATGGAATAAGGTCGCTACGCGAAACGCATAACACGGAATAAGCCCATTCACTTCTCAAACGGTTCATACAAAACCAGAGCTAAAGCTGCCAGCATGAACTCAACCAGCATCAGTTGTCCGTAGGTAAGCACGGAGCGCAGCCTGGGCTTCGGGCCTATTTGGGGCGCTCTTGGCTTTCCTCCTCGGAGGAAGACTGATTGGTTGGGGGGGGCTGCAAGGGGGGGGAATACCCCTCAGGAAACACCCCAAAACCGTTATGGGCTAGACCCATTTTTGGTTACGGTCTCAAGCAGTCAGGGGCGAGATCCGTTTTGGCTTGCCCAATTCCGAACACCCCTGCCTGCTTGCGATACCGTGCGGCTAACGGGCGCTGAAGGGGGGAGGGAACCACCTCCGTACAGCGCCTAGCGGCCGCGAATACATACGGGGGACTGGGCAACCTTTCGATGCCCTGGGGGACCGTACTAATCAACAGTTGTCCGTAGGTATCATCAAATCTGGACCGCCAGCACCGCTACCGCCCTGAGGCCGACATTTCACCGAGGACCGCCCGCTATTCACTGCCATCCAGGGCCGCCGCCATAATCATCGTCA
>NW_023458561.1:15268999-15275894 GCF_013731165.1 Rhagoletis pomonella | reverse complement strand
ATTTACCGTTATATGAAAAGCGGCCGTAATTTTAGTCCGATTTCAATCATTTTCAACGTTTTGCTTTTATGTGGCAAGCACAATAAAAATACCGAGTTTGGTACAAATTGTTAGAACGGTTACCGATATACCTATATGTGTTTAAAAGTCGTCGGTGCCACGCCCATTTTCCAAAATTTTACCATAAACGTATTTCTTGGTAAAGAATTGTTGCAAGCATCAATTTTGAATAAATTAGGTTTAATATTTACTGATTTATCGAAGATTTTGTATTTCTCTAAATTACCGTTATATGGGATGTGGGCGTGGTTATTGTCCGATTTTTTAAATTTTCAGCCATTTAGTATGCTGTACTAAGGCCAACAACTGTGCCAAGTTTGGAAGAAATTGGTGCAGCGGTTACCAAGTTATACACATGTAACCATAAGTGGGCGTGGTTACGCCTATTTTCCAAAATTTTATAATATTCTTATTTTTCGTCCAAAAATTGTTGTAAATATCAATTTTGAGTGAATAATCTTCAGTAGTTACTAGAATATCGCAGTTGTCGTATTTCCGAAAATTACCGTTATATGGGATGTGGGCGTGGTTATTGTCTGATTTTTTAAATTTTCGGCCATTTAGTATGCTGTATCAAGGCCAACAACTGTGCTAAGTTTGGAAGAAATTGGTGCCGGTGGGCGTGGCTACGCTCATTTTCCAAAAATTTATAAACTCTTATTTTTCGTCTGAAAATTATTATAGATATCAATTTTGGGTGAATTATCTTCAGTAGTTACTAAAATATCGCAGTTTTCGTATTTCTGGAAATTACCGTTATATGGGAAGTGGGCGTATTTACTGTCCGATTTCGCCAACACCATTTTCAATACCAACCTACCTTGGATTAACAGAAACCTACATACCAAATTTCGTTGAGATATCTCAATTTTTGCTCGAGTTATCGTGTACACGGACGGACGGACAGACAGACATGGCTTAATCGATTTCTCTATTCATTCTGAGCATTTATGTATACATTTGTCTATATCTATCTCGATTCATTTTGGCTGTTACAAACAACCGTTATGTGTACAAAATTAATATACCCTTGTGCACAAGTGCGCTCGGGTATAAAAATCAGTAAATTTAGGAAAACAGCGTTGGACGTACAATGAGCTTCCGTGACGAAGGCAGGAGCTCCCAACAGTTAAAATTAGAAGCAGGATAAGCAGTAAAACGCGAATGGAAAATCCAAAAAAAAAACCAAGGAGAGATGAAGTCGAGATGGATGGGTCCATGGACTCAGGCACAACATCGAACAATATGGACACAAGCATTAAGAAGGCAGAGTATGTATACGATAGCATGCACAAAGGTCCTTACATCGTATATTTTGATCAGCGAAGAACAGGTGAGATCAGAAACCCTATTAATGCAATTAGTAGTTGCGTTCCAGATGCTTCACGATTTGCAGGTTTTACAAGATTTGCAGGAACAGCTGTTTTCTCCATTAATAAACCTTATGGTAGGTGCTCATCTGGAACGGCTTCATGTAAAAGCCTGCAAATCGTGAAACATCTGGAACGCCACTAGTGTTTCAAAATACATAAATGACAGTAACATAAAAGATGTAGAGGACGTTATTAAAATCGGCTACGGGCGTTGCAAAATCACATTCAAATCAGCAGAGGCAGCTAATTTGATGTGCATTCTAACACACGAAAAGTACGAAGCCAAGATTTTTGCCCACTTTGTTTCCAAAACGGGAATTATATTTGGCATTCTAACTAATAATACTGAAGATGAACTGTGGGAAGAAATTATTTCGCCAATTAAAATACGAGAAGTGATAAGAGTGATGAGGGTAGAAAACGGGGAAAGGGTTAAGGTAGTTTTTGACGGTCTGGAAATACCAACCGAAATTGCACATTCATATCTATACATAGTATAAAGGAAAGTCGAGGTTCATTGTACGCGATAAACTCGAAAACCAATGAACGGATTTTGACGAGAATTTCTCTAATATTTTCTGTATCGATAGGAGAGTGGCCTTTCTCACATAGAACTTTAATAGGGTTGCCACGTGTCTAAAAAACTATTAGATCCGCACCGTTCGTTGGATTACCGAAGATGAGGTGTGAAATGAAAGGGATTGGCCTCTAGAAAATCACTAATGTTTTTTAATAGGGTTGCCACCTGTTAATAAAATTACTATATTCAATCATAATAAACGTAGGCATCAATTCTGCACCATCACTGTCAAAAAAAAAGACTTCGCCTCTACATGTACAATAATGTATTATTTTTCTGAGTAGGGTTACCACCTATTAAATACTTAAAACATTTTCGCTGTTCGTTGGATTACAAAATGAGATACCAAATGAAAAGGCCTGGCCTTCGCATGTACAAAAGCTTTAATTTTTTAATAGGGTTGCCACTTATTTAAAAATTACTATCTTCTATACGCAGTATAAAGGAAATTCGAGATATTTTGACCACGCTAAACTCAAAAACTACTGAACGGATTTACACGAGATTTTTTAAGTATAATCTGTATCCATAGGAATATTATCTTTATTACTCTAAATTCATATAGGGTTGCCAAAAGTGTGTTATTGTATATTCATGAAATCATTTTATTTTTTGACTCCCAAAGTAGTGGGTTTGGTCCTTAATTGGACTAGTATTTTTCTGTATATTTTGAACTAGTATGAGAGTGGTATATTTCTGACCGAAATCTGCTAATTGCCATCTTGTAGGACATCCCCATGGTAAAAATACAAGTTGATTGCATGGAAAAAAGATAGTTGGCTGACTAGTTGGGCATACGGTTCATACTAGTTGTGAGGTAGTTCACAACTAGTATATTTGACTACAGGGTGTGGCAGCTTTATACACTGCCGTGCGCTGTGATAAGAGATATGTGGGTTCGTGTGGAAAAATAGGCTTATCGTAGTCGTTGTTTAGATAACAAAATTTGTCCATTGAATACAGTAAGTCTGGGTTTCATCTGCTCTTCACAGTACTTTGAAATCCGCCAAAAGCACTTTAGGGGGTAGGGAGTGAATGTGCTATTATAGTGCCCACTCGCAGCTTCTAGAAGCTGTCTTTGCCTCAGCCACAGAACAGCAAAGATATTTGACCAAATAAGTAGTTTGTGCAAATGACCATGTAAGAAATATTATTGTCCGCAAAACGTGCAAAACGGCGGCTCTTGGTGCTATTTGACTTCTTCGTGAAGTAGGAATTTGTCGGTCATCGACTTTATATGTATGCATGTAGCATTCATTAAGGTGTCTGTAAGGAGGCATTTTTTATGAGAAAACTTTAAACAAACGTTTGCCTCAAAGCTTAACGACCGTTTTTTTTTCATCGTTAACCCATCAACAATTGTCGCGCGATTTTTTATTACAAATTTTCTCCTGCGGCGCTTTTTTTTATAAAAATCAATACTTCGGTAAATGAAAATTTGTAATAAAAAATCACACGATTTTCATTAAAAATTTTCGCCTGCGGAGCTTTTTTTTATAAAGATCAATACTTCGATAAATAATGAAGATTTGTAATAAAAATTGCGCGATTTTTTATTACAAATTTTCGCCTGCAGAGCTTTTTTATGAAAATCAATACTTCCATAAATAATGAAAATTTGCAGAGCAGCATCCTAATTTGTGGTCCCAATAAGATGGAGCGACTGCACACACTGCTGGGCAAATTATGGACCTGCTGCGTTAGGTAGGTAGGTCTTAGTTGGCCCACCCTGTATTAGTAGATATAGTCGTTGTGCTGTGTATGCAGTTAAAGTTGCACGGCTATACTCAATCCCGACTCTTGCGTCCTCGTTCGCGCACTCTGTGCAACGTGAGCAATGCATGTTCAAGATGCGGTAACCAATCCGAGTGGAGCTTAAGGGCTCACTGAAGTCTGCAGCGTCTGTTCACCAGTAGGTGCGGCTGCAAGAGGGTGTCTGTCTGGGAGCAAGCGGGTCGCTATATAAACGTGTATTTGGTTGCGTAACCATTCCCGTCCCAGCAATGGGTTGTGCGCTGGGTTTGGGACCCGCCACGTAAAAACCCCTTCCAGTGAAGAAGCGAACAATGCCTCGGATGAGACCCCCCCTAATTATGACGACCACGGCCAATGTTTAAAGCCAATGTTTTTTCAAGAGTTAAACTTATCCAGATATTTTTAAGTCGAAAATAAAAGTCTTTTCCTAATAATAAACAAACCGCTTATCCAAATTATACAAGTTTGGTATCACCTGAAAGAGGGCTAAAATAGCTTTAGAACTGAAATGTTGAAATGAGGGAAGCCAACGGAAAGCCAGCTATTGAAAGATATTTCAATAAAAAGGTTTTTTAATTACCATAGAACAAACCTTGGGTCAGGTATATGCATTTCTTTTGTATTAGATTTTAAAATTTAATACAAATAGAAGTGGTAACCTCCGTTCGTTATTTCTGTTTAAAAGCTATATAAGTTCTCTTTCATTTGGTACCAAATTTTTTTTAGTTTGGATAAGCGGGTTGTTTATTATTAGGAAAGACTTTTATTTCTGACTTTAAAACTATCTTACCATGTTTAACTGTTAAAAAAAAACTGCTGCTTACGGTCCCTGGTTTAAAGGACTACGATTTGAGGGAATGCACCTGGAATGTCCGGACCCTCAATGGGGAAGGTGCCTCTGCCCGGCTAGTTGATGTCCTCGTAAGAACAAAAGCTGACATCACCGCCATCCAAGAAATGCATTGGACGGGGCAAGGCAAGCAATGCCTGGGGTCTTGCGACGTATACTACAACTGCCATGTAAAAGAGCGCTGCCCCCGCCACTATATCAAAATCATGCTTGGCGTGCGAGGATGGGCAAGGAAGGGATCTTTGGAACCACCGTAGGAAAATTCAGCCTCCACGACGAAACGTCCGACAACGAACTGAGGCTGATCGATTTCGCCGGGGCCCGAAACATGGTAAAATGCAGTACTAGGTTCAAGCATAAAAAGATTCATCACGCTACGTGGCTGTCACCGGATCGAAAAACGAGAAACCAAATCGACCATATTGTGATAGACGGAAGGCATGCTTCCAGTGTTTTTGACGTACGTACCCTCCGAGGCCCAAACATCGACTCGGACCACTATTTTGTTGTAGCCAAGATACGCACCCACCTCTGTGCAGCAAAAAATGTGCGCCCGAATATGCAAGGAAAGGTTAACGGCGAAAAGCTGCAATCACAACAGACAGCCAATGCATTCCCTACTCGACTCGACACTCTTAAACAAACAAACATATGCGAGCAGTGGAACCACATTTCCCGCTCAGTAAGTACCGCCACCGAAGAAGTAGTCGGATTTCAGCTAGCCCGAAAGAATAACTGGTACGATGAGGAGTGTCAGGAAGCTGCAGAGAAAAAAGATGCTGTCCAGGGCCACGCTGAGATCGGGCGCAACGCACGCTATGTGGGACCGCTATAGGGATCTAAAGAGGGAAGCGAGACGTATTTACCGCAATAAGAAGAGGCCGAAATACGTGAGTGCGAAGAGCTTGAAATGCTGGCCGATAGGAAGAATGCCTGAAAATTCTAGCAGATAGTTAGGCGACTTACGGAAGGTTTCAAGACCAGGGCATACTCCTGTAAGAACAACAATGGCGACCTAGTTACCGATGTTCAGAACGTACTTAAATTATGGAGGAAACACTTTTCCACGCTACTGAATGGTAGCAGCATGGAAAGTTCTGGAGAAGAAGAACCCGAGCCCCCAGTCGATGATGACGGAGTCGATGTTTCTCCGCCTGACCATGGCGAGGTACGAATAGCAGTAACGCGACAGAAAAACAACAAATCTGCTGGGTCTGCACCTTGTCAGCGAGCTATTCAAGTACGGTGGCGAGGAGTTGATCGGGTCCATGCATCAACTCTTATGTAGAATATGGTCAGATGAACGCATGCCCGACGAATGGAATTTAAGTGTGCTCTGCCCAAACTACAAGAAAAGCGACCCCGCCATTCGCGCCAACTACCGCGGAATCAGCCTTCTAAGCCTTGGTTACAAGGTCTTATCGCGCGTATTGTGTGAAAGACTGAAGCCCACTGTCAATGAACTAATTGGGCCTTATCTGTGTGGCTTTAGGCCTGGAAAATCCACCATAGACCAGGTATTCACAATACGCCAAATTTTGGGAAAAGACCCGCGAGAAAAAAATCGACACTCACCACCTATTTGTCGACTTTAAAGCCGCTTTCGACAGCACTAAAGGGAATTGCATATACGCCGCTATGTCTGAATTTGGCATCCCCGCCAAACTGATACGGCTGTGTAAAATTACGTTGAGCAATACCTCCAGCTCCGTCAGACTTGGAAAAGACCTCTCCAAGGCGTTCGCTACCAAACAGGGCTTCAGACAGGGCAAATCTCTTTCATGTGACTTCTTTAATCTGATGTTGGAGAAGATAATAAGAGCTACAGAACTGAACAGCTCAGGAACAATTTACTATAAGAGCGTGCAATTGCTGGCTTATGCCGATGACATCGATATCATCGGTATCAAAAACAGCGAAGTCTGTTCTGCCTTTTCCTAGTTGGATAAGGAAGCAAAGCGAATGGGTCTGGTGGTAAACGAGGACAAGACGAAGTATCTCCTGTCATCAAACAAACAGTCAGCACATTCGCGCCTTGGCACCCACGTCACTGTTGACAGTTATAATTTCGAGAAAGTAGAGAATTTCGGCTACTTGGAACCAGCATTAACACCGATAATGATGTCAGCATGGAAATCCAACGCAGAATCACTCTTGCCAACAAGTGCTATTTTGGACTGAGTAGGCAATTCAGGGATAAAGTCCTCTCTCGACGTACGAAAACCACACTTGTTACTGATAAAACTTAGATTCTGGATAATACCGGTTTATTTGCTA
>NW_023458561.1:15264584-15268899 GCF_013731165.1 Rhagoletis pomonella | reverse complement strand
TCAATAAACTCCCAAGCACAGGTTTGTATTAAAAAAAATATATCCGTAACACTTTATTAAATATTAATCTGCATATTTTATCAATTCGTCGGAATATGTTTTTATGTATGTTACCGCGTAACTTTGGACTACGTTATCCGTTTTCTATAATTCTTTTTGGAAGGAAAGGTGGTTCCTCAGAGGTAGTCTCCTACTAATTGAGTGTAGATCCGATAATTGGGCCACGAAGAAAATAATGGTACACTTAAATTTGTATATGAGAATTGAAGTCGGTTTTGTTTTTTTGTTTAAATTTTACTCCAGTGTTCACAGCTTCTATAAAAGATTCTTAGGCCATATTTTTTTGTTAGTTCAATTGTGGAACATTTGTGTGAACTGCTACGGCGAATACTTCGGCTTTTTTTCTCTTTTTATATCGAGGCTAAGTGCATTGTTCGATGGGGTGATATCATTGCCAAACATGATAGTACTTTGTTTGCCATCAATAAACACTAACTTGACGGAGTTACAGTATTCCACATTGATGCGAGCCTCAAAAGCTTTGAATAATATTTGCGAGTATGGCTTTTAGTTTTTACCGCTCAGGTAGGTGGCAGGCCTATAGAAAATATTTCTTAATCAATAATTTTTCAAATACTTTTCGTTCGACACCTATTTTAAAATACATACATACTTTATCTTATTAACTTAATTGAATTAAATTTTCGAAATTGGTAGCAACTCGACTCAAAAATATTTTCAGTAGTAAGCCTTCTTAAACCTTTTTAATTTGATACCCATATTGCAATATTTAATTTATCTTATCAATTTCATTTAATTCAATTTTGAAACAGGTGGCAACCCCCTCAAAAATATTTTCGCCCGTAAGCCTTCATAACCTCTTTCTTTTGACACCCATATTGCAATATCTAATTTATGTAATTAATTTACTTATATTGAAATTTTTAAACAGGTGGCAACTCTCTATTTTTTCTGGTTTTAACCATCTGGATATTATAAAAAACAAACCAAAAAAATAAAAATATTCAAATCGGTCAAGCTGTTTTCGAGTCTTAGCGAGGCTAACGGACAGCAATTCATTTTTATATATAAGATATCTTCTTTTAAAAATGCGCAGGCTCGAAATTAACTTTAGAGCTATGGTCTGGAGGAATTTTTTTCTTAGAATTTTATGAAGAATCCGAATATGGTAGGAACAATGTCGATAAAAATCGATCCATACAAATTGACCCGCCCTAATATATATATATTTCATGATCCAATGATCGGATCTAAACCAGATTAGTGTGGGACCACCTCTGAGACACTACCTTTCCGATACACGGGCATCGGTTGACGTGGTCCAAAGTAATGCGGTATCTAACATACATAAAAACAAAAAAAAAAATTACGACGAACTGATAACCCCCTCCTTTTTTGGAAGTCGTTTAAAAGCATATATGTAATACTCCTATATTGGCAGTAAGAGCTAGTACCGTCCGAAAACACTACAGTACAGATATATCAATAAGCACGTACGAAAGAAAAGGAACACATACGTTTATAAATAAACATGTACACGACACATTTACAAAAACGGCACTCAAGTACACAATACATTGACAAAAACAGTACTAGACTGTCTCGCTTTGATTTCGGAATGCTTACACATTGAGATGTTAGCTTACTACCAATATAGAAGTATTACATACATATATGGTTAAAAGTAATAGTCAAATATAATGAAAAAATGACGTGATAGAATAAAAATAATGCATATTTTCTGATCGCAAACGTCAAGCTGTGAGGTTGTACTTTATTGTGCTCTGATTTTGGCTTTCTATTTGCTAAGTTTGTTGTGCTAATTGTGAGATAAAGTAGTGATAAAAACTGCTTATGAGCATCTTCGTGTGAAATAATTGAAGCTAAGTGAAAGTTAATGTGTTCTATATTAAACTAAATGTAATTAAATTTCACTAGCATACATTCTAATCTTGCCGAGTCATTTGTTGCTGTTAGTCAACTGAATTCATTTTGTTTTTGCACATTTGTTCTACTTGTTTTGTTTACTTCTTCTAGTAATTCTTGTCACAGCTGTTTGCGTTGCGTTTATTAAGTGTCATAATTACAGCGATACTCAAACTGTTCGCTATATTTATTTAAAGCTATTTACATCAGCTCCTTAATTGTTATAATTTATTTTGTTTGTCTATTTATTAACGAGTGTTATTACATAAATCTTTCAATATGAAGTGCGATCTTGATACTTGCCAAATTAAAAGCGATTCTGAACGCTACTTATCGTGCTGGCTGTGTGACGACGCTGTGTGGTTTGACGGGAAGAATTCTGGACGCCATTAATGATGGCAAGGGCCTTCGCTGGTCTTGCGTAAAGTGCAGGTCAACCGAAATTGATCTTTTCAAGCTATTTAGACAAACCAGAAATGGTTTTACAGAAATAGGAAGAGAATTGTCGGTACTGACAGAAAAATTTAAGCATTATGAAAATGTGTTTAAATCATTCAAATGCTTAGATATCTTGCAATCAGTTAAGGATATCCGTGTGTCTAAACGTAAGCGTCTTCATAGTCCATCTAAGGAAATTATTGCCGTTACACGTCAGAATAATCTTCCGACTAACTTAATTAATCTATCTTCTCCAAGTCCACCAGTATCAGAATCCTCAGCCTCAAAAGAGCTTGTAACGAAATCTGCTTCGGATAATAACGAGCCTGAAGTATCTTCCCCTTCCCCCATTGAAGTAGTGGCATCATCTTCAAAGCCTCCACCGTCTTCCCTATCCGCAACTACTAACGCAGTAACTCAACCCCTTCCGCCGGTACTCCAGTCTGATACAAGGAAACTAGTTGTGGTTCCGCCAAAGAAGTCAATCTTTGTCTCTAGATTTTCGAGAGACACTACCGAACACGATATAAAGCTTTATATCTCATCTAAAATTACAACTTCCGACTTAAGCACCAGAAAATTTAATTTTAAATACGATAGAAATATTGCTTCATTTAAAATTTATGTAAATTTAGATAATTTTAATGCGCCGCTTAGTAGTTCTTTTTGGCCCCCCGGAGCTTTCGTTCGTGAATTCGAATATCGGCCCAAAAAAGGAAATAACATAGCTAATATTCCCCGTCATAACACTGAATCGAAAAACTAATTATTAAATCTGCTTTAAGTATTTATTACCAAAATGGAAGAGGCTTAAATACTAAATTAACGAACTTATACCTTAAAGGCCTTGAATGTAATTATAATATTCTTTCTTTTACTGAAACTTGGCTGAAACCTCACATTTTCAATTCAGAGATTCTTCCAAATAATTATCATATATATGACAAGATAGGGAGGACAGAATCGGCGGTGGCGTACTCTTCGCTGTAGACTCTTCGATACCATCTGAAGAAGTTAGTCTTCCACACATTGATTCAGCAGAATTCAAATGCATTCGTGTATAGGTTGGAAAAGGGTCTATTTACTTAGCTCTATGCTATATCCCTCCCCGATCCGACAAATTGGTGTATCCGCGACTCATCTCTTTACTGAAATCAGTTAATTTACTGACTAAACCCTCTGATTCATGGATTGTGTTTGGTGATTTTAATTTACCAAGCATATCATGGAACATCATTGAATATAGGCATGTTTTATTCAACCATCACAAGCAAATAGCTAAATCTTGGTCAAATAAAACGAAATTAGCTTATTTCCTATGTTAGCCTAATTTTGACAGTTGTTTGACTGCAAATAGTGTCAAAGTAAGTTATTGCCTCTTTCTGATTGGCTGAAGGAGAAAATTTCTGATGCTGAATGGCAATGCCTCTTGTTCAATATACAAGCCAAGATAGCTTTTCATAAGCCAATATAATTATGTTGGGTAAGTCCTCCAAACAAAATAAGCTAATAGCTTAAATTTCTGGACAAATAAAACACGGCTATTGATATCGTACCACTCGCGTCTTGTGCGTGCAACAACGTATTTCTAGAGGAGAGGGCTGAACTCTGCCTAACTCAGGTTAATGTACTTCACAATAAGTTCCACTAGTTTTGCCCGAAGATGTCTACCACACTGCTATGGAGGTATCTTATGAAGGTATAAGTGATGGTCAAAATTGCAGTACCCAAGCATAAGAACCAAATATTCGCTTTGATTTTTCGAAAGCCAACTCTAAAAAGCTTAACAAAGAACTGTCTAAATTGTCGTGACCTGCATATTAAGAAAATATTGAACAAAACGTTGCACTTTTTAACTTTACTTTACATAAATTATTTGAAAAGCATGTGCTAAACGCATGTATGTTCCTGAACAACAAACACAGTTATG
>NW_023458561.1:15252387-15264484 GCF_013731165.1 Rhagoletis pomonella | reverse complement strand
TGCCAATGTTGATTTAACAGTTTTCATACCAATTAAACGTGAAACCTATTTTTTTGATCATTTTCAATGTTAATATGACATTTTTTGGCGAAATGTAAAATTGATAATACAGAAATGTTAGTTTTACTTGAGACTTTTCTTTCGGTGTAGGTTTACCTGCACTGGCCCTACAAATACCTAATTTTACAAGCTTTTATTTATTTTTCTCATCTCGCAGAACAACGAAAATGGCTATCAATTAATGTAGTTATATATGTAGATAATTAGATACCATTCGGTAAAAATTTCGCTTGCAGTAATTTCTACGTGGTAAGTGCTCCTCCATTAATTGGTTTCATAGGGATTCGGATACCTTCCTCATTGAAGTAGTAAAGAAAATTCGTTTAAGTGCTTTTTTCGGTTAAGTGCACAAGTTTTTCGTGCAAAGAAGGATGAGCAGCTAAGCAAAATATACTGTATTTTTTTCTTATGGTATTAAAAAAATATCGTTCCTAACACTTTAGTAAATATTTATCCGTATATTAACTGAGTATATATTAAAGACTAGAAGATGACCCGGTGAACTTCATATCATCTATAATTTATTTGAATTTCACTTTGATCAATTATAACAAATCTTCAAAATGCAATATAATGAGATCACTAATACTGCCTGCTGTTATAGCTGATAAAAGATTCCACACCTATGAGATGTGCCACGCCCCTTTTTACAAACTCATTTATATACATATATCTTTCCATAAGCACCTACCATAGGTATCTGTGCATTTCAAATTTCGAGTTCATGTGACTATAATTCCGAAGTTAGAGCTGATTAAAAATTTTCACTATGGGAGGTACCCCTCATCCCCCTCCCCCCCCCTTGGCGAGTTTCAATTTTTTTACCCTATTATAGGTCCAGGAGTCATGACAATACTTTGGCAAAATTTTATTCGATTCTGTACATCCGTTCAGGCTGCAACCTGGTACATACATACATACATACTTCCACAAATATATAGTAGATTTGCTTTGAAGCGCCATCTTGCGCAGGCTCGAAATTGATTCTGGAGCTATGGTCTAAAGGGCTTTTTTCTTAGAATTTTATGTAGAATCCGAATCTGCTAGGAACGATGTCGAAAAAAAATTGACCCGCCCTAATATATATATATATATTTATATGAGAATTGAAGTCGGTTTTGTTTTTTGCTTAAAATTACTTGTTCATATAGAGTTACATAAAAGGTATCTGTCATAAACAAGGTGCCCGGAATGTTAAAAAAAGCTCCATTTCTAAAAAAAATCGCCAAAAATCGCCTTCTTTTTAATTAAATTAATGACGTCGACTTAACAAATCATTTATTTTAAAAATGAGATCTTGTTATAATATAGTTGAAAAAAACGAATATAATACCCTCAGGGTAACACGAATCACTTATATAATAGTGATGTACAAACAATTTTCTTTAAAAATACGCATACTTTTTAAAAATATTTGTATCAACACATTTTCCAATAGGACTGCGTAATTATTAAATTTATTATAACTCATATTAATTGACTAGCAGAGGTAACGATCAAATTTCTAAAATAAAATTAGTTTACCACGGTACATTTCGTTTTGCTGCCTCTCCGATTAGCTGTTTTAGTATAGCTGCACTTTTCTGGTAGAATGCTTAATTCGGAAGGAGTTTTATTCAATATGAATGAAACTTTTTCATTTAACAGCATCGCGGGATTAAGAAACGATTTAATCTTTCCATTTCAAAGTAATCTAAAGACGGTAAGGTTTCAAAACAAAAAAAAACACACAGTTTTAAATATCCGAGTTATCTAATAGATGAATACATATATGTAAATCCCCCTTTTACAAACTCATTTATATATATTTTACTCTGAACACCTCCCATAGATACCTATGGCTGATTAAAAATTCCACGCCCCCTTTTATAAACTCATTATTCATTACTATAAGCACCTACCGTTGATATGTCTGCATACCAAATTTAAATTTCATGTGACTTATGGTTTTGAAGTTATAGCTGATAAAATTTTCCACGCCTATGGGATGTGCCACGCCCCCTTTTACAAACTCGTTTATATATACCCTCGTATAAGCAGCTACCATTGATATGTCTGCACACCAAATTTCAAGTTAAGTGGGCTTATGGTTCCGAAGTTATAGCTGATGAAATATTCCACGCCTGTGGAATGTGCCACGCCTCCTTTTACAAACTTGTTTATATATACCCTCCTATAAGCATCTACCATTGATATGCCCGCATACCAAATTTCAAGTTCGTGTCACTTGTGGCTCCGAAGTTATAGCCCACGCCTATGGGATGGGCCACGCCCCCTTTTACAAACTCGCTTATGCGTACCCTTCTATAAGCACCTACCAGTGATAGGTCTGCATACCAAATTTCAAGTTCGTGTGACTTATGGTTCCGAAGTTATGGCTGATAAAAAATTCCACGCCTATGGGATGTCCCACGCCGCCTTTTACAAACTCATTTATATATGCCATACTATAAGCGCCTACCATAGACATGCCTGCATACCAAATTTCAAGTTCTTGGGACTTATGGTTCCGAAGTTATAGCTGATAACAAATTCCACGCCTATGGGATGTGCCACGCCCCCTTTTACAAACTCATTTATATATGCCATACTATAAGCGCCTATTATAGACATGCCTGCATACCAAATTTGAAGTTCGTGCGACTTATCGTTCTGAAGTTATAGTTGATAAAAAATTCAACGCCTATGGGATGTGCCACGCCTCCTTTTACAAACTCATTTATATATACCCTCCTATAAGCACCTACCATTGATATGTCTGCACACCAAATTTCAAGTTCGTATGACTTAAGGTTCCGAAGTTATAGCTGATAAAAAATTCCACGCCTATGGGATGTGCCACGCCCCCTTTTACAAACTCGTTTATATATTCCCTCCTATAATCACCATGCCATGCCCCCTTTTACAAACTCATTTATATATGCCATACTATAAGCGTCTACCATAGACATGCCTGCATACCAAATTTCAAGTTCTTGGGACTTATGGTTCCGAAGGTACAGCTGATAAAAAATTCCACGCCTATGGGCCTATTATAAGCACCTATCATAGATAAGTCTTGGTACCAATTTCCAATTTCAAGTGACATATTTTTCCGAAGTTATAGCTGATAAAAAATTCCACGCCTATGGGATGCGCCACGACCCCTTCTACAAACTCATTTATATATACCCTCTTATAAGTACCTATCATTTATATGTCTGTATACCAAATTTCAAGGTCATGCGACTTATGGTTCCGAAGTTATGGCTGACTAAAATTTTCACGCCTATGGGAGGTGCCACGCACCCTTGTAGGATACCAATTTTTTCACCCTATTATAGGCCCAGGAGTCATGGCAATACTCTGTCAAAATTTTGTTCCATTCTGTCCGTCCGTTTAGGCTGCAACGTGGCACATACATACATACTTTCACAAATATATAGTAGATTAACCGCACAATCCGCTTTTACGCGCTCGGCGCTAAAAATAAAATAAAAACCTATAATAAGGCGAGATCAGTTATTTCCCCAATTTCTTCAAAATAACCTTTAGTGTCTGAATCATTTACATTTGTGTTGTCATATATTGAGTTTTGATAACATACTGTTTGATAATGGAAACGTTTTGCATCAGAAACCTATTAGCCTTCATATAACATTTTATTCGAACTATTGATTTAAGGCTTTCCAACCTCATCCTATTTCGAATCTTAGTTTTTGTTGAATTCATTATGGAAAAACGCGCTCAACAAAAGCATTTGAGTGCGGCAAGGATAATAATATCAAGGCTACTTTACTTATATTTCCAAAGTTTTAAAAGTTTTGAATTGACTAGGTAATCGTTTCAAAAGTTCTTCGATTAGAGTGATTAAAAATTTTTAACAGTCATATTAAAATGCTTGTTAAGCCAAGTTTATCAAGCCAAGTTTAGCCTCTTCTGTAAAATTATCGTGGAAAACTAAGTTGTGTATATTTTTATAGTTGGAAAAAATTTATTTGATGGGGAAAAATCGCCAAAAATCGCCAATGGCGATTTCCTAAATTTTTACGCGCAAATATCCAAAAAAAATAGCCAAATTGGCGCTAAATCTCCAAATCTGGAAACTCTGGTCATAAAACACATTTTATTAACCGACTTCCAAAAAAGGAGGAGGTTATCTGTTCGTCGGAATATTTTTTTTTTTTTATGTATGTTACCGCATAACTTTGGACCACGTCAACCGATTTCGATAATTCTTTGCATCGGAAAGGTAGTGTCTCAGAGGTTTTTTTTTGCTAAAAATTACTTGTTTTTAATTTTTGGTACTTCATTTAATCAAAGATTGTGGCATTTTGCATTTATGGCGACGTTATGTTATTGTACTTACAAACATACATATGTCGATATTTTACCTGCATTAAAAATTCGTTTAAAAACTTTTAAATTTAACATATTTACTTTCAGGACGTGGCAGTTGGACCGAAGATATTGGATTCGATTTGAACACCGACTTTAATAGCAATTCTTATCTGAGCAAGTAAGAAAACGTTTGAAAAAGAAGTAGAATAACATCCATAAGTAACTTACTAAGGCTGTGCATGAAAATGGCATATATATGTACATTACAAACTTATCATATAGCCTAAATTGAACAACATTGAAGTAGAATAACATCCATAAGTAACTTACTAAGGCTGTGCATGAGAATGGCATATATACATATGTACATTTCAAACTTATCATATAGCCTAATTTGAACAACATTAAAGCGTTGTGGAAGGAATCGCCGACTTTTGGCGCAAAATAAATTATCTATATACATATGTATATACAATATTTATTTATCATTAAACTTGTACTTGAAAATGCCTCCTTAAAATAGATAGTAAATGTCCGATATTAGCTTCATGTAATGTTGGGCACTTAAGATGGAATAACAATTTATAGCAGAACTCGCACATAGCCTAAATAGTGCACGTACTTCTAAATACGAGAACTCTATACTAATTTAATAATGGCCCGATCTCATCTACAGTGAATCCTTTTTGTCATTCTCTCCGGCCCTGACGGTACTGAAACAGGAGCCTCAAAGTGATCAGTTGAAGGTCTCCAATAAAAGTCCATTAAATACTCATCCTGCCGTTGGTGGCAGTGGAGGAAGTGTACCAAAACTAGATAAGGCAGCATCGCACGTGGATACGGCAGCGACCACTGAAGACACTTCCAAAAATGCCTTGAACAATTCTCTCTGTGGATGTGGTTCGCCGAAGTCCGGCGTACCACAAGAAATTGAACACAATGGCAATAACGCCGACAAGTCCAACAGTAGTGGAGCTAATGGATTTGGTAATACCGGTTCACCCTACGGTGGCGGAGAAAAGATTACTGGTAAGATATACATTTCACAATCAGATATTCATGAACATAATTTTCTTTCATTTATTATTTATACGAAAACCTAATTAGTACAGGGAAATTCAGGTTCACAGCAGTTGACTGTGGTCGATGGAAGCAAAGTTGAGAACAGTACTGGAGGTGGTGGGGTTAATGGCAATAATGCCAATGCACACTCCGATGATCACAAGTGAGCCTTACAATACATAATACAACACTAATGACTAGAATAATTGGAACTTTCTACCTGCATTTATAGATTTCAGTACATTTTGGCAGCTGCTACGTCTATAGCTACCAAGAATAATGAAGAAACCCTTACCTATCTAAATCAGGGACAAAGCTATGAAATTAAGCTGAAGAAGATTGGTGATTTGTCATTCTATCGCGATAAAATACTTAAGGTTGGTGTTATACATACATTACGAAGCACTCTAGACTGATATATATGTAGGTGCATTCTTTTGCAACCGAGCTACAAAAGAACACTCGCTTAAATGACGAAATACATGCAAAGCAACAACACAAACTCGGCTACATATTTATCCGAGTTCAGCCAGGTCGGTTAAAAAATACGCGACCTGAAGAGTAGTGTTGTTAAGTGAAAAAACTGCTCTATTGTGAATTGTTACTGGGGAATTGTAGGTGCGTTCTTTTGCAACCGAGCTACAAAAGAACACTCGCTTAAATGACGAAATACATGCAAAGCAACAACACAAACTCGGCTACATATTTATCCGAGTTCAGCCAGGTCGGTTAAAAAATATGCGACCTGAAGAGTGTGTGTTTTAAGTGAAAAAAAACTGCTCTATTGAATTTTTAATGGGAAAGTGGAGAGGGAAAATTTTGATTCCTTATATATATGACTTCCATTTTAAATAAGTATATATATTACGAAAATACCTCGCAAAGTTAGGTACTCATTTCCATTGTTTTTTTGCATCTACCGACATTGTGTCTTAAGTAGCTAAACAGAAATTTTACCCGAGTTGAGCGTTCTTTTGTCGCTCGCTTACAAAAACAAATCTCCTCAAATAAACACATACATATGTACTTTCATATATGTACATTGCCCGAATTATTAATTTTACTCCAAGTTCGAATTCATTGCATAAAATATATGTTTTCGAACACACTATACAGACGCTTCTACAAAGTTTTAAAGTAACGACTTTGGCATGTACTTTCTTTTCAAATTTACCATTTCTACTTACATACATATTTTATATAAGTATACACACACACAATACACATAGGTACTCACTATATTGGAATTTATTCATCTAAATTGATTTTAATGTGCTTCAATTAAAACAAATTGCGACAAACGTACACGGGCAATTTCAATTTCACACACACTTACATGAGTCTATGTGCCCAGTGGGAAAAGTAGTAATACATTACATGCGTAATTGTGGTATTCTCAAAGGTGTCGTAAATGTCGTACGGGGGTTCGCAAAGTACCATCAAAGTAATATGAATTTTCGCAGTGTTAAAAAATGTTGGTTGTGGTTTCAGGTTCTCTAAACATTTATTTTAGCTTTTAAACTTTACGACATACAACAATAGACACTTACGACACCATTGTGAATCCCCCAAATGTAATGTATTTCTTATTAGTTCTAGATTCTATTACTGTTTATTATGTAATCAGTAGGGCCCGGATTTGTATGCACTAAATCAAAAATATGCACAAAAAACAAACTAAATATGCAAAAGGATTTCTCGCATTTGTTTTCCATTTTTAATTTATTTACTTACTTTTCATATTTTATTAAAAGTTTATAATTAACACAAGGATATATTGTAATATATTGTAAATATTTATTTTAATTTGCTTTGTTCAGGGCTTTATTGGCAAACAAGATAAATAGTTCTTTAAAATTTTCAAAGTTATAGCTTTCTCTATTTGGGCGCAAACATTTTTTGTATAAGAAGAACTTTCTTTCTACGTCAACACTGGTGATTTCGGCGTACTTGAAGCAAGCTAGTTCATTGGAATTATAGCTACTACAGATGTCACTTGGCTACTTGAACTTATTACACCAGATATTCTCTAAGTTCATTAAACCCCTTATTATTTAGAATGGTATCAAATTTTTCCTAGACTATTTGCCCAAGTTCACCCTGCACACCTTGATTTGTTGTAACAGCAGTCTCCACAAGATGCACTTGTTCAGCCAATGATTTTTTTCATTCAAATTTAGTTATTATTTCAGACAAGAAACTGTAGTTTCCAGGTGAACCCCAGGGGTCCACGGTGACGTGAAAAAAATGTGGGGGTCCATGAGTTGTAAATGGGGGTCCACGAAGATTTATCTGGTTTAGATGTAAAGAACCAAAATGGTTGCTTGATAGCCTCCTTATTTACTACTACGTGGTGGAACATAGGTGGAGGGGAAGGAGTTTGCGTGACTGCAGTGACAACCAAGCTACACTTAAGGCATTGACCAGCCCTCTATTTAAGTACTTCCAAACTAGTTCGGCAGTGCAAGTCTCGACTAAAATACGATGGTGAACATAACGAGATTGTTTTACTCTGGGTGCCAGGTCACTCTGGAGTACCTGGTTATGAAACATCTGATCATTTGGCCAGAGTTGACTCAGACCAGGCATACCTCGGTCCGCAACCAGTTTTAGCACTCCCAACTTCGGCAATCGAAGCCACCATCAGAAACTGGGTGAATACTTTGCTCAGAAATGACTGAGAGGCATCGATGCAGGTGGGCAAAACTCATGTCTCACAAGGTCTATCTAATTTTTTTCTCTCACTGAGCAGACGACACTGCAGACAACTTGCTGGACTGCTGACTGGTCACTTCACGTAGCACAAAGACCTGACTGTGATAGGCGTAAATGACAAGTCCATTTGCCCATCTTGCCTTGAAGAAGATGAGACGGTGAAACACTTTTTGTTCTTCTTGCTTGCTTGGTTATTTGTCATCGATTTTTTTAAACTCGTTCTTTTCTGTACTGTCAGTTTCTGAATTAAAAGTTTGGCGTAAAAAGCTTAGCCATTTTGATGTTTTAAGTTTTGTGTTTTAAAAATGTGATAAATATTTTTCGCCTCACTTTAAAAGTCGGAGCGATAAAAATAAAAATGATGCCATTAACACAAATAAACTATTTTACATTACATTTGATGATTTTATGCTAAAGATAATGAAAATAACGCTAGCGCTCGCTGTGCTCTTAAGAATATAACTCTTCCGAGCGAGAGAGTATTTTGATGTATTTACGAGCTCCATTTTTTAAAACCTACAAGTGTATATACCTACAAGAATATGTTTTACTTTTATTTTGCCCACTCTGAGTTTAGTTTTAAATTCACCAGCGATGCAAATTTACGTTGTTAGATCTAATTTTCACATTTACTTATTTTACGAGCTTTGGGAATATTTAGAAATGTATCAGCAGGGGGTCCACCGAAAGCAGTAAATTTTTGAAAGGGGTCTACGAGAAAAAAAGTTTGGGAACCTCTGATATAGGCTAACCGTGCTTCAATCGAATTTGAAACTATTGCTTTTTTGACTTCAATATTGAAGAAGCGTCACTATCATTTAGGTCTTTAAGAAAGGTTTAAAATTCCTTAAAATGTAGGCAATAATATTTTTCCGTCTCTAACCAGGTTCCCTATCTCGTTAATATTTAATGTACGTAAAACGTAAGCGACATATTTTTCAAAAATTTTCTTTTTGATACAGTAATGCTCCTAGAGCATCCAGATGAAATTCTGCATCAAAGAGGAAATTTTGGAAAAAAAATCGATTACGTTTTTTGGCGGTTAGGGCTCGATATCTGGAGCTGCGTAAGTGGCATATAAAAGAATTTTCGACTTTTCGAAATCATTACCCAATAGTTGCATGGAATCATAAAATGCTCTCAAAATTCTGGAGTGATTCGTCCGTTCTAGACAAACGACGTTTAATAAAAAATGCAATTAAATATGATTTTTTGACAAAATATGCTTATAGTACATTTATGCATTTAAGACAAAATATGTAAAAATATGCGATGTCATCACACAAAACTCTTGATTCGCAACATTTGTTAATCTTTAAGTTCCTATGACTTACCAAAAGAACATGTAAATGCATAGAAATCCGGGCATCAGCATTCTAATAATCTAACAAGTTCCAAAAAAATTTATTCTTAGGAATCACCGTGGGGAAAAATGCATTTGGGAATGTGAAAACGGCATTTTTTTTCGATCACCATACATTGGATTTTCCTACAGGGTATGTAGGTACTATGTATATATGTATATGTAATCGTGCATCACTAAAAAGTTGTAGAATAGGCAACTGTTATTTATTGTTCGTGTACCTTGTAGAGTAGCTTGGTTGTGTAATTTGCTGAAATTCGCATATACATAAGTTCATACATGCATACATAAGTTTCATGTGCGAATATTGAGAGATGGAACGATGAGCGGCGTTGTGTTTTGATGACAACTATCTAACTGTACTTAAAGACCGGAGATGAATCTAGAAGTCTAGATTTTAGGCAGATCTGGGGGGCGTATAACACAATTGTCAGCAATTGACGCAATCGCATGCTTACAAGTACATACATACATACATATACTATGTATGAATGTGTATATGTTAGACCGTATCACCATATTTGGAGCAGAAATGAGGATTAAATGACCTAATCCACTTACTATGAAAGAATTTCGGAAATGCAAAATCTGAGCATTCTCATAATGCGCAAAATAGACCACACAAATATTTATAGCCACCCAGCACAGTCGCAAAGATTTTCCAAATTTGTTTAAATTTGCAGCGAAGTATCTCTGCGAACCACCTTCCTCAGTGAACTCAAATATAGGGTTCGAACGATACTATCGATATTGAGTAAGTATCGATACTGAGGGTATAAAAATGAGTATTTTTATTTGGTGATTATACTCGATACTTTGCAAAGTATTCGTAGTATCGAATACTGTTTATAAAACACACTTTTTAAATTTTTTCTTCCATTGCTTTTTTTTGCTTATATGGATTACTATCATTCAATTTTGTCCATCACTTAAAATAAACTGAAATTGCGTGTAGTCTGTTGCATAACATAAACCAAATAAGTTAAAGTTTAATGGCCTTATTCATAAAAAATAAAGTAGGTTTAACGAGCTTAATAAAATGACAGTTTCATACATTTTTCAGTTTATAAACCTTTTTTATTTTTTATGAACAAGGCCATAAAACTTTACGCAAAGTTCACGAAAATGCAGAATTTTTAGAAACTTTTTGGGTATGCAGTTTTGTAACCTATTCAAATTTACGAGTAGCCTACTACCGTTGACTTTTAATTCAAACTTGCACATTATTATACTAAAATTTAGTGAAAGTAAGTTCTGCTATAAAATAGAAATCAAATATTTTAGATTTCGAATGTTTTAATTTCAGGAAATAACTAGATATACGATTGAAGAATAAAATAATTTTAGTATCCCAAAAAACGTATTTTAATGAGTCCGATACTGAGTAGTATCGATACTTTTCCCCTGATACTTTTGGAGTATCGACACCATGAGTTGATGCCAGAATGAGTACTCAGTATAGATATCAAAGTCTGAAATTTCGAACCCTACTCAAATAGAATGTGTAGTGCATCGGGTAGCATTTATGTTTAAAATAGAAA
Source organism: Rhagoletis pomonella (assembly GCF_013731165.1). Taxonomy (NCBI): domain Eukaryota; kingdom Metazoa; phylum Arthropoda; class Insecta; order Diptera; family Tephritidae; genus Rhagoletis; species Rhagoletis pomonella. The sequence goes on along the minus strand of NW_023458561.1, from coordinate 15,253,423 downwards.
TACATAGGTTTTTGACCGGTAATGCCGAAATGCTTATTTTCATAATGAAAAATATATATATTTTCAACTCAAATTACTAATTAGATACTATTAAATTTGATTACAAAAATACAAAAAAAATATGAAAATATAATCTTCTATAATAGAAATCCGGAAATCCGGCCGGATTTAAGCCAGTATCAGGCTGGATAGTCGGATAACAGAAAACCGGCCGTATAAGCCGGATTCCGGATATCTACCGGATATCCGGCACATCCCTAATTACTATTCAGAGTCTCCTGAAGAGAAGCAAAATATACATTTTCAAGAATTCTATACAATTCCAAAAAAAAATGTTTTTTCCCATATAAAATGCATGAAAAATGTTTTTTCCCATATAAAATGCATGAAAAACATTGATTTTAAAATAACTTTTTTTGGATTTAGATCAATCCTAGGGGGTGAGAGCATTAAAATTCGGACTTCACTTTTTCACATGAGTACTGATTTTTCAACTGTTAATTTTATTTTATTTCATTCATTCAATTTTTATTCATTCATTCAATCAGTACGCTAATGTCCTGATTTTTCAAAATTTGTACTGATTTGTACTGAATTTTCAATTAAAACAAAATACTTTAGGATTTTCTTAAGTTTTTTATAAACTTTACTGTAAAAAGTAATAAGAAATAATTTAATTATAGTTGGCATGTTTCAGATAATGTTTGATATGCCCAAGAAATTAATACAACAAAAAGATCAATCGTTTCATGGGCATATCGTCGAGTGTTGTTAGTTATCTCGAAAACAACTTTCAGTTTTATAACAAAAAATTTTAATAATTGAATGATTTTTGCCTAAAACTTACAATTCTGTTTTCTCACTTTACTGACATTGTAAAATAGTTTTGCGTGGGGCGCATGTAATAGGCCTGATTTGAAATTGAAGAGTAATATATTTATGTATGTGGGTATATTAATAACGACCGCTTAAAATCGATCTCAAATTTGTACTTTCGCTGTAGAAATTTTAGGTCTATGTTATGTATGTAGTTTGA
>NW_023458561.1:15247001-15252287 GCF_013731165.1 Rhagoletis pomonella | reverse complement strand
ATTGTTCAAGGAACAATCCCTGTGAGTTTTATCGCAAACTTAAATTCACTTTCCGCCGGCCTGGGTGATTTGAGATGGAATGAGCCCCTATGGTCTTTCTCTTGGAAATTCTACGCTTTTTATTATTTTCGCATATGAACACAGGATATTTACATATGTACATACATACATATGTATATGCATACATACTACATACGACTTTCGTATATTCACGCAAATGTACACATGTACTATATACAAGTATGCACATTTAAATACATATATAACTCTTTGTAAAAATAAAGATTTGGTTTAATTAGTCCCTCATTGATGTCTATTATTATCTATTTCTTGCGTCCATACAACGCAGCCAGTATTTAAAAAACGACTCCAATTTTTCAAAACGGTGACCTTTGAATCTGCTAGCGGTTGACTCGCATTGCATAAACAAAACCTAAATACTCAAAATTATTTTCGGTGGCAGAACCCCTCTCGCAGAGTTTTAAGCTTTATTTTTTATTATTGGTATTCGTCTAAGCCGATAACTTTATCAAGCAGGTTATCTTATAAGTTTAAGCACTATGTTACCTGAACGTCCCACACTCTCTTTTCGTTTACACTTGCGACAACAGTCGTGTTTTCACTAACTTTATACTACTTCTAACACACTAAATGGGAAAAAATTATATTTAAACGAGATAATATCAATTTAAATAAATATGTGTACATAGTATAAAATAAAGGCGATTTATTTGAAGCAAGTTAAAAGAAACAATGGTGGAATGTCTGAATATATATGAATTCATTTGTCAGTTCTACCAAACGGTGCAGCCAAATTATCATTGAAATAAAACAAACAGAACGGATGAAGATTGAACCAGATCTCTATCAGGATCATGTCGTTGTTGTTGTATTTGCCTGCAAAATTTATATGCGGATGCCGATCATTGCCCAAGAAAACACAGCTAGAGTTGCGACAGAGTTGCATTGGCTTCAGTTTATCAAAAATATTCAGTGAAACCGCTGGATAAATTTATCAGTAATGTGTAAACGAGTTTCTATTAATATTTTGACAGTTAACTTATAAAGTTTACATAATTTTAAGTTTATACGGTTTACATATAATGCATTTATAAGGTTTGATGAATACCCTTATTGTTTCCGATATTTCTACACGTTTGCAAATCAAGTGAACTATACCTACCAACTAGGGCATTCAATCCCAAAGCATTTGAATAATACCGGGATTTTTTGTGATTTCGACTTTATCAAAATTTTTGCATTTTACAGTAGGCTCACGATTCTCAGCAATCAAAAAATGAAACCACACAGATTCATTATCGCCGCATTTGGTCTTGTGCGGAGCATAATGCACCTTAGTAGAAGAGTCTGTAATTTAATGTTAAAATAAGTTTATGGTATTCTTAAATATCTATATACATATATATCTAGCTTATACCCGCGGGTTTCCTCCCACGTTTTTATACAAATATGAAAAATAATTTAAGGGCAATTACATAATGATGCACTTAAAGTTCCTTTTGCAAAAGTTTCCTTTTAGTTTAAAAAAGAAGTGCTTTCATAATACAATGGCAATTGAATAATAACAAAAGGTTTTTTCAAATGAAAATAACCAAGTTTGCAATGCTGATATCCTACTATTTAATAGTTGCGATCCCGTACGAGTCCGGACTACTCAGAAATAGTCAGAATCGGTCAAATTTTACTGGAAATCGATCCCGTACTCGGTTCTCTGACTATTGAGAGGACAAAAAAGAGAGTAAATACGGTTCTCTCTCCGTCAGAAGCTACCAGTTTTAGTCCGAGAATTTTTTGCTGGTAAATTCTGGTAAATGTGTCAAACGATCAGCTGTAGTGTGTTTGGCAACTAAATTGTAAACAAAAGAAAAGTGCACTCTGCTAATTCATGTTGAAAAGTATTTAATTACTTGTTTAAGTGGATTCTAATGAATTTGAAAGTATTTTTGGTTATTTACATGTGTGAGCTGAGTGTGTTTACATACAAACTAAGCAAAAATTTACAACCAAAATTTGGAGGTTATGTTGAAGTTGACAGAAGTTACCATTTTTTTTACTAGAAAGCGATCCCGTACTTTTCAATGTTACTCTCTCGCTCTGAGCGAATTTTTATTTTTTGACAGTTTTAGTAGTCCGAGTCCGAGGAATACGGGATTGCACCTAATATTATAAATGTGAAAGTTTCTAAGTTTGTTGTGTTTGGATGTTTGGGAAACCATCACACGGAAACGACTGAACGGATTTGCATGGAATTTTGTACACAGATATCTCATGACCTTCGTTGGAAAATAGGATACTTTTCTGAAGAGTGGCCACCTGTTAAAAAAGTTTAATTTAATTAATACGGAAACGATTGAAGGGATTTGCATACAATTTTGCACACGGATGGCTTATAATCTAGATTGGAAAATAGGCTACTTTTCTTAAGAGTTTCCTCGGTTAAAAAGTTTAATTTAATTAATACGCGGAAATTACCGAACGGATTTGCATAAAATTTTGCACATGGATAGATTATGGTCTAGATTGGACAACAGGCTGCTTTTTTAATAGTTGCCACCTGTTAAAAAAGTTTAATTTAATTAATACGCGGAAACGACTGAAGGGATTTGCATACAATTTTGCACACGCATAGCTTATAATCTAGATTGGAAAATAGATAGGAAAAAAAATTAATTTAATTAATACGCGGAAACGACTGAACGGATTTGTATAAAATATTGTACACGAATAGCTTATGACCTACGTTGGAAAATAGGCTACTTTTTTTAAGAGTTGCCACTAGCTAAGCAAGTTTAATTAAACTAATCTGCGGAGACGACTACACGGATTTGGATGAAAATTTGCACACGGCTAGCTTATGATCTAGATTGGAAAATAGGTAATTTTTCTAAAGAGTTGCCACCTGTTAAAATTTTTAATTTAATTAATGCGCGGAAACGACTGAACGAATTTGCATAAAATTCTACACACGACCTACACTGAAAAATAGGCTACTTTTCTTGAGAGTTGTCACCTGTTAAAAAAGTTTAGCTAAGTTAATACGCGGAAACGACTGAACTGATTTGAATGAAACTTTGCACACAGATAGCCTATGACCTAGATTGGAAAATACGCTCATTTTTTAAGAGTTTCCAACTGCTAAAAAGTTTAGCTAAGTTAATACGCGGAAAATACTGAACTGATTTGAATGAAAATTCTCATACAGATAGCTTATGACCTAGGTTGAAAAATAGGCAACTTTCTTAAGAGTTGCCCAACTGTTTGAAAATGAAATTTTTCACACAGATGGTTTATGACCTGGATTGAAAATTAGGCTACTTCGTGAACCGGTTTCCCGATAACAACGAAATTTGGCACACTTACTACGGGTTTGACAAGGATGGTCTTAGACTTAAAGTAATTCCGATAACTCAAGGCCCCATCCATACAAATTGGAATTTTCATAAACGTACATATCTCTGGAAGTATTTGTGGGAGAGAACTGGAACTTGGTAGGGAGATATGTATGTGAATTCAAATTCATACTCACAGAGAAAAATGGAAGTTTTTGGAAAAGAGGCGTAGCACACTGCATACTGACTGAAAGTTTCATATTGCATCTCTTCAAATATTTAGGGTAAAGTACTCAAGCTTGGTATGGAAATACATATGTATGTATGCATGTGAAACTAATCCCATACTCATGGAGAAAAATTAGAGCTATTGGACAAGGTGGTGTGGCAACTCCCATGCAAATTGATTGCATATCTCTGGAGGTGTTTATTGCAGAGGACTGGAACTTGGCACCGAGATGTGTATACAAAATTAATTCCATAATCATTAAGAAAAATTTTAGTTATTCGAAAAGGGGGGTACCACGCTCCCGTACAAATTTTTTATTTTATACTGCATATCTCTAAAGGTGTTCATGGTAGAGTAGTGGGACTTGGTACTGGAGTATATAAAATCAATCCCAAACTCATGGAGGAAAATTAGGGTAATAAGAAAAGCGGGCATGGCACTTCCTGCACAAATTGACCTTTTCTTGCCATATATCCCTGGAAGTGTTTGTGCAAGAATACTGGAACTTGGTATGGGGTTGTGTACAGCGTTGCCGTTTTGCTTAAATTTAAGCAAACTTGGTTAACTTTTTCCTGCCTGTTAAAATGTTAAACTTTTCTTCGTTTTGCTAAATTTGTTAATTAAAATAGTCGAAAAGGAGAATTTTCCCCAAAAATTCATAGTCAGAAGAGTTACTATTTCAATCAATTTTTCAATTTTATTTTGGGAAGACTGTCATCCAGATCCCATATGAAGTTCCTGTAAATGTTGCTCTACGCAATTCCCGATCAGCGGTCGTCGCATTTTCAAGCCTCCGAGTGTACTTCTATCATGAAATCGCTTCTCATAAAAACCATTTGCCGTTTGGTGGCGACTTAGAACTTTTGGGTCCCTTTAAATAAGTTGCTTAATTTTAACGGGATTCATTAAACTTTTTGAAAGATTTTGTTAAATTTTATTTTTCGGGTGTGGCAACACTGGTTGTCATGAAAAAAATGTGAATTATTAAAACAGGAGGCATCCCGGATAACACACAGCTCTAAGTTTGCAGAACGACTGATTTTATAAGGCTCTTCTCATAAACTGTGCTCTTATACGGGTTTAAGACTCTGATTAAAGATCATTTATTCCAAAAACGATTTTTAAGGCTCTACATGTAGACATATTTTTATAAGCCTCTTCCTCTATACTCTTTTCTCTTCAATTTCGTGATTAGTAAAAGTCCTCTACTAATGTAAAATTTTAGATTTCTATAAACTTTCTTCATTCAGAGCGATTAATCAATATTTTTTTTTATTGAGTAATTAGTCAACAACAAGCACAATTATACACCTCTATAAATTTTAATGTCTAGAGCAATTTCGCATTCTCTTTTCGAAGTAGGATTTGTCTTCATAAAAACTATGAACGCTCTTTAGTCATATCATTTGGGATTTCGCTAGATAAAAAATACTTTGTTTTTGAAGTTATATACCTCTATAAATTTTTCTGTGTTGACAATTATTTGCTGGCGTTTTATTCAATCGTGCTCCACGGTGGACCTGAACCAACTTTAAATCGAAGGTTATAGCATATCATATTTGTTTGCTAATTTGGGTTAATTATGTTATGAATAACTTGTAAAAGTTTATAGCCCATAACTTATCGAGCCGTTTTTGAAAAAACTCATTTTGAATGAAAATTATTCCTTTTCTTTTAAAATTTTCACGCACCCGCTCTAGATGACAA
>NW_023458561.1:15190552-15246991 GCF_013731165.1 Rhagoletis pomonella | reverse complement strand
AGGCTCTCAGACAAATATAATCGAAAAACTTATTTAAAGTCTGAATTGGTATATGTTTGACATATTAGTCAGGGACGAACATCTTATCTGTACATACAAATACATATGCATATTTTTTACAAATGAAAATCGAGGTTCCTTTTTCGGTCTAATTTCAAAAGCAACTGAAGAAATTTGGAGGAAACTTGATAGAATTAGCATTAATCAATCCGGTATTAACGTTCATAATTCGTTTTTAAGTTTTCCTGTAATTTCGCTATAAATATGCTGGTGGACTTCAAATGTAATTCGCATAAAGGAGTTAGTATTTGTGACAGGTAAAATTCAAAATTGTTTGAAAAAGATGTCGAATTCCGACAACTGGGCGATACTAGTAAATAAAAAATCTGCATTATACCCGGTACAGTTTGTAGAAATAAACGATGTTCTTTTCAATAATAAAAATTTAGTTGTTTATAAAATATCGTGCATTTTTTAATCAAATTATGTATAACATAAAAAAATAAATAACGAGTGTTGTAGCCTTAATAGTGTTTCCTTCACATTACAATTTTTAAAAAGGGCCAATGTAATGCTTAAATCCGTAGTCCAATATGTATGTATGAAAATTTTAAAAGAAAAGGAATAATTTTTATTTAAAATGAGTTTTTTCAAAAACGGCTCGACAAGTTATGGGCTATAAAATTTTTACACATTATTTATAACATAATTAACCCAAATTAGCAAAAAAATATGATGTGCTATGACCTTCGATTTAAAGTTGGTTCAGGCCCACCGTGGCTCGCAAAGATAGAGTCCTGAGAAAACTGTGTTGCAAATTGGTTAAAAAAAAATAAAATGAAAATGTATGAAAAATGAAGTTTCATAGTGGCGATACCTCTTTTTTTGTATATTGACTCTTTAATTACAACATTATAAATTTCTTGAGGAGAATTCGGGTTTTTGAGTTTTGTTTTCAAGCCTATATTAGTTTTTCATTTACCGCTTTTCGAACAATATGTTATTTCATTTCTGGAGCCGTCGTTTTTGGGAACTTCCCAATCTTCTCGTAAAGCTTCTATGCCAATACGTCCATTTTTGCGAAATTGGACAATTTTGAAAGATTGATTAAAATGCAGAAAAAGAACTCAAAACGACCAAAAAGGCTTCACTTTCAACGAAAATTCATTTTGTAGATCAAAAGCTTTGCACGACAAGAAGCGTACAGAGAAACAAAAAGGAAATACTATATTTAGTGCTCTTCACATAGCCCTTTTTATTATTATTATTACCTTCCTCTTATTAACTCGGGATGTAACTATGTAATATTGATGCGCCTAAAAAAATGCAGCGATTTCTATTCCCAAGTTACATACCTGTAGTGATAGAACTTTTTAGAAAAGTATCGATACTAGTACTCATATAGAATACTCTAAAAAAGTATCGATGCCAGTACTCATATTTGCAAAAAAGTATCGATAATACTCGTACTTCCAAGTATTCTCAAAGCAAACGTAAAAAGTAAACAGAAATCAGATTGTTTTGCTTTTTTCGTCTCTTCCTATTTGTAAATTGAATAGTCACTACTCTTAGTATTTAGTTTTAATCTGATCTAAAGGAATTTTTGGAATAAACTTCCGATAAATTAATTTTACATGCGTAAATTAAATGTTTACAGCAAAAAGCCTATTTCCAAGTTTTTAAATGCGAATATTTTATTGTTTAGTGTTATTGTTTGACGCGTACATGTATTTATATATAACTTTACTTTGAAAATGAAATGTAAATGTAGAAGACGAGTAGCAAATATGGTGAAGCCCATTCTGTATTGAAAAGATAAGCTCTCCTTTATAAAAATTTCCTTCAAGAATGGGCTGGATTTCACAACGAAAATAGAATACATGGGTTAACGACGGCTGCCTTATGCTGGAGAGTGGCCAAGTTGTCCGAGTCGAAAAACTATCTCTTCCACCATTCATTATCAAAGGGGAGGCAAGATATTCGTTTTTTAATTATTCAAACATTTTTACCTGAAGCCAATCTTGAAATGGCCGCTACATTTTCTTCTAGGTTGTGTAAAAATTTCATAACTGTGTCAATTACCAGGAGCTCACTAGAACTAAATATGTATTAATTATATATTAGTATGGGAGCATACATATCGTCGTCCGTATGCCATAAACATGAATGTGTAAAAATGAACATTTTGGGAAATCAAGTTAAAATTTTTTTTTCGACACTTAGCTCTACACTTATTCAATTGAAATGCTAAACCATTATTAACCAAGTCAACCCAATAACTCAAAACTGATAAATTTGCACATTCATGCTTCTGGCATGAGGGTGACGTTATGTGAATTAAAAACTTTAAAGGCGTATTTTTCGGGTTTTCGGTTTTGGAGTTATGAAAATAATGAAGTAAATGAGCTTTATGTTCATTTTCATAACACTCATATTGGATATTGAAGTTAATATTCGAACGTTCGCCATAATATTTATTGGGTAATTAAAAAAAATTTACTTAGAAAAGTTCTTAACTCGTCGATACTTTTCGGCATTCGATATTTACTCAGTACTTGTGAAAAAGTATCGAGTTCTCGATACTACTCAGTACTCATGAAAAGTATCGATATTCTGTACTCGGTACTCGTATCGTTCTATCACTACATACCTGATGACAGTACGAATGCCAATTATAATAGGGAGGTTTTAGTTTTTTAAACTATAATTTTATTGTACTCGAAAATTTACTATTTGAGCGTTTCTTCAGTCAAATTGAAATAGATCAATGATCTTCACGTATACTTTTTTTAGACTCAAAGAGGAAATACTGTATTCAATGTTTTTCACGTAAACTTTTTTAAGACTTGAAAATTTACGATTTGGGTGTTTATTCTCTGTTTAAAAATGAAATACTCTATTCAAGGCTCTTCACGCCAGTGGTGCCAGATGTGGATAATTTCCCTATTTGAGAGATATTTTGCAACAAAAATTATTAATATAGCGAGGAAAAAAGGACATTTTAAATAAAAAACGGATTTTCACGTAACACAATTGTCGATGCATAATTAATCAAAATTCAACTAAGATTATTTGACGCTCTAACTAGAGCTGGAAAACTATCGATGGTCGATAGTCACAACCAGAGGTCGAAAATATCCCTCAACACTTTGAAAGTGTCCCAAAATAACCGTTCCTAATTAAGAGAAAAAATAACGAACAAAACAAAACAGGTGGTTTATTTTTTGTAGATGTGTGCTCCTCTCAGTGGGAAAGGGTTATTTGCATATCTTTTTCCGTTGCTGTTGGACACGGACACTTATCGCTGGAAGAGGAAAAATAAGTGTTAGAGCGCGGTTACCCACGAACGTGTACGCAGGGTACCGTAGAAGTGCGTAGAAACATATCAAATTTGCTGTTGATAGAGATAGAGAGAGATATAAGCAACGTCAACGTCGTGGTCATGCGGTGGCAGGGTTGCGTGCGTTTAAATCCTTTACGTTTATCCCTTCACCTTTGCCCTTATTAGTAAAATTTTTAAATTTCCCTTGATCTTAATTTTTGCATTTATCTTTACGCATCTTTGTTTTTGTTTTTATTTTTACCTTTGCCTTTATCCTTTTCTTTATCAATAAAATAAAATAGCTTATTTTCGGTGTATCATATTAAGAATGTGCACGTTCTCTTCTTTGTCATAAATGTTCGCACATGTATGTATATGTACGTACATATATGTATGTCGTGTAAAGAAATACCTAACGCTTTGCTTCCACTTATTACGCCCACTTATATTTTTCAGCCCTACGATAACCCACAAATTAAGACACTTAATAAAATTATAGTTTAAAAAACTAAAACCTCGCTATTGTAATTTCCATTCGTACTGTCATCAGGTATGTATCTTGAGAATAGAAATCGCTGCATCTTTTAGGCGCATCAATATTACATAGTTACATCCCGAGCTAATAAAAGGGAGGTAAAAGTAAAAGCCCCTGCCAAAGTGTTTTTGCCCAAGGGAAATTTTAGTAGTTGATAAATAACCCACAACGGAAAACACAAAAAGATCGCACAGAGTGATTTGCCACGGTGGGAAACACTCTTTGCTTAAGAGATGAGTGTTTATGTCAGTGGCAGCGTTGCCGTTTTGTGGGTAATTACCCAAATTGGGGGAAATTATAATTTTTGTGGGTAATGTTTGGGAACGATATTCTGTGGGGAAATTTGGGGAATCTGCTCTTTCATAAACACTTTCAAATTAATTTTCATAGTTTCCTTATTTAATTTTGATTCTTGTAGTGCCTTCTGTATTAAATGTTTTTTTATTTAATTAAAACTGGCAACAATACAAATATCGTATTATTAGAAGCACTGTGTAATAATTACTTTAGCAGTAGTAGGGCGAATACATACAAGGTGGTCTTGCATGAACAGCTGACATTTTCGCCGCGGTATTTCTTAATGTTAAAACGATGTGTTTTTTGTACATTTGTGGTAATTCAGGCTGTCAGTGTGTTATAATTTGCTATTGATATTTTGTTTTAACTCAACCGATACCACCTTGTCTGAATTCGCCTTCTGCAGTAAATTGAAGAAATTATTTTACTTTGAATCACAAGGCACATTGAGTAAGTAGTTAACAGCAGCAGAGGATTGTAGTTAAAATTTTTTTCATTCGAAGTGGTCCATGAATCGCCAATTTTGTTTAAATTTTACTGTGACATAAGAGATTTTGTTTACCTTTGTGACATTTTAGAGAACAAAATCAACAACAAAATACACGCAGCTTTTTGTATTTGCCTAAGCGATTTTGGCTGAGTTCAACAAAGCTCGCCAGTCACTCCTCCATTTTTATTTTAGCGATAAATATTCAAGTACAACCCAGATAGTAATCGAACTCTAAAATTCTGATGAATATAATAACATGTTTCTTAGATTTTCTATCTTAATAAGTGCAACGAAAATTGAACTATGGATTAAATTTTAATGCCCAAATATACATTTGTATGATCACAGTTCAAAGAACTGACTCCATACAATGATTTTTCTTTATTCCCTAATAAGCAATTTTTTGTATTATAATGTGTATTTAGTATTTTATTTAACGCTTAATTAACAAAAGACGCAGAGAATTGTAATAACTAAAATATATTATATATTTTAAAGGATAATATAAAGCTTTGTGAAGGAAACTTAACTTAAAAATATTTATTTCTGTTGTGGGGAATTTGCGGGGAATTTGAAAATTTGTGTGGGGATTTGTGGGTAACTTGGATTTTTTTCTGGGTAATTAAACAAATTGAAAACGGCAACGCTGGTCAGTGGTAAACACCATACGAGACACTTGGTGACGGTTATTTTCGATCTCTGCATATTTCTTTGCTGAAGATTCTTTACTATTGTGTTTTTTTTTTATTGTATTCTTTTTATGTACACATACGCAAATTGAGATCGAAACATTACCCGCAATTGGAGAATGAAAATTGGCGCTCTGACTTAATGTTCTTTACCAATATGATGGAACATTTGCAAAACTTGAATTTCCTGTACAAGAAGAGAATAAAAATGTTTTTGATTTGTCGCAAATTATTTAAAGTTTTGAAGCTAAACTACGTCTTTTTATTCATGATCTCAAAAAAGTATTCCATAATTTCATAAAAAAAAGATTTGCCGATTTGAAATTATTTAAATGTACGTGTGCATACTTCATAAACCCTTTTTTATGTAACATAATTGAGGAAATACGAAATACTCCTTTTTAAGAAGAAGAGTTGGAGTTTTTGGAATTACAAGAAGATAAGGCACTGTGAGTCTTTGTACTCTACAAAACAATTCGTAAAGTCAAAATACCGTTCACAATTAGTTGTATTCGCGTATCTGATAATTATTGAAAGTTACAGAAACTATCAGCTTTTTGTGTTCGCGTACGCACAGAAAACTTGCAAAGTAGGGAAATTGAGAGAACAAAATGGCATTTCATTTTGAGGGGAAAGCTGCTAGTTTCTGCTGGAAAAATTTTTGCTAACAAGACAGCAGCTGATCAAAAACAGCTAAAATTTAATTTAATGGTTTGGAAGTTAAAATAGTAAAATGCGACTAATTGTACTTGTAAGAAGTAAGTAATTATTCGTTTAATCAGTGAAATGTGTCAGCATAAGTCTTCGGGATTTGTTTTCTTATGTTTTCAATTTTATACTTTTGAATGTAAACAAAATTTCTATCAGCTGTTCGTCTAACTTGCAAGTTTCTGCAAATTTTCTGTTCGCGTACTGTTTTGGATATTTTTCTCTTGCGAGAAAACAGATGACATTTCGCCGGAATTTTGCTGTTGGACATTTTTTACTGGAGATTTTAAACGAACGTACCTATTGACTAACCAACATTTAAGAGAACTGCTACGAACGGCTTTAACTGACGTAAAACCAGTTTTTGAAAATTTGGCCAAAGAATCTTTTGAATTTTCTTTAATATCTATTTTACGTACATTAGAATAATAATAAAATTAATGTTTTTCATTTCTAATAATATTTTGTTTTTGTTTTTCTTGTGGCTCTTTGTAGCATTTAGAATTTACATGTGGCTCTTTTCGGCCGCGGCCTTGCCCACGCCTGATATATAACATCAACAGTTTTGCTTTCACTAAATGCTTTTGAGATGTAGGATGTTAATTCAAGTAAATTTTTAGAAGTTGATTTGCCCTTGCAAAATCCATGTTGACTATATGTGAACGATTCCTCCCATATAGTTGGAAAAACGCCCTCTTTGAGAGACAAATTCATAACGCTGTTAACGGCTCATAGAGATAATCAGCACAATTTATAAGAATACAAGTAGGGATCTGGTCAGGACCATAACTGAAGGACTGCTTTAAGGATTTCAGATAAACTACTACATCATCGGGAGATATTACTGGGATATTTATTGAGTTCATTGGACATAGTTTAAAAGGATAGTCAATGTTAGCATGTGAGTTAATGGAATAATTGGATTTAAAAAACTGAGCGAACATGTCAGAAATTGTTTGATTATCACTAGAGACGGTATTTTGATACTTCATGGCGGAAGGAAACCCACATACATTTCGCTTGGAGTTTACGAAGTCATAAAATGATTTGGGGTTATATATTATACGCCGTTTGATTTTACACAAGTAAGCTTTATAACACTTTTTGTTTAATTCAAAAAACTTATGACGCAAAAGTGAGTATTTTACACACTATGAGTGTAAACCGGTGTGTAATCTAAACTAACGCGACTTTCTGTTTTTCAAATTTCTCAGTTCTTTAGTGAATCATAACTGTGTTTGTTGTTCAGGAACATACATGCGTTTAGCACATGCTTTTCAAATAATTTATGTAAAGTAAAGTTAAAAAGTGCAACGCTTTGTTCAATATTTTCTTTATATGCAGGCCACGACAATTTAGAGAGTTCTTTGTTAAGCTTTTTAAAGTTGGCTTTCGAAAAATCAAAGCGAATATTTGGTTCGTATGCTTGGATACTGCAATTTCGACCATCACTTATAACTTCGTAAGATACCTCCATAGCAGTGTGGTAGACATCTTCGGGCAAAACTATTGGATCACGCTTATTTACAACGGACTTAGACGCATCATCAACATAAACAAGATCTAATACTTTACCAAACTTATTGTGAAGTACATTAACCTGAGTTAGGCAGAGTTCAGCCATCTCCTCTAAAAATACGTTGCTGCACGCACTAGACGCGAAAGGCACGATATCATTGTCAATGATGTTCCATGATATGCTTGGTAAATTAAAATCACCCAACACAGTCATTGAATCAGAGGGTTTAGTCAGTAAATTAACTGATTTCAGCAAAGAGATGAGTCGTGGATACACCAATGTGTCGAATCTGGGAGGGATATAGCATAGCGCTATGTAAGTAAATAGACCCTTTTCCAACCTGTAGACGAATGCATTTGAATTCTACTGAATCAATGTGTGAAAGACTAACTTCTTCAGATGATATTGAAGAGTATACAGCGAAGAGTACGTCACCGCCGATGTTGTCCTCCCTATCTTGTCTATAGATATGACAATTATTTGGAAGAATCTCTGAATTGAAAATCTAGAGACAAAGATTGACTTCTTTGGCGGAACCACAACTAGTTTCCTTGTATCAGACTGGAGTACCGGCGGAAGAGGTTGAGTTACTGCGTTACTAGTTGAGAATAGGGAAGGCGGTGGAGGCTTTGAAGACGATGCCACCACTTCAATGGGGGTAGGGGAAGATACCTCAGGCTCGTTATTATTCGGCTGCCAGACGTCCCGGTTTTCTAGGACATGTCCCGGCTTTAGACTATTTGTCCCGGTTCAACCTTAAATGTCCCGGTTTTCGATTTGATTGCACGAACTTGAATAAAAGTTCAAAACTCACTACACTAAGAGAAAAAACGCGTTGTAATATTCAGAAAAATTTTATGAATTCACTGAGGGAAATAACGTATAGTAAAAATGAATATTTTCTATTTGATTATCGTTTTAAACTGTTCGTATTTAAAAATTATACTTTCCTACCACGCACGCGTGGTGTTGATTCAAACATAACATTTGAATACACATTTACATGTCTGGCTGTAGCTGTGTGCGCAAAGATGCATTGCCATAATTTGCCAATTTCAAGGGGGTCAGGGTTCAAATCCCATTACAGGCAGCATTGGATTTAAATATTTTTTTAACTTAATTATGTAAAAGCAATCGGTAAGTGCAAAGCGCTTCATTTGAATGAATTGAATTGAATATTTCTAAACTAAATACTAAAATTTGTGTACTTAAATGTATTACGAGTTGGGTTGGTGCTCTTCTATATGCGCATTTTTTTTAAATATAGTACGCTTTCTTAGTTGTAGTAAACATTTTTTTTAAATATAGTACGCTTTCTTAGTTGTAGTAAACATCGTCCGGACTTTGCTCTGATCGGAGTAGATGTACGCCGATTTCTTTTTTTTAATTTAAAATCTACTCCCTAGTCCACGTGACCTAAAATATGCTCGGATTTTGTTTTTTACTTTTTTCCATTCACATTAGGAATATATTACAAAATAATTAACTTTTAAAATTTTTCTTCAATAACTTCTGTGGCACCAAGATTTTGTATAGAAAGGTGTAACAGAAGTTATCTCTTTTACTCTTTAAACTCTTTTTTTTTATTTTCCAAAGCAAGGGATTGACCAGAAAAATGTTTTGGAAAGGTGTATGTTTAGAAATTTGGCAGAGTATTTTACCGCACAGTAGTGCTGCTGCCGAAAGAAAATTTTCGAAGATGAATCTCATTAAAAATAAATACTGGAACAGGCTTAATGTCGAAATTTAAAGCTTAATGTTCGCAAGAACTCTTATTAACAAAAGGTCAAAAATTTATACGCCGTCCGATAATTTACGTTTTTTTTTAACATTATATTTTAGTTTATGGAAAAACTACTGGCAAAGTAGGGGAAAAATGGGAGAGTAAAAACGGTAATCTCTTTGTCAGAAGCTGCAAAATTTAACCTAAATAATTTTTGCTTACGTTTGCTTATGATATGCTGTATTTGCGTATAATTTAGCAAATCGCCAAATGACAAAAAACTGCTATGTAAACAAAAAATGGCATCCACGGTATTTTTGACAGTTTTACCAGCTTTTACCAGAAAAGCGTTCCCGTAATTTTGGGTTTTTCTCTTTTTCTCTGTGAGCAATTTAGCTTTTCGACAGTTTAAGAGGTTTTATTCAGAAAAGTTGAGGAACGAAACCAATTTTTTCTTATACTATTTAGAATGTTAATCTGCTCCGAAAATTTCGTTTTTACACCGATTTTTCGAGTCATTTACTCCCGAATCGAGTTTCAGTAGTCCGAACGCTGATTCTAAACTTATTTCTTTCAGTGCACCGGTTTCATTTGTGAAATAGTTACATCTCCAGATAGTTGAACTTTCCACAAGCAAAATAGTTGATTAATATATGCACCTAAATACGTATGTACATACAAAATGCGCAGAGTTTTACAATTAAATATATGTATTAAGGAAAAGACAGAAGTTTTGAAGCAAGTTCACAGCAGCGAAAATTTTAATTTTAGTGTTATCTTGTACCTTTTTGTAAATTTTTTTTCTTTCATGGAACCTAGAGTACTTAACAGCTCCGTACAAAATTATTGGCTCGGTGGCTCTTTCACCAGATCAAAATTTCCAATCAAATCCTTTAGAAAAATTTTGAAAATGTTGCTTTTGAGCCATATTTAGAATTTTTTATTTATTTCTTTTTTTTGCTCTATATAAAAAGGATTGTCTCAGTAAAAATAATACCAAAAATTTACTAAAATTTAATAGGCCGCAAAACTTCATTTTAAAAATTTTTATAAAAAGTCTGATTAGAAAGGTACAAATGTGTATGCAGTTCTATTAAATTTTCGCGAGTTTAGAAATTCAATTTTTTAGGTTTTTTGATGCATGTAGTATAAACTGTAAAGACCCAGCAAACACAGTCTCTAACGTTAGAGAAATTTGGATTTCTACATGAGATAACTAGGGTAATTCTCTAATCGTTCTCGAGCCGATGACAAAATTAGAGAATTACATTAGAATTCGATTCGAGAACGATTAGAGAAACAGCGCGAATTCAAATAAATGTAAATAAACAATATTCCAAATGAATTACTCATAAATTATTTTTAAGTTCAAATAATTCATTATTATTTTATTGCAAATACATTTAATACAAATTTTACAAACAAAGCAAGGCAAAACAGCAGTTTGAAATTCACATTCGAATCCCATTAGAGATCAACATTGGAATACGATTAGAGAATTAATATTTTCTCGAGTCGAGAACTATGTCCCATTTTTGTTGAGATCGCTATGATTCTCGATAGTTTTTCGAGTCGTTCTCTAACGTTTGAGATTGGAGAATGTGGCTAGCCCTCCAATCAGTCTCTAATCGATAACTAACCTCAATGTTTGCTGGGGAATAGAAAAGGTGCGTGCATTGTGAAAATTACTATGTGCCTTAGTTGTGATAAGTTGTTTTTTATGTTTTTGTTTTTGTCTGTTAAAATAAAATTTTACTACATCCTTTCGCACGTAAGTTTTGTAGAAACGAAAGGGAGGGGAGCGATAGCTCCCCTTCCCCCCTTCCTCTCCTAAAGTGTCCCCGTTTGGCAACAGAGATATTTGGCAGCTCTAACTGTCATTGCCATTTATTGCATTTGTTCCCTGCAGTGAAACCCCAAACTAGTCAGGAAAAATACTAGTTTACAACTAGAATTTCCTTACTGAACCCGAACAAGTTCGAAAATGACCAGACTTGTACCAAGTACAAAACGATTTATTCATGCCCTGTTTTATTTGACTTCGACAGTTTAATACAATAGAGAACACATAATATTTGGATAACCGTTTAATGATTAAATATCGATAGTAGCACCTTTTTAGTGATTAATAATAAATAACTTAAACACAATTTTTTAATTAATTCGTTAATTTTAATTGCATCATTATTTTGTTATTTTTGATCATTTTCAATTATTTTTGACTTTTAATTACACGATTAATATAATTATTTGATTAATTTCAATCATTAATCAAAAAGCCAAAGTATAGAAAATATTAAGAATATTTAATAACTGCATGAATTATTTATTTATTTTGTTCTTATCCAAATCTCAAATTTTAAACATTAATTATTACTTTAAAAAAATTTAAGACAAGGACTGAAATGTGCAAAGTTAATAAATTTAATTTATTTCAATGAAAACTGTTATTTTAATTTTAATTCACTTAAAAATAAACTAAAGTATTCGTTTTATTTTTAACTAGAATGTTTTCTTTTCCATATTCAATATTATTAAAAAAGATAAAAATATAGTATTTATTGTAGCTGAAAGCTTTTACTTTTAATATTGTTTAATGGAAAATGCATTTAAATTTGAAATTTTTATATATTTATTTTTCCTTTTAATTAATACTCAAAAAATTTAAATCTAAGGCTGCTAAATAAAAACGTGTAATGTATTAAAGTGTACTTAATCAAAAGTGGTTTATTGTATATTTATGAATTCATTTTATTTTTTTACTTCCAAAGTAGTGGTTTTGGTCCATAATCGGACTAGTATTTTTCTGCCTATTTTGAACTAGTATAAGACTGGTATATTTCTGACCGAAATCTGACAATTGCCATCTCGTAGAACATCCCCATGTTAAAAATACCAGTTGATTGCCTGGAAAAAAGATAGTTGGCTGACTAGTTGGGCATGCGGTTCATACTAGTTGAGAGGTAGTTTACAACTAGTACATTTGACTACAGGGTTATGATTTGCATGCAGCTGTGCATCCTTCTCACATATCATACCACTTGACAACAAGTACGTTGTAGTGCTATTCAAAATCTTTAATTTCAGCCATGGTATATATCTCTTTTTTTAATACGAATTTCTAAAAAGAATTCAGGAATGCAGTTTTATAGCCCATTAATAATGTGCAAATTCCAAATGTCTAAAAATTCGCGTTGATTTTTTTAATTTTTTTGCTGGCTATCCTACGCATTTTTTCATATAAAAAATTCTGAAAATTGACTATCCTACGCATTTTTTTCATATAAAAAAAACTCTGAAAATCTTGTATATGGAAAAAATGCGTAGGACAGTCAGCGAAAAATTCTCAAAAATCAACGCAATTTTTTAGACTTTTGAAATTTGCATATTATTATACTAAAATTTAATGGGCTATAATATAAAAACGCATTGCTGAATTCTTTTTAGAAATTCATATTAAAAAGTTCGCGATTTTGCAAACACTTTCTTGATTTTTGTACACAGTATTATTCTTAGATTTAAATGGAGTTTGCTAAAATATAAGCCATATTTTAATACAAAATTAACAACAAATTTTTAGCATGTAAAACATTGCGAATATCAACAAAACAGAGCCGAACGCCTAATTTTGGGAGTAACAGTATGTACATACAAAATGCACAGATAATAAATTACAAATACGTAACATTACAACTATTTCCAAATATTATAGTATGTAGTATAAGCACTGACCTTTTCACTTATTGAGCATTTTTCCTTAATGAATTTTTGTTCAGAGTGTCATCAAGATCTGTTTCCATGAGCGTCGCCTACAGTTTATGGAGCGCGAACAAATGCAACAATGGCAAGCTTCACGTCCTGGCGAGCGAATAATTGAAGTTGACGTTCCACTTTCATACGGCTTATGTCACGTATCGCAACCTTTAAATCCAAATTTTTTGAATACCGTTGAGATTTTTTGGGATCCCTTGAAAGAAGTTGGCGTATATGTTAAAGTGAATTGCATTTCAACCGAGTTTACACCAAAAAAACATGGCGGTGAAAAAGGTGTACCATTTAGACTACAGATTGAAACATACATAGAATCAACCAATACTACGGGAGCAGCAGTTACCGGTACGGCTTCAGCATCTTCTTCAGTTGCATCGGCAATATCAGCAAATGGAACAGCCAATGCGTCTTCGCCGATTGGCCTTACAATGTCCCCGGGCATATCGGGTAGTCTAACACCAAACCACAACACTAATAGCAACCACCCAATCGTTAGTGGTAAACAACCGGTTCACGCAGCGGCTTGTCAAATAAAGGTATGTGATTGTAAATTCGATGTATCTTTTATATGTCGCATGTTTAATAACACTACGTAGTCGACAAATTGTATCGTAATCGCGTTAACCTAAGAAAAATAATGCTTTCTAAGCTTATTTTGGGTCCCTGAACATGAAAACAATACCCTTTTTTTATGAAGCGTTTTAGGTATTTTTTTGAAAAATGTTGAAAATGTTTTTTGGCAGATAATTTTCGCAGTTATTAGTAAATTTCTCTTGAAAATATCAGCTAGCAAGCAAACGTTCGAAAGGTATTTATGTGCCCTTTACAAAAATATATAACTTGTGCAGATTTAAATAAAGATTATTACTGTTACTAGCGACCACAGTCGAAAGAAGTGAAATTTTCAATAATTTTTGAAAATACACATTTTTAGTTGTTTATTTTTTATTTCAAAGTTTTTTTTTTTTTAATTCAGCAAAATATCACAGCGCACGGTAGTGCGCGCGAATGACGAAAGCAGCCACACCCAGCCAGCAAAGAAATGTAAATTTTGCCGACAGTGCAGTTTAGTTCAATTTTCCGTATCCGTAAACGAATAGAAAAACTCCTACAGTTATCATCAATTTTCATATCCGGAAAACGTTCGAAACATTTGAAAAAGATGATGTCATTTTAAGCAATAATTGTATTTTATTTGCTCAAGCTAAACATTTGAAAGCATGCCTGTGTAGTTGGAAGTGGCTGAGCGTGCAGAGTGCGCCGCTATTTGTTAGCTTCCAGAAGGTGCCGAATTCCGTCAGGCGCTTCCTAATTTTATTTTATTTCTTTTGAACCATGAAAAAGTATCTGTGAAGTGCAGAAAGAAAGCGTATTAAACGAAAAATTCAATCAGAGAAATTTCAGAAAAAACAGCCGTAAACGTATCCGTTTCACATACTGTTGTCTGTACATACGTTTCTGCCGCACACTTTAGTGGGAAAACGGATCGTCAAAGTATCCGGAAATGGAATCAGTAAACTGACAAAAATCCGCACTTCATGCAGTTTTTTGTCCTTTTCCGGATCGGTTTTCGGATTTTTTGCTGGCTGGGCAGTAGCATGCTGAAATGACTCGCTTATATGTATGTATATACATAATGTGACCAACTATTTCAAAGAAGTACAGGTTAGGTTGGGCTATGTTAACGCTGCGAGGCGGTTACGAAATTTCGAATGCGGCTAATTTCGATCCATGAGAGCTCAGTGTTTGTTCAGAAGTGCGAGCCAAAATGCTTCCATCTTAGCCTGACGAAGGTTCGGCAGTCTTAAAGAAAGTGTGGAGATGATTCCAACCCATCTTCCTCTTGACAGCTGATACGAAAGGATCAGTCTCAGTATTCTCACAATGTCCTGTCAGAACCCCCATCACTAGCCCTTGAGAGATAACGTATTTAAAGTGCCCTATAAAAATATTTTCTGCAGCAACGAACCGTCTTCTTTTCCTTGTTTATGTTACAAAAGGACCCGGTTTCCCTTAGCCTAATAGCAGTTCATGTTACGACAGTCCTGTCTGCAATATCCGCAGGTACCGTTCTCAACATGTGTATGTTAAGCGCCAGTGTGGGTGTGGTTCCTAATGCTCCGCTAACTTCTGTTTTACTAGTGTAGCCTTCTCTAGTGAGTTTCACCACACAAGGGCTCCTTGAAACAATATAGGCATAAATCTGGTTTCCTAGAGCTAATGAACTAATTTGAGCGAGAGACCACACCTTTTACCGATAGCTCCCTTACAGCGGTACAAGGCAACCGACGCCTTTCCTACCCTTTCCTCAATGTTAGGCTTCTACTACAGCCGCCGTTGATTGCCCTCCTTGTTACCTGGTTCAGGAACCTTGAGCCAGATCAAAAAGGGTGTATAGAAATCGTTCCTTAACCAAAGTTCTACATCATCTACATAGGCGATCACCCGACAGCCTACTTTTTCCAGTTCCTCTAGAAGGTCGTTTACAACCGCAATCCAGAGTAGGGGAGAGAGAATACTACCTTGTGGAGTGGTCCTGTTGGCTCTGCACTGAGTGCAGATGCTCCCCCACTCCGCCGCGACAGTTCTGTCAAGAAATAAGCTTATTAGGTTGGTTTCAACCCCTAGATTATGAATATTCTTGACTATTGCCTCTGGAGTGACATTGTTAAAGGCTCCTTCGATATCGAAGGCCCCTACAGCATAATCTTCATGCGTGAAGGCTTCCTCTGAGCACTTTAGCAATGTGTGTCGGTATTTACCGACCTTTTCTTGCAATAAGATTATTGAGCTCTTGAAAGAGTCACCAGGAATCGCATTTCTTATGTACAGGTCTTTCAGTCTCTCTAGCGTTTTTAGCAAAAACGAAGAGTCTGATAGGCCTAAACTCCCTAGGGGAAACATGAGAGCCTTTTTCGGCCTTTGGGATTAACGCAAAGCTGACTACTCTCCAAACCTTGGGGATGTACCCGGTCCTCACGCAGTTCGCATAAATAGGATCAAACCAATTGCACGACACCTTCAGAGCCTTTTGCAGGTTCGCAGGTATGATGCCATCGGTCCCGTCGACTTTAATGGTTTGAACGAATTTATCGCCCAGGCCGTGTGACGATCGTCCTAAAGATCGGAGACGTACAGGACCTGGGAAGAGATTCTGTAACCAGTTAGCGACAATTTTGCAATCGTTATCGTACTTTTTGACGCAAAACCATTTATATCCTAGCGATCCGAAAGTTGTCGCTAACTGGTTACAGAATCTCCCTCCTGAAGTACAAAATATCGCAAAGAAGTACATTTGACTGTACTTCGAAGTACGAAGTACAAAAGCGAAAAAAGAAGTACTGTACTTCCGAAAGAAGTACGGTTGGTCACATTATATACACACGAGATTTGGAAGTTTTATCCAGACGTCCAATCGACATGTTCGAGGAATCGTTGGAAAGGTCTTGCAGAGTGTGTCCAGAAAAGGTATTCAAGCATCATAAACGATTATCCGAATTCTTGAAAATTAGGCTAAGGTGTTGCGAAACAAAAAACCTTTTAAGGGAGTATGTGGGTACACCCAACATATTTAGAGTTATTCTATAGGTCAATACCTTTCCAACGATACCTTATATCAAATAAAACACCTCTTTGAGGTTAAATTTTCGAGTGATGAAAGCTGAACTAGGAACACAAAATTTATGATACCAATTTCGTAACGAAAATTACACGCATTTTTATACCCGAGCGCACTTCTGCACAAGGGTATATTAACTAGAGCTGTCAAACTATCGATAGTGGGGCCACTCGATAGTGTGCGATAGTTTAGCTCCACTATCGATACTATCGAAAACTATCGAAATTTTTTTATTATTTATTAAGCATATTTTGTTTGTTTGTTCGATGATTTATGTTATTGGCCCTGCTTTTAATGAATCTATAACGCCACGACTAATTAAGCATTTTTTCTTTTATTTCCATAAGTGAAAAGTACCTAATAAATACCCAAAAAAATTTACAAACACAATATTTTCAAAAACTCGAAAACATATTTTTATTATTTCATAAAGAAACTTAGTTTTAAACTTGTTTAATTATGTATGTATACATATCACAAGAAATCCATTTTTGTTATAAAACATAAAATAATCAATGTTTCAAACACGAAAAATATTTCACAAATTTAAGGCTAGGTTTGTTTTATGAAGATCAGTTCAATGGTTATAACTATTTAACAAAAAATTGCATATTTTAAAAATCACAATAACCATTCGTTTTTGCGAAGGAACAGTAGCAGTGGTTTAATATTTGTACGTCTTTCAGATATAATTTGTCCAGCCTTGATGAACATCCGCTCCGACTCCGTTGAAGTTACTGGGACACACAAATAGCGTTTTGCTCCCGTTTGCATCAACTCCATATCTGTAGCATTGTTCTAAATAAAACCAAATGTATATTG
This sequence comes from Rhagoletis pomonella, assembly GCF_013731165.1. NCBI lineage: Eukaryota > Metazoa > Arthropoda > Insecta > Diptera > Tephritidae > Rhagoletis > Rhagoletis pomonella. Next base: position 15,229,496 of record NW_023458561.1, on the reverse strand, counting down.
TAACATTGTATATATTTTGTAATGCAATTTAAGCTGCAATTACCTTCCAATATTGAAGCGGATTCATTGATTGCGGCAAATTCGGTTTTTCGCTATATTGCCTCAATAAAATAATCGCGTCCACCCGTGACGTCTTCACCTTACTCGCTAGTTTTTCTTTCATAAAACTGAACAGCGGCTGCACTTTAGTATCAACTTCATTTGATGCTGCATCATTGAATCTTGAGCGGTTTGCTTGTATCGAAACCAATTAATTTTCCAGGGCTTTCATTCCCTGCTCAACATTTTGCGCTACACGAAATCCCTCTTTCTTGAACCGTGGATCAAGAAGAGTACCAAGTCTTGTTACAGTTCTCGTTTCATATGCAAATAGTCGGCGCTGTAACGTTTCCATTAAGAATGCGCAGGTTTGAACACCTTCCTTCATTTTCATTTTGCTTTTAGCTTCTGCCATGTTTGAGTACAGGCCAACGACCATGGGTATAATGAGCGAAATCGTTACTGTAGTGTTTGCTGATACTTGCACTGAGGCATCATTAAATGGCGCAAGCAAACTGCAAAGATCTTGCAAGAGCTCCATTTCGTCTGCCGTAAGCGGCGGAGGGGCTTTCGGTGTACGTAATAAAACTGAAGCAATGGCGTCTTTTGTTATTAAAATCCTATTTATCATATTATAGGCACTATTCCAACGCGTTACAACTTCCTGTACAAGACTATACTGCTGCTCATTACCTTGAGCTGCTTTAAATTTTGCATATGCAATTGTGCTGCTTTTAAAGTAGGTTACAATGCGCTTGCACTTTGTGAGTACATTCAATACATAGCATTGCTTAAGCGCGTCTTGCACCACCAGATTTAAAGTACGGGTACGCTTTTCTAGCAACTCACATGCTTTTACCATTGAGGCTGCATTGTTGGTTACAAACGCAACAACTTTATGAAATACGCCCCATTTTGATAACACAGCTCGTAGTGTGCTAGCAATGTTCTCAGCCGAGTGATTTGATTCGTCAATTAATTTTTCAGTACTTAGCACAGCAGAGTGTAGTTCAAAATTCGGTGAAACGAAGTGGCACGTTATTGTAACATAACTTTCATTTGCACGTGAAGTCCACAAGTCAGTTGTGATTGCGCAGTATTCAATGCTTTCTAAAGTCTAATGTACCTTATATTAAATCGAGTCAAATATATTTTTGATTTGCACTTGCAAACTGCTTCGAGATGGCAAAGTGTACCGGGGATCGAGACATTTTACAAAGCTACGGAAACCTTTGTCCTCCACTATTCGAAATGGTTGGACGTCTAAAGCAATCATTAAAACCAACGCGCGATCAAGTTGTTCTTTACGTGCAGATTTGCTGTCATACGTTTCACCGTGTGTAAAAAACGAAGAAATTTTTTGATTTGCGTTGTCTCGATCGCGCAAAGGGTACGCACGCTTTAGGTGGTCTAATAAATTAGAAGTGTTTCCACTTGTTTTGTATGTCTTACCACATTTTCTACATTTTTGCGTGCTTTTTGTCTTGTGCTTTCTCAAAGAAGTTCCACACTTCTGACATGCCTCTTTTTGATTTTTTCAATTGCAAATTTTCTTCCACCGAGTCGCTTCTTTCTCGTTTCTGTTCACAAAAAGAAAGTAATTTGAAGTTGCAGGTTCATAAGTTAGAAAGTATTTTTACCTCTGCGAATACTGGAAACGTTATTCATCGTACAAACGCGTTTTCATACACTATAATTATACAGAAGATACATTTTTGTTAGAGCAGGAGACTTGGGGCTGTTTTTCAAAACAAACTATAACTATAAATTGACATATTTTCACGCAAAACTTTTAAAAATATATTATTTTATTCTCAAAATACTTACCCGTGTAATAAATTTATTAGCTGCAAAAATGTCACCGCTTGGAAAATGGCGCAAAGCTAGGAGTGGAAATTGTTCGATAGTATCGATAGTGTTAAAAACCATCGATAGTAGACGAAAACCCAAAACCATCGATACTATCGATAGTGCCATCGATAGTTTGACACCTCTAATATTAACTTTATTCGCATAACGGTTGTTTGTAACAGCCAAAACGAAGGGAGATAGATATGGACAAATGTATACATAAATGATCAGAATGATTAAGCCATGTCTGTCTGTCCGTCCGTCTGTCTGTCTGTGTACACGATAACAAGAATTGAGATATCTTAACGAAATTTTATACGTAGGTTGCCCTTTATCCAAGGTAAGTTGGTGTTGAAAATGGGCCAAATCGGACTGTAACCACGCCCACATCCCATATAACGGTATTTTCGAAAAATGCAAAAACAGCGATATTTCAGTATATATTGGATGCAAATTGTTGAAAATTAGTATGTGGAGTAGAATTGTGGTAAAAAACAACATTGTTAAGAAATTTTTGGAAAATGGGCGTGGGGGTCAAGTTGTATCTAAGTAGCGGCTTCACCAATCCTTACTAAACTCGGTACGAGGCCTGGCGTGTGTCTAGCTAAGAAATCTGTTGAAAATCTTTAAAATCGGGCAATAACCACGCCCACCTACCATATATCGGTAATTTACAGAAACACGAAAACTGCAATAAATCAGTAACTACTGAAGCTAATTGACTCAAAATCGATTATTGCAATGACCACTATGCAAAAAATTAGGCTATTATAAATTTTTGTATAATGGGGGTGGCGCCGCCCACTTATGACCACAAATGTGTATCTTGGTAACCGATTTATCAATTTCCACCAAACTCAGTGCACTTAATAACCTTGGTACGGAAAAGCAATTTGTTGAAAGTTATTCAAATCGGACTAAAATTACACCCGCTTCCCGTATAACGGTAAATTTCAGAAATACGAAAACTCTGAGATTTCAATAACTGAGGACGCTAATTTATTTATTTATTTCTTCAGTCTACAGATAAATTTTACAGACTACATATATTACAAATGTTTTAGAATTTTTAATTAAAAATTGCATATAATTGCTGCTTAAAATTATATAGACTGAGAATAAAGTCTAGGTTAGGATAGTTGTTGCAAAATTGAATGCATCTCACCATTGGTTCATCAAAGGCATAGTTTGTTCTATACACTTGATCAACAAATAAACGAACCTGCCTTAAATCATGGTGATTAGTTTGAAGTTTGATTATACTCCATAGCTCACTGCAATTTATATTGGCATTTAAAAGATTACACACGAATAGCACCGAAAAGTAGATTCGTCTATCTTCAAGGCTTTGCAGTCCAACCAATTTGCGTCTGCCTATATAACTAGGGAGACCATTAGGCCAGGGCAGCTTATTCAATGCATATTTCGTAAAGACTTTTTGGACTCTTTCGATTTTATTTACATGGCAGTGGTAGAATGGGTTCCATATTAATGAACAATAATCTAGGTGGCTCCGAACTAAGGAAACGTAAAGTGCTTTCAAGGTCAAAGGATCAGAAAAGTCTTCGGTATTACGACGTATAAATCCAATCATAGAGAAAGCTTTTGAGACAATATAATCAATATGCTTAGTAAACGTCAGTCCTGAACATTGTGTCCAGATGGTTCAAAAAAAAAGCGCAATTTCTGAAAAGAAATCGCCAAAAATCGCCAATTCTTTTTTTTTAATTCATGAAATCAATTTAATAAGTCTTTTATTTTAAAAATGAGATCTTCTTATAATATAGTTTTTAAAACCAAAAACGAATATAATACCTTCAGAGGTTAATAATAAATAACACAAATCACTTATATTATAGTGATGTACAAACAATTTTCTTTAAAAATACGCATACCTTTAAAAGATATTTGTTCCAACACATTTTGCAATAGAGCTGCGCAATTATTAAACTTATTATAACTCATATTAATTGATTAATCGCATAATCCGCTTTAAAGAGTTTCGCGCTAAAAATTTAATAAAAACCTATAATAACGCGAGATCAACTATTTCCACAATTCCTTCAAAATCACCTATAGCGTCTGAATTTCTGTTGTCATATATTGAGCTATTCAACCTTGATAACATACTGTTTGATATTGGAAACGTTTTGCAGCAGAAACTATTAGCCTTCGTATAACACTTTATTCGAACTATTGAATTAAGGCTTTCAACCTCATCCTATTTCGAATCTTATGGCGATTACGTTTCTACAAAAAATGTTGCCTTCTCATCTCCCTCTTCTTAGTGTTAGTGCGTAAAGGGCAAAGAGAAGGTTGCATTTTTCGGTAATCGGCATTAGTTTTTGTTGAATTCATTATGGAAGAGTTGAACCATGGGAAAGTTAAAATATTTAAATATTCAGCTTCTGCTGCTTTTCTTTCCTTCAAAGTCAAATAGTGAATTGGCAGGTCCCTGGAACTCGCCCTCTTGTGATTCACACACCTTTTTGGTGATAAAATCAAAGCTTTTTTTAAAGTATTGAATTGATTAGGTAATCGTTTCAAAAGTTCTTCGATTAGGGTGATTAAACATTTTTGACAGTCTTTTAATATGCTTCTTAAGTAGGGCTGCCAGTTATCTCTGTTGCAAAACCGGGACACTTTAGGGAGGGCCTCTCGCTCCCTTCTCTTTCATTTCAACGTGCGAAAGGATGTAGGGAAATTTTATTTTGACAGACAAAAACAAAAACATAAGAACATGAGATCATGAGATTACGCCAACAAAACAAAACAACTTATCACAACTAAAGCACAGACTCAATAAATTTTGTATGCAAATGTTATTTTTAAATACGAAAATTTTTAAACGATAATCAAATATAAAGTATTAATTTTTACTATGCATTATTTCCCTCAGTGTACATATCGATGGCTGAGTGGAAGATCGACCTATCTCGGCAGCCAGTTCGAAAACGCCCTATCTCAGAAAACTTTTCAAGAACGCCCTACTTCAGAATTTGATTGAAAAACGCCCTAATTCAGAATATTATTGAAAAACACCCTACTTCAGAATTTGGTTGAATAACGCCCTATCTCAGAATTCGGTTCAAAAACGCCCTTTCTCAAAGGAAAATACATTGAAAATAAGCTGAGATAGGGTGTTTTTGAATCAGCATCTAAGATAGGGCGTTCTTCAACCAAATACTGAGCTAGGGCGTTTTTCAATCAAATTCTGAAGTAGGGTGTTCTTGAAAAGTTTTCTGAGATAAAGCGTTGTTGAAATTTTTTCTGAGATAGGGCGTTTTCGAACTGGCTGCCGAGATAGGTCGATCTTTCACTCAGCCATCGATATACTAATCACCAACTATTACTTGTGCAAAGTTCAACTATCTCGAAATGTGACTATTTCACAAATTAAACCGGTGCACTGAGAGAAAGAGGTTTAGAATTAAAAAAGCGTGCTAAATTAAAAAAACACGCATATGAAAGAGCACCAACCCAACTAGTTATACATTTAAGTATACAAATTTTAGTATTTAGTATAGAAATATTCAATTCAAATACGCCCATATTAAAATTAAGCGATTTGCAATTACCGATTGCTTTTTCATAATTAAGTTAAAAAAATATTTAAATTCCATGCTGGTTGTAATGGGAATTGAACGCTGACCCTCTGGAAATTAGCAAATTGTGGCAAGCATCGTCGCGCACTCAGCTACAGCCAGTTGAGTTTGAATTAACACCACGCGTGCGTGTTATGAAAGTATTATTTTTAAATACCAACATTTTTAAACGATAATCAAATAGAAAATATTCATGTTTACTTTGCATTATTTCCCGCAGTGAATTTATAACATTTTCCTGAATATTACAACGCGTTTTTCCCCCTTAGTGTAGTGATTTTTGAACTTTTATTCAAATTTGTGCAATCAAATCAAAAACCGCGACACTAAAACGAAACCCGGGACATTTTAAGGTTGGACCGGAACACCGGGACAAATAGTCTAAAACCGGGACATGTCCGGGAAAACCGGGACCTCTGGCAGCCCTATTCTTAAGTCAAGTTTATGACGCAGTTCATTAGCCTCTTCTGTAAAATTATTGTGGAAAACTAAGTTTTGTATATTTTTATAATTGGAAAATTATTTGAAGGGAAAAAACCGCATGTGATAGTTTTGAAGCTCCTATCTGCATTCTAATAACCCCATAATACCCAAATACCAGGGTTAAATCAAATCTATATACAAACCAGGGATGTTGCGAACATTTGCATTCGCATTCGTCATGCGAATGTCGACCGCAGCGTAACGCACATACATATGTTAAGCAGGGATTACACGATTTGTACAAATCCGTACAAATGTATAAATCGTGTGATCCCTGTTTAACGTTTAGTATCTTACATGTAGATCTAATTAGGCGCCCTCAAATGTGCTCGCATTTTTTGTTAACGTTTGCACTTTAGCTACGGTGACCATATTAACCAACGTAAAATAAAGGACATTTTTTTCAAAATGATTTGGGAATACATACATACAACTTGTATGATAAAAGTGCCTTACCCATATCGTAATTTAAATCAAATATTTACCAGTTAATTAACTGATTCTGAAAAATTAAGCCAAATCCTTTTCAAGGACTTCCTTTACTTCCAAAATGCGTTTACCATAATTCATACTGCACGCCGAAGCCAGCACACAGTGGTTCAAAATTGGAATTTAATGTTCATAATTCACCGTAGTCTTCATTTTTCCACCAATTTTTAATAAAAACAAAAACAAAATTATTTTGGTGAACATTTTTTTATAACATTTCAATTTTTTTTTTTTGTAAAATTTTCGTTTTGGAGAACCATACAATTGTTTTCAACTAGTCTTTGTTATGTAACATTTATTAACTGGAACAGGAGAATACATTTTCTTCAAAATTGTCACTTTTTCTGCATTTTGCACTAAAAAATTTAATATAATCAAATAAAAATTCACAAATCAGGCTCAACTGGTCTCTTGCAAATATTATAAGCATTCATAAAAAAAATCAAATTAAGTGAAAAAAATTAAGGCTCCAGTGAATTACGAACACTAAATGCCAGTTTTGAACCACTGTGCAGCAGGGTATTTATTGTTCTCTTTCAGTGGAACTGCAAACTCAGCGTGCAACACGATCCTGGGCACAACTTTCCCTGAGGTTTATAAATTGTGCAAAGATTACCTGTTAAACAAAAACCCTTAAGTGGGGTGCGAAACGAACTGGCGAAGGTTTTCATTATAATATATAAGGGACATTTTTATTTTTCATATTCTGTGTTTAAAAATTTACCACTGAAAATGCAGAGCTAATTTAAAGGACGGTTTAAGAAATAAAGAGCAAAAGGCGGTGTTTATTTTGAAAAAAGAAATGATAAAGGACAGGGGGTTAAAATAAAGGACTGTTCTTTAAAATAAAGGACAGATGGTCACCGTAACTTTAGCACCGATTATTCGATTTTCAAAATTGAGGTGCCAAATTAAAGGGCTTGGCCTCTAGATGTACATGTATGACTTTTTGAATAGGGTTGGCACCTTTTTTAAAATTATAAAACCTGCACCGTCCGTTGTATTACAAAAACTGAGGTATCAAATAAAAGGGCTTTATTTTTGAGTAGAGCATCAGATTTACGCCGTTCTATCGATTCTGGGCGCTGTAATGTAGTGGTTAGCATTGCGCGATACCACTCCGCAGTGCCTGGGTTCAAGCCCTGGCCAAATCAACGTCGCAAAAAAAAATTTAAAAAAAGGTTTTTTCTTAACAACGGTCGCCCCTCGGCAGGCAATGGCAAAACTCCGAGTGTATTTCTGCCATGAAAAACAGATTCCAAATAAAAAAACAATCGCCGCACTAAGGGGTATTTGAGGAAAAAAACCGGTCAAAAGTGGTTTTTCTAAAATTCATAAAATGACACAAACAATGCATGTTTAAGTAAGTACGATAACCGGTTCACCGCCCCACAGCCCCCAAACCCGCGTGTTTTTCTGCGTCTGGCCACATAATCAGTCGGAACCTAGCCTTTGTGTGTAACGCGTGTCTTTGTTCTCGGCGCTTTTGATTATTTTACATATTTCTCTGTGTTAATATGTCTTCGTATAGTGAATTACCAAAAAAACTCTTATTGGATATGGATGTTGAAGGTATGTACTTTGTATAAAAATATGTTACAGTTAATTTCTCATCAAAGTTCCTCATTTAGACTTATGTTGAAAATTTCCTTCTTAAAAACGTGGTATTTTTAACAAAAGTTTGAAACAATAGTGTTTTTGTTTATGTGTCGGGCTTTGTCGCCTTGCATTTAAAATGTGGTAATAAAGTTTGAACTTTAGCCTATCTGAATGAAAAATAAAATCACCCCCGACCCACCCCAACCTTTTTAATTTTTTTTAGTCAAAGGCAAAATTTTTCAAAAAATATATAATACATCGAAAATCAAGCTAAAAATCTGAAGAAAACTGTAGACAGTGAAATATCAGTAAAAATCGGTCACAATATTTTGCTGACAATGGTGGACGGAAAGGTCTGCAACTCCGCAGCGGTACCGCAGGTAGTGGTAGGAAAAAAATGTTGTCTGTGGCAACGCTGCCTACAGTCCACAAAATTCTGATGCACGGAGCGCAAGTGATGGCAGAAGCAATTCTGCCAATTGGACAATTGTCCGAGGAAGAATAAAAAGAAAATCTTGCCATTTTCCGCCGAGGCAAAAACCATGTTGATTACTGCAACACCGAACTTAAATAGGTCGGACGACAATACTGTTGAAGATATTGATGATAATGAAGAGGATTCGGATGTTAACAGCGAATCGGATGGCACTGACTCCGGTTAAAATCAAATTTTCTATTTATATTTTAGAATGTTTTTTTCTGGTTTTTTATGCATTTTTATTAAGAAATCCAAAATATTGATTAGATATTGTTTTTTATTATATTTTGAGATAATATAGGCCCCTAAATAATTTTGACCGGATTTTTGGCTCAAATACCCCTTAGTGCGCCGTTCGGAGTCGGCGTAAAACTGTAGGTCGTCCCTTTGTGTGACAACATCAAGGCGCACGCTACAAATCGGAGTAGAAGCTCGGCCAAACACTAACATATGTGTAAGCGCCAATCTATTATTATATATAATCGGTTTTAAAATGAGGTGTCAAATAAAAGGGATTGACCCACAGACGTGCTTTGGTTTTTGGTTTGGCCCAATTAAAAATGCTTTCTTTGAAATATGATAGTCAGTAATATATCACAATATGAGCATCACGCTAAATGGATTTGAGACTAATTTAATATGTTGGTGTCTTTAATACAGTTGCCACTTACAGGTCTATTCTGCGCTGGTAATAAAAAGTTTGTAACCGGTAAATAAAGTTACTGTCAATTTTTAAACCCTTTTCGCATTCTGCGTAATCTTGTAACCGGTAAATTTTGTTACCATCTCATAAGCTGGTAACAAAGTACAAACAATTCTTCATAGCTGAATGGCTGAATATTTTAACTGCATTACCAACGTACCTAGAATCGCGGTGACAAGAACTGGTAACGTTTTTTGGTAATTAAATTTTCCGGTTACAAAATCTTCGGTAACGTGCAGAATAGACCTGTTATTAAACAAATGTATACCTATGAATGGTAAGTAGGGCATGGAAATCTATCCAAATACATGTTTTTCTTGGACTTAGGTAAAGCGAAATAGATCAAGTATCTATGCGAATCATGAAATTATCTTAGAAATGGCATTCAAATGTTTTTTGCATATTTTTCATATTTTAGTCATAAATGCATATTTTTCGCATATTTCGCATATTTTGCATTATATTGACTCTTGAAAACTTTACAAATCTGCAAATCGTGCATATTTCTCTAGTTCGTACTTTTACGGATATTTAATTTTGTAAATTCGTTAGTTGGCAGCTTTACACAAACAAAATACACGTAAAACTCCTCATGACGAAGTACGGAGGTTAGTGTGAACACGGCTATCATTTATTTTCGATGTAGTGCGAAATCTATTGGCAAACATAAAAGTTTTGGTTTTTCATGTTTCCGGGCCACTCTGTAAACCATTAGAAGGCAATTTTTAGTTACAATTTTATCCCAGAGAAAATTTTGGAGAAAAATCAAGGATTTAAAAAATAAAAGGATATTGCGACCTTTTTTGATTTGAGTAATGAAAAAAGTGTTTTACAAATTGAATATACTCCAAGCGAACTGGTAGACGACCAATTACTTCTGTGGATGTAGAACGTTCATTTTCTATGTATAAGAGCTTTTTATGATCGAACCAGGGAAATTTTCTTTTTGAGAATATGAAAAAATATTTTATTGTGGACGCTAATGAGTAGCTAACTAAAGATTGAGCCAAATTATGTGATATACTAGTATTTTAAGATTGAATTTTTGTACTTATGGGTCATTCCATAGAAAAGAGGAAAACGTCATAAACTTAAATATGCCCTAATTATCTCTATTTCAGTAACCTCTTTTTAGATGCCTACATTTCATTAACCTGTGGGAAAATATTAAAAAAATCAAAATAAGTTGTAATTTTTGTCTATGGAAACTCCTTGTGATGTCCCACCAGCCACAATTTTAAATATTTTTTAATATTTCTATGAAGATTATACAAACCTCAATTTTATTGAAAACAAAAGCGTATAATTCATATTTTATAACACAACTACATCGTTCGTGAAAATTGTTTTCGCTAAAATTAATCTTTTAGTGCACAAGGGTAAAATAGAGTTATTTTCAGTGTCCCACCAGTCACATTCATTAAAATGGTAGATACATAAAAATAATAAATCGTTTGGTATTTTTGTTAAAGCAATTTCATACATTAGTTATCGACTTATGTTAAAAAATATATTTCGCATAGTTTAAATTCACAATTGATCACATTCTGGAGTAAAATGTCCCACTAGTCAGAGTGTATTGGCCCAAATATACATCCGTGTATTGAAATGTACGTATTTGCTAAAAGCAAAATTGAATGAAATATTTTTTGTACCTAACTTTATTTATCTTTAAAAACTTCAATAAACGTATGAATCAACTGAAGGCTTATATAATGATTTTACTGCATTTTTTTAATTTATAACGCATTTTTTTTGTTTTTCATGCATATTTTTAATTTTTTGTTGCATTTTTTAAGCACATATTTCGTATTTTTTAGTGCATGAAAATTCATGCCCTAACGGTAAGTAGTGTAAGTAAGGATATTCGATATTGCTATCAAACGAAAGCTAGTTGAGAGGGCTTTTGTGTAAATGTATGCGAGTTATCGAGGGTTGTCACCTAGTTTATAATTATTGATTGAAATATTCTAGTTAATTAAAATGTTACAAAGTGGGCTTCAAACGAAAAGATTTTAAACTAAATTAATATGATTGTATTTTTAATATACATAGTTGCCACCTACGTCAGAAAATGTTGCGCGTTTCAAATAATGTTTAAGGATATCCAATATTGGTATCAATTGAAATGGAGTTCGGTAAGATTCCGTTTAGTGTATGCAAATTTGGAGGGTTTCCCCTAGTTAACAATGAAAAAGGTCTATAGCCATGAACGGTTAGTAATTTAATAATGGTATCCAATATTAGTATTAAACTAAAAGGTAAAGAAAGAATGTTTTATAAATATATGTATATATTTGTTCGAGGGTTGCCCATTAGCTCAAAATTTACATCAGGCAATACGATTTATAATTAGGTGGCAAACCTTTAAAAAAACATTAAAGCCAAAGCACGTCTGTAGGCCAATACTTTTCATTTGATACTTAGTTCGAGAGAACGTTTTTAAATCGGATACTCTGCACAAAAATAACTAATTTTTAACAAATGGCCACCCTTTTTAAAAAAATAAGACGTCCTGCAGACCTGTAGGCCAAGCACTTTTATATGGCATCTGATTTTTAAAAATCGCGCGAACGGTGTAAAGGCATAAATTACCTATTACTTTCTGCTCAAAAAATAAAAGGCAAATTTGTAACTTTTATTTTTGCGATATAAAAAAATAAAAATCAGAACCAATCGGTATTATTCGCTCAAAGTTATCAAAGTCAAATTTTTAAAATTCATGTAGGAATCCCAATCTACAATGAGAGATGAGTCTAATGGTACGTTTTAAAAAGCTATAGCATAATTTTTTCACTATGCCTTTTTGATGTAAACAGTTTTAAAATAACTTTTTTTTCAGTCTCTGGTTATTTTGATATTTACGAAAACTCTTTATGTATGTATGCATGTTTGTATGCAGATACATAAAAACCCAATAAGTCTTAAACTAATCTTTTAATAGTATATTTTTTCTCTGTTTTAGGTTTTTAAACTGAAGGGTGCTGATCGCAAGCATAAACAGGATCGCGAAAAAATACAAAGGCGGCCTCAAGCAGAGCAAGAAAAATTCCAGCCAAGCTATGAATGCACCATTATGAACGACATACCTTTAGAGTTGATAACTTCAACAACTTCTGGCAGCTTCAGTCCTGAATAGTAAGATTTTTCACAACTAACATAATATTTACGGTAATGAAAAACATTATGTTAGGTACGAGTATAATAAATAGCTGTTTTTTTTTATTCTTATACCCGAGCGTACTTGTGCACAAATGTATTATAACTTTGTTCGCGTGACCGTTGTTGCAACAGCCTAAAGTAATCGAGATATATATAGACATATATATACCACAATACTCAGAATGAAAAGAGATGCCGATTTAGCTATGTCTGTCCGTCCGTGTGTACGATAACTCAGTCGAAAATTTAGATATCTCAACGAAATTCGACATGAAGTTTGCCCTTCATTTAAGGTAGGTTGGTATTGAAAACGGGTGATATAGGACGGTTACCATGCCCGTCACCTATGTAACGGTGTTTTCGAAAAATGCACAAATTACGATTTTTCGGAAAAACTGGATCCAAATTGTTGAAAATTGGAAAGTGAATGGAATTTTGGCATAAAATAAGACAATTAGGCATTTTTTTTTAATTCATCAATATCTACCAAACTCGGTAAAATTATTATTGGTATTGAAAAGCGATAAGCTGAAAATTTTTAAAATCGGCATAAAATTACGCCCACTTCCTATGTAAGGGTATCTTTCAGAAATTACATAAACTCCTATTGTTTAGCTGAGGGAGAGCGGGAGACCAGGGGTCGAATCGTGACAGACGTGAACGAGTCGGCAATCGTACGAACACAAATTACGTGATCGTTTAATCGAATATTGTTCATTCGGATGATAACAATCGAAGGCGAACGAATCGTTATTTTTTATTTGGTTATCGATTATTTTTCTCTTCTTCTTCCTTTTTTAAGTCACAATAGACATTGAAGTGTCAAAATAAGTGAAAAGTAAATAAAGAAAAGCGGCAAAACTAAAATGGATCCGAGCCTTTTATTTCATTTAAGCTCTAGCGAAAGCGAAAATGACGAAAGAGTTGTGCGTAAGCAACTTCGGGGCAGAAGCAATCCATTGGCATTATCCGACAACGCGTAAGAAATTATACATAGGAAATAAATTACCTTCTCTACTCCTATACTTGCAGATTCATCAAAAGATTTCGGTTAAGCAAGGAGGCATTCTAGTATGTTTTATCGAAAACAAACATAAACTGCGATGACACAAAAGCCGTTCCTGCTGCTCTGCAATTGGCTGCAAGCCTCTCGCTCCTTGCAAGTGGTAGCTATCAACAAACAGTTGGTAGCGATTACCTGATAAGTATGTGCCAGAGCCATATATGTAATACTCCTATATTGGCAGTAAGAGCTAGTACCGTCCGAAAACACTACAGTACAGATATATCAATAAACACGTACGAAAGAAAAGTTCACTCACTCGTTCACACCTGTCATAATACCGAATTACGATATAAGAAGTTCGTTCACGTCTGTCACAATCCGATTTTGTCATTTTTACGTGACGAGTTGCTCGTTCACGACTGTTACGATTCGAGCCCAGGTTTAGAGTTGTACTCAGTGTTGCCGCGGCGTTCAGAATAAATGTATCGACAAAATTCCCTAAAATGGATCAAAAGTATCATGAAAAAAAACTTTAAGTATCAAAGTATCAATCTTCAATAAAACCTCTAATTCTTAAATTAAAATGGTAGTTTGAATTTTTAATTGAGATCGTTAACACTTTTTATTAATATTTTTTGGTTTTTATATAAAATACAGAGTGAAAATAAAACTTTTATATTCTTGTAACAGTTGAATTCATTTGCATACTTAACTAAAATCAGATATGAAATTGGATTGGATATGAGATTGGATTAGATGAAATTCTTAAGGCTACAGAGTAGTGTTGTTTGGAAATTCTTTCATTGAGCTGAACTCAAATTTCTAAAGAACACCACTCTCGATGAAAAACGTATCATTTTGATCCATTTGGATCGAGTGGTTGTAATCGAGTTAGAGAATAAGGGGCATTGCATATGCCTGATATGAGAGAAAGAGAGGCCGATGAAGCGGTAGCACAAGATGTGACCCTTCTACCATGTATAATTTGGGTGACTCCATAAGAGGAGTCATGTTCTAGCTGCCGTAGGCTGCTGTTCAATGAGCTGGGATTTATTCAGCGATGTATTCATGCAGAACCCCTGTGCGGCTTGTAAGCCGTAGCTTACCACCATGCAGAAAATTGCTCCGGAAGTGGAGTGTGAGCGATGCTTGAAGCGCCGTGTGATAGCAAAGCTGGGTAAGCTTTGACCATGGCTGAAAATTCGAGCGACTTATCACTTCCCTATATGCAGCGAAGAGGATGGTTCCGTGCGCAGAATTGAAAAACTTTTGACTGCCATTCACCTGGGAGTGGCCAGAAGCGATTCTTGTGCGTACGGTTCAAATCGCAGCTCACAGCGTCCGGATATTTATATCCACGTATCCTCTGGGTAGCAACCAAACACCCGTTTGGGAGCGAGCTAAAGTGAGAATGCGTAAAACTTCGCGTGCGCTTTGTTTGGGTCCCGCCACGTTAAAACCCCGCCCAATGAAAAACAACAAACAGCCTCGGATGAGACCCCCTTTTTTTGATGACGAACGTATAAAGGACTATGATTTAATTGTATGCACCTGGAATATCTGGACCCCTAACGGGGAAGGTCTGCCCGGCTGGTTGATGTCCTCGGGAAGACAAATGCTGACATCACCTCCATCCAAGAAATGCGATGGACGGGGCAAGGAAATGTAAGTGGGAAGACTTGCGACGTCTACTACAGTTTCCACGTAAAATAGTGCAAATTCAGTGTTGGATTCGTGGTAGGAGTGAGACTCCGCGCCGAGTGCTGGCGTTCACCCCGGTGGGCGAACATCTAGCCACAATCCGCATCAAAGCGAGATTCTTCAACATCTCGCTGATCAGCGCACATGCCCCGACGGAAGAGAAGGACGAGGCGTCCAAGGATCTCTTCTATTAGCGCTTAGAGCGTACATATGAGCGCTGCCCGCGAAACGATGTTAAATTCGTTCTCGGCGATTTTAATGCCAAGGTGGGCAAGGAAGGGATCTTTGGCGCAACTGTCGGAAAATTCAGCCTCCACGACGAAACGTCCGACAACGGACTGCGGCTGATCGACTTCGCCGAGGCGCGAAACATGGTAATATGTAATATTAGGTTCCAGCATAAGAACATCCACCAAGCTACATGGCTGTCTCCAGATCTAAAAATGAGAAACCAAATCGACCACGTTGTGATAGACGGAAGGCATTCTTCTAGCGTTTTAGACGTACGTACACTCCGAGGGCCAAACATCGACTCGGACCACTATCTTGTTGTAGCCAAAATACGCACCCGCCTCTGTGCTGCAAAAAATTTGCGCCCAGCAATGCAGGAAAGCTTAACGTCGAAAAGCTGGAATCACATCAAACGGTCAATTTATTCGCCACTCGACTCCCACACCTGCTCTCTGAGAGCACTCTTCATCAATCCGACATAACCGAGTAGTGGAACCACATTTCCCGATCATTAAGTACCGCCGCCGAAGAAGTAGTTGGATTTCAGCGAGCCCGAAAGAACAACTGGTATGATGAGGAATGTCAAGAAGCCGCAGAGAAAAAAGACACCGCCTATAGGACCACGCTGCGACGGGCGCAACACGAGCCATGTGGGACTGTTATGGGGAACTGAAGAAGAAAACGAGACGTATTTGCCGCAATAAGAAGAGATAGGCCGAAATCCGTTTGTGCGAAGAGCTTGAAATGCTAGCCGACAGGAAAAACGCCCGAAAATTTTACCAGAAGGTTAGGCGACTTACGGAAGGTTTCAAAAGCAGGGAAAACTCGTTTAAGAACAACAATGGAGACCTAGTGACCGATGTCCAGAACGTACTTGAATTATGGATAGAACACTTTTCCACCCTACTGGGTGGAGGAGTTGATAAGGTGCATGTATCAACTCTTATGCAGAATATGGTCAGATGAACGCATGTCAAACGACTGGAATTTAAGTGTTAACTACCGCGGAATCAGCCTTCTAAGCATAGGTTATAAGGTCTTATCTAGTGTATTGTGCGAAAGGCAGAAGGTCACCGTCAACGAACTGATTGGACATTATCAGTGTGGCTTTAGGCCTGGCAAATCCACAATAGATCAGGTATTAACAATACGCCAATTCTTGGAAAAGACCCACGAGAATAGGATCGACACGCACCATCTATTTGTCGATTTCACAGCCGCTTTCGACAGCACGAAGAGAAGTTGTCTTTATGCCGCAATGTCTTAATTTGGTATCCCCACGAAACTAATACGGCTGTGTAAAATGACGTTGAGCAATACCACCAGCTCCATCAGAATAGGGAAGGACTTCTCCGAGCTGTTTCATACCAAACGAGGGTTCAGACAGGGTGACTCCCTCTCTTGTGATTTCTTTAATCTGACGTTGGAGAAGATAATAAGAGCCGTAGAACTGAACCGCTCACGCACAATACTTTACAAGAGTGTACAATTGCTGGCGTATGCCGACGACAGCGATATTATCGGTAAAAACAAGGGCTACGTCTGTTCTGCCTTCTCGAGATTGGATAGAGAAGCAAAGCGAATGGGTATGGTGGTGAACGAGGACAAAACGAACTATCTCCTGTCATCACACAAACAGTCAGAGCATACGCGCATTGGCACCCACGTCACTGGTGACAGTTACAAGTTTGAAAAAGTAGACGACTTCGTTTATTTGGGAACCAGCATTAACACCAATAATAATGTCAGCCTTGAAATCCAACGGAGAATCACTCTTGCCAACAAGTACTACTTTGGACTGAGTAGGCAATTGAGAAGTAAGTTCTCTCACGTCGTACAAAGATCACACTCTATAAGTCACTCATCATGCCTGTGCTGGTGTATGGCGCGGAGGCATGGACAATGAAAACATCTGATGAAGCGGCTCTTGGAGTTTTCGAGACAAAGATTCTGCGAAAGATTTACGTACCGTTACGCGTTGGCGATGGCGAATACCACAGACGATTTAACGATGAGCTGTATGAGCTTTACAACGATATGTACATAGTGCAGCGAATTAAAATTTAGCGGCTCCGCTGGCTTAGCCATGTCGTTCGAATGGACAGAAACGCTCCCGCTGTGAAAGTATTCAACGCGGGCCGCGATGCTGGTAACAGAGGAAGAGGAAGGCCTCCTCTGCGTTTGAAAGAGCAGGTGGAGAAGGACTTGGCTTCACTTGGCATTTCCAATTGGCGTCAGTTAGTACAGAAGAGAAATGACTGGCGGGGTGTTTTGGACTCCACCAAAATCGCTTAGTCGGTTACAGCGCCAATAAAGAAGAAGAAGAAGATATGCAGCGAGGAGAGATTTGAGAATTGCATTAAAAATGCATATCCACTTAAGAAAGACCTTATCGCTTTTAAACACAAGTGCGTTGTCGGGTTCACTGTCGCTTAAACACCTACGGATATTTCAATAATAAATAAACACACTTATTTACTCCAAGTTAGTACTTACCACAATATCTTAACTAGAAATAAGATTGTTATAGATTTTCGGAAAATGGGCACGACACCGCCCACTATATGACTACATAAGTTCATCTCGGAAAGAACTTTATCAATTTCTACCAGGTCCAATTCAATTAAATATTTCATGAAGTCTAATTGAGCATATCTATTACCTTTTTTATACCGTCACATAAAGCGTTTGATCCAGTTCGCTGTGATTCAAAACGGAAGCACAAACCAAATTTCAATACGATCAGAAATTTAAAAGTGTATTGACTCGATTTTGTTTTCAGGTTAGACACAGGTATAAACTAGGGATGGGTAAATTCGATATCCGAAGCTTCGATATTCGAATTTTAGCTCCAAAATGGCGAACTTTTAAAATCGAACTTTGTGTTGCTAAATTTCGGATAAAATCGAATTTTTATGAAAAAAGCGAACTTCGTCTTTATTGCCAAAAAATAAACTTTCTTCTTTCTAACTAAATTTGCCATCACTGTGTGTGGCACTACATTTTTCTTAGGGATTCCAGTAAAAAAATACATGTTTTTCGATCTGATGCATTGAAACAAAAAATCTGTGCCAAGAAGGAACTGTTATTCCAAACTCAATTTAAAAAAAAATTTTTTTTTTTAACTAGGTTATTTGTTGACTTTTTATTTTAAATTTTTAGAGGCTTTTACGTTGGTAGCATGAAGCTTTTGCCTGAGAAGACCCCTAGTAAAATTTTCTGGAGAATAATTTTTTAGGATATATCAATCCACTAACGATCTGCCAAATTTGCTTTTTGCGAGATTTTTTGAAGTAAGGGTCAAAATGAGCCTTTTAGGCGGGAGCTAAAGGGTAAAAATATCCTACGAAAATATTTCCAAAGAAATTTTAATATATATGTCTGAACCTTTAATTTCGCTCAGACATTTATTTTAACTATTTTTTCGACTTTTTTGAAAACTACTTAGGCCGAGATATGAAAACTTTAGTAGGCCATAAAATAAAAAAAAGAGCTAGCTTTTGCAAATCCATCGAAAGTTTTATTACTGGATGGGTATACATTCAGAAAACGTTAACAAAGTGAATAAGGAAAATGAATTAGCAACAAGAGTTTACGGGGTGTGCATACATATCTCAATGGTTAACGCTTCTGACTTTGCACATCGATTACGCAGTAGAGTTGGAAAAATATCGACGATACTATCGATATATGGATGGTTTGTCTTTTAAAAAAATACTATCGATGTTTTAAAACTATCGATACTATCGGCTGTAATGCAAGACCAATAAGAAAACTGTCTCCCTTGGGGGCACATAACAAATAATGAATAAAACGATGGGTCTTGATAACTCTTACCAATGAGAATGACGATTTGGTAGTTCTTATTACACGAAAAAGGGGGAATCGAAAGGCTATGTCTGTATTTTCGCGCATTCTCCACGCCAAAAAAAAAGTAAAATTTCTGCAGTTTGGAATTATTTTTCGAAACCTAAGGAAAGTAAATCTATCGCAGCGCTGCTTATTATGCTTAGCGTCATGATTATGATTAATCAAAAAATTAATTAATCGATTAATCGCGCATCCCTAATTGCAACCCCTTTTGTGTGATAAAAATTGCAGGTATACCTTTTAAAACATTATGGTCTTGTGTTAACGATATGCATATGATAATGAAAGTCAACGTAAAAAGGAGCAAATAAAGCAGTTTTCTTAATGGTAAACGGGGATCTTAAACTGTTAAGAAAAGTTAATGGTAAATGTTTTATTAATTTGTTTAATGTTATTGATACCACATCTTTACTAATATTATAAATCCGAAAGTGAGTTTGTTTGTTTGCTATGCTTTCATGCTTCAACTATTCAACCGATCATCATGAAATTTTGTACACTGCTGTTATTTAGCCCAACTTAAAATATAGGATAAATTTAATCTCGATTAGGCAAGAGGGCGTGGCACCTCCCATACAAACGGAATTTTTCATACAGTATTTCTCAGGAAATATTTTTGGTAGATTACTGGAACTTGGCATGGAGATATATAAAATCATTATCTACTCATGGATGAGGGCTGCCACCTTTTAAAAAATCTAATTCAACTTCAATTAAGGGAGTTATCTATTTGAAAATTATCTTAAACAAAAAATGGATGTCAAGAGGCTTAAAAAGCTGTAGTTTAATATATTTTGAAAAGGCTTGCAACCTGTTTGAAAATTAAAATTTAAATAATTATACGCAAGCCATCTGAAGAATTAAAATATGGTCGTCAAACAAAATATTGTTAAGAAATAATATTGAAGTCTTTCACAAGGGTTGCCACCTTTTTGAAAATTCAACTTAAATGAAATATTATAATACTAGCAGACCCGGCGAACTTCGTCCCGCACAAATTTTTTTTTTTTTTTATTGAAACTTTTTGGTCCAACATTTTCACCAACAATTCACGTTTACGATTTCCATTGGCACGCTCATCGGCTAAGATTATGATTTGGTGGTCGTTTTCTGCCTTAAATAGCCTAACGAAAGCGTTATGTCCATGATGAAGTTCTTGAAATTCTCTAACATTTCATAGAACGGTTAATCTCACAGCGAAATAAATTTGAAGAACATTTCCTCTTCACTCCTTGGCGCCAACAATGATCCGGTTCTATGGTAAATCTGCCCAAGAAACTTTATCGTATAGTTGGTGGCAATTTCAAAATGGATGCGTATAATTGTTCTGCAGAAATCCAATATTCATAGACTTATTTCAGACGAAATACCTTAAAAGTAAGTTTCAGTAGAGCAATTTAAGTGAAAATAAACTTTTTTTCCTGGAATTTATTACAGTAAAAAGCGCGCGATGATTTTGGCGGTTGATTTTTCGGTGGTGATTTGAGATTTACCCCTGCACAACTCAACCCTACGAATGAAGCTTTAAGGCATAACAATACTGGCAAAAATCACGCACATTTTCCCAATCGTAACACATAACAAGTAATTTTTAGCAAAAAAAACCGACTTAAAAAAAATATATATCTATATATATTTCATGATCCAATGATCGGATCTAAACTAAATTAGCATGGAACCACCTCTAAGACACTACCTTTCCGATGCAAAAAGAAATCGGTTGACGTGATCCAAAGTTATGCGGTAACATACATACAAAAAAAAAAAAAAAATTAGAACAATTTATTCCGACGAACTGATAACCTCCTCCTTTTTTGGAAGTCGGTTAAAAATTCGATATACTCAATGGTGCAACAGGTTTATTTATTCTGACATTCACGGCACCTTTTCTAACTTGGCGATTATTCGTAATCACTCCAGCGCCACGTGGCAGCTCTTTGCAATAGTATTGCCTTTACCGTTACCAATACATATTTTGAATATTAGCCAAAGTGGATCATCAATAAGATTTTTAGTAATAACTGGCCAACTGGCCAATAATAAGTGCCAACTGGCGGGTGAATTTCCGAATCTACACTATCCAGAGAGTTACTCAAAAACACACAAAAAACATCGTTAAAATCCGTGCGAGCATTTAGGAGGATTTCACTCACAAACACACATACAGATGAATTATATATACGTTTGTACGGCGCTACACCCTCTTTTCAAATAGCCCGTTTTTCTCCATGAGTATAAGATCGATTTCATACATCTCCACACCAAGTTCCAGTACTCTACCATGAACATTTCCGTAGATATTCGGTATGAAAAATTCGGTTTTTATGCGAGGTTCCACGCCCACTCTATATATCGAACATTATTTTAGCCTATAATAATCCTTGGGACGTCTGAATCTGGTGTCAGGAATTTAAAAAAAATCAGTTCGGCCGTTCTCGAGCTTTGCGAACACAAAAAACGGCTTTCAAAATATACATACATACATACATATATTGGTATAGATTGGTATGAATCGAAATGGTTTTGAATATGTATCACAATATGAGTGTTAGACGAAAGAGGTTTAAAAAGGTTGCAAACTGTTTAAAAGGTTAAATTCAAACTATTCAATAATTTAAATGAATTATTTCAATATGGGAATCAATCAAAATGATTTTAAAAGGGCTTAATTTCAAAACTACATGTAAAAGGTTTCCATCTGTTTAAAATCTCAATTGAGTTGAAAAAGTATGACACGTGAGAAGTTTAAGAAAGTTATAGTTTGAAAATATTTTGAAGATGGTTAAACAAATTTTAAACCTCCTGTTTTTGAATTGACTTTTCTTGAAATAGATTTTACCCAATCTAGCACGCAAAATTTTCATACACTCAGCGAAGCGGGTGAGGGCGATCTAGTACTATATATAATATACATATATAGTATGTGGTATCAAATACCTTTGGATTCCAGCATCATCTGTTGAATCAGAGAGAGTTTTCAGCAAGGTCAGATTAACTTTAACGATCGCCGAACAAAACTGAAGGTTTTTCAGCAAAATGTTTATGCAAACAAATAAAATTGCACAATATATAGTACATTTAATTTCATAAAACGGCTTCTTTTAATAAAAATTATGTTTTTTTATAAATGAAATATGACCTATAGTATCGATATATCGATAGTGTTCATCAATACTATCGGCATATATCGATAGTCAATACTATCGATAGTTTTCCACCTCTATTACGTAGGTTCGATCCCTGCTGAAGTCTAGAAAAAAGAAGTCTGATGAGATGTGGTGATCTCAGAAATAGCTGCTATAACTTCTACCGCTTAGACTTTGTTGCTTTTTCACAATAAAATGTTAATAAGCCACAATAACATTGACAAAGTCCGAACTCGATTAAGTTTCACTTAAAAAAAAAATTTGGAAAATTCCAGAAAACTCGAATTAAATCGAATTTGCACCACCAAATTTCGAATCGAATAACCGAATGGCTGGGCAATATTCGAAATTCCAAAAAAATTGAATTTCCTACATTGGTGTAAACAAGGTATATATATTTTAGTGTTAGGAAGTATCGAGTACTTTTGAAGATAGAGTTCTTTGGTATCGACACTTTTAAGGATCGGGTATTTTGGAGAGTCTGAGTACTTTCTTTAAATATGCACCAGTTAGTAACATTTCAATGATTAGCGAAGGGTGATTTGAGAATTACATTAAAAATGCATATCCACTTAAGAAAGATCTAATCGCTAATCCCACAAGCTGGCAGCACTTTTTTCAAACTAGTATTATACTTGAAAACTATTGAAACTTCAAATTGAGTACAATCATTTCTGAATACCGGTAAATGTAAATAAAACACAGTACCTATTCGACACTTAATACTGAGTACATTGAATCGATCCTGAGAACAGAGTGTTGAGTACTTTCAAGTTCTTTTGTGAGCACTGCGTTCTTTGGAGTACTCAGTATCGATACTTTTAAAAATCGAGTGCGGTCGATCCTTTTGAGAAACAAGTTCTAAGTACTTTTGGTATCGATACTGCCCAACACTAATATATATATAATACGCGAAGTGATTTTTAGATGTACAAACTGGTTTTATTTTTTCGAACAGAGTTGCCACCTGTAGAACAATTTAATTGAAATTATTTAATAAGAAATGCCATCATAATCGCACCGTTCTTTCGATTTTCCAAAGTGAGGTCCCAAATTAAAAGGCTTGGACTACAGATATGCAATAACGTTTTACTTTTTTGAAAAAAGTAGTCACATTTTAAAAAATTATATTCAAATTATTAAAAAAAAATCAATTATTACAAAATGGGTGGCAATCGGAATGATTCCGAAAATCTATGTTTCTTAACTCAACTTGAGAAGGGTTGCCACTGTTTAAAAAAATCAGATTCAATTTGAATTAGAGGAACTAGTTAGGAGAAATATGGTTCAACATATGGGTGCCAACCGAAAGAGAGATCAGAAGGTAGTAGTTTGAAAATATTTTAAAGAGGGTTGCCACCTGCTTTAAATTTCCAATTTAGTTAAGTTATTCACAAGTTATATGAAATGTCGAAATATGAATGTCAAACAAAAGAGTGCTAAGAAGTCTTTAGTTTAAACACTAAGAATTTTTTTGTGTTGTGTTAAAAATCAAATTCAAAATATTAAAAAAGTTAAATGAATTACACAGGTCAACAAAAAAAAATTGATGAAAGATTTTTTCCTAACCTCAAAAAACACCTCGGATTTTCTCTGTCGCGTAAAATGCGAGATGTTTTTTGAGGTTAGAAAAAAATGCAGATGTGCTCCATAAACGGACTTCAGATTCGTGTTCAGCGACCCCAAAAACATATAACAGACTAGGTTTGGTCAAAGTAACCTTTCATCGATTTTTTTTGTGGACCTGTGTTATTAAAATTAAAATCTTTATTTCTGAACTATATTTACCGGGGTTGCCATGTGTTTAAAAAGTCGAATTTAATTAAGTTTCACGCAAGTTATTTGAAATATGAAGCGAAGCGGTGTTAAGAAAACTTGAGTTTCAACGTTTAGAATTTGAACTAGAATTTGAAGAGGGTTGTCACGTACTTATAAAGTGGCATTAAAATTATTTAATAAGTTGGATGAGTTATTAAAAGAAGGGTATCAGTGAAATGCCTTTGAAAAGGCTTTATTTCCGAGATATATTTACGAGGGTTGTCAATTGTTTAAAAAATTCAGCTTAACTTAAGTTAAGGCTATTACCTAAAATTTGGGTGTATATATTGGCGTCAAACGAAGGAGTGTTAAGAAAACTTTAGTTTGAACACTAGAAATATATTTTAGGTGTTGCAGAAGGTTGTCTCCTGTTAAAAATTCAAATTATTTAAAAAGTTAAATGAAATATTAAAATATGGGTGTCAATCGTAATGAGATTGAAAAAGCTTTATTTCTGAAATATATTTAGAGGGTTGCTACGTATTTTATAAACTGCTTTCAAATTACTTAATAAATTAAATGTTTTTTTTTTTAAAGGATGAATATCAATCGAAGTGGGTTTGAAAAGGCTTTCAGATAGGTTCTGCAATTCACTTCCGATTGAATTTAAACCAAATTCGCTTCGAACTCAATTTTAGCTTTAAAGAAATTCACTTAGAAATGAAAAGTATAACCTGCCTGTTTATTTCTGAAATATGAGAGGTGAAAATAAAGCCATTAGCCCTTAGGGTTTTATTTTTTGAAATTAGATTATGCGAAACGGCTGCTCGGATTTAGAAAAAATATAACACTCGAATCGCTTATACCAGGGGCCGAAAAGAGCCACATGTAAATTCTAAATGCTACAAAGAGCCACGAAAACAACAAAAACAAAAATTTTATTTTTAAATAAAATTATTATTAGAAATGAGAAACATTGATTTTATTATTATTCTAATGTACGTAAGATAGATATTAAAGAAAATTCAAAAGATCCATTTTGGCCAAATTTTCAAAATCCAAAATAGTACGCGAACAGAAAATTTGCAGAAACTTGCAAGTTAGACGAACAGCTGATAGAAATTTTATTTACATTCAAAAGTATAAAATCGAAAACGTAAGTAAACAAATCCCGAAGTCCTATCCTGACACAGTTCACTGACGAAACGAATAATTACTTTCTCCTTACAAGTTTAATTAGTCGCATTTTACTATTTTAACTTTCAAACCATCAAATTAAATTTAGGGATTTGCGTAAATTCCAACCAGCTGTTTTTGATCAACTGTTTTCCTGTTGGCAAATTGCTATTGGGAAACATTTTTCCAGCGGAAACTAGCAGCTTTCCCTCAAAATGAAATGCCATTTTGCTCTCTCGATTTCCCCTACTTTGCTAGTTTTTTGCGTATGCGAACAGTTTTTATAACTTTCAATATTATCAGGTACGCGAATGCAACTAATTGTGAACGGTATTTTTACTTTACGAATTTCATTGTAGAGTACAAAGACCCACAGTTATACGTTGTACCAAGAATTGAAAATATACGGCACGCAATTGTTTTCAACAGCGGTTATTTTAAATCTGGTACTTGTTTTCGGAGTTCAAGCAATAGCAAAGCTTTATGTTGCATTTCCAGTACCTTTTCTTTTAATTCCAAAAACTCCAACTCTTCTTCGCTTTTCTTAAAAAGGAGTATTTTGGATATTATAAATTCATCCTCATTTATGTTACATAAAAAAGGGTTTATGAAGTATGCAAACGTACATTTAAATAATTTCAAATCGGCAAATCTTTTTTCAAAATCTTCTTCTAAATCATGTGCAATATCTTTTTCTAGCCATGGAAAATGAAGACATTTTTTTTGAGATCATGAAATAAAAAGACGTAATTTAGCTTCAAAACTTAAAATAGTTTGCGACAAATCAAAAACATTTTTATTCTCTCATTGTAGAGACAAATTCAAGTTTTGTCAATGATCCATCATATCACATTAAGTCAGAAAGCCAATTCTCATTCTCCAATTGCGGGTAATGTTCCGATCTCAATTTGCGTATGTGTATATAAAAAGCGTTATACCTTTCGGCAGCGGGCGGATTCAAAATTAGATAAATATCGTACAGCTGATTGCAGTTTACCAACTACCAAAAGAATTATAAAGTTCCACCAACTGTCATTTTGACGAGCAATATGATTGAAAGTTTTTGCGTGTGGGCACTTTGATGTCTTCATTCGTATAAGCATTTGCCGCATGACGCCGCCAGACAACATTCTCTCAATTTCGGTGTTTAAAAGCATTTAAATCTAAAAAAAACTTGCTGAATAACTTCCTGAAACGTTATCATAAATAATTCAATAGGGAACAGATTCTTATTTTGATTTAAAATTAATATTTCATCGATGTTACCACCAGCACGCTTTCTTTCAAGTGAAAACATGGCTGTCAACCTATCAAATTTCCTGCAATAGATGTCAAGCAATAAGCGCTGACACATATTGCAGCCCATGTGAAATAGGCGGTATCTATTGGAAATATATTTTGTGACATGGTTATCACAACATTCGTGTTTTCCTGGGGAAACAGGGCCTTACCGAGCACCGAATTACCGAGTACCAAGCCCTAATTTTTGTTATTGAACATAGAGAAAAAAAAAACGCTATGTTACTGTTCGTTTATTCACATTTTGACGCTTTTCGTCATGGACCATGAATCACAATACATGAAAGGTTCGTTCAGCGAACGACAATGAACTTTTGGATGTACGTTGCCTCAGGTGAACGACATGTTTTGTAATCGATACAAATTTACAGATTTTTTTCATTTGTATTTGGAAAAGTATCAAAATCGAAAAAAAGTATCTCGCCAAAATTCATCGAAAAATGTATCACTTTTGATCCACTTGGATCAAAACGGTCACACTGATGATAACCCGTTTGCGAATCTGAGAAACATTTCCATAAGTTACATACAGTGTTGCCACTTGAAAATATTATTAGGTACCAAAACGCCTACCAAATCAGTTTGCAAACTACCAAACTTTTTTTCCTCATTAAAGCTAGATTTCTTGAATTTACGGGATTTTCAGCACAAATTAACAGCCAAAATAAAAACTACACATATTATTGTATACAGTATTAGTTAACAATTCATACAAATTTTAATGTTAAACAAAATAAATTCGTGCCTTTAAATAAAAGAATTTACTTATTCCATAAAAATATTTTGCAAAAAATGTAAATATCTTTGAGATTAATTTCATTTATTCAAACATTTTTTTTTGTGCGTGAAAAAACAAAATCAGACATTTTATGCATTTCAATCAAAAAATTCCCAAATTTTTTTCAATTTGCATACACTCGCACTTTTTTACCAATACACCCACACATTGCAAATTGCCTATCATCAATTTTTTTTTCAAGACGATAAGTAATTTCTCGTTCTATTTCAACAGCTGATCGATCATAGCTTTGGGAAGTTAGTTTTTGTTTGCAGAAAATTGTCTGCTTAATAAAATATAGAAAAAAACAAAGAAATCGTATACGTGCGAACAAAGTGAAAGCAATGTTTTGAACGTGTAAACATAAATTAAGCGAACAAATTTTAGTGCTCAATTCGGTTGTATTTTCAAAACATTTTTGCCTACCAAAAGGTTCATCAAACTACCAAAGGAGAATGAACCTACCAATTTTGGTCCAATTAGACCAAAACGGCATCGCTGGTTACATACCAACATAATAAATATATCTATGTATAGGTGCATTCTTTTGCAACCGGGCTACAAAAAAACACTCGCTCAAATGACGAAATACACCATGATTCAATAATACAAGGTTGGATAAATATTGACATTTGTGTCAATCGACTGCCTTGTAAGGTTGCATTTGAGAAGGAAGAGAAAGCGGGTAACCATTTTAACCCCTTTTGTGAAAAGGTAGTAGGAAAAGTAGTCTGGTAGTGCTAAAATGCTTTTTTTGTATATTATATTTAATTAAAATATTGAAGCAGATTCCATTGATCTACACAATAGACAATGAATTAACTTTTTTATTGTGTATTAAACATGCTATATAGATATTAAAAATTAAATAAATGAAGAATGAGAGAAAGATCTGATCAAAGAAAAATCTTATCGACAAATATTCCCAAATATTCAAAACAAACCATGGTTTCACTAAAGCTCCAGTATATATTAAATAAAATTAATGGAATTCAAGCAAATCCTTTATTCAAAGGGACTATATTGCACACCGTCTTCAAAAGAGTCACAACTCCAAATTTGACATTTTTGAGATTATGCGCTAAAAATATACACAGAGATCAAATTTTTGTTATAATTTGTACAAAAAAACCTAAGGTAAAGTCGCCCTAGCCCATATGATTATCATGTGCTAAGAAATAGTTTTTTGCATTTTCTGACAAACGTATTATTTTGAGTTGTGACTCTTTTGAAGACGGTGTGCGATATGAAGAAATATACAACTAGTAAAGATGCAATTGATACAATGTATATAAAATAAAATAAAATTATTATATTTGTTGCATTTAAAAATTATATGTTCATTATCTTAAATTGAATTACATTTGGTGGACGGACACACAAAGTGATCCTGACCTGCACAAGATAAAAGCTTTATTGATATTTACACTTTCACTTTTATGAGGTGGTATACTTACTTGTAAGTATGTTATGGCTGCACTTCACCAAATAAATCGGTGCAGCTGTAATTCCCAGTGTACTGCACCAGCCAATTGTGGACGGACACACAGAGATCCTAGCACGCAAAACTTATTGGTAACGGCTGCACTTGCTGTAAAACGCAGGTTTTTGCATAACTCCGATACTCTGCAAAGAAATATGTAAATTATTTCTTTGGGAAATCTTTAGTTATTAGCCCATCGTTTTTCGGGTGGGGGGCGGAGGGGGTGGGGGCGTGGCCCCCCAAACCCCCCTCATTCGAAAGGGGACAGTCGCCACTTTACGAAAAGCCCCACCCCCTTGGGGACCTCCCACAGACCCCTAGGGAACCGTTTGAAAATGGGGTAAAAACGGCATTTTCCGAGGCAAACTGGCAGTTTGAAGTGGAATATAACCCAACTAACGAAAACCGTGGGATTTTTAAATAAAAGAAATTATCCCAAGTTGGTTATCAGGGGATTTGAAAAAAAAATAAACTAAAAAAAAAAATTAACTAAAAATATTGTGAAATTAAGAAAAAAGCGACAGATAGAAATGTTGTAGTAATAGTAATATGATAGTATTTTAGCGCAGAACTTCTTTTTGCGTAGGCGGCTTTCGGCCGCACTTAGGGATTATAACCCTCACTACGTAGAATCCTCTTCTGTGTTGCCAAAGAAAGGGGGCTGAACACCTTTTGCAGAGAACACCTTTCTGCGTAGGCGGCCTTCGGCCGCACTTAGGGATTATAACCCTCACTACGTAGAATTCTCTTCTGTGTTGCCAAAGAAAGGGGGCTGAACACCTTTTGCAGATAACACCTTTCTGCGTAGGCGGCCTTCGGCCGCACTTGGGGATTATAACCCTCAGGCAGTAGAATTTTCCTTTCTGTTTTGCGAAGAAAAGGAGCTAAACACCTTGTGCAGAGAACACCTTTGTATATTTTTAATGCTTACTGGGTTATATCCTATCTTCTTTTGTCTCTCATTCTTTTGCATATTTCGGAGTTTGACAGCTGAACTCCGCCATTTAATTTGCATGTGCAACCAAAGTCAGACGCATGATTTTGAAGGTGTTTTTATTTAATGAATTGTGATTAATTGGTTAATATTAAAGTCGTAAATAAAGTTATAACTAATCGAGTAAAGTGTAAAGTGAAGGGGAATACAAAAATGAATTGGTGAAGTGGCTGCTTTAAGGAGACTAGGAGTGATAAATGTACGCTAATTTCCAAATTTTACAAAAAAGGGCATATTTCAAACCCAATTTGTAAATAAATTAAAAATTAGAATAGTGGATGTTAAAATAATGGGTAGACCCTTGGCTACAAGTGTGTGCAATTTTTTTTTGGATCGGGTCACCCCTTTGGACGCAATACCCCGAAATAGGTGGGCCACTTACTAAACAGTACCCATTTCTTTAATTCGAAATAGCTCCATTATTTTTGATTTTTTTGGCATGCTTACTTGAATTTGCGCAATAAGAAAATCAATTTCCTCGAAACAATGGATGAAACTAACGGCAGTGTTGCCTGTTGAACCTTTTATACAAAGACAATATTTCTCCTTGTCTTTAAGTAGTAGTTTCTATAAATCAAAAAAAAAAGCAACACAGGCTAAGGCACAATGCGGGAGCGAGACAACTGCCAGGTTATCCAACCTTGTGTTATTGAATCATGGAAATGCACGCAAAGCAACAACACAAACTCGGCTATTTATCCGAGTTCAGCCAGTTCGGTTAAAAAATACGCGATGAAGGATAGTGTTGTTAAGTGAAAAAACTGCTCTATTGTGGATTGTTAATGGGAAAGTGGAGAGGGAAATTTTTGTTTCCTTATATACGTGACTTATATTTTAAATAACTATATATATTACGCAAATACCACGCATAATTACTAATTTCAATTGGCTTTTGTATCTAAATCCCGTTAAACTAGTCACATGTTTCTTGGCAGCTACCAACAGGGTTACTTATACCACACCTTGAAGAGGAGTTTTGGGATTGTGGGCTGAAGGCTGCTCACACCGACTGTTTTCGTTGGCATTTCTTTCCTCCCTTGTTTACAGTTTTGCTAAACAAACACAAAACCAAAATACTTTTCCTTCAATTTCTTTCCATTAACAACCTTTTACTTCCATGCTTACTTTATTTTGGCCAGCCAATTAACAATAAATCCGAAATTACGTATTAAGGATGATAAAATATGACTTCCACTTCGATAAATAATCGAAAAAACTAGTGCAGACACCGATTGGAATGAGTGGAACGTGAGTTTTTAAGTGGTTTTCTGCGAAAACTAGTTTTCGTTTGACAGATTTTACATGGACGAAAACACAAGTTTTAGGTCGAAAACCAGTTTTACCAACGAAAACATGTTTTCGATGTCGGTCAGAATATGGTATTAAGTAGCTAAAATGAAATTTTACACGAGTTGAGCGTTCTTTTGTCGCCCGCTTACAAAAAATGCACCTTATATGTATGCTGGAACATATGTACATATTTGTTTTCTCGGACCTGGCATGGCAAAAACAGGCATATCGGTTTAAATATGTATGTATGTGCATATGTCTGCATGCATATATGTACATAAGTGCGTTTGCATATTTTTAGAATCGCTAAAAACGTACCTAAAAATGTATTATATATTTTGCAAAAAAGAGTGATAAGCGTCGGACCGAGATGATAGAGAACTCCACTCCGCCTCTGAAGAAGAGCGCAGAAAACTTTCTCAACAATCCACCAACACAAAGACCATAATTGTGCATAATACCAATACTAGCGCTAGTTCTTATGCATACCAGTTTATTATCAGTGCCCCTTACGTTAAAAACCACACTACCACTACATGAATGATTTCGTAAGTGCGAAACTTGGATTCGCAAATTTTTTTGCAACAACTTCTGTTACTTTGAAGTATAGGAGTGAAAACGTCGTATTTAGTACGTATTTGCTTTCGAATGTGATCGGGTGTTTGTGAGGTTTAAGCGCAAGCGCGACATTAAACTAGTTATTAACAGAGAAAGACCAATTGAAAGCGTCAACAACATTTTGGCCTTTTTGTGTTGCGACAAACTTAAAATTTACTGGCGATAATTAAATTTGTCTACACATCTACGTATTTATTAGCAAAGTTATAATTAACACGCAGTGTTCTTTGTGGCTATCACTTGATATCTGTGCTATATATACCAATATATACATACATATATACGACATCATAAAAGTGCTCGGTCCAGATACGACGATCATGTACTCTACACCAAAGGATTTCTACACAGTCTCACACAACCTTACTGCATTCGTTGAATTGTTAAGCCCAAAATCAAAGTTGCTGCGCCGTGTTTGATATTTCGCCAACCAGGCATAGTTGTTGCTGCATCATTGTTGTTATATATATTATTTCAGGTTGTAAAATTGGCAATTTCTGCGGTTTGTATAGGTCCAATACCTTTTATGAATGCACCTACATCCATAAATACCAACTTATTGCACATATGTAGCTATGTATGTGGGGTTCAGATATTTGTGAATTAGCCACAGTTATAAATACGTAATGCAAAAGAGTGTCCAGATTTGGAGATTTCGCGCCAATTTGGCGATTTTATTTTGGATATTTGCGCGTAAAAATTTAGGAAATCGCCGTTGGCGATCTTTGGTTTTTTTTCCCTTCAAACAAATTTTGTGTAATTATAAAAATATACAAAACTTAGTTTTCCACGATAATTTCACAGAAGAGGCTAATGAACTGCGTGATAAACTTGACTTAAGAAGCATATTAAAAGACTGTCAAAATGTTTAATCACCCTAATCGAAGAACTTTTAAAACGATTACCAAGTCAATTAAATACTTTTAAAAAAGCTTTGATTTTGTCACCAGAAAAGTGTGTGAATCACAAGAGGGCGAGTTTTAGGGACCTGCCAATACACTATCTGACTTTGAAGAAAAAAAAACAGCGGAAACTTAATATTTTAATTTTTTAACTTTCCCATGGAAAACTTTTCGCGGAAACATTCCATCCGACTCTGAAGAATTTTGGATAATTGCTTACGGAGTGAAAACCGCAACAGGCAATAAAATGTTTGGAAATATAAGTAAATTCATATTATTATACTTCCCGCACTCACATGCTTTGTTGAGCGCATTTTTCCGTAATGAATTCAACAAAAACTAAGATTCGAAATAGGATGAGGTTGTAAAGCCTTAATTCAATAGTTCGAATAAAGCGTTATATGAAGGCTAATAGTTTCTGCTGCAAGACGTTCTCCATACCAAACAGTATGTTATCAAGGTTGAATAGCTTAATATATGACAACAGAAATGTAAATCATTCAGACACTAAAGGTTATTTTGAAGAAATTGGGGAAATAGCTGATCTCACCTTATTATAGGTTTTTATTTAATTTTTGGCGCATATTGTGCGATTAATCAATTAATATGACTTAAAACAAATTTAATAATTGCGCAGTCCCATTGCAAAAAGTGATGAAACACATACTTTTAAAAAGTATGCGTATTTTTAAAGAAAATTGTTTGTACATCACTATTATATATGTAAGTGATTTGTGTTATTTTTTTACCCTCTGAAGGTATTATTTATTTATTTATTTATTTATTTATTTGTCTACAGAACTCTTTCTTACAGACTATTGAAATGAAATGAAAGTTTTAAATTGTATCAAATAGGACTTAGTTAAATAAACAAAAAAGATCGAGCTGAAATTGTATAATATTTACACTAAAATCAAGAGCACCACAGTAGCTATTGCATAATCGAGCACATCGTACGAGAGGTTCATTAAATGCATAATTAGTCTTATTGTTTGACTGAGTAAATAAGCGATTAGTCCTTAAATTATGAGGAGAAATATGACTCTGAAACAGATCAGATAGCTCACAGCAGTTGATATTGCCGTTGATGATATTATATACAAAAATTAATGAGAAATACGCCCTTCTATCGCATAGGGATTGCAGCCCAAGTAATTTGCGGCGCCCTATGTAGTGAATATGGTCAATTGGCCAGTCGATCTTATAGAAAACCATTTTTGTAAAAACCTTTTGAACTTTTTCAATTTTATTTGCGTGAACCTCATTGTAAGGATTCCATACTAGGGAGCAATATTCAAGCCGAGATCTGACTAAGGCAACGTAAAGCGACTTCAGAGTTTGAGGGTCTTTAAAATCAGAGGAATTTCTTCTGATGAAACCAATCATTGCGAATGCTTTAGACACAATGTAGTCAATATGTCGTGTGAATGAAAGCTTGGTGTCGAAAACAACGCCAAGATCTTTCATCTCGTACCTACGGCTTATAATACAATTGTTCAAATTGAAACCATAATCAATGAAATTTGGATTTCTAGTGTAAGTTACAGTGAAACATTTTTTAACATTCAGAAAAAGATTATTTATAGAGCACCATTGTTCGAATGCATGCAGATCGGAATGCAACTTTACGCTATCTAATAAGCTGCGCAGCTCTAGCAGAAGTTTTACGTCGTCTGCAAACATCAGACAATTGGCGAACTTGAAATGATTCGGCTAGTCGTTTATAAAAAGAATGAATAGCAGTGGACCACAGTGAGTTCCTTGAGGTATGCCAGACCATGCCTCGACAAAAGTCTTTGATACAGAAGTGCCAATTTTTACGAATAGTTTTCTACCCTTCAGGAAACTAGCGAAGAAATCTAGGAGTTTACCACTTACTCCATAACGCTACAGCTTATACAACAGTATTGAATGGTCGACCTTATCGAAGGCCTTTGAAAAGTCAGTGTAAATTACATCTAACTGAGCATGGTTTTTAAAAGCATTTATTATTTGGTTAGTAGCTAAGAGGAGGTTAGAGGTCGAACGCCCGGGGACGAAACCATGTTGGCATCTACATATAAGATTGTCTACATGATTAAAGAGTTTTCTTTGGATTATGTTATCGAATAATTTTGCTATGGTACTCTGTTTCACGATAGGTCTATAGTTACAGACATCGTTCCGATCACCTGATTTGTATATGGGTTCAATATAGAATAGTTTCTATGAGTCCATAAATATACCATGATTTATACATTTTTTGAACAGCAAGGACAAGAGTGGAGCCATAATATCAGCACATATTTTTAAGAAGTGAGAGGAAAATCCCTCACTATCAGTTTTAAAGCTAGATTTTAAATTAGAGATTGCTTGCAACACATCTTCCGCACATATACTCGTTTTTGGTTTTAAAAACTATATGATAACAAGATCTCATTTTTAAAATAAAAGATTTGTTAAATTGACTTCATGAATTTTATTTTATTTTATTTTTATTTTTTTGTTTTCACAAATTGCGCTTTTTCAAACAATCTGGACATCCTGGTATGCGTGTACTTTGTACATATGTTTGTATGAATATCCATATATCTGTGGTCATAAGCAATAACCGCCTAAGTCGACTAAAGAAAGAATTTAGTTATATATGCTATCGTATTCTGCAAATACTATTTCATGTATATGTGAAATCCCGATCTCGCCAGCTAGGCTATTTAAAAAGCTATAGACGAACATATTTTGGTTTCCCCATAAGGTTAACATTACATTTAAACATTTTTTCTCGAATTCAGGTTTTATTGCTTATGACCACAGATATAATATATGTACGTATATATGCGTGTAGATAAATATACATATCTTGGTTTTATTATATAGATAAAAATAATTCTACTTCGAAATTTGGACTCAATGAAAATCTAGATTAATAATATAACCTTGTACATTAGAGTGGTCCAAAAAAAGTAAACTCGGAATTTTAATGCCGCCACCCCGAGGATTGTTCTATACCGGAAAAAAAATTTTATACCCGAGCACACTTGTGCACAAGGGTATTATAACTTTGTTCACATTGCGGTTGTTTGTAACAGGCAAAACGAATCGAAATAGATATACACCCGTATGCTGTAATCCAAAAGTTCGTAGCTCCGTTCCGAAAATTGGTATGCTGTAATAAAGTGATTCCCAAAGTGGTCCAGGTGGACCCCCAGGGGCCCCGGTGACGTGAAAAAAATGTGGGGGTCCATTAGTTGTAAATGGGGGTCCACGGAAATTTATCTGGTTTCGATGTAAAGAACCAAAATGGTTGCTTGATAGCCTCTTTATTTAACTTTATTTTTTTTTGAGTGGTATACAGTGCTCATGACGCACCGCTGCACTTACTGTCACTTTGTGTTTTCATACATGTGGAAGCACAGTACATACAGTAATAAACCTTTTCGCAGTTTTTCACCATTTGGTCCCCGAGGCGTACTTTTGGGTTGTGTGTAGCGTTTTCGTTTTGCGCGCTCGGCAACACTTACTGTGGGGAATTTCGCTTCATGTTTATAAAAATTTCATTTGGAGGATAAAATATACATAATTATGTGGTATTTATGAACAACATGTAGGTTAAGTATAATATTCACCTTTAATGTATGCTGATATTCATGCTTAATGGAGAATAATATCAATAGTTAAGTACATAATTTGTGGAAAATCGTTCCACATTACATCACACTCCTACCCTGTCGGAAACACCAACAACGAAAACGAGAATACATAATTTACGCTTGTGTTTTATAAACTGGAAAACTCAAATCGTAATTATAGCATTGAATTGAGTTTTCTTAAATGTAAGTTTAAAATAAAAAAGTCCATTGTAAGATTAATTTTTTTTTAAAAACGTAAATTTTGTGAATTTATCAAGCCAAACTCTAAATTTCCGAATATATTTAAGTCTTTATTTAAAAAAAAAAAACAAGGTTTGTATAGCTATACAGACCCCAATGTCTTCCAGCGCGTCCGCCCAGACAGTCCATTAAGCACACCCAAGCTGAAGTGATCTACAAGTTACAAGCATTTTCAGCATTCAACAGTTCATTATCATGTACGGTGTAATATAACAAATTATACACTAAACTATGATAATCTGTACTAGTATCTATAATAATAGACAAAGATTTGCAATGTTTTTACACTTTTGCAATTAGTTTCGGGCACTATTAAACAGTCACGACTTGTACCACTCTGCCATAGTACGGTTATTGCTCCCTTTCATACCACAGTAATTTTGTA
The DNA here is from genome assembly GCF_013731165.1 of Rhagoletis pomonella. Lineage (NCBI taxonomy): Eukaryota > Metazoa > Arthropoda > Insecta > Diptera > Tephritidae > Rhagoletis > Rhagoletis pomonella. Next base: position 15,192,581 of record NW_023458561.1, on the reverse strand, counting down.
TACAACTCTGAATCAACGAAATTCATGCTCCTTCTAATTATCAACCCTGATCAGATTTTACCTCCGAGGAGTACTCAAAAAGGTTTATTACTGTATATACTGTGTGTGGAAGCCTTAAAGGCCACCTGCAGACTAAAAAGAACCGGATGCTGGTAAGACAATGAGTGGAGCGCGGCGAAAATTGCTAGCGGCAAAGATTTAAGCACTTGTGTGTTTTCAATGCCACCATTACCTTTGTTGAAGAGATTCTATTGTGTTGCGTTGCCTGAGACTGAATGCTGGTTTAATTCCAGCACTGAGCTCGCACTCGTACATTGTCGAATCTTCACTGATGGCTCCAAAACTGTCTCTGAGTGATTATCTGGGGTCATTTCCGAAGTTAATGGGGGACTTTTCTGTTGGAGAATATGCTTCGGTCTTCCAGGCTGAGGTAATTGCAATACTCAAAGCCATGGAACATAGGTGGAGGAGAAGGTTAGTCTGTTTACGTGACTGCAGTGAAAATCAACCTACACTTAAGGCATTGTCCAGCCCTCTATTTAAGTATTTTCAAACTAGTGCGGAAATGCAAGTCTGGACTAAAATATGATGGTTAACATTACGAGGTCGTTTGGCCAGAGTTGGCTCAGACTAGGCATTCCTCGGTCTGCAACCAGTTTTAGCACACCCACCTTCGGCAATCGAAGCCACCATCAGAAACTGGGTGAATACTTCGCTCAGAAATGACTGAGAGGCATCGAGAGGATCCAGGTGGGCAAAACTCATGTTGCCTTCAATCTCACAAGGTCTGTCTTTTTGCTCTCACTGAGCGGACGACACTGCAGACAGCTTGCTGGACTGCTGACTGGTCACTTCACATGGCACAAACACCTGACTGTGATAGGCGCAAATGAAAAGTCCATTTGCCCATCTTGCCTTGAAGAAGATGACACGGTGGAACACTTTTTGTGCTTCTTGCTTGTTTGGTTATTTGTCATAGATTTTTTTAAACTCGTTCTTTTCTCTATTGTCAGTTTTTGAATTAAAAGTTTGGCGTAAAAAGCTTAGCCGTTTTGATGTTTTAAGTTTTGAGTTTTAAAAATGTGATAAATATTTTTCGCCTAACTTTAAAACTCGGACTGATAAAAAGTAAAAATGATGCCATTAATACAAATAAACTATTTTACATACACTCCACGTGCAAAGTCATGAGTGAGCCGAACATTTGATGAGTGTATGGTGAAGATAATGTAAATAACGCTAGCGCTCGCAGTGCTCTTAAAAAATATAACACTTCCGAGCGAGAGAGTATTTTGATGTATTTACGAGCTCTATTTTTTAAAACCTACATGTGTGTAATAACATTATTTTTATAAACAGAACACAAGAAAATATTTTACTTTATTTTTGAATTCACCCGCGATCCAAATTTACATTGTTAGATCTAATTTGTACATTTAATTTTTTTTTTACGAGCTTTCGGAATATTTAGAAATGTATCAGCAGGGGGTCCACCGAAACCAGTAAATTTTTGAAAGTTTGGGAACCTCTGCTGTAATCCGATCGTAACTATCAACGGCGTTGCCAACTAAAATAGTGAAATTCGAAGTTCATAATCAACTGCTTTGACAGAAACAAATCAAAATAAATAAAATCGCAAGTGAATAGGGAAACTAAAAATAAAATAGTTTAATCATTATTTGAAAATACTTCTCCTTAATTAAGTAGGGTACAAAGGATTCAGTGGCCGGTGCACTTTTGTCTCAGGAGGAAGAACAGCTAACAGTTGCTAATATACAAAGGAGATTGTTCTGATCCATTTAGCTTAAATGATAAAATGTAAGCTCCCTACTTTTAAGGGCCTCCACTTCACTAGATATTGTGCCGCTCTAATTCTTGGAACGCTTTCCCAAAATTCCATCACATCCTCTTAAGCTCCTTTTACAAAGCCTCGAGCAATGTCCGGCCTTTCGCTCATGCATTTCACCAGTTTTTCGTATTGCGAGCGATTTGTTGTGATCTTCGATCTGATAATTTTGTAAACATTTAA
>NW_023458561.1:15179429-15187552 GCF_013731165.1 Rhagoletis pomonella | reverse complement strand
CTATTCGTACAAAATTTCCGACAAATACATAAAAATTACAGCTACGCCGGATTCAGGCATACCAACATTACGAATTTGGAATATTAGTGTTTTGCCTTGCTTCTCCTCCGATTTGTGGCGTGCGCCTTGATGTTGTCACACAAAGGGCAGGGACCTACAGTTTTACGCCGACTCCGAACGGCAATTGTATTTTTATTAGAAGCTGCTTTTCATGGCAGAAATACACTCGGAGGTTTGCCATTGCCTGCCGAGGGGTGACCGCCGTTAAGAAAAAACCTTTTTTATAATTTTTTTTTTGATGTTGCTTTGACCAGGGCTTGAACCCGGGCGCTGCGGGGTGAAAGCGTGCACTGCTTACCACTACACCACAGCGGCCGCCTGTGCACACTATAACTCGAGTAAAAATTAAGATATCTTAACGAAACTTGGTACGTGTACTTCTTTTGGGCGTTGGACGGATGGTATCGAAAATATAGCAGTAGTTTTCCGAAAAACGAGAATTTCGATATTTTAGTAACTACCGAAGATTATTCACTCAAAATTCATATTTGCAATAATGTTTAGACAAAAAATAAGAATATTATAAATTTTTGGAAAATGGGCGTAGCCACGCTCACTTATGAATACACTAGCAAATGCCCGCTTGCTTCGCGGCGCCTAATAAGATCTTTTGCGTTTCCCAATACAAAAATAGCGTTTAAAAACAAATGAAGTCTCCAAAGTAAACATTTTTATTCTAAATTGAGACGACTAAAAAGCGGAATCCTCCTCACACCTAGAATAGTAGCGCTGTGATTCCATATGGAATACTAATCCCTTTCGGTGTCATGCGTTTTACCGATGGTCTTATTTCCACCTGTGAGATCTCTGCCAAGCGTGCGTAATATTATTCTATGATCCTGCAATATCAGCATTGGACCGATGTACATGTAAGCCAATAAAAGTCCTTATACGGAAACTCAAGAGCACAGATGAGCGTTTTCAATTATAGGAGGGCCAAGAATCCTCGCTGTCCCACAGGATGAAAAGTTTTCCCGTACATTGGCTAAATGAGTCGTGCGATATCTTTAATATCGTTAATGAAGCCATTGATATACCTACCGTGTTCCTTCTTGGACAGATATGGTCGAAACTTTCGTTGTCAATTCGCCACTTTTACAATTTACCTTAATTTTTATGAACTGGTTTATTTGAGTCTTACTGCTGTACTAACGGCCGCCTCGAGCAACTTCGTCAGTCGTCGGTAGATGTAAGATCACGCTTACAGCGTTACGGTCTTTATATGCATACTTAAACGCATCCATGAATTACATATCTGAAAAATTCGCCTAAGATAAACATAGGGCCAAAGCAGAACAAACCCCGTGGGGGTTTCCATATATATCGGCTGCAGCGTCATCCATTGGGTCCCATTTCTGCAAAACATTTGCTTGTTATGAAACGAATACGCATTATGAACTCCAATCAAATTTTATAGAAAATACGGATTTTCCAAATACCTAAACTCCAGCGGGTCCATTTTTAGCAAAGGGATATTCCTCATCATACAGTTAGTCACGCTGCGAATTTGAATGAAATCGGGTTAATAAATACGACTTTTATAGGTAACTCTACTCCAGCGCCACCAGCGTATTTTCTAGTAGCCTATAATAGGACCATATGCGCAAGGTATAACCTCCGACAATTTGACAGGGCTCTATTCAATGGTTTTTGGGTTTAGTCCGAAAAACGGAAATGGCTATCATCTTATTTATGTAATATATTTCGAATGAACAAAAAATCATGGAAGTAATAGACGTTTCGGATAAATACATCTTTTATAATTAACTCGCCTCCCACGCCACCTAGCGGCTCCATTTTTGGTAAACGTATTTTCCATCATGCTGAGACTATACCTTTTGAATTTGAAAGAAATCGGTTCATAAATACGATTTTTATAAATAACTCGACTCCAGCGCCACCTAGCAGGTCCATTTTTAGTAAACGTATTTTCCATCATGCTGAGACTAAATATTTTGAATTTAATAGAAAGCCGCTCCTAAATACGATTTTTATAAATAACTCGACTCCAGCGCCATCTAGCGGGTCAATTTTTCGGACGCGCATTTTTCATCATGGAGGTAGCACACGTTTTGAATTTGAACGAAATCAGTGAATAAATACGACTTTTATAAATAACTCGACCCCAGCGCCATCTAGCAAGTTTTCTAGTAGCCTATAATAGGGCCATATATGCAGAGTATAATCTCTGAAAATTTTACTGAAACCTATCCAGTAGTTTTTGAGTTTACTCCGAACAACAAAAACGGCTATTATTTTATATATATACAATGAGGGAAAAAAATATCCGTGAAGTGAATAATCAAGACAAAAACAAACAAAAAATTATTTGCATGTTGCCTGCAGTGGAATTCGAACCCGACCATCTCCGGTTATCAACAACTTGTGGCAAGCATCTTTGCGCACTCAGCTACACCCAGACATATAAATTTGCTTTCAAATGTTGAATATCCATCAACACTACGCGATTTGTACGGATAAACATGTACTATGTATGAATGTGTGCGTTGTCACCGCTCTCAGAGCGGCGCTCTGCATGCTTGGGGTGCGTATGCAAGAATGATAGAATATTCTATTCTAGAATATTGTATTCTCTCAATCGTGGTGCGTATGTACACCAGACATACATACTCAGATGTGAACAGTACATACGTGCGTAATAAATTTTGTATGAAAATATTATTTTTAAATACGAACATTTTTAAACAATAATCAAATATAAAATATTCATTTTTACTATGCATTATTTCCCTCAGTGTAGAAGATGTGTATATCATGGCGGCCTTGGCATAGTTGTTGGCCTTGGTACAACATACCAAACGACAGAACATTTTTAAAATCGATGTCGGTTTTAGCGAAGCCAGGAAGGTTCTATCACCTGTTATTTCTTTGCTAGAGCTTCAAAAATATTGCAAAAAAGCGATTTTTTTTACACTTTGACCTCGTTTTTTTCAAAATCCGGAGCTGATGGATCACTCAAATTTAAACAAATTTATATAATCGCTTTAACTTACAAAGTAATTTATAAATTTTATAAATTTATTAATTATTTAATTTTTAAGCAATTTAGTATTTCAGTTCAATACCTCTCACGACGATAGTACTATCGATACTATCGATGTTTTCAACTATCGTTTCGAAAATTATCGAGTGGCGGTACTATCGATAGTATCCCAGCTCTACTGATGGAAGCTTTATGCTTAAGGATTCGTAATCAGCAGAAAAAGTCTATCAAAACAGCTTTAACATTTGCCGTACCAAATTTTTTTTTCTATTTTTGTTCAAGTGTATTATCCATTCAAAATCAGCAAAAATTCAAATTTCCATTTTTTCAACAGGCTAGCTTTTCTCAATATTCATCGCAATCTGGATGTTAATGTTGACTCGGTATTAAAACAATTTTTATCTGTACCTCTGTGAATTGCATGTGACTTTTCTTTGAGTTGTGCTGAGTTATATCCACAATTAAATACAATATGGTGATTACTCTAAATAAAACAATGGTATTTTTTTTGTTTTTACGTATGACTTTACATAAAATCCCCCTAAAGAAAAATCCTGCGGCCGGTCTGGTAGTTATATAGATATATGTACTACCATCAGCGTTGCCAGGTTGACGTTTTTAACGTCATTTGGACGTTTTTTGTACCCTGTTGACGTCTGGACGTTTTTTATGTAAAAAATTACGTTTTTTAACTTCCCAGTAATTTTTCTTTGTTACTAAATCTTATAAGTAGAACTAATTTTGAATTATTTTCTTAATAAATCTTTACAATCTTTGTGTTTTGCTGCAGCTGCTTCCTCCAAAGGTGTTTTTTTGGGTTCTTGGACTAAGGATCCCTTGTTCAAAGGCTGGTTGTGTAAGCGCTTGAGGTTACGAGGTTTGCTGTAATGATGCAATTGCACATTAAAAGCCAAATCAGGTAGAGCTGATCTATTGCTCGCAAAAGCACCAAAAAAGCTGTGCAGCATAAAACGTCAGAAAAAAGTAGGCGACTTTTTTAAGACTTCATTAAAAATTTACTGAACGCAAAAAAGACTGAAATATTAGGTCCATTCAATAACTTTTCCAGTAAGTACTTGCAGCGAGAGCGTAAAAGAAAAATAGAGAGTAAAATTGAGAGCAAGAGAAAATTTTCAGAAAAAGTTATTAAACGCAAAGCTAGTAAAAACTTGCAACTTAAGCCATTTTGACACTTTCTGACGGTTAAGTTTTGGCGCGCAATTTTCTTTTTAATTGGGAATAGTTCTGATCATCATAAAAGTAAAAAATATACAATAGATTTGAATTTTTTATCCATATTTTCATTTCACTAATTATGTTTCCTCAAACCATCCTCTTAAACAGTTTGTTTACATTTGAATTTGAAACATAACCTTACTTTTGGACTCCTGCAAATTCCTGCAAGTAAACTTTTTACTTGCAAGAATTTGCAGCTCTCTCGGGCTGTTACGCTCTCGAAATCGCTCCCTCTTGCAAATATTTTGGGTTATTGTATGCATTTCCAGTAAAAACTTGCAAGTACTAGTAACAATTCGTAACATTTTTTTTGATATTGAATGGATCTATTGCTATGCTCCTTTTTAGCAGAACGTAATTTAGCATTTTCGACATCCGAGCCCCTAACCAAATTTCTACAAGAAAAAAAATTATTAAAAATCAACGCGATTATTTAGCCCCTTAAAACTTGCACATTACTGCCCTGAAATTTAATGGGCTAAAAAATCTGAATAGAAAGTTGAAAATCTAGCTGAAAATTTGCAGATTGTTTATAATTTTTGCACAATTTTTGTGGATTTATATTTTGTTTGTTAATGAGATTGGCTTTTATGGAAAAATAATAAATATTAAATAAACGAAAGAGAAACAGCCACAATCGATCAAAATGTTGATGACTTAATCAGTTGATCACAATTGTATGTATAAAATGATTTTTAACCGACTTCCAAAAAAGGAGGAATATTTTTTTTATTTTTTTTTTATGTATGTTACCGCATAACTTTGGACCACGTCAACCGATTTCGATAATTCTTTTTGCATCGGAAAGGTAGTGTCTCAGAGGTGGTCCCATCAGCGGATCATGATATATATATATATATTTTTTTTTTTTATATGAGAGTTGAAGTCGGTTTTTTTTTTGCTAAAAATTACTTGTTATATTAACGATCTCAGACCAGTTTACGATGAATTTTAAATGTGCTATGTCGAAATGATATTTTAATATACCTATGTACATATCGGGCCCTAACCACCAAAATAACGTAAGCGACATTTTTTCAAAATTTTGTTTTTGATGCAGAACGCCTCTAGATGCTCTAGGAATATTTCTGCATCGAAAATAAAATTTTGAAAAAAATGTACCTTTGTATACAATAAAAATTTAAATAAGAACAATTTATTGTACACTCATTTGAAAAATCGTTTTTGGATAGGAAATGACGTTTTTTCAGACCAAGAGGGACGTTTTCCCATGCTGAAGACCTGGCAACACCGACTACCATTCCCACCTTTAGTTTATACACTTCACACTTTTATTTCATACAATCTTTAAGCAGAAATAATTCAAAGTGTTTGAAGTAAAGGTGGGCAGGGTAATATATGTAAGCATGTCTATTAAGTTTGTAATAAAGAGCTTTAATAAGTTCTATAAAACTGATAAATTTATGAATTTCAAAATTTTTTTTTTAATATTACATCCAAAATTACTTGTACAAGTGCTATGTGACTAGTAAATTTGTCATTTACGGGCGAGCGGCCGCTCGTGGCCGTCACCATAATATTGTTATAACTTTAGAACTACTTGCTGTTTTAACCTGAAACTTTCCCAAAAACTTCCCTAGATATTCGTCTAGGATCCTGCATTCAAACAAAAATAAAAAATTTAATTTTATAACACAACTTTTGCATTTGAAACAACTACCTCCATAATTTTTATAAAATAGTTTAAAACCCTGCCATTTTGTTTTTAATAAGTAAAAAGAACTTTAGTTAGTTCAGTTCAGTTTAGTTCAGTTTCTTTAAAATAGTAACTAGTTTTATGTGTAAAAATTTCAAATCAATCGATAACAAACCGTCTGAGATATAGCGAGTTTAATTTAAAATTTCGCAAAAAATTGTCCGCTGTGAAAAATCAGGTGTTTTGACTTTTTCGACATGAATGCATCAATAAAAACTAGGTTAAAACTAACGGCGAATGTATTTCTGTGTAAGCTATCGATAACAATTGGTTTCAATCGGTTGCTTTGACCCAAACACTTTTTTCATTTCTAGAGCACGCCTAATAGTCATGACCAAAAATTGGGGCTATTGGAAAAAGGGGAGTGGCACCTTCCATAAAAACCGAATTTTTCATACTGCGTATCTCAGGAATTGTTGATGCTAAAGTACTCGAACATGGTTTGGAGATACATGAAGTCAATCCTATACTCTTAGAGAAAAAATGTATTTTGGCCGGGACGAAGTTCGCCGGGTCTGCTAGTATAACAATATAAGTTTATCTCATCATATCTAACTGAACGTTCTATCGAAGATGTTTGAAATAAGGGTAAAGCCACCCCTGCTTACCATGGAGCGGAAGTTTTCGGAAAGGTGAAAAATCTATATAAAATACTTGCGCCGCGTATTTAATATTCGGCTCCGCCCGAACTTAGAGTACAACTCCACAACAAGCTTTTTTTTCAGCTATACAATTCAGCTATTGCTGAAAGCCTGAAAAGCGCAGAACGTCTGAAAAGCTTCTTGTGGAGTTGCACTCTTAGACCTTTTCACTTAATATATTTTGAAATCAAAAAATATTTAAAGAGTGCTCAAAGCGCCCAAAGTTTTCCATGTATTTTATATGGGGAAAACAACTTTTTGTAGAATTCTTAAAAATCAATATTTTTTGATCGGAAAACTCTGTTTCTCTTGAGGAGATTCCCAATAATAACATCCAGTTGCTTATTTAAACATTTTTTTGATACTAAATATTTTAAATTGATCCCCCCCATTGCATTTTCAGCGTGTTTTGGCGGACCTATTAAATATTCATAGCTTTTTGATTTCAAAATAAAACAGGTAAGAAAGTCTAAGTTCGGGCGGGGCCGAACATGCCAACAACTGTGCCAAGTTTGCGAGAAATTGGCGTAGCGGCTGCCAAGATATACACATTTTGCCACGCCCACTTTCCAAAAAATGATAATATTCTTATTTTTCGTCTAAAAATTATTGTAAATATAAATTTTGAGAGAATAATCTTCATTAGTTACTAAAATATGGAAGTTTTCGTATTTCTGAAAACTACCGTTATATGGGAGGTAGGCGTGGTTATTTCAGATTTTGGACATTTTCAATACCATCCGTCCTACGCCCGAAAGTACACGTACGTTTCTGTTTTTTGGACCACTCTATTGTACATACATACATACATATAAAGGCCGTATACTCTAAGAACAAAAAAGTATATCGTCTTTATTTTAAACAAACTCACATACATATTAGTCGGTATTTTGTTCATTTTTAAACACATTTTTGTTTGGAGCTCTTTATGAATATACCACAATATTATCTAATTTATACCAAAGGCAGGATTGAAAAAATAGGAAGCCTCCTAGCGAAAGAAAGAATTCATTCCGTTTCTAATTTCAAATTTTGTATACAAAAAATAAATGAAGTATTAAAAAGAAAAAAATTATTCAAAATATCGCCTGAAGCGATAAGAAAACGACTCATTCAGGTAATAAGAAAACGACTCGCCCGGCGAATTGCCCTCGGCGGACGTTTTAGAACGACTGGTAATAAGAAATTATTGCGATGGCAATAAATTGCTTCCGAGGGCGTCACGTTTTCTTATTGTCGGCAACAAAAATTGTTTGGTGGGATATTATACGCCGTTCAAATGTATTCTCCATGATAAAAAATAGGAAGGTAGAACCATGATAAAAATACAGTAAGGTAGAACCGCTGAGAGTCACTTTTAAAATTCTTGACGTTTCCAAACAATTAAATTTTTAAATTTACTCACAAACTCACACACGCAATTTCATTTTCAATCTCAAGCAACAACAATTTCGAACAATTTCAA
>NW_023458561.1:15178061-15179329 GCF_013731165.1 Rhagoletis pomonella | reverse complement strand
TTTTTAACTTTTGACGCTTAGCTTTACTGCGCCAATATCAAGAGTTAGCCTCCAGGATAGCTGAAAAGTGCTTTTTGGTTTTTCTGTTCTGTTGATTTGACTGCTCACTTTCAAACAGTTGTCACAGCATGGTCAAATATTCATCAAACTATCTGGCGCATTTTATTTCAACCAAACCACGCATTATGGCCAAATAGGATAAAAAAAACATCTAAAATGCTACAAATCTTGAACTCCCTTAATATATTTTCAAACGCAGGTACAGGTCGGATTTCAAAAATATTCAAGACGGTACTTAAGGACGCTAAGCACAATATGTATACCACATTTGGTTGAGATCGATCAAGTAGTTTTTGTGATACGTATATATCATATAAGTGGGCGGTGCCACCCCCATTTTCCTAAAAATTCCTGCAAAACCACTTCCTTGCTAAAGAACGATTGTATATGTATATCAATTTTGAATAAATATTGATGAATTCCTTAGCCCCACTGCTCAAAAAATCTGAAAGTCCCGTACATAAACAATATAAATTCAAGGCCGTATTTAAGAAAAGTCTCCTAAATTCGACAATTTTAATGAGGTGCAATTAAAGCGGTATCAGTTTATTTGAAAATAGATTTAATTTTAGACAGTAATACATATTTTGAAATTTTGGAAATTATCAATGGTCAAAATTTAAAAAATTAAGAGAAATATGTTTTTTTTTTTATTTTACCCCATAAAAAATTCCAACAAGCCAAGTCCGAAAATAGATTATTTAATACCATTTTAAAGGCCTATATATCCTCTTCTCAGATGACATTCGATCTTTGAAATCGAGTCAAAAATAGTCATTCAAATACTCATAAATCTACAAAACCGTATTTTTTAACCTAAATCGACAGGTCGAGACCTCTAAATGACCTTTAAAATATCTATAAAAATAGGCAATAATATTTCTCATAAAAACGAATAAAATTAGGGAGTAGGGTCTTGAAATTTCCAAAAAAAAAATATTTTCGATGAGCACCCTAATGTACATAGTATGCACATAAATACTTTTTTTTTTGTACCTGCGTTTAAAAATATATTAAGGGAGATCAAGATTTGTAGCATTTTAGAGGTTTTTTTATCCTATTTGGCCATAATGCGTGGTTTGGTTGAAATAAAATGCGCCAGATAGTTTGATGAATATTTGAGACCATGCTGTGAAAGAAGTGTTTGAAAGTGAGCAGTCTAATCAACAGAACAGAAAAACCAAAAAGCACTTTTCAGGTATCCTGGA
>NW_023458561.1:15176293-15177961 GCF_013731165.1 Rhagoletis pomonella | reverse complement strand
TTTTAGTTCACTATTATAAGTGTCATAGCAAAGAATTCGAAATATATGTACCTTATTTTGGTTTTAAAAGATTTTTTCAGCATTTAAACTTTAAAATTCATTGTTTTTATTAAAATTGCCGAAAATGTAAAAACAACCTTACGTCAATAAATGCTCAACGTGGTGAGCGCGCCGGTGACGCGGGCCGCCGCGAAGCTAAGCCAATTTAATGTTTGAAAGAGAAATAATGCCAATGGATTTTATTTCGTTTTTAAAAAGGTAATAATGTCAATTGACTTTATTTCGCACCAGGGTGGGCAATAAAGTCAATTGACCTTATTTCCGTTGATCTTATTACCTGTCACCCTCTGCACCAGCTTATTGTTATCCCATCACTGCTCGTGTTTTAACGAAATGTGACTGAAGTTAGGCATTTGAAAGCACATTTGCATGTCTGGCTGTAGCTGAACGTGTAGAGATAGATGATCGCTGTTAGTTGTTAGCTCCCAGCATGTTCGGGTCCGAATGCCGTCACAGTCAACATGTAATTTTTGTTTTTGGTTTTTATTAATTGTGAAAAAGCAACTGTGAGGTGAAGAATAAAAGCGTGTACAAACGAAAAAATATAGGTTCGTTCGCGTAGCTGTTAATTGTTCATGTTTAACCAAAACTTACAAGTTTTTGCGTTCGCGTACGCACAAAACTTGCAAAGTAGGGGAAATTGAGAGAGCAAAGTGACATTTCATTTTGAGGGGAAGCTGCTGGTTTCTGCTGGAAAAATTTTTGCCAACAGCAATTTGCCAACAGGAAAACAGCTGATCAAAAACAGCTGATTGGCATTTACGCAAATCACAGAATTGAATTTGATGGTTTGGAAGTTAAAAATTACAAAATGCGACTAATTAAACTTGTAAGAAATAAGTAGTTATTTGTTTAATCAATAAACTGAGTCAGTATAACACTTTGTGATAACTTTTCGTACGTTTTAAATTTTACACTTTTGAATGTAAACAAAAATTATATCAGCTGTTCGTCTAACTTGCAAGTTTCTGCAAATTTTCTGTTCGCGTACTATTTTGGATATTTCTCTCTTGTGAGCGAACAGATGACATTTCGCCGGAATTTGGCAGTTGGTTGGTTTCTGCTGGAGATTTTAAACGAACGCACCTTATTTCAACAATGCCATTGTTAATATGTTGGAGAAGTTTTGTGCTACTCTAATGTAATGCAGAGATGGAGTATATGGTCCTGCCCTAGGACCTCGCAATGTTAATTGGACCATATTTTTTATATGAATTGTGGTTAATTTAGGAGTAGTCACAATTTTTGCAGGGTACAGCAGAGGTGGGCAGCCTCGGCAGAGAATTTTTGTAGTGTGCGTGCAATTGATGTCACTGGGTGCGTGCGAACAACCCTGCAAAAATCGCGACTACTCCATGCATGCATGTAAAGAGTGCTCCGTAAGGGCCAAGGAGTACTCCAAAATTAACCACAATTCATATAAAAACGAACTTAGTCAATGATTTTTTATGTGCAGCATTGGCACTTAGAGAGAGTTTTAACAAAGCTGAGAACCCTGGTTCGAATCGCAGCTGGCGCAAATTTTTATTTTTTAAAAGTGACTAGTCGCTTTTAATATACATTCGGGTATAAAGGGGAACAATTAGTCTCTTCATAGGACATGCTCGA
>NW_023458561.1:15172869-15176193 GCF_013731165.1 Rhagoletis pomonella | reverse complement strand
AATCAACAGAACAGAAAAACCAAAAAGCACTTTTCAGGTATCCTGGAGGTTAACTCTTGATATTGGCGCAGTAAAGCTAAGCGTCAAAAGTTAAAAAAGAAGCTTTCTTAGAACAGCAACAGCAATTTTTTTTGTGTATTTTTTACTTTTTCAAACACTGTTTAGTACTATAGTAAAGTTAAATTTTATTTGCCAAAAGATAAAATTTATTTGCCAAAAGATTAATTTTATTTGCCAAAAGGTTTAATTTATTTGCCAAAAGATTAAATTTATTTGCCAGAAGATTAATTTTATTTGTCAAAAGATTAAATTTATTTGCCAAAAGATTAAATTTATTTGCCAAAAGATTAATTTTATTTGCCAAAAGTTTAACTTAATGTGCCAATGCTATATACATATATATGTTAACTGTGCTACAAATTTTGTGATGATACGAGGCAATATTCATTTCAAGTTTAAGTTGTTATAAAAAGGACTTTATAACTTGAAATTGGTAATTTTTTAACGAACATAATAAGGGCTATTTACAGCCGTAAAGACAATATCGAATTTTTTGTTTCTGTTTAGGTATTTTTAAATGAAGATTTTTTGGGATCGAAAAGATTTTTTAGCTTTAAAAATCTTATTTTGAAGATGTTTTTGGAAAAAATTAAGATCTTTAGGGGACTTTCTCTGGCAACACTGGTGGTATACATTGATCTTAAGCTTTTCCTTTATTTCATAAAAATGAAGTTCGTGAAAATAAATTGCCGTTGCGCGTCGTATTCGCGTATACATACACGCTACGCAGCGAAAGCTTCATTCAACTGCACGACCCTTCAAAAAATGCGACTAATCCGGGATAGCTTCGGGAGAAATCGCAGGGGAACATGCGACTAATACCACTTTTGATCATCTCTTTATATGTTCGCTTTTGTTCGAGCATGTCCTATGAAGAGACTAATTGTTCCCCTTTATACCCCAATGGGTATTAAAAGCGACTAGTCACTTTTAAAAAATAAAAATAAAAATTTGCGCCAGCTGCGATTCGAACCAGGGTTCTCAGGTTTGTTAAAACTCTCTCTAAGTGCCAATGCTGCACATGAAAAATCATTGACTAAGTTCGTTTTTATATGAATTGTGGTTAATTTGGCCAAGGCCCTTACGGAGCACTCTTTACATGCATGCATGGAGTAGTCGCGATTTTTGCAGGGTTGTTCGCACGCACCCAGTGACATCAATTGCACGCACACTACAAAAATGCTCTGCCGAGGCTGCCCACCTCTGCTGTACCCTGCAAAAATCGTGACTACTCCTAAATTAACCACAATTCATATAAAAAATATGGTCCAATTAACATTGCGAGGTCCTAGGGCAGGACCATACACTCCATCTCTGCATTACATTAGAGTAGCACAAAACTTCCCCAACATATTAACAATGGCATTGTTGAAATATTTTTTCGTTTGTACACGCTTTTATTCTTCACCTCACAGTTGCTTTTTCACAATTAATAAAAACCAAAAATTACATGTTGACTCTGACGGCATTCGAACCCGAACATGCTGGGAGCTAACAACTAACAGCGATCATCTATCTCTACACGTTCAGCTACAGCCAGACATGCAAATGTGCTTTCAAATGCCCAACTTCAGTCACATTTCGTTAAAACACGAGCAGTGATGGGGTAACAATAAGCTGATGCAGAGGGTGACAGGTAATAAGATCAATGGAAATAAGGTCAATTGACTTTATTGCCCACCCTGGTGCGAAATAAAGTCAATTGACATTATTACCTTTTTAAAAACGAAATAAAATCCATTGACATTATTTCTCTTTCAAACATTAAATTTGCTTAGCTTCGCGGCGGCCCGCGTCAGCGCGCCACACAGCGCGGGCCGCGTACCCCGCGCGACCGGCGCGCTCACCACGTCACGCTACGCCGCTGAAAAAATCTTTTAAAACCAAAATAAGGTATATATATTTCGAATTCTTTGCTATGACACTTATAATAGTGAACTAAAAATACTTTACAAACTGTTAAAGTTTGTAATTTCAGATATTTGAATTGAATAATTTTTTCGCAAAATTTTTCTGGAAAGTTTTACCTCAAGCTCTCCTTAAAGGTAAAATTAGTAAAGTAAAACAAAATCCGTGCTATCAGAAGAAGGATTTTCTTTAAATAATTTTTGAATTCTTTTACCTAGATTCAAAAGTTTATGGTGGATACACAGCATCTCGAAATTTTCCATTTTATCAACGCTTAAGATTTGGCTTATATACACTAAATACAACTAAAACTTTCTGGAGCTAAAAAAGTGCTACACAAATTTGAAAAGAGCTAAAAAAAAGCTAGGAGCTAAAACCTGATTTTCGGAGCTAAATAGAAAAATAAAGAGCTAAATCTAGCTCCAAAAGCACCAAAATGGCTACACTGAGTGGCATGCACAAACAACAGCAAATCAATGATGCACATATGTATGTATATTTGTTGGGCTTCATGGGAATTCGGCACATTGTTTTCGGGAAGTTGATAAATTAGCAAGCGCGTTAGAAGGTGAGGCGCACTCCTCGACCTTGAGGGCCAGTTTTTCAGTGCCAGCTTAAACTTAGATTAAGTAAATTGAGTTTAAATTGAACAGCTGGCTGACATTTGATTGGCTAGTTTAAACCACGGCCGCGCACTGAAAAACTGGCCCTGAGAAAGCTCATCAGTCTGATGACGGGCCGAAGGGCGTCGATCGAGCTCCGTACGCTGTCAGGAGTCATAACTAACCACTTCTTCTTTTCAGAGGCTATCGAAACAGATTACAGACATTTCACAGCTACTTTTAAAAGAACCTTTAGAGCTTGCTACTTAGAATGAATAATATCTTCTCTAAATGGTCCGCTTGGCCATGTCGTTCGAATGGACAGAAACGCTCCTGCTCTGAAAATATTCAACGCGGGCCGCGATACTGGTAACAGAGGAAGAGGAAGGCCTCCTCTGCGTTGGAAATACCAGGTGGAGAGAACTTGGCTTCACTTGGCTTTTCCAATTGGCGTCAGTTAGCACAGAAGAGAAATTACTGGCGTGCTGTTTTGGACTCGGCCAAAATCGCTTAGGCGGTTACAGCGCCAATAAAGAAGAATAATGGTATTCACCACACACTAATATCTAACGCAGGTAGGTTTTTTTTTATTTTGAAAAAGTTTTTGGATTGTTCTTAGTTATTAGCAGTTACCTGGCGTGCTTCGCTGCGCCTTAAACGTCAGCCCAATTCTGAATACTCCCGGAGAGTTTGTTCTCCGGGGATACGTTTCCTCCAATAATCAACTCCCAGGGAATAGCATTTTCCTCGAAAA
>NW_023458561.1:15149907-15172769 GCF_013731165.1 Rhagoletis pomonella | reverse complement strand
TTGAAATTGTTCGAAATTGTTGTTGCTTGAGATTGAAAATGAAATTGTGTGTGTGAGTTTGTGAGTAAATTTAAAAATTAAATTGTTTGGAAACGTCAAGAATTTTAAAAGTGACTCTCAGCGGTTCTACCTTACTATATTTTTATCATGGGTAGAACCAAGGTGTATTAAACAAGGTGTGATTGACAACTCAGTGCGGCTCTCTTTTAAGGTACTATATTGTCAAAAAGTATAAACATCCGAATTAACCTTTAGTGATGCATGTATCTTGTCAGCACTGATGCCCTAGGCTTTTATTTTGATTACGGTTTTGTTTTACTTACATTACCAGGAATATATATATATTTTGTCAATAAAATAAAACAAATTGTTTATAAAATAGGTTTAGCAATTTTCTGGTTTTTAATTGCCCAAGTTTTATGCTTTTGTGCGTTGATTTTTATATTTAAATTTTTTATCCGAAACATTATTCGACACTTATAAAAGTAGGATTTTACATTTGTTTCCAATTTTATATGTGAGCTTAACTCTAACAATTTTGAAATTAAATTTTTCATGCGAAATAGTTTTCCATTAAAGTCTTTGCTTCGAGCAGTTTTAAATTAAGCTCTTCCATACTTGCTTGCATGGTTTTAATTATTTCGGTAAGAAGAAATATTTCTGTTCTCAACGTGCATTCTAAAGAGTCGCCTGTTTGAGTTTGGACATCAACAAATGTATCCTGATCGCGTTCTAAATCCTCACTTGTTTCAGTTATTTCGTATGACATTGGGACTGCGTCTGGGTATAAACGAGCTCGTTTGAAAGTGCTTGATTCAGACGGACAACTAACGAAATCACTTTCCTTGGAGTGGTTTTCACAAACGCGAGATGAATCAAGTAGTACAATACCACAGCTTTCCTCCCAACGCTGCCGTCTTAACTCGCAACTAGGTGGTTTAAAACATCGTACTGTTTTCGTGTCTTGACTTTTATTGCATACAGCGCACCGTTCAAACGTTTTCCTCCGTTTCATCTTGGTTTCCTTACATTAAATATTTAAGAAAAGTCGAACGTGTTTACTTATTACCCAACTTCAAATGTACTTACTTGCTCTCCTCGGCGGTTTATCTCTTAAAAATTTCACGTTTATTAAGAAAATTTGTATGCTTGAAAATTTTGTGTGTAACTTTTAAACAAAATCAAATTTGAAAAAAAAAAAAAAATTTCAAATGGGTTAAGAATTCATTTCAGTTTGACATTATAGCCTGTTTCTTATGAGAGCAATGTCAAAATCAATCACACTTTGTTGAATACCACACTTATTTCGGTACAAGATGATCGTAATGCATTTTCAATTCGAAATCAAAGAAAAACATTCCACGAAAATGTTTGCGATTTTAGAAAAATTAGTGTATATTTACAAACTACTGCAAAGAATGCAGTGTCATATCTTAAAAGGTTCAGAGAATTAACGACACAAACAAATATTTTATGGTCCAGGGTTCCTTCAAACCGCATTGCTATTTTTTCTAACTTTTCCTTTTTTTAGCCCAGTAACCACTTAAGTTATATCTTTTAATTTATACATGTGAATTATTTTCAATGAGCATTTTTTCATTTGCTCCTGAATTGGGGTACATTTTCTTATAGTACCTCTCATTCTTTTTTATATCATATATATACACTGCGATGCTCGGGATAGTATTTTGAATATACCAGCAATATATGTAAAAGTAGTGGCGGTTACTGTAGAGTAGTTATTAGCAGTACGCACTACCATTACGCAGCGCTAGAGTTCAAGCCGAGTTTCCCTCCAACATCGACATATAAAAAACAAAAAAGTTTTTTTTCTAATAGCGGTCGCTCCTCTGCTGGTAATAGTTAACCTCCGAGTGTATTCTGTCATGGAAACAGCTTCTCATAACTGACATTTGTGCCAAAAAAGATATTTGCTCACCGGAAGTTCATATCATCAAACCCTTAACCATTTATAACCTTAACCATTTATAATTAAATATCGATCCATAAGGAGAAGAGATAATTAAGTTTAAAAGAGAGAACCGTTTTTAATTAAGATTAAGGGCCGGTTACTCAATGTCTGGTTAACACTAATCTCCGGTAAAACATCGTTATCGACGTTACCGACTCCATGTTATATGCATGGAGCCGAACACGTCGATAATGATGTTTAAACGGAGATTAGTGTTAACCAGACATTGAGTAACCGGCCCTAAAACTTCTCTCTCCTGTAAAATTTAGGCAACCTCATATACGAGGTTTTGTATTTTCTTGATGCGCGGTTTTGTACTTTAAATGACGATATGTAAAGGTATTGCATACATATTTTGGTGCCTTTTCAAGTATAAAATCCATTGAGAAACGAAAGAAAGCGGCATCCCTATGATTTCAACTTATGAAAAACGTTTTTAATATGAAAGATAAAAAACGTAAACAAGCAATTTCTGAACAAAAAACTGTTTATCCACAAAGATGTTTGAATGGAAGCATTACAGATTTGAAAAAATGGCAAACCGCAAGGCTTTATTGGCAATAGGTCCTTTTTAAAGCACATTAAAAAAAAAAGCTTCTACATAGTTTCGAAATTAGCACAAAATGAAATTTTTTTGTTTGTTGTTTACAAAAAAATACTTGCCAAGCATATAAGTCAAAATTGTTCAATATATATCGCTTTCATTCATTTCTTCATAGATTTGGTGCTTCTTTTATAGGAAAATTCATACGGCTTATGAACAGATTCATACCATGTAAATGCACCATTAAGCTCACATATAAAATTGGAAACAAATGTAAAATCCTGCTTTTATACATAAGTGTCGAATAATGTTTAGGATAAAAAGTTTAAATATAAAAATAAACGCACAAAAGCATAAAACTTTGGCAATTAAAAACAAGAAAATTGCTAAAACTATTTTGTAAACAATTTGTTTTATTTTATTGACAAAATATATATATTCCAGGTAATGTAAGTAAAACAAAACTATAATCAAAATAAAAGCCTAGGGCATCAGTGCTGACAAGATACATGCAAAACTAAGGGTTAATTCGTTTGTTTATACTTTTTGACATAATAGTACATACCTTAAAAGAGAGCCGCACTGAATTGTCAATCACACATTGTTTAATACACCTTGGGTATGCTCAAGGTGTATCAAACAAGGTGTGATTGACGGTTCAGTGCGGCTCTCTTTTAAGGTACTATAATGTCAAAAAGTATAAACAAACAAATTAACCCTTAGCTTCCATGTATCTTATCAGCACTGATGCCCTAGGCTTTTATTTCGATTATAGTTTTGTTTTACTTACATTACTTGGAATATATATATTTTGTGAATAAAATAAAACAAATTGTTTACAAAATAATTTTAGCAATTTTCTTGTTTTTAATTGCCCAGCGCAGCTTTTATGCGTTTATTTTTATATTTAAATTTTTTATCCTAAACATTATTCGACACTTATAAAAGTAGGATTTTACATTTGTTTCCAATTTTATATGTGAGCTTAACTTTAACAATTTTGAAATTAAATTTTTTTCATGCGAAAACTATTTTTTCCATTAAAGACTTTGCTTCGAGCACTTTTAAATTAAGCTCTTCCATACTAGCTTGCTTGGTTTTAATTATTTCGGTAAGAAGAAATATTTCTGTTCTCAACGTGCATTCTAAAGAGTCGCCTGTTTGAGTTTGGACATCAACAAAGAATGTATCCTGATCGCGTACTATAACCTCAATGGTATCAGTTATTTCGTATGGCATTGGAACTGCGTCTGGGTATAAACGAGCTCGTTTGAAAGTGCTTGATTCGGACGGACAACTAATGAAATCACTTTCCTTGAAGTGGTTTTCACAAACGCGAGATGAATCACGTAGTACAACACCACAGCTTTCTTTCCATCGCTGCCGTCTTAATTCGCAACTAGGTGGTTTAAAACGTTAAATATGAGCATGCCCACCAGACAATTTTCGTTGCCAGCAATAAGAAAACGGGTTGCCAGTCGCTTTAAAATGTCCGCCGAAGGCGACTCGCCTGGGCGAGTCGGTTTCTTATCTTTTTAATATTGCTACAGGAGATATTTGGAATTTTTTTTTAGTACTTCATTTATTTTTTGCATAGAAAATTATAACTTAAAAATGGAGTTAATTATTTCTCTCGCTATGGGGCTTCCTATTTTTTTTCAAGCGTATCTTGGGCATAAATTAAATCCTTCTGGACATTACTGTTGGCGCGAAATTCGTCAGTGTGGGATTTTTGATAACTTATTTATTCTTAAAATGACATGAAAGAAATGATTGGTCACCACGGCAATAAGTCGTCGAGTCCCCAATTTGTTGCCGTTGACGACTTTTGCCTATTTCTCATGTTTTGTGTGGTGGGTACTTTCATGAAATATGTAGTATGTACAATATATGTATGTACAATGAACATATCGACGGCTAAGCGGAAGATCGACCTATCTAGGCAGCCAGTTCGAGTTTTTCAATCAAATACGTTTCAACCAAATTCAGAAGTAGCGCGCTCTTGAAAAGTTTTTTGAGATAGGGCGTTTTCGAACTGGCTGCCGAGATAAGGTGATCTTCCACTCAGCCATCGATATGTATATATGTTCAAGAATATTTGGCTCTGCCCTTGTTCGATGGGTCTAAAGACCGCCGCGTAGAAACTAATTAAAATGAAAGCACCCAAAATGGCTTGAATGATACCCTCTTATTTTAATGACTACCAACGAGAACCTTTAGGGAACTTAAGGCTGACATTACCGCCATCAAAAAGTTTAATTGCACGATATTAAAATCGTGAGTGACGTTTTCAAAGGCAGGATGGGCAAGAATGGGGCCTTTGGTCTCACTGGCGAACATTTCAGCCTCCTCGGAATATCCCATAACAAACTCTGGCTTTTCGGCTTCGCCAGGGCCCGAAATATGGTAGTCTGCAGCACTAAGTTCAAACATAACAAGATCCATCAAACCCCAGATCTGTTTTCTGATCGAAACGCGAGAGACTAAATGGATCACGTTCATCGAAGATACGCACTCGCCCCTGTGCAGGAAAAAAAATTAGCAAGACCAGGAAGGTTCGACATCGAAAACCTCTTATTACGTCGGATATCCTGTATCTTCAACAAACCGGCATATCCCTGCGGCGCATTGCTAAATGGGGATCGTTTGCAATATGCATTGCGTAAATCACCGCTGACCAATTTAAAGTTATAACGCACATTGTAGGCAGTCTGCTTAGAATATGCATTACAATCTAGAAACGAAAACGCCATAAGAGTATTCGGCCGCATCATACCTTCCGATTACAAACAAAATCAGTATGTAAAAGTCGCTAACCACAAACCGGTCATGCTTATAGAAAAGTAAGCTGGATTGTAATCGATTCATGCAAAAACGCAAAAGCATGTGCAAAAATATAAGTCAATTCATGACAACTGATCTCTTCTTCTTATTTGGCGCTGTAACCGCCTAAGAGATTTTGGCCGAGTTCAACAAAGCACGCCAGTCGTTTCTTTTCTGTGCCAACTGGCGCCAATTGGAAATGCCAAGTGAAGCTAAGTCCTTCTCCACCTGATTTTCCATATCAGTGGGGCCTTCCTCTTCCTCTGCTACCACCAGCGGGTTCCGAGTTGAATACTTTCAGAGCTGGAGCGTCGGTGTCTATTCGAACGACATGGCCAAGCCAGCGGAGCCGCTGTATTTTAATTCGCTGCACTATGTCCATGTCGTTGTAAAGCTCATACAGCTCATCGTTCCATCATCTGCAGTACTCGCCGTCGCCAACGCGTAAAGGCCCGTAAATCTTCCGCAAAATCTCTCTCTCGAATACTCCAAGAGCTGCCTCATCAGATGTTGTCATTGTCCATGCTTCTGCGCCATATACCAGCACGGGCATGATGAGTGACTTATATAGTGTGGTTTTCGTACGTCGAGAGAAGACTTTACTCCTGAATTGCCTACTCAGTCCAAAATAGCACTTGTTGGCAAGAGTGATTCTGCGTTCCGAGGCGTTCTGACTTCATTATCGGTGTTAATGCTGGTTCCAATTAACCGAAATTCTCTACTTTCTCGAAATTATAACTGTCAAAAGTGCCGTGGGTGCCAAGGCGCGAATGTGCCGACTGTTTGTTTGATGACAGGAGATACTTCGTCTTGTCCTCGTTTACCACCAGACCCATTCGCTTTACTTCCTTATCCAACTTGGAAAAGGCAGAACAGATTTCGCGGTTTTTGTTACCGATTATATAGATTTCATCGGCATAAGCGAGCAATTGCACGCTCTTGTAGTAAATTGTTCCTGAGCGGTTCAGTTCTGCAGCTTTTATTATCTTCTCCAACATTAGATTAAAGAAGTCACATGAAAGAGGGTCGCCCTGTCTGAAGCCCCGTTTGGTGGCGAACGGCTCGGAGAGCTCTTTCCCGTTTCTGACGAAGCTGGTGGTATTGCTGAACGTAATTTTACACAGCCGTATCAGTTTGGCGGGGATGCAAAATTCAGATTCAGACATAGCGGCGTATAGGTCACTCCTTTTAGTGCTGTCGAAACTATAACTGATCGGTGATAACTGATCGTCAGCTGAAAATTTCCCAGTTCACTAATGCTTCCGTAGCACATCAAGCTAAAAATGCAGAGATAAAGCTATGTGCGTTTGCGGCGGAGCACAATATTGCATTTGATCACTTATCAGTGCTGTTGAAAACGGACTTCAGTGATTCAAAAATTGCATCACAATTGCACACGAATGATATGTACAAATAACGCATAAGTAGATGCAATATATGTTTTAAAGTAATATTTTTATATTAAGAATATTACATGTAAATTGAATTGTTATTGTTATTGACTGAGTTATACGGTTATTCATCAAGGAGAATAATTGATTTTCCATTTTAAAAAACTGGGTTATATAAAAAGGGGAAAAGACGGGAAAACCTAAAATGAAAAATGGGAAAAATATATACAGTTGCATGGACAAAAAGGGAAGAGGCTCTCCCAAAATATGGCAACACTGGTTACACTTACGAGGAACATAGCGAATGCACAGAATCGCGAATACCACTATTATTAACTTTATGAAAAGAATGTCGATAGCCATTTTTGTATTTTAGGAGATTTTAATCTAAATGAATTGTTTGGTCTGATTTTTTAAATAATGCTACCTTATCACCTACTAATGTAAATCTTTCCCATGAAATTAACCTTGGACAGTCTTTTTAGCATCAATCTTATCCAAATAAATGCCCTTCTCAATAAGATTAGTAATATTCTGGACCTAATTTTTATATATGAAAATATGATTTTCCAGCTAAATGAAAGTAATTTTCTCATCTGTAAATCTTATATGCATCATGTTCCTTTATTATTATCACTTAAATTTGTCGATTACATTTCATCCTCAAATGATGGTACCCGGTCTTCTAATTTTCGGAATGCCAGTTTCGAAGTTTTGAATTCAATCAAATACAAAATTAATTGGGATTCGCTTTTTCTTTCAAAAAATATGCTTTGAAGCCTTCCTACTTAGGCACTCCGCACATTAAGCGCCTAATCATAGTACTGTAATCGTTTCGTCATACTAAAGTATGAAGCTTTTATGCCGAAAACATGTATTTCAATGAAGCTCCGTATATTACGAATCATAATCATGTTTTCGCCTAATCATAAAAGCTTCATAAATCGAAGCGCCCAACATTTTTAAACGGCGTTTCCACAGCAACCGAATCACGTGGTTCGCTCTCTCAATTATGAACGGTGAATCAACCTGTTTACGCGCACATTCGTGATTCACGTTGCATCTCTACTTTTTGTTCTTTGCTTTTATTAACCGACTTCCAAAAAAGGAGGAGGTTATCAGTTCGTCGGAATATTTTTTTTATTATTATTTTTTTTTTTTATGTATGTTACCGCATAACTTTGGACCACGTCAACCGATTTCGATAATTCTTTTTGCATCGGAAAGGTAGTGTCTCAGAGGTGGTCCACTACTAAGATCCGATCAGCGGATCAGGAGATATATATATATATATTTTTTTTTATATGAGAGTTGAAGTCGGTTTATTTTTGCTAAAAATTACTTGTTTTATGTTGAATGTTCTGTTTATTGTGCATTTCAACGGTGGAGAAAAAATGTGCAGTGGTTAATTAGCTAAATCAATAGTTTTACCGAATCTATTTTCCCAATGTTTGTGCTGGTGGGTATGTCTGTGGTCTATGTATTTTGACAGCCGTTAACGGTACAAATTAGAGAAGACAACGATTTGTGCTTGATTCGCATGTTGATTGGATCTGAATCACCTACGAATGAAGTGATTCGTTCTGAAAAATTTTGTATGGCGAATTACGTGATTCGGTTCTTAATTGGGACGCCAATCACGAATGAGAGAGCGAATTACGAATGGGGGAGCGAATCACTTGTCGTGGAAACATCGTTTAAGACGCTTGCCGTTTTGAAATCCGCATTTGTTTACTTTTTTGTGTTGGAAATTAAAATTATTTGTCATTTCAACAGGAAATAATTGAAAATAAATGATAAGTGTAGAAAGTGTTTTTAGCTGGTGACTTATGCAGGGGGTGCAAGTGTGCAGAAGTCGAGTCGTCGTGCATTCGTTTCGGCATGACAAAGCGATTACTCTACTTTGATTAGGCGTGTAATGTGCGGGGTGCCTTAGCATTCAAGAAACTCTCCACAGCAATCTCTCCCTTCTTCCGACTCGCATACATAAGCTGCCTTAGTACACTTAAGAGCTAAAGAGGTTAATGAATAAAAGGAACAAATATTTTAATTTACATCAAGCCACCGATAATATGAGTTATAAAGAGAAATATTTAAATTGTATGTGTCAATTAAATGAGCTTGACAAATTATTATATAATAATTATATCGCTCGTTACGAACTTCAGACAAAGTCAAACCCCAAAGCTTTCTGGAAATACATTCGTTCTACAAAAGGGTGCTCAAATATTCCTACTTATTTAAACTACAACTAATAAGTCTTTTACTAGTTTGGTAGATTCGGTAAATCTTTTTGCAGACTTTTTAAAATCGAATTTTGTCATGGATACTGATAGCTATTATTTCAAATTGTGATACCTCTAACTCTGTAGACTTTGGAGGAATGGCTGTCACTGAACTGGACGTTGCTAATTGCATCTTCACCTTAAACATGATTCAATAATACAAGGTTAGATAATTACGGACAGCCGCGGTTTGACACTCCCTTACATTTGCGAAGGACAGAGGAAGGGGGAAGAATGCAATCCCTTGTTGCGAAAATGGTAGTAGAAAAGAAAGCAAAGTAGGCAATTAGTAGTGAAATTCCTTTTGTAAATTCTAATATATTTGCAGGAAATCTGACAGTTTAAACGAAATACTGAACGAAATATAAATGCATCTACGTGAATTACGTAATTAATGTCTATTTAGCTGTATAAAAAATTCAATAGGACTCAAAATTAAAATAAAACTACTATCAGATTTATGTAAACATCCAATTTCAAAACAATTTATGTTTTCATCGGTTAAATCTGCTTCATATTGCAACATATTGCATCAAAGCTTATACTTCTAGAAACTGTCTCTTAAAATTAATAAATGTTTAGAAATGACCTTGTCTAAATCACGAAATCGAATACCTTCAAAATGCTCACTCTCATGTGTAGAGCCTGGCACTGTTGTTGAATTCCTGGATCTAGGAGTGCTCTTTAATTCGGGATTTACCTTTGTTAACCACATCAATTACATCATTCCTAAGGCGTATTCTAACTTAGCTTTCATGGGACGCTATGTTAGATTTTAAAGATCGGTATACTCGAAAATTGCTTTATGATTCCTTAGCGCGGTCTAAATTGGAATACGCCTCCTTAATATGGAATCCGATATAAGCGTCTCAGTCCCTAAGAATTGAAAGAGTGCAGAGGAGTTTCATTCTGTTTGCTCTGCAACCGCTTCATTTTAATGAGCCCGGTCTATCTTAAATGGTTCGCTCTCTCAATTACGAACGGCGAATCAACCTGTTTACACGACACATTCGTGATTCACTTTGCATCTCTGCTTCTTGCTCTTTGCTTTTGTTTACTGTTTAATGTTTTGTTTATTGTGCATTTCAACGGTGCAGAAAAAAAATTAGTGGTTATTAGCTAAATCAATAGTTTTTACGAATCTAGCTATTTTTTCAATGTTTGTGCTGGTGGGTACAGAAGACAACGATTTGTTCTTGATTCGCATGGTGATTGGATCTGAATCACCTACGAATGACTGAGAGGAAAAACGCGATGTCCAAAACGTACTTAAATTTTGGAACACTTTCCGCCCTATCAAATTACAGAAGCACTGAAAGTAATAGAGACGACGAACCCGAGCCCCAGTCGAGGATCATGGAGTCGATGTCCCTCGTCTGACTATGACCAAGTACGAACAGGAATTATTTTGCTGAAAAAAAACAAATCTGCTTGAGCGAACGGCCTGTCAGCCGAGCTATTCAACTACGGCGACAAGGAGTTGAAACGGCATCAACTTTTAAGGTGCCCACACTCACCGACGTGTACGTATGCCGTGTCTGTTTGACGTAGCAACATATAAAATTTACTGTTGATAGAGAGAGAAGCACGCGTAAAGCTGATGCCAGATAAAACTTTGTAGCTTTGCGTGACATTTATAACTTTGCCAGCAAAGCGCCAGACGCAAAAGGTATGCCACAATGAACGCCAAGAAAACAATGTTGTACCGCTTTTTTACTCATCAAAGTTGCTGTGGATTTTAATTATTTTGATTTAAAATTATCAGCAATGTAATTAAGTTTTATGTTTCTGCATGAAAACCCGAATTTGGACGAAACAAAATAAATATTAAACCGGCTGATTGCCAAAGCGCGCAAAAAGATGGGAGTTGACCATCTTTTCGCTTCGCGCTGCCGCTTCAACGATTTATGTGGCATGTTTTGTGCATTTTCATACAATTCATCTTATCTGTCAAAGCGAATCTGTCACGTAAAGCGAAGCAAAAGTTTTATGTGACATCAGCTTAACCGTCCCACGTACACGGTGGTGAGTTTTCATTTACATGGCACTCTCGTAAGTTTGATCGGGTGAGCCACACTCACGTACGTTAACGTGTCAGCTGACACGATCAAACTTATGAGAGCACCATGTAAATCAGTCATGCCCAGCGCCGGGCACTTGCATATGGAATTCTGCCAGCGCAGGGCACTTGCTTGTGGAGTTCTGCCGACGTTGGGCATGACTGATGTAAATGAAAACTCACCACCGTGTACGTGCGACGGTTACGCGTGCTTCTCTCTCTTTCTATCAACTGTAAGTTTTATATGTTGCTACGTCAAACAGACACGGCATACGTACACGTCGGTGAGTGTGGGCACCATTACGCAGAATATGATCAGATAAACTCATGACCGATAAAAGCGCAAACAGTCAACGACGTAGCGTAGACATAGGTTGACGCAGAAACGATCTATCTTATGGGATTCGCGTGTTAACGAAAACTCACCACCGCATGGCGGTGACGTTGCCGTTGCTTTTCTCTCTCTCTATCAACAGTAAATTTGATATGCTGCTACGTACGTCAACCTACGTTTACGCTACGTTGTTGACTAACTGAGCTATAAGTGGGATTTAAAGACCCGACATTGGCGTTGCATTGGCGCTAACGTCGCTTCGACAGCTGGCTATGAATACATGAATTCAAATGCAGTCGTCCACGTAGCCAAAATTAGGCAACACTAACGCCAACACAAAGCAGAACGATGACCAACTGTGAATCTTTTTCCTTTTTAATCCCATGCGGTCAAAAAAATTTAGTTTGAATGCAATTATTGATATGTTAAATTAGTAGCCAAAGTATTCGCTGCCAAGCGTTCATTGTAGCAAGCACTGGCGTTACTAGCGCTGCTTTCGAAGCGGCGCCAACGCAACGCTAAAGTTGTATGTGGAGAGCAGTGTTGCCGCGAATCGTTTTTAGTGGTAGCCAAATTCCTTTAAAAAAAAGGGCTAAAAAAGAGCTAAAAAAATTCCTTGTAGCTAAAAATGGTAGCTAAAATGGTTTACTTACATATACATATAAAAGTATATACGCAAACATTTTCAATAAGTAATGGTATAGAAAAACAATGAACTCTGGACAAAAGCTAATATTTTATCCAACCAAAAACCTTTTTGTATAAAAGGGGAAATATACGACACCAGCGTGCTGGCTCCATCAAGTGATTGTACCATCAGGCTCAAAGCATATAACTTACCAGCACGCTGATACAATATTTATTTCTTTTCAAATGAGGTCGAGGAAAGATCGAAATGATTAGAGCCGAGATTTCATAATTTTTGTTAAACATTGTTTCTTTTTTTGTTTTAATTCACAACTGCAATATTCGTGAACTTAATCTTCCACAAACACGGCTTTGACTCATATAGTGCAAGAAATTTCCGCCAAAATATTTTTTACTTAAAAAATTGAACTCGCCGTGTTTACAACATATTAGTCTTGACAATATTGTCTGGTGTGAACCCTAAGTTAGGATGGCAGTTAGGCTCTCTTCTTGGATTTGTCCCAATAGGCTTTTTCGAATGGAGGTTGTTATTCAGAATCAGGCTCAGATATTTAATACCGCCGAGCAAAGTTGTTTCAGTTAAGACCCACTATTGCATCTCATTGTTTCTTGAGGTTTATATGTACCTCTTGAATCGTGATGTATAGTGAAATTAAACGGAAACCTTTGGTTAAAATTTCACTCTTTACGAAACCATCAAGATTATTTTTTTTATAATAATATAATATTTCTCAAAAAGGCCAGGTATTTGCTAATACATATTTACAACTGAATGGTTCATGATCACGCATGCACAATTAACATAATTTTTATATTTATTTGCTTTTATTATAGTTTGAAAATTTGGCCTAACTCGCCGGTCCACATTCCGAAGTATGATGGCATATTGCCGTACACTGGTGGATCGCCTGTCACCAACACCAACCCCATAGCAATTAACAGTGTCACTTCAACAAATTCACCAACGTTGAAACTAATGGATGGTAACATGGTGTCCCCGCAGCAGTCCACCACGCCAGACATGGATGACTATGTGAGTTATTGAAAACGTTTGACCACACTGCTAATTAAATAATTAAATTTAAATTTATTCAACATTGCTACTGTTAGGCTATCAACATTTTGCCAGAGTCCACTCCGTCCCAAGTCGCACAGTGGCTGAACCACCATCGCTTGACGTCTTACCTTTCAACATTTGCCCACTTTTCAGGCTCTGATATTATGAGGTAAACTAATACATATGTGTGTTAAGGTATGTTTAAATTTTACCCTTGAACACCACTCGGTGGGACTCAGATTGAATTCGAGTAGGGAAACATGTAGAAAAAGAAGTTCCTAATCGGAAACGATGTAAAAAGTTGGGTTCCTCCATTCGTGTAAAACTTCAAGATGGAAATAACCAAGCACTTTATTGGTCTTTGGTATTTAATATATGTATTTATTTTCAATTCCTTTGGAAGTACTTTCACTTAATTTTATTCAGTAACGAGTTGAGCATAAAAAAGCTGTAATTGCTTCCCACAATAAGTAAAATAAAGTTTATTTAATAAACAATTTCATATATAAATGCATGTACATACATAGCCCTGCGGTCAACTAATTATGTTAATGACATGTTTTCCAGTTTTGGCCATTTTGCAAGCTTTTACAACTTTTCTGGGTTAAAACCTGTAAAACTGTCGAAAGGCAAAAGAAGCCAGAGAACCGAGTACGAGAACGCTTTCTAGAAACATCCCGTAAACTCTTGCAACTTCTTGCAAGTTAGGGAACGCAACTTATGTTTCACCTGTGTGTAACCAAATTTTGCAATCAATTTTTAACCAGCTTCCCGTTGAGCTAGACCGCCCCATTCCCACAACACTCACAATTACTGCGCCTAAAACACAATATAAACATTGTTTCGCCGTTGTCACTTACTCAGTAGGTCATAACAATAAAACTGACAATTGTCATACGACAGCCTAAAATAAATTTGCGGCATAGTATTAGGCGCAGTAGTAAAGGCAATAGTCAGCCGCTGAGTTTTGTCAGTGGTGTGGGAATAGGGCGGAGAAACTTAGGACTATAGTCCGACAGATTCCAATTTTTTTTTCAGGTACCGATGCCGATGCCGATTAATCGGCTTATGGGGAAAGAATCGGCCGATGCCGATTCCATAAAAAATTACAAATAAATGTATTAATTCATAAAATCAGTTCATTTCACGGAGTTAAAAAAAAAAACAAAAGAAAAGAAATAATTGAATTAATTGGCTTGTTATGCAACATTACATACACATGTATGTACATACATACATATGTATGTGTAAAAATATATGTACATATATCACATTTAAAACACTTTTATATGGTGCTAAGCAAAAAATTTTAAGGAACATAAAATTTCATTTCGTTTTGTACTAAAATACACTCCTTTGCACTGAATGCATAAGAACTTATATGCTAGGAATGTATGTACATACATATAGTGGTCCGCAAAATAAAAGTCTAGCTAGTATACAACAAACACCATATAAATTCAGATTTCAAACTTTGTACAAAAATGAGAAAAATTCTGCTTATTTTCACCAAAATTTCAATTTTTTTAATCAGAATTTTGGTATGCAGTTTTGTAGACCATTTCATTCTAGTATAATGAAGTGCAAGTTTCAAGCTGCTATAAAATCCCGGTAATTTTTGGCAATTTTTTTTGCTGGCAGTGTTCTCCATATAAAAGAAAATTCTCGCACATACTTTTGTATGGAAAAAACGTGAAACACTTTCAACAAAAAAAAAATCATTTTTGGTGACTGTCTGCAAATGTTTTTTAATGTTGGCTGTCGCTTCACCTGAACATTTGAAAAGAAATTCCAAAGAATCGGCGAAAAAAGGCCGATGCCGATGCTCAATTTTGTGCCGATACTAGCCGATGCCGATGCCGATTAATCGGTACTCTACTTAGGACTGTAAACATAGCTCAGAACCCGATGACAATGCAATATGAAAGATGAACTATCCGCTAGGTGATGCGGGTGTCGAGATTAGGGTTGCCAGATTCTGAAACGAAGAAAGGAGTAACATTTCTATTTTCGATAGAAAAAAAGCAACACATAAAAAAGGAGTACATTTTTTTTTTAATTTCTGTACAATTTATTGTTACAAATTACCATTAATTAGGTACAAGCAAACAAAGATATCTTAGATATATTTTTCAACAATAAATGCTAAAAATAAATAACTAAATTCTACAAAATAATTCCAGACTCTTCTTGAATATATGGCCATTTTTGTTAAATTTAAGCCCCATAATTAATTTAACACTAGAGTACACGCGCTCTTTTTTTACACCAATGCACGCGTGGACTACTATAGTAGACCATTTGAGAATGTTAAAAAATCTTTTTTAGATAACATTTAAATGAAACATATAGTTAAAAACATATACTTATCTATTACGCTTGCGATAACAAATTTAAATTTTTTCATAGAAAGTAGGAATCTTGAAATAAAAAATAATTTACACCCTTATTCTGTATCCCGAACGATAGGCAACCCGAACGATTCGTCTGCAGAGGAATGCTTAAAAAATTAGTCCGGCGGCATCATTTTAGGCGGTTTAAGCGCAACCGAGACCATTGCAACGTAATGTATGAAAAGCAAGACGAAGACGACCGATAGAGTTTAAAATCGAAATCAGAGAGGTTGTCGTCTGCAGACGAATCGTTCGTTTTGCCTATCGTTTGTGATGCCGAATAAGGCCCTTAATTATGTAATAGAAAATATAAAAATAATTTTACTTCTTAGATCAATGTTTAACATTTTCTTCTTAAAGCAATATTACTTAATAAACTATCAGTTTTCGTAACATTGAGTGCCTACCGCAGACTAGTGATAAGATAAAAACCATTTTTTACAAGTCTTGCACCTCGTTTTTGTGGATGGACATAAAGCTCTGGTACAATATGTAGGTGAACCGACAAACAAAAATTTGGTATTATGTACATCGTGCTGTACTTCTTGAGATGCATCTAAGAGCATCCTTATTTCAAATTTTAGTTGTTAGAGTAGTGTTTCAATAGATGTACGGCGATTCAAAGGTGGTTCCAATAAATCAAGGGACTGCTCTTGTAAAAAGTTACCCGTTAAAATTTTCTTCATTATTGACATTCATTTGGTTGATTATGAGAGCGTTGATTGCAGTAATGTTCATCAAATTGAAAAATATTTTAAGTAATCATCGGCGGCAGTTTCTAAGAACACTGCTTCACCGCATATGCATAGTAACCAAATTACAAGTTCAGTACATTAATACTCGCGCGGACTACTATAGTAGGCCCGCGATTTCCGCATCACGAAACACGAAACCACGAAAAAGTGCGTACGCGTGGAAGTCAAGCGCAATACTCACCCGTCGACAAATTTGAAGCATAATGCTTTCCTGGAACCGCACCGCTCTAACATACAAAACTGTCAAGTTATCAGCAAAAATGTTACCGTGGTCTAAATTGCTAAGTCCCAATTTAAAAATTGTATGGGTGAGAAAAAAACTTCTTATAGCCATTTTCTTCAAAAATTTCGCAGAACTTTGAATACAACATTTTTCCTGTTTAAAGCAAAGCAAAACTCCATACGAATCAGAGGGATTCGATCGGTATTAAAATATTTCGTACTATTTTGGCCTTATCGAATTTTCGGAGCTTTTCGTGGACTCAGCACATTTTCCTTTCATTGAATATAAAACAAGGACCTCTACCCTTTTCGAAACGATACATGTTTAATTTCTCTAGCCTCTTATATCAAAGTATGAGTTTTCATAAAAAGTCCACTAAGCAACTTTTTATTCTAAGCTAGCTGTATCTTCATTGAATTGTTATGAATATTAATTAAACTGTACTGATATATTAATCATTTTCTTATTAATGCAAATAATGTAAAAATTTATTAAATTGTTACCAATTGTCTGGAAATAATAAAAAAAAGTTAAAAAAATAGTGAGCTACTTTTTAGGTATATTTGACAGCAAAAAGGAACATTTCTATTGTCAAATTAGGCACAATTTGAAATTTCGATCTTCCATCCCTGCTATGACTTATGAGTTGATACATATAAAGCCTGCTTAAGTCCCCTATAAAAGTGTTTTGGAAATTTTGCTTCAAGACTAACTGAATACATACATATGTATGTATTAAGTCCATATCGTATTTTTCAAACGTGCTTAAGTCCAACATAAAGACTTCATTATTTTGAATATGCCTTAATTTTTCATAGTTTCTTCTTCGCAAAATGCTTCCAAGATATATTTTGTAAATTTTTTTTTCAGTTTTGCATGAAAAGAAAGAACCACAACTTCCCAAAATTTTCTTATGGTGGACTTAGGCTGGTTTCTCTATAACTTTAAATTCAGTTTAGTAAGGGCGAAGATATTGAAAATAAGATAGATCGTGTCAGCTGACACGTTCTCCGTTTTTACGGTCGTGGGTAACTGCGCTTTAAGTCATTACTATATAATGTTTATCCCCGAGCGCACTTGTGTGCAAGGGTATTATAACTTTGTTCACATAACGGTTGTTTGTAACAGGCAAAACGAATCGAGACAGATATAAACAAATGTATACATAAATATTCAGAATGAAAAAAGAAATCGATTAAACAGTGACTGTCTGTCCGTCTGTGCTCACGATAACTCGAGTAAAAATCGAGATATCTTAACGAAACTTGGTATGTGTACGTAGGACGAATGGTATTGGGCGAAATCGGACAATAACCACGCCTACCTCCCATATAACGGTAGTTTTCAGAAATACGAAAACTGCGATATTTTAGTAACTACTTAAGCCTATTCACTGAAAATTGATATTTACAATGATTTTTAGACCGAAAATAAGAATATTATAAATTTTTCGAAAATGGGCGTAGCCACGCCCACTTATGATTACATATATATATCTCGGTAACCGCTCCACAAATTTCCACCAAACTTCGCACGGTTATTGGTCTTGATACAGCATACCGAATGGCGGAAATTTTTTAAAATCGGATAATAACCACGCCCACATCCCATAAAACGGTAATTTAGAGAAATACGAGATCTTCAATAAATCGCTAAATACCGAAGCTAATTTATTCAAAATTGATTTTTGCTATAATTCTGTAGCAAAAAATACGTTTATAATATTTTGGAAAATGGGAGCGCCACCGCCTACTTATGACCACGTGTCTGTATCTCGATAACCATTCGAGCCATTTGCACCAAACTCTGTGTGATCATCATTTTAATCGGACTAAATTAGGCCCACTTTTCATATAACGGTAAATTTCAGAAGTGCTTGAAACCTCGAAATATTGAAATTTAAGTAAGCTAATTTACATAAAATTGATACTAACAACATTCCCTTGAAAATAAGTAACATTATGGAATTTTGGAAAATGGGCGTGATACCGCTCACGTATATTTATATAAGTTTATCGAAGATGTTTGAAATATAATAAAATCATCCCTGCTTACCATGGAGCTGTAGTTTTCGGAAAGGTGAAAAAAACTATGTTTAATAACTGCGCGGGGTATCTTATGTTCGGCTCCGTCCGAACTTAAGACTTTTTTACTTGTTTCTATTAATTTTATTTCAATATTACTTAGACGTTTTAACAAAAACACTAACATTTACACACATACTTTTTTTCAATTCAAGGATGTCTAAGGAGGATTTAATTCAAATATGCGGCCTTGCCGATGGGATTCGTATGTTCAATATACTGCGCGCTAAGTACGTTGCATTTAATATACATATGTACTCATTTCGAATACGTAAATATACATGGTCACTAACATAAACAATCACATTGCAGAGCAATTGCACCTCGTCTTACACTCTACGTAAGTATGGACGGTAGTAGCTACAACGCCATATATTTGGTCTCCAACACATCAAGAGAACTAATGCAGAAGCTTTGCAAAATGCCCGGATTTTACGAGATGATTGCAAACGGCACTACAAACGGAACAATGGAAAATGGAACTATATACAGCAACTGGAGCATGCATTCTAAATATTCCGGAAGTGGTTCAAACATCTTTAGTGATAGCTCTAAAAATTTTATATTTTTAGCTGGCCCGTCAGGAGTGCATGTAAATGTAACTGATGAGGTATTGAATAACGAAGTAAAAGACGGAAGTCTTTATACTCTGGAAGTACAAAATGGCCAAGTTGTTATGAAATTGATTAACAAAAATGATAACTGAAGACGAAATATTCGTATCAGGCATATTCTTAATTTATAAGCCCACAATTTTAATATTCAACCCAACCTAAGCTTTGATCTGACTCAATTACCAACAAAAATTATTATTACCTTCCATTTAGAAACATACTCATATGTACCAGGTTATAAGAAATTTAACAGCTTTTTTAATTACTGCATCAAAATTAATATTTATTTTGAGTAAAGATAAAATTTTCAAATACGGATGTTTGTTTTTGGTTTCTACATACATATATGTATGTACATATACATATATGTGTTTCAATTTTAATGTTATTTCTTTCCGATGAGAACAAGATTGCTAATATCGATATAATTACATACTTATGTACATACATATGTATGTACATAGTATATCTGTATGTACATATATCTGACCAGCAAACACAGTCTCAAACGTTTGAGGAAATGTGTTTCTCAATTTGATATCAAATGTTTTTGTCAAATGATTCTCAAATTGAAAACGAGGTTTAAATTTTACATTTGAAATTCATTTGAGGTTGATTTGAAGAAAGATGGCAAGTGTCAAACGATATAAAAATGCGCAGTTAAATCAAAAATTGTAAGAATAAAACTTGGATCAATTGAAAAAAAGCAATGAATAGAAAAAAATTTTCAAAGAGAAAGCCCACAAATAGTGGATTTGATGTTTGCGCGGATTGAAGAAGTTGCAGCCCTTCAAGACGAATTTATTATAAATTACTTTATCTTAACTGTTTCTTTTGTTATGTATATACATATGTGCATCGCGAAGAAAAAATAAATATGAAATATACATTTCCTGTAATAAATTCTATTTCCACATTTGAAGTACAATTGATAAATAACCATTGAAATTGATTTGAGAGTTAACCATATTCTCAAATGGAGATAAAACTCTCCTTTTTATTGAGAAAGCAGTCATTTTCAAATCAATATCAAATCATTTTCAAACGTTTAAAATTTGAGAAAGGCTTTGATTTTAAGTCATTCTCAAATGTATATCAAACCTAATTGTTTGCTGGATGTATACAATATACAGCAGTTGAATCCACACATATACATGCATAAATATACATATATGTATACATAAACTTATATTTCCTATTATAATCTTATTTTTTGCATGCATATTGTTT
Source organism: Rhagoletis pomonella (assembly GCF_013731165.1). NCBI lineage: Eukaryota > Metazoa > Arthropoda > Insecta > Diptera > Tephritidae > Rhagoletis > Rhagoletis pomonella. Next base: position 15,152,357 of record NW_023458561.1, on the reverse strand, counting down.
AAGAAAAATTCAAACTTAAATCAAAAAGGCAGGCCACACAAAGCACTTTTATTGAGAGACAACTACTAACAATCAAACAAATTATCAGAATTTTACCGTAAAAAATTTACTATTGAAAATTTTAAATTGGCTTTGAAAATTTTTTTTTCACTAAATGTATGTGTGTGTTTGAGCAAACATACACATTTGCATGAATTCTTATTGTTAAAATGGTTGAAAAGACAAAATGGTGAAAAATAAATAGTAAATAAATGAAAGGTCTGCGAATATAACATGTATTTTAATTCCAAACTAAGTTCCCTTCAGCAGAGCATAACTTAAGAGCTGAGTATGCTTACATTGTAAGTGCAGGTCATAGACAGCGTTGCCGCTTTGGTAATTTTCAACCAAAATTGGTAATTTTTTTCTTTATTTATCAAGTTTGGTAATTTATTTATCAAATTTGGTAACTTTTTCGATTCGGTCTTACATGGTTCTGATTCCACATTAGTAAGTGGCCTGTAAGCGCTTCCTTTTATAGAAATACCAGGTAATCCTGAAAGTTTCGCAAGGTGAAAGTTGTTCCAGCGTTCCTTGGCTACTAGAATGGTGTGATCTTTAACAAACTGCTTGAAAGTGGCTATTGCTAAGTATATCCACCGAGTCCTTTCCTGGAAGGTTTTGGGTGGTCCTACCTTTCCCTGTCAGTTCATCAGCTTTGCAATTACCATCAATTTTCCGGTATACCCGGCAACCATATATATGAGTAGAATTCTACGTAAATATGTATGTTGTCGTTCAAAAAGCTACGGCATTCAGCGGGGGACTTCACTGTGTCTATGTGTGAGTCGAAAGCTTTCCTTCAAGCGTTGAATTTTTGGTATATTTTCTTGTCACTTGTTTACATACAGTGGGCGAAAAAATTATAGCCGCACCATATTTTGACAAGTTTTAACATATTACAAAAAATTACCAAACTTATTTTATGTGCAGAACTGTAAAAACATACATGTCGAGCCCTAACTGCCAAAATAACGTATGCATGTTTGTGCAGTTCTGTACATAAAATAAGTTTGGTAATTTTTTGTTCAAATTGGTAACTTTTTTCGGTGATTTTGGTAAAATAATAAAAAAAAATTCTGTGGCAACACTGGTCATAGACAAGCAGCGCATGTTAAACAGGGGTGTAATTACACTCCGCATAGAGCGCATAACCTCCCATAATCAGCTGTTCAGTGTAATCAGTTAGTCTGTTCCAGTTAGGGATGTTAATTTTTCAACAACTTAAATCGAAAAAACTGCTTCTATATTGTTTGAGAAACTCTACCACCATAAAATAAACCCGTTTTTTTCATTTAAAGTTGCGCTTTAATTTTTTCTCTTCGACGTCAGGATTTATTTTAAAGGACTTTGTAATTTCAAAGATATGATTAATTCCAAAAATTATCTAAAAAATTCAACGCAAGGTAGAATACAAATATGGGAACCAAATACAAGAGGAGATTTCTTTAGAATTAAAAAAATAAAATTGTTTGGATTCACAAGTACGAATAGGTAATTTTTAAAGCTGATGAAGTTAGATGGACGAAATTCATGGATGTTGTCGAGTTTATATAAGTCCTTAACATATAATTTTTTCAAAAACAAATATTGCGATACTTCAAAGATAAAATTTTAAAAGGACATTTTCAATACTTACCAGTCCTTCGGCACCAAAAGCTTGAATCTGTTTAAATTCTACGGCATTTCCTTTTTAATTTGATGCCCATCCTTTTTCTCTAAACACATTTCTCTGAATTTTCTAAATAATTTTTGAATTACTAATGCAATTTTACTATATTTAGCCCATTTCGCGAATATATTGATATTTGTGTTAAAAATTTACTATCGCGCGGTGTTATATGTATAATCAGCTAGAGATTTATAAAAAATTGTTAATTATTAAATAAATAAAAAAAAATTAGCCAATACTGGTCAAGAAAAGGAGTTCCTATTATTGCCATCAGTGCAAATTACAAGGCCTGGATCCCGAGATTAACATTCCTAGTTCCACTACTCCAAGATTTAGTTAGGAAGATATAACCGAAGAATGCGTATTCAAAGCCTTAACGAAGTCGGCTTTAAAGTTAGTTTCTGGTTTTTGTCATGATTTTCAATGGAAAAGCAGCAACTAACTTTATAATATGTATCCAAACGACCTCTCAGTAAATCTGATGAATACCTACAGGAATAGACTAACAGGCCAACCTAATAATCACGCACGCCGGCAATTACTGTCAAAAATTTCTCATGCACACACAACTTGTGCCCCATTTAGTCTATTTGTGGTATATTGGAGTACTTACAAAAGTGTTCCTCTGTCATGCAGTAGCGGACCAACTCGTGTCTCTGCGTCAGCTTATTGTTTGTTACCCGATCACTGCTCGTGTTTTAACGAAATGTGATTGAAGTGGAGCATTTGAAAGCACATT
>NW_023458561.1:15097417-15134907 GCF_013731165.1 Rhagoletis pomonella | reverse complement strand
GTACAAACTTCAGCATATTTATTTGCGAATTGAGAAATATTTAGGTACATACATACATTCAAAGCTAAAATAATGCAATTGCTGCTAAATTACAAAGGTGACGGCCTATGTAATCAATTCATTGATCTTGAGTAGTTTTCCTGAACGCGTATTTTCCATCTGAAGCAATTTCTTTCAGATAGGTTTCGGAAAGGTGAGAAAACATATATTTAATACTTGCGCCGGGTATTTAATATTCGGCTGCGCCCGAACTTAGACTTTTTTACTTGTTAGTTTAAAAATTGCACGACCGCAAGCGTTCGCATCTTGAAAATGAAGATCCTTGAAGCGATGATCGAGGATAGTTCCTAAAGCTGCGTAGGTGTCATGATGCAATAATACAAGGTGTTATCATTTGGCAACTTCTCGCTCTAATTCCGCCATATTGACTGCCTTACGTGTTACAATGTTACTTCTTTAACTATTCTTTGCCCATTAATATAGTTGAATGTTTTTTATTTTTGCTCAGTATACACACTTTGTTTTCTTAAAAAGGTATTTTATCGTATTTTATTTCATTTCGTATCGAATATACTATAAAAAAGCAAATTTTGTTTAGGAGAAAATGTGAAATTTTATATTTTTCCCCCATATGGGGATTCATTTCTTCCCGTTTTTCTTCTCATTCTACTGAGCTAAGGCAGTGTCAAACCGAGCTGTCACAACTGATACCACCTTGTATTATTGCATCATGCGTAGGTGTTGTATTCAATGAGACCAAATCTTTTACTACACTCCGCCAGGAGTTTCGTTTGTAGTTGGGAGACACAATCAGGAGTTGTAGAAAATTTACTCACTTGGGATGTTAGTTAATGGTTAGCTATTGGTATGATCTTGGAAAGTGTGACATAATTCTGTCCTGAAGATTCGTTGGTTACGAACTCGAAAGCTTCAGTAGCTGAACTATTTGATTCAGCATTTCTATTTCATTTTTTGCTATCATTTCAGGGCTGTCTCTAGCATCAAGTATAAGTTAAGACAAAATTTTGGACATATCCAAAAATCTTTCCAGCATGTAAAAGAGTGAATTCCAGCGCGTTCTAACGTCTAGGATGAATTTCTTGGTGGATCCTTCCGGAACTCTTGCTCGATCCAATTTGCAGTTTCTTTCGCTACGAAAGAAATAGAACGCGCACCCTTTTTCGTAGAATTGTAAAAGTTGGCGCCTCGCCGACGTTGGCGCATTCTTGCGGTTTTCATTGGCAACTAAGGCTGTGTGCGAGTTGACCTACATTTTAGTACCTAAACCAATATTCCACTCGAAATTTATAGCACTGCTACAATTTAGGAAATAATAATAATATAATAGAATGGCGCTTACACATATGTTAGTGTTTGGCCGAGCTTCTCCTCCAATTTGTGGCGTGCGCCTTGATGTTATCACACAAAGCGGAGGGACCTACAGTTTTACGCCGACTCCGAACGGCGATTGTATTTTTATGAGAAGCTGTTTTTCATGGCAGAAATACACTCGGAGGTTTGCCATTGCCTGCCGAGGGACGACCGCTGTTAAGAAAAAACGTTTTTTCTATATTTTTTGCGATGTTGCTTTGACCAGGGTTTGAACCCAGGTGCTGCGGAGTGGAAGCGCGCACTGCTTACCACTACACCACAGCGGCCGACAATTTAGGAAAACAGCTGCTAAAACTGTGCGAGTTCGTTTGACAACCTAAATTGTTTGTTTTGGAATTTGAATTTGTTTCCTTTAAATAAATATATCTATAAAATTAATAATTTTGTGGTAGCTTTGGGACTATTTAACAATATAATAAATTTGCAACAGAAACGGAGAATGCTCCATCCTGGCATCTATAAAAGAATCCGTTTCCTCTTCTGACCCTGCGAAATAATATACATCCATCGAATTACACATAACTTATCTGAATGCGAAAATCAAATAAATTTATTTACAATCTTTCTGAATATTTTCTTTTATGTGCCATAGCAATGATACAAATTATTTCAAACATCAAAAAATCGTTGTTCACTTAATCGCTCGCTCAAATATATTTGACTGTTCAATTTAGGTTGAAAAGTATGCTCGCAGAAAGTCTAAATTGTTCCTATTCACTGCGTTACCGACACTTTCCAGTGATTTAGGATTTTTCTCTATTTAGGTAGCAATTTAGACGTACTCGCACACACCCCAAACTGCCAAAATTATTTAACTATTCCCAAAGAAATTAGATTAAAAAAATAAAAATACGGGAATAAAATTGTCAATGAATTGGGGTTTCGATACAAGTACTTTTTTCCGATACCTACTCAGTACTCGGTTCAAAAGTATCGAGTACAAAATTAGAACGGTATCGGACGAAAAGAATCGAGTATGTACTTGTATTTACTAGTATCGTTTCATCTCTAAATATATACAAGGAATCTGCAAATCAGCTGAGTGTTGTGTACAACATTTGTTGTCCAACTTAAGTCATCAAATAAGAAAACATTTGATAAAATTTCGCGGGATTGTTCAAACATTTATGTACTCACAAGAATGAGCCTGCCAGATAAGAAAAGGAATCGGCTTCCAAATTTTTCGATTGCCGAGGAAAATTTGCTAATAGCATTAGCTGAACAACATGCCAGTGTAATTGAAAATAAGAAGACGGACGCGACTTCATGGGAAGAAAAGCGTAAAGCGTGGGATATTATTGACGAAGAGTTTGAAGCACAGATGGGTATAAAGAGGGGCTCAAAACACCTTCGGGAAAAGTATGATAACCTAAAGCGTAAGGCCAGAAGGGACTTGGCAAGAGATGGACATTGCATGGACGCTAATATGGAAAGGCTTGCATTACTAATGGGTCTATCGACAAATTGGCATAATCGTGTCGCCGGTGATGGTAAGATTTTTGTTTCGCTATGTGCAGTAAATAGTATACTTTTTCAACAATCCTTACATGTTACGCCAGAAACTTTCTTTGAGGATTCCATGTACAGCAGCACAACGGAGGACGTAGCAGACGCCACTGAAGCAGTAGAAATTGTAAATAATATTAAATCGCATATATGTATGTTCATAAATTTTCAACAATATAAACATTAATTTTTAGGACATGAAATGCGATCCAACTTCTTGCGACCCAATATTTCTGGAAAAGAAATCAGATAACATAACACACAACACAAAATACAAAAAAAGGCGAGTGAAGCGTGATTCGCAACAAATTTTCTGGGAAAATGAAGAAAAACGAGCAGCTGAAAGACATACATGGGCTTTAAAAAAGCATGAGTTAGAAATCAGGGAGGCTGAAGTAAAAACAGATCTTTTAAATATAGAGCTAGAGTGCGCAAAGCAAAAACTATTAAGCACAAACTGTACTTTGTAATGTACGATAATTAATACATATCTGATCAGTGACCATTCATGCATGTACTCATGTAAATATGTATAACTACCACATTTGAATCGATTAATTACCAAAGGGAATGAGTCCAAATTTTTTCGACATGATAATTTTGATGCAGTTCGGTCCGTTAAAAAGAGCTTTGTTAAACTGCATGTTGTTGTTGTTGGTGTTGTTGTTGTTGTAGCGGCTACAACAACCCCGCCCAGCATGATAAAAACATAACAAGGTAAAACCATTGAGAGGTAGTCTGACGTTTGCCAACAATATAATTTTAAAATCAAAACTCAAACTCACACACCCATTCTCATTTTCAATCTCAAACAACAACAATTGTGAACAATTTAATTTTTTTATTTTCAATTTTATATGATTTTAAAATGTTGGCAAACGTCAGAAAAAAATCATGGCCGACGAAATGAGAGAACGAATTTACCTTGTAATGTTTTTATCATGCCGCCCAGGACGGTTGGTATCTCAGTCGTTGTCGTCAAGTTACGCTAACGGCAACCCTAGGAAGCTTGCAGCTTCTGTGGGGTTTGGCCACAGGGACAAGGCCGTTAGGGTTGTAGGGTTTCCCGGGCATGCGAAGAGATGTTTCGAGTCATGTGGGGTCTCTCCGCATGCCGGACACTCATTCGGCACATCCTCATTCAACCTACTCAGGTAGGAGTTCAACCTGCTGCAGTAGCCGGAGCGAAGTTGTGCAAGTGTTGTGCGTGTCTCCCGAGGCAGATGAAGCTCCGTCTCGTCTATGTCCGGGGGTGGTATGCCTAGAACGGCATTCACAGGTCTAGAGTCTACATAACTCGAGACTGAGTCCCTGTGAATGCCGTTCAGGGCCTGTCGGTAAGCTGTAGGGCCAGAGGTTGCTTAATGAACCTCTGGACTTCGTCCGTCAGTTCATATAGATGCCTCCTGACGTGCCTAGGCGAGGGCTCCTCTGCAAGCAGCTGTCTGCTTGGGTGGCAACTTCTGTGGCTCCCGATCAGGAACTGCTTGCAGAGCATTATATTGTGCTCCTTTACAGGGAGCATATGCGCCTCGCCGTGTAGGTGGTGTTCGGGCGAGATCAGGAGGCATCCTGTCGCTGTCCTGAGTGCGGTGTTCTGTACAGTCTGTAGCTTCGTCCACTGCGTGCCTGGCGACCACACTGGTGCTGCGTAGTTCAAAACCTGCCGGCCTATTGCCTTGTATGTTGCCAGCAACGTTTCTTTGTCTTTGCCCGAAGTACTGCCGGCTAGCGACTGGAGGACCTTATTGCGGCTCTGTACATTATTGACAATAGCGGTTGAGTGCGCAGAGAAAGAGAGCAGGCTGTCGAATGTTACTCCGAGTATTTTGGGGTTATTCACCGTCGGAATTGGTGTGTCATCGACGTGAATCCCCAGCGGTAGCCTGACCTCCTTCGTCCAGGTTGTGAACAGGGTCGCGGAGGATTTCGTAGGGGAGAGGGCTAGACACTTTGCAGTGAAGAAGCGAGAAAGTTCGGGGAGATACCCGTTTACTTTCGAACACAGGTCATCAATTCCATTCCCAGTCGCCATGATCGAGCAATCGTCGGCATAAGAGACAATCGAGACTCTTTCTGGTGGTTGAGGGAGCTTTGAAATGTAAACGTTAAACAGTAGCGGGGAAAGGACACCACCCTGAGGAACCCCCTGTTTTATTTTTCGCTGTTTACTCGTTTTGTCTCTAAACATTACCGACGAATGTCGACCACTCAGATAATTTGCCGACCACCGTTTGAGCCTCTGTGGGAGAGAGGAGGCCTCTATATCTTCTAGTAGCGTGGAATAGCAGACGGTGTCAAACGCCTTTGACAAGTCCAACGCTACTAGAATCGTTCTCTCACAGGGACGGTTTCGGTTAAGGCCACGAGTTATCTGAGTGTTTATGGCGTTAAGTGCTGTTGTTGTACTGTGCACTTTACGGAAACCATGCTGATGCTTCGCTGGGGTCAGGTGGTTTGTGAAGTACTTGAGTAGCAAGGCCTCGAGTGTCTTCGCTACCGGGGAAAGGAGTGTTATCGGACGATAAGAATCTCCTTTGTTGGCAGGTTTCCCCGGTTTGAGCAGTGGGACCACTCTCCCCACCTTCCAGATGTCTGGGATGATGAGAGTGGCCATTGACAAGTTGAGGACCTCCGTTAGGTACGCTACCCCCGCAGGACCCAAATTTTTCAGCATCAGCATGCATATTCCGTCGGGACCCATCGCTTTGGAGGCTTTCGCCTTCCCGATGGCCACCTGAACTTCACCGCAGGATGCAGTATGAACTGCCGGCTAAAATAGCTCGCGCATCGCTCCGGGTCCGACGAGGCATGGTCGCCGAAGGAAATTTCGACTCGGTCGACGTGCTTCGTCGGATTAGACAGTGACCTCACGGTTGACCAAAGCTTGCTCACACCAGAGGTGAAATTACAGGTCTTCAGATGCTCCTCCCACTTCTTCCGCTTATGTACGTTTACTAGTTGCCGAATCTCCGCGTTGAGATCCCTGATACGGGGATCTCCGGGATCGGCCTGACGAAGGCTATCACGCTCATCGGCTAGGACAGCCGCTTCGGCAGGGAAGTTTGGACGTGGGTCCGATATACATCCTGCCGGTATGAAGCGAGCTGCAGCAGCAGTGACAGCCCTGCAGAACTTACGTTCACCGAGATGGACGTCGGTTGGTGTGGGGAGCGCTGTGAAGGTGTTTTCGGTAAACTCCGCGCAACCTTTGCAATCAGCTTTAGAAAAGTTGATATAGGTCCGGTGTTTGGCGGAGGCAAAGTCGGTTGGTTTATATATCGAGATGACTATGGGTAGGTGGTCTGATGCTAGAGTCAGCATAGGTCGCCATGTTATGCTGTTTATCAGACCAGCGCTGACTATTGTGATGTCTGGCGGGCTACTGCAGTTACCCATAATCCTGGTGGGTGCGTCGTCGTTCATTGTGCAGAATGTCGAATCGTCTATCTGCTCAGCCAAGTCTGTTTCCCTACGATCGTTTGACAGGCTTGAGTGCCAAAGATCGTGGTGCGCATTAAAGTCACCTACTACCATACGGTTTTCACCTCTGAGGAGCGCACCTATATCAGGGTGATATCCTGCCGGGCAGCAGGTGACAGGGGGTATGTATATGTTAAATATTTCGAGCTCGACATCGCCTGACCGGAAAGCGATGCCCTGACATTCTAGGGTGGTATCCCTGCGGTCGATGTCTGCTTCGATTAGACGATACTGCACGGTGTGGTGCGTGATGAACGCTAAGCCACCACCATTATCTCGCTCGCGATCTCGATCAACGTGCACGTTGTACCCGGCGCAATTCAACAAAGTTGAATTGCTGTGCAACTTCGTCTCTTGGACCGCAGCTATCAATATACCGTGCCGACACATGAAGACGGTTATCTCCTCAATCTTGCTCTGTAGCCCGTTGCAGTTAAATTGAAGGAGCTTCATGTGGTTCGGGAGACGTGTCGGGATGTGGGGTGTAAGCGATGTGTGTGTTCTTGCCGCCGTTGGCTGTGTGTGCTGCTGTGATGATTGCCGCCCTGTGGTGGTGGCGGGGGGCGTCGCAATTGGGGTCTGCGACCGAGCAGCGCAACACGGGCCCTCGAAGTTCCCAGTCCGATCTCGCGCTGTACGCAGACCTGAGCATGCCCTAAAGTGGCACCAGCCAAGGCAGGTGTTGCACTTGACTGATGTCACATTACGGAATATCCTGGTCTGACATACCGTGCAGATTGTAGGGGGAACCAGGAGTTGTTGGCGGCGGCGTGTGGGTGGTGGTGCGGTTGTGTGTGTTATGTGGTCTGTCGTGGCTGTGGTACGGTATGTGGTGTTATTATGTTGTTGTGTTGTGGTGACTGTGTGAGGATGCTCGGGCGGACTGTGGCTAGCCGTGGAGGCTGCTCTGTTTGAGCAACAGGGGGCCACGTACGACGTGGTCCACTGTCTATGTGTCCGTAGTCCCGAGCAGACTCTGAGGTGACTCCACCCCTCGCAGGCATTACACTTGACTGAGGTGGAGTTGTGGTGTAATCGTCTCCGGCATACACAGCAGGTGTAGGTTTCTGGCCCTGGGTTTGACTCGATGCCAGCCCTGAGTAGAAGAATACGTAGTGAATGTAGCCCTATGGACGGACAACTTCTGAGATACTTCGCCGACCTAAACGGGGTTAGATCGCCGAAACAACAGCCCTTGGTCGGGTAAAACCAGAGTCATTCCGGTACGTAGAACCGGCTGTCGTGGGAATGGGAATGTTAAACTGCATCAATCAGCCCTATTCTGCATTTCGATTACGTTACCGCATTCCTCTCCGCTGGAATCGAACTTAGGTATTCTGCGTTACGATCGAAACGAATGAAGAATAGGAAGAGGGAAAACATCTTTCGAAATCAGCTGTTTGCCTAGGAATGTGTGGTATCGAAACAAAACAAAGAAATATTTGCCACCAAACTATAGCAGCATATGAAGTTAAAGTTTGTAAATATTTTAAAATATGTAACTAAATATACCTAGCATCACTGTAATTTAAAAATAAAATTTAAGTGGATACATAAGTTGCGTTCGATAACAAAATTAGCCAACACCAGCCAACAATCAAAATCAAGAGAGTAAGCGAAAATTCTCTCCCAAAGAGATGAAAAAGCTTTATTTGTAAACAAACTGAAATTCATGTTGCCTCCATAGAGAAAAAAGGAAAGTGAACGTTCAATGTTCGCCAGGAACATTTCTAGAAGTAAAAACTAGTTGGCGCTATCATAAAGTCACATAGCAGGCAGCCAAAAAACATATAAATACCAAAACTCGGAAAATGCAATTTTGTTTGTTTACAGAAATTGCAACCATATGTTTTGTGATCATATGTTTTCGTGTTGGATAATTTTTGCTGACTAAAATTTTGCCAGTACAAAATAAACGCTTGCTCTCTCAATTTTTGTGTGTTGGATAATTTTTTGTCGTTATCGAACGCCATCCAGTAAAAATTTGGAAAAACTATTACAAATTTTTGACTTGTCGAACGCACCTATAATTATAAGAATGAAATCTATAGCCTGTTTTACGTTTTGCGTTATCTTTATTTGGTCGTCTAGTCACTTAGACCAGACATGGGCACTTTTGCCCGTATGGGCTTTTTTGCCCGTATGGGCTTTTTTGCCCGTACGGGCAAGCGAGCCCATTTCGAGGGCTGGATCAGGGGAAAATCATGGGCAAACGGGAAGGCGGCAACAAATCTTACTAATACACGTATAGCAATGAGAGCCACTGCACACGCATTCTGGAGTAAAAGCCCTGCAAAAATTGCGCGACTAATCGCTAAAGAGAGTATTCCGAGATTACTCTCAATCGGGTACAATTGGGCATTAATTAGTCGCAACTAGTCTCATACGGGTACTAATGGAGATCAATTAGTCTCGACTCATCCCTTGTGGGTATAATTGGAGATCAATTAGTCCCCAACTCATCTCTAACGGGTACTATTATTGATTTAATGATATGTACGCACTTAGTCAATGAAATTTCATGTGCGGCGTTGGCACGCACCTAACAAAACTGAGCACCCCGGTTCGAATCTCGGCTGGCGCAAATTTTTATTTTTTAAACGTGACTAGTCGCTTTTTATACCCGTTCGGGTATAAAGGTGAACAATTAGTCTCTTCATAGGACATGCTCGAACAAAAGCGAACAGTTCATTCCATATAAAGAGATCAAAAGTGGTATTAGTCGCATGCTCCTTTGCGATTGCTCCCGGAGTCATCCCGGATTAGTCCCATTTTTTGCAGGGTAGGAACAGCTAAGCGAGCCCTAGGCACGCACTTAAACGAACATGAAGCAGATATAAAGAAACAAAAAACAGTACAGCGCTTCCACAACACATGCGAACTACTGGGCACTCAGCAGATTTAGCAAACACCAAAATAATCGACATAGAAAAACGAGAAAAGACCAGATATAAATTAGAAAGCTTAAGGATTTTGCAAAAAAGGGAAAACACAATAAACAAAAAAGAAGACACCGATGACATTTCTGCCCCCTACTTGTTATTCTTATAAAATTCAAATCTAATTTTAGTTTAGACAAAACTATCGCAGAAGATGGTATCGATTTTCATAAATGTAGTTAATTTAATGACGAATTGTTTGTGAGTACTTTTGTGTTTAATATCTTAGTTGTTCTACCGTGAGTTTTATATGTAATTATGAATATATGTATATATGTTTATTTGTTCCTTTATTTAATATCATACATATATTTATCACCCGTATGCTGTAATTCGAAAGTTCGTAGTTACGAATTCGTAGCTCCGTTCCGAAAATTCGGAAATTGGTATGCTGTTAGCCGATCGTAACTATCAACGGCGTTGCCAACTAAAATAGTGAAATTCGAAGTTCTTAACCAGCTGCTTTGACAGAAGCAAATCAAAATAAATATAATCGCAAGTGAATAGGGAAATTAAAAAATTAGTTTAATCATTATTTGCAAATACTTTTCCTTAATTAAGTAAAATACAAAGGATTCAGTGGCCGGTGCACCTTTGTCCCAGGAGGAAGAACAGCTAACAGTTGCATTAATATACAAAGGAGATTGCTAGGAGATCGTTCTGATCCATTTAGCTTAAATGATATAATGTAAGCTCCCTTCTTTAAGGGCCTCCATTTCACTAGATATTGTGCCGCTTTAATTCTTGAAACGCTTTCCCAAAATTCCCCCACCTCCTCTTTAGCTCTTTTTACAAAGCCTCGACCAATGTCCGGCCTTTCGCTCATGCATTCCACCAGTTTTTCGTATTGCGAGTGATTTGTTGTGATCTTCGATCTGTTAATTTTGTAAACATTTAGCAATATTTTTTTTTCTATTCACACTTCAACTTACATACATATTTTTGCGTTTACACACTTTATTTTATAGATATTGGCTGCATTCCTTTATTCATTCTGAACGTTTGGAATACACTTTTTTGTTTATTTATTCTTTAGAACGTTCCTGATGATATGTTGACGTATATTTCAAACGCATTCTGTTTATTCCGGCTGTGAAATGGGATTATCCGGAATGTATAAAGAAACGCAGCCATTTTAAAACAATTTGTTTCGCTCCGACACGTGTTGCCATTCGTACAAAATTTCCGACAAATAAATAAAAATTACAGCTACGTCGGAATCAGGCATACCAACATTACGAATTTCGAAGATGGCCTAAGAATTTCGAAATTACGATACGACAACGCGGATTTCAGCGTAACAATTTTACGTTTCGTAGCCAAATCGAATCTACGACAGATTACCGCATAGGGGTGTATATTTTTTGTAACAGATAGTTAAATAAACACGCCCCTGAAGATGCTAAGAAGATTAGCGAAACGTTGGACCGTAAGTGAAATAACCTCGTTTTATTTACACTAAATAAATAGATCAGACAAGACAATTTGTTCATTTGCGCATTAATGAATGGGCATTTTCTACAACAAAAAACCACATTGCTTGCTGCGACGTCGACACATGTATAACATGATCGTCTTACGATAATTGACGATTGACTGATGCTCTGCTACACAGTATACCAGTAGAAAAGGTTTTTGTTTTTGTAGCTGTTTCGTGGTGAAAGTCCTTTATGGGGGCCAAATTTCCTCACAAGGAATTGAGCGGATGGTTGCTTTTGCATTCCAAAAGAACAAATATTAGAAAACATTTAAAAAAAGTCTAAGGTAATACAATTATATGCAACTAAAAATAATCACAATAATTTGCACTTATGAGTTAATGTGATAATCATGTGTAAAAACTATTTTCAACTATTATTTTTCACAAAATAATTTTGCGGATCAGTTTGCTCTGAGCGCCTGTGTTGTTGACCAAGAAAATGCAGCCCTGTTGGTTTTTATTTCTGTATCGCATCGCGGTGAGTTTCTATTTCTTGGTAATTCGGTTTGTGAAATGGTAAACAAATTATTGAAATTTATTTATTTGATGTGTATAAGATTTAATTAATGCATTTTTTTGTATTTTCAGACTATTAATTACAAGCACAGCATCATCAACGGTGATTGCAAGAACTAATGGTGGTCTCCCGATCGGCCGGGAATAAGGTTGTCATTTTCAATTTTATATCTTTGTTCATCGACATTATATGACATGTCATCATTGCAGGCTATTGTTGTAGAACAAAACGCCACAACCACCGCTGTGGTAAATATGTTCCAGCAGTACTGCCCACCGCCGTCGGTGTAATGATTTCGATAGCTGAACAAACGCCATCTCCTGGGGATTCCCACATGCCGACAATAGCTATTATATCACGTGTGAATGCAACTGCGGCTAAATTTGGTTATTAACAGTGCAATAGTGCCATGTCATTGGCAAAAACACTAAGGGATGCTGGCACATAGAGGTTGTAAAGTTTTTGGAATCGATGAACTTACTCGAAGAAGATGATGGTCGAAAACATATGATAAAACATCTTCTGGCGTGCCTTTGACAATCGTTAAGTTAGACGGAGGCTTCACATACGATATTTCACACATGGCTGGAAATCGTTAGCGGACAGAGCACACATTTACAAAATATTTATCGTTCTGCAGAACGTGTATGCATATTCGATTCCGATTTTATGGGTCGATTACGGAGGACAACCGAACTTCAGTGGGTTGGCCAGTGGCTGAAATGGTATTACCGATGGCAACTAGCAACTGAAAGCTGGTAACTGAGTTGCTATATTGGCGCGAACTAATCAAGGCTGTCATAGAATCTATCGTAGTCCGATTTTCCGTGAAATGTACGAAAATGCAATTAAATTCGAGTAGCTACGAACGCAGTGCTTGCTTTGAATACACATGTTCATAGCAGTTCAGATTCAGTGATCGCTTTTTTGTAGATTTTATGAGAAATCGGACTACGATGGATTCCGCCACCAATATATTTTCTCCTTTGACAAGATGTTGGAGAATCGCGGCAGCACAGCCCTATACCTACCCTATGCTCTTACGTGCATATGCTAAATTTCTCGTACCTAGCTAAAGTGCTTAACAAAGGCAGAAGGCTTATCTTCAACATTATAACTTAAAGTAAAAGAGTTAAAGATATGCAATAAAAGAATACAACAGAACCAAAAAATCTCAAAACTATTAACATAAAAAATTGCACGAATAAAATTCATAATTTAAAATAAAATAAAATATCGCAATTGTTTTTTATATGTACATACATATTTACAAAATGAATCTTAAAGCACCCACAGTAAGTCCTAAACATATAAACGACTAATAAGAAAAATAATAAATAACAGTAATGTGAAAAAGTATGTCGAGAAATCTCTAAATAGTAGCGAAACTGTATCTGAACAATAACAAGTAATTTTGAGCAAAAAATACAACCGACTTTAATGCTCATTCAGGTCGTTCTGGTTACGTAGATCCGACTGTCCTCCCTTTTTTTAAAAAGGTTAAATGAATACGTATTCTACAGAAATCAAGATACATATTTAAGGACTTTAAGTAAAACTAAACAAAGGAAAACTTGTTCGTGATATCTCGAGGTGTATCCATGATACAAAAATCTGAAGGTAAAACCGCTGAGAGGCAGCCTGAACATTTTTGAAGTTTGCTAACATTACAAAAATGTTTTCAAATTTCCAATCTCACAAATACATTCTCATTTTCAGTCTCAAATAAATGAAAATTTCAATATTTTCATCTATTTGTTTTTTGTTTTACTTTTATTTGACATTTGAGTTGCTCTCAAAATTTCAATTTTATAAAATAGACAAACTTCAAAAAATAAATGATGGCCGACGAATTGAGCAAGCGCTTTTACCTTTAAATATTTGTATCATGGGTGTATTAAACAAGGTGTTATTGACAACTCAGTGCGGCTCTCTTAATATTATGTAAAAAATATAAACAAACGATTCAAAATGCATAAAATTTTTTTTTTCAATTTGACTATAGGATGGTTCTTCTGAGAGCAATATCAAATTCAATCGCACTTTGTTAAATACATTTTGATCTGTACCAAGTAAATACTTCCTCTGTAAATATTCTATGAAGTGTTCCAAAATTTGCTCCGAGCGCGTTCATAGTTGATCATTTGATTTAAATAGTTTGTCATACAATTAATACTATAGTTTGATCGGAGTTAATATATTCTTCAGTAACTAATTATATTATATTAAAACATAAGCTTATAAGAAATTTTTTAGTCTTAACATTTATATCGTGTTCCAAAATTCGCTCCGAGCGCGTTCACTATTGATTCAAATATTGTTTGTCAAGCATTCAGTAGTGAAGTTTGTTCGGAGTTTATATATTCTTCAGTAATTAATCATATTACATTGAAATATAAACGTATAATATGGTAGAAAGTTAAAAATTATTTAGTCTTAATATGCATATTTCGCTCCGTGTTCCAAAATTCACTCCGAGTGCGTTCACTATAGATGATTTGATTTAAATAATTATTTGTCAAGCATTCAGTACTATAGTTTGATCGGAATATATATATTCTTAAATAATTTATCACATTTTATTAAAATATAAACATTTAATAGGGTCCAAATTGTGAAATTATTTGGCTTTAACATGTATAGTCGGCCAGAGACAATTGCAGAAAACTGCAGAAAACTACTCGTGAAAACTTACAATAAAAACAATGTAGATGAAAGTAATAAATTTTATTATTAAAATTAGATCCATATATAAAACATTTTACATCATTTATTTGAAGTAAATCGGAATATATTTTTACATATAAGATAGTTTCCATTTAACTCATAAAGTACATATTTCACTACAAATATTTTTAAGATCATTTCGAATTGCAAAAATAGCGCTAATTAGTTGTATTGAAGTATGAAACATTTTACTACGTTCATGCTTACTTATAAAGCGCATAACAATATTTCTCTCGCCATTTATCCGATGTTAAAATTTTTCACCACATTATTTTGCTGCACAGCACCCTGAATGCGGCAAAATAAATGCTCGCAACCCTCAAGTCCTTTATGGGGACCAAATTAACAGCCACAACAACAAAAACCTTTTCTACTGGTATACTGTGAGCCACCCGCGATGCAGATTCGTTGTTGTCTCGTCAACGACTAAACGATAGAGCGTAAGAATCAGTGTTTCCACGCCGTCTCATGAAAATGTATCACTGACCAAGCCAAAAAAGTATCCAAATGTATCCAATTTTCTTTTTTTACGTATATATCTCATAATTAGTAAGAAAATTTCAAGAAAAATACATAATTTAACCCATCCTAAGGATTTGGAATACATGTATATATATTTTTATTTTTCATTAAATCAAACATTTGTAATTTCAATTTATAAAGTACACTTTTTGTGCATAAGTATTTTAAAGTAAGTATAATAAATAGTAAGTACACTCTAGAAAGAGCATGTAAAACTACTACTGAAAAATATATATTTTTCAACAAGAATCTGTATAAATATACGTATAAGATGTTCAGGATTTGATTTTGAACTTGAGATCTTTAAACTATACACATAAATACACATATAAAATGTTTAAAACTGCAAAAATTTTCAAACAAAAAATACATTTCCTACTAATAATGAACTATAAGGGCTCACATTTACTCTATTTTAAACATTTTATGTGCAATCTTGTTCTTCGCGACAAATTTGGTATGTAAAAGTAAACGGGCAATGTTTAATTTTACTACACGTGTGCAAATTTTCACACATAAAAAGAGTAAACTGGTTACCTCTCTTTATATGCGCAAATAAACAAAAGTTTTTAGAGTGTATTTAAAGCCTTTTCAGTAAAATTCATAGAAATTTCCTTAAATAAATCAAATTTAGTTTTTAACAGTGTATTTTAAACTACATTGAGATCTTCTTTCTTTTTAAATTAAAAAATGAAAATATGTGATATGAAAGAGATTACTACAGAAAAAGTATATATTTGCTTTATATATATGTATATTGAGATCTTGCTTAAAGCATCCTTTTTAGCTAACTAAAACAATTACGCTTATACCTATATTGGTGAGATATCTTCATATGTTCATTGCTTCGTTCACAAAAAATAAAATGCTTTTATTTCACGCTTAAGTAGCGATTTTTAATACATTTAGAAGACGTAATGCTTTCTACCATATTTAATGACAACCGATTTTTGAACGAAAAAAACTTTATAGAAAATATAAAATTTTGGCCTATTTAAAAAAGTATACACATTAATACTGATCGTATCACGCAAAAATTCGTCTGAAAGTGTATCCAATTGGATCTATTTAGACCCAAACGGCATCCCTGGTAAGAATACGTGTGAATTGAGCATGGATAATTGTTCTATGGCGTACCGGTCATTGCATTAAACACAACTATTGACTGTTCAACATTGGAACTGATGTCAAGTAAGTTGATTGATTGGTGTTTACACCCTTTAGAAACACAAATTATATGCTTATTTATTACTGCAGACAAGTTGTTGCCAAAAATCAAAAATCTTCCAATAACTTACAAATATAAAAATGTAAAATATCGAGGCCTTATATTCGATAATACAGCGCGGACGGGGGCCGTCGCGAAGCTACGAAAATTTAATGTTTGAAAGAGCAATTAGTAGGAGATCCGACAAAGGGACGACCTTCACACATCTGTTTAATGGATGAAATCTACTTTATACTCAGAGAAAAATCAACCAAAAATGAGTTAATATTACCAAATTCAAACCTGAAAATGAATCAACTTGATTTTTGGTTAATATTAACAATGCCTTGGTTGATATTTTCAACAATGATTTGATAATATTAACCACAATTTTGTTTACATTAACTAAACTTTTGGTTGGAGATTTTTCGTTTGAATAATTTTATGTTCTGCACTACACTGATGCTTTTTATAATTCGGAGATACAAAACAAAAATTTTTATTATCATTTGAACATGCTGCCTCTGACGGCAATAGCAAATAACAGCAAGCATCTCTACACACTCAGCTACAGCCGCTTTATAAATGTGTCTTCAAATGTTCAACTTGCATCAATTTTCTTCGTCGTTTAATTTGGTTCTGCACTTCACAGAGGCTTTTTCGTAACTAAAAAAAAACTAAAAGCAGAAAAAAATAAAAGTTATGTATCGCGCTGACGGCATTCGTACTGCTGGAAGCCTACAAATAACAGCAAGCCCTCTGCTCGTTCAGCCACTGCCATACATACGAATTTGTTCTCAAATGTTCAACTTGAATCACATTTCTTACAATCGGCTTATTGACCATGAAAAAATCAAACCATAACTTGGTTGAAAAAACCGTTGTGCTTTTGGCTCAGCGTATCTGAAATTTAACGTGTAAAGAAATATTTCGCGAGTGGGTTGGCTGAAAAAATCCTGGCCAGGATATTTTTAATTAAATATTCATATTATATATACACCAATCGAAAGCATAAAGCCTATGGAATGTGTTAAACAGATGAGTGAAAATTATTAGTATTACCTATCTGTTCATACCTGGCAACCCGATAGGTAGGTCAGGAAAAGATAGACAACCCAACGTTTTCACATTCTATAGACTTATTACCTTCGATTGGTATATAATTCGTTCATTAAACAAAATTAAAAAAATAATAGTAATTTTTTAATATTGAATTAATAATATCCTGGCCAGGATTTTTTCAGCCAACCCATCCGCAAAATAATTAGCACGTTACATTCCTTGGAAAAAAATATTTCATCTGTTAAACAGATGGGTGAAGGTCGTGCCTTTGTTGGATCTAAGACCAAATAATACCATACATACATACATACGAATTTGTTCTCAAATTTTCAATTTGAATCACATTTATTGACCGTGAAAAAATCAAACCATAACTTGGTTGAAAAAACCGTTGTGCTTTTGGCTCAGTGCATCTGAAATTTAACGTGTAAAGAAATATTTCGCGAGTGGGTTGGCTGAAAAAAATCCTGGGCAGGATATTTTTAATTAAATATTCAAAAATTTTTATTATTTTTTTTTGCACTCATTTGTTTAATGAACAAATTATATATATACCAATCGAAAGCATAAAGTCTATGGAATGTGTTAAACAGACAAATGAAAATTATTAGTATTACCTATCTGTTCATACCTGCCAACCCGATCGGTAGGTCAGGAAAAAGATAGACAACCCAACGTTTTCACATTCTTAATAACTTCGATTGGTATATAATTTGTTCATTAAACAAAATTAAAAAAATAATGGTAATTTTTGAATATTGAATTAAAAATATCCTGGCCAGGATTTTTTCAGCCAACTCACTCGTAAAATATTTATTAACACGTTAAATTTCTTGGAAAAAAATATTTCATCTATTAAACAGATGGATGAAGGTCGTGCCTTTGTTGTATCTTAGACCCAATAATATCAATGGATTTTATTTCATTTTTTGAAAAGGTAATAATGTCAGTTGAAAGGAAAAGAAAGGTTTATTCTTGTAGAAGTTCGTTGTAGAGAAATTCGACTGTACGATAAATCCCTATTTGAAATACACACATATATGTACGTATAGTAATATTTATGTACATAATGCTTGTTCTTAGGATTTTATTTATAAAATATTTCCTAACGTGAATCTCAGTGTAAATATTTTATTAAGCTATTGGCAAAGTCATTAGCAACACACTCATACGTGAAATATACTGGATTGGATTTTACAATAAAAGGTCAATTGATTTCCCTTGAAAAGCAGTTCCATTTTAAATAGCAAATAGTGTTTTGAAAATAATGGAAAGAGCGAAAGAGATTGTCGACTCGTTTTACAAGGAACAATTTATATTTTTTAAGTGCCTGGGCCTTTTTGATCTGCCAGCCCACTATCCGGCCCGTGTGCACTTTCTGTTTAAGATGTACTTCTGGTACGTAGCCATCTTTTGGATTTTTCTTTTCGACGCCAGCATGTGGATTAAGATAATTAGCAACATAACGGATTTGAACGAGATAATCAAAGTGTTTTACGTATGCTCAATGGCTATTGCTGTAATGGCCAAATTCGTGCATATTCGTATAAAAACCAGTTCATTCTTGGCATTATTCGCACGGATGCACGACGATGACCTACTCCCGGTTAATAAATTTGAAATGGAAACATTCACACAATCACTGCAACTAAGTTGCAAAGTTCGCAACTGCTACATGTATCTTTCACTGACATCCCTATCCTTGGTATTTGTTAGGCAACTAGTATCAGATCCTGGCGAACTACCGCTATCAATTTACATACCGATGAATGTCGAAAACATTTGGTTCTTTATATTAGCATACTTGTTTCAGTTTATCGGAGCATCGCTTTGTTGTTTTATCAATATATCTTTCGATTCATTAAGTGCGTCGTTCTTTATATATCTGAGAGGCCAATTAAATATATTATCGAACCGGCTGGAAAATATTCCTACTGACAAGGATACTACGCAAGATGTCATTAACATGCAATTAAAAGACTGCATTCGCCACTATAATAAACTGCTGGATATTACAGAAATCATGGAGGATCTATTAAGCACTCCAATGTCTGTGCAAGTGATAAGCTCTGTGTTTGTACTTGTTGCTAATTTCTACGCAATGACTTTCGTAGGTGTTCTCCTAGTACCTGATATGCTTATCTAATTCATACTTGTATTTCCTCTACAATTGCAGCTTACCGATCCTAATGATTATGCGACATTTATGAAATTCCTTGTTTATCAACTTTGCATGCTGACCCAAATATTTATTTTATGTTACTTTGCTAATGAGGTTTCGATCAGAAGTTCAGAACTACCTTTTTCGTTGTACTCATCGGAATGGACCCATTGCAACCGAATTAATCGACGACTAATGTTACTGATGATGGCGCAATTCGATATCCCGATTAGAATTAAAACAATCAACCGCTGTTATTCTTTTAATTTGTCAGCTTTTACTTCGGTAAGTCCTTTAATAAGTTCATCATAATGATGACTAAAACATTCCTTCATAAAAGCTTATATCGTCACCTGAAATACAAAAAGACGTAACAACATCGTTACTGAAATGGAAAAGGTCGTGACTAAATTTTTATCTTTTTTTAATTAAATGATGTGGGAGTT
The DNA here is from genome assembly GCF_013731165.1 of Rhagoletis pomonella. Classification (NCBI taxonomy): domain Eukaryota; kingdom Metazoa; phylum Arthropoda; class Insecta; order Diptera; family Tephritidae; genus Rhagoletis; species Rhagoletis pomonella. Next base: position 15,115,465 of record NW_023458561.1, on the reverse strand, counting down.
ATAATTCGATGAAATCGAGCATATCAATCAAAAACTGAATTTTGAGTTTTATATTAGTTACGTCTTTTTGAATTTCAGGTGACGATATGTACATACATACATATATGTTTAACTAAATTCAGTACAAGATCAAAAACGAAAAAAATAAATAAATTGGCAAAAGTCAGAAATCAGTCCGTTTACTGAGGCTTGACATAATAAAGAACAGTTCTTTTATATTGAGAATTCGGCAGTAGCTCTCCACTTCGCAGTATCTTCATTAAGGTCTACCCAGAATTACAGCGGACGACGCTAAAGCGGTAGGCGGTGAGTGAAGAGCTGTACGGTTGCCGCAGTGAAAACCGTCAGAGTAAACACAATTGCGGCGACCGACGGCTTTCGTCAGTTGTCATCTTGATTTGAAAATTATCATCAAAATTAAATATTTTTCCGATACTTGCGTGCATGTAGATTTGCTGGAAATAAAACTGGATCAAGACATTGGAAAACTTGTGAAAGTAATAAAAATTACTACAATCAGCACTCAATCAACATTGTTTCGTCCTCGCTGGGCGGTAAAAATAGAAATAAATTTAAATCAACTGAAAAACGTTGGCGGTAAAAGCGGTGCCACCGCAATTATGAGCCATTCCATATACCTTTGTGAGTTTTAATTTTGACAGTGGTTAACCGTCGACCGTTTTACCGTCGTTCGCTGCAATTCTGGTTAAAAAATTAGTTCTATTCGTCGAGCAACAATTTTTTAACGAATTTGTACGACTTATCACGATTTTTGTTCAAATCGCGTTTGTGCAGACCAAAACATTATCCTTCACTCATAAATTTAGAGCACAAAGTGGCAGTTCTCTTCGAGAGAAGTTGCACATTCGAGAGAAGTTGCAAATTCTTGCTGGAAAAATTTCTGCCAGCAAGAAATTGCATTTACGTAAAACACAGGACTGAGGCACATGGTTACATTTTGGTCGACGATAATTTGAATAAACAAGTTTGTTGAATTTCAAAATCTATAAACCTGAGCGATTTTCCAATGAGAAATGTAAGTAAATACTTGTTTACTTAATTAATTTAGTTAATTCAAATGTGGCGGCCGCTGTGGTGTAATGGTTAGCAGTTAGCAGTACGCGCTTCCATTCCACAGGGCCTGGTTTCGAGCCCATTTTCCGACCAATATCAAAACAAAAAAATAAAAATAAAAAAGATTTTTCTAACAGTTGCCGGCCCTCGGCTCTGCCATGAAAAACAGCTTCTTATAAAAATACAAAATTGTGGGTCTCCCCTCTTTGTGTGACAACATCAATGCGCACGCCACAAATCGAACCGAACACTATTATATATATGTGTAACCGCCAATCTATTAACTAGTCTGTTCCAACACGAGTCCGGTTTAGAAGATTTAGTCAGAACTTACAGGAAGTCGTTCCTATTGACAAAAAGCCTGTAACTGGGAATACTTCTGAGAGCGTAACTGAGCCAATCTTCCTAGTTAGAAGTTACAGGATTTAGTTAGGAGTTTTCCTTCCCGAAAATTCATGAAAAGTGTCAAACGATAGGCAGGGTTGTATTTGTAAACAAAAATAGAAAGCGGTGAGAGCAAAGAACCTTACATTTGTTAAAAAATTAAAGTCAAATGCCGATTTTCAGAATATTGTTTATATGGTTTTTTTGCTATAACTCGTCGACTAATTGATATTTTTTCAATCTGTTAAAGCCAAGTTATTGCTAGAGACCTGTGCAACAATTAAAATTAAAAAAAAATTGATTAAGAAAAGTTTTGTAGTGCTTATGAAGCAAAATGTTGGACATTTTTTTTTCATGCTTTTTGAACATATTTTCCACAAAACTAAGTATTTTTTTGCTTTCTGTTTGATCTATAATATGCTTCTCAGTTTCTTCAATAAATTTCATTTGAAAAGAAAACAATCATAATACAAAACTTGCGTTTTCCAGCTTAATATTAATTTACTTCTCATTTCTTATGTACCAATTTTTTCAGTGTTGGTTTTGAAGAAACATTGAAAAAAAAAAATATAAAAATATGGAAAAAAATATAATTTTGAATTGTTAGTTATGAAAAGATTTAAGTAAAAAAATTAAATAATGATTTGGCCAGTTGCCGTTTAGCAGGCGGCTGTGGATCAACATCACTGCTCTCTCTCTAATATCTTGGTCATCGTCATCATCATCAGAAAGGTCGATAATTTCGTCCAACAGATATTCTGGAATTTCATCTTTGTCTTCCCCTTCTTCCTCTTTTTCCTCGTCTTCCTCTTCTTCAAAGGTGTTCAAAGGCTTAACAGCATCTGGCCGTCCAAAATATCCGTGTTTTTTGTGCGATTGGGATTCACGATACGGAGAAGGTATTAAAGGAAGAAACCAGTACAAACAGCATAACTGGAATAGTCGCATTGGACGGAAATGGCCTAAAGACAATAGGCTACACGAAAGTCTTGTTTCTGAAATGAAAATTTTGTTGCCGTTGCTCCACATTAAACTTGGCATTGCTAAAAATTTTTTGAAATGTATCGCAAAAAGACCAGCAGTATTCAACCGCTTAAAAGACATTTTCCCAAGACTAATGGGCACTGCCTTATGGGAACCCACGTTGCCAGGATGGGTTTCAGTCAAACGATTATTTTCGTAGCTACCGCGATAAGGAGGAAATCGAAAGCATTACCTATGCCAGTGTCCCACTTTAGCAAGGGCTCGTCGACGCTCGCTCCACTATTCTTTTGAGTGTCTGGCTGAACTGGACTCATCCAATATCTACGATTTTGTGCGCTTCATCAGAGCTACAAAATGGTTGCATTTCTAAGGTAAGAGGAGAGACGCTAGGAGCCTCGAATATAGCATCACAATGGGCCCATGAGACTTAAGTGTGCCCTTTGAATGTTGCACGTTCACGCGTCGTTCCCCGGGAACAGTTTTAAGCCAAACTTCGAGGGATTAGTATCTTTCATACATGTTTTAAAAACAAAGCCTACCATGCAGGCAGGGCCGTAGCCAGGACTTTTTTTCGGTGGGGGTGTGGGGGGCTTCTGGCAAAATTATTTTTTTTTACTTTTATTTCAACATATTTTGATTAAAAGAAAAATACTGATAAAAATAAAATATTTCACACACAACAAAAAATATAATCGATAATCGCATGAGCCTATTGCCTGAAAATTTTAAAATGTACTTAGCGGCATTGTGCTACTATTACGTTGTTTATACCGACCCATAAAGCGCTTTGGCCCAGTTCGCTGTGATTCAAAACGGAAGCCTAAGGCAATCCGCACATTAAGCGCCTAATTATAGCAGTGTAATCGTTTCGGCATACTAAAGTATGAAGCTTTTATTCCGAACATATGTATTTGAATGATGATCTGTACATTACAATTCATAATCATGTTTTCGCCTAATCATAAAAGCTTCGTGAATCGAAGCGCCCAACATTGTAAGGCGCTTGCTGTTTTAAAATCGTCATTTGATTACTTTTTTGTGTGAGAAATAATTGAGAATTAATGATTTTGTGCTAAAATTCGTGCTAATTGTACTTAACTATAAGCCTTTATGCAATATTTTACTGCAGAAATATTCGCGGAAGTGTATCGTTCAGAAAGAACGGCCAAAAAATATGTAATGTGTGGTATGTGTGTGCCTCAAGGGCTTATGCAGGGCGCGGTAGTGTGCAGAAGTGGAGTCGTCATGCATTCGTTTCGGCATGTGGAAACGATTACTCTACTAAGATTAGGCGCGTAATGTGCGGAGTGCCTAAACTAACTTTCAATACGCTCAGAAATTCAAAAGTGTGTTGACTCGAATTTGTTTTCAAATCGCCTTTTTATTTCTCACATCGTTTAGAAAATAGGTATAAACACATCACTCATTTGACGCGAAGTGAAAAAAGGCTGGTTTTCTTTACACAGCCCGTTTTAAATTTGAATTATTATTATAACAAATTTGAATTGTTGTTCGCTTCCATTTCGGTTAACCGCGCAAATTAATTATTTAAGAAATATCGAATAAAAATAACAAAATTTTGTTTACTTTTCACTACGGTTTCTGCGAGTGCGCTTTAACGACACAGGTATAAATGCTTGAAAGAAATATGTGTTGAGTCAAATCAGGTTTTTGTTAATACGGTTCTTGCATTGGTATAAACAAGGTATATGATAACACGGCCGAGTAATCATAGCCATCTTATGTACAGTAGACTGCATCACTGCCCATGCAAAAAAAAGCGGTAAAGTTTTTCCACTGGAATTATAAAATCTATGTATTATATTTTAAGACTTCCACCAAAATATCTCGCAAAAATATTAAGATTTACGATCTGAAAATACCACCAAAAATTTAGTTCTTTTATTAATAAACAGTTTTTTTTTATATTTTTTGAAAAAATTTCCTCAGATTACTGAGTAGTTTAAGCTTAAAAAGTTTTCATAAAAACATAAAAAAAAATGTCTACGGAATCATAATAATGAGATTTTTGATGCTGTTTTTGCACTTTTTTCAAAGACTGCTTTAAGAAAAACTTACACCCCTATTCTGCAACTCTTTCGTATTCGGATTTTGCTACGAATCGTAGAAATAATATGCTGCAATCCGAATAGTATTTTCGAACTTTCGAAATTCGTAACAATGGCATGCCTAAAAACGAACGAGTAAGCTTTTTTGCGTAATTTTGTACGAAAACAATTCTGTGTCGGAGGCGAAATAAAAGATGTAAATCGATGTGTGTTTGCAAGAAATATTAGTGGTGTGCATTTAAACAGATACATTTGCCTTTCGCATATACATATATTTTTATCCACTGCTTTGTATAAACGAGCAAAAAATAGTATTTGTTGCCTTATCGAGAAACTTGGGTCCGGTTTAGGTAATGTACAACGATTTTCGGTTGTTGTGTCCAAACGCATAACCCGAATCCAAAAACTTTAACATACACGTGTAATAAAAGGATTCACATTTTTTTTTATTATATATATATAAATTTCCTACCCCTAGCTTATTAATAAACTCAGTTTGCACTATGCACTTTTTTGCGAATTTCGACGTGGGTTCTGCGCAAAAATACTGTGGACGGCGTAACCGGAGTGATATGCGGAAGCCCCTCTTCCTCGCAACACAGAAAGGAGAATTCTACTTTGTAAGGGTTATAATCCCTAAGCGCGGCCGAAGGCAGAAGCAAGCGCGACAGGTGGTGGACCTAACAAAGTGCATGTTTTCAATGGCTTGGAAGAAGCTGTTAATGCATTAACTGGATTGAGAACCAGAGCTTCAGGCATAGGAGGACTTCTGGCTTGTAGTTCAACAATTGAACCAGAAGCTGACATAGATGCGCCCATGGTTACTATGCCCGACAGCTCCGCATACCTTTGTGAATCCATTTCCATAGCGCCCGCTTACTCTGCAGCTATAATTGCATATACATCAGAATCCATAATTTTCCTCAAAATATGTAAAATTAACCAATTTTACAATAAACAAGCACATGATGAGTGTTTTTTTAATTCCTTTCCACTTTGTTTTCCTTCATTCAGCTATCTTCGAAAAACAACTGATGGCTGGCAATGCTGCACATGTTTCCGCAAGGGTTGTAGCTACGAATTACGAATTACGAAAATTCGGGTTCTAGAATAAGTGGGGTTAAATAACTCAGCTAAAACCTTACCATTTATACTTATGAGGTATCATTTTCTCACCCTTTTAATTTCTTTGCGAATAAGCTCACTTAAAATAAGAAAAAGGGTGGTAAGATAAACGAGTTTCATTCCATGTTGAATTAAGATGTGTTGGTATTGAATAAAAAAAAATTGGGACGTGAATGAGTTTTTTTTTGCAAAGAAACAAAAAGGGTGAGAAAATGATACCTGTGATACCTTATAAGTCTATATCGGTAAAGTTTTGGAGCAGGTTTTCAAGTTTTTCTAAAACAAATCTTTGAAAAAAGTTAAAAAACAGCATCAAAAATCTCATTATTATGATTCCGTTGATACAATTTTTTAATATTTTTATGTACACTGCCGGAACAAAGTATTGGCACAGCATTTTTTCACAATATATGCAAAAAAAATTTTATTCTTATGTTTTCCCGCCAATTTTGTATAAAAATATGGTTCATTCAAAAAAAAAACATAAAAATATATTTCATAAACTTTGTGCAAAACTCGCGAAAATTCAGCAAATTTTCATCAAAATTTTCGACTTTTTAATCAGATGAGTATGCAGTTTTGCAGCCCATTAAATCCTAACAAAAAAAATGCAAGTTCGGAGTTAGTCAAAAATCGCGTTGATTTTTGGGGATTTTTTTTGTTGAAGGTGTTTTGCATTTTTTCCATATAAAGTATTTTCGAAAAAAAAATTTTGTATGGAAGAGACTACGTGAAAAAAAAATTACCAAAAATCAACGGTAACTCCTAGCTACTTAAAACTTGCACTTTATTGTAATAAAATTGATTGGGCTACAAATCTGCATACTTAATCTTAATTTCGCTTGTCATTTTATCCTTATTAACATCTAACAGTGCGATTTTTGTTAATAATATAGTTGTTTGTTAAATGGTTATGCCTTTTTCTTATTGAAAAATTTTTTAAATTTTTATATCAATTAGGGTTATAAAAAAAGTTCCAACGAGTACAGAAATTTCTCTTCAACAGTTCGAAAATCCAACAAATTGCCAATGTAAAAATATCACGAACTCGTCCCCCTTTTCCCCCTTCATTGAATAGAGTATCCTTTTCTTAATTCGTTTATTGGAACGAATCGAGAATATAGGACGACAACAATGTTTACTCCATATGTATTTGACAGATTTCCATGAAATTTGGTATCGTCGTCACTGATTTCGAAATTAATATTCAATTTTCAAATTCAAAACGGCGGATCCAATATGGCGGACGATTTCTTTAAAAATGTATAGATTGTTATGAAGCTTGGTATCCAGAGATTTTCGTCATCACTGCTTTCGAAATTGATATAAATTTTCAAAATTCAAAATGATAGATACAATATGGCGGACGATTTCTTTAAAAAAGTATAGATTGCTGTTATATTTTTGCTTCCCTTCCGTATAACTAAATATGTAATAGTTGTCTAATTTCTTGATGTCAATTATTTTTATACTTATATGAATTTGGAAATCAAATATTTAATTCGTAATCAGTTCCCAGCTATCAAGTTTCATTACAAACCATAATTAAAAGAAAAAATTCTTCCGCCATATTGCATTTGTCATTTTGAATTTTGAAAGTTTAGTTTCAATTTCGTAATCAAAGATAACGAAGAACCTTGAATACCAAGTTTCATAACAAACTATAATTAAAAGCAAAAGTCGTCTGCCATATTGGATCCGCCATTTTGATTTTTGAAAGTTGAATATCAATTTCGAAATCAGTTACGACGAAAATCTCTGAATACCAAGCTTCATAACAATATAGTCATTTTTTAAAAAATCGTCCGCCATATTGGATCCGCCATTTTGAATTTTGAAAATTTGACTTGATTTTCGAAATCAGTGACAACGAAAATCCCTAAATACCAAATTTCATTGAAATCTGTCAAATACATATGGAGTAAATACCAAGGTTTATAACAATTGATCCATTTTTAAAAAAAAGCGTCCACCATATTGGATCCGCCATTTTGATTTTTAAAAATTGAATATCAATTTCGAAATCAGTGACTACGAAAATCTCTGAATACCAAGCTTCATAATAATATAGTAATTTTTTTTTCTTAAATCGTCCGCCATATTGGATCCGCCTTTTGAATTTTGGAAATTTGATTTAATATTCGAACAATATTTTCAATTTCATTGAAATCTGTAAAAGATTTTGTAGTCCAAAATTGTCGATTCGTCCCTATGTGCGCTGGAAAACAGTCAAAAATCGGTGCGAATTTTAAGATATGTAATTCAAACTTGAACTTATCATATTACATTGCTGTTAAATGAGTTATAAAGCTGCATACTCAATTTTTTTCTTATTAAAAATTTTAGTTCTTATTAAAAAATTTTAAACAATGAAATTTTGATGAAGTTTGTAGATTTTTTCCAATTTTCGTACAATTTTTGAAATTTGGTTTTAATTAGGGCTTCATTCAACATTAACCCAAGATTTTGAGTGTCAATACTTGTGAGTGACTATAAAAAATATTTTTTGTTGAGGATATTACGCATTTTTTTAGACAAAAAAAATTTGTCGAAGGAAGATGAAAAAATTGCCAAAAATCAACTTAAAACTCAAAAAAATATTTCTACAAAATCTTATTAAAAAGTTTGCAGTTTAGATCAGGGTACGAAAATAAACTGTACAAAACAATTCCCATTTGCTCATCGATCATCATATCATTTGTGGTTTTGTACAGTTTTGAACATAGTCAGAAACAAATTGTAAGATTCACTGTCATTTTCCCCAACGAGAAACGTTTGCTTTTCGTTTGTGACAATTGTACCATATTGTACGTTTTATATGTATGCAAACGTTTCAATTACGTGAAAAATATTTTTTTCTGTAAATTTTCATATGCAATTCAATTAAAAAACATTTTTTTTTTTATTCATTGCAGCCATTCGTTTTTTGTATTTAGTTATTGCATATATGTACATACATACATATATTTTTCTCTGCACGATTCATTTCGTTTCTTGTTTCGTATGTAACTACTACCTACTGTAGTGTACTATCGCCAAAGTGAACTCAGCCGTTTTGTTTTCGTATTGTACGGAACTGTTAAAGTAATAAACGAAACGAAATAGTAACGTACAATATAGTTTATTTTCGTACACTGGTTTAGATGAAACCTTGAAGAATAATTTTTGCACAAATTTTTTAACTTGATTTATTCGGATTTTGTTAGATGATGGATGAACTATACTTAAAAAATAAACATTAAATAAACAAACAAAAAATGCGTTGTAAAAATAGCCAAAATTGTTAAAATGTCCCGTCCCTATTTATTTTTCCACCACTATACATATATGTGGATATTTGAATTTAATCTCAATAACAAAGCCTTTTATAGATTTGTCATATTTGTGTCCTTTAGTTTTAAAGAAATTGAACCATTTGAACCGAACCGAAAAGCGGTCCAGGAATAATCATGAACCGGTTCCTGAACCGGTACAAGCTTTTTCAAAGTGGTTCGAATTACTGAACGCACCACCGTTTTTAGGAGTGGTTTGCAGCCCTGCATATCAAACAGGGAGTAGCATTAAGCAGGGATCACACGATGTGTACATTTGTACACAAAATGCCAAATTTAGATTTGTCCATATTTGCGCATTTGGATAGCGATGTACAAATGATTTGTTTTGCGATCACACGATTTGGCTGCCAAAGATCCATATGATATCACACACATTTGTGCGCAGCAGTAAAGTGACAAATATTGTCCACATTCATTCACACGATTTAACCATTTGGTCATAAATACTTAAACAGCTGATCCGGTGTCAACCATACTTTTGCATTTATGATTTCGTGAGATTTGAAGTGAAATAAACAGAAATAATATATACGCACAGGTACTCAGAATTTTGAATACACCCTCAAAATCTGGGCTGAAGGTAAAAAACGAATTTTTCATAGGTGGAAACATATACTTGCTCGTAATTTTATTTCTGTTTGCCCGATGAAAAATACTTACATATGCCATTTAAGAGAAAACATTTCGTTGTTTACAACCATATATAAATGGTTAATTTGTCTTGAGAAATGGTGGGGCAATATTACAGAATATTCGAAAAGTTTTAATTTTTTTATTTTAAATGACGTCTTGTCCGGCTATTTTGTTCACTAGTATATAAAAATGTATATGCAGACCCCATCAAACCATCAATAAAATTTATCCCGTAATGTGATATCTCACTTAAATGTTAGTACTAGAAAAAGTGCAGAACATATTGGTCAAAGTCGAATGTTTCAGCCAAACTGTAATTGTTTTTCAAAATTTATAGCAAATTAAAAACAAAACTGCTAACGGCTTCGTTCTTATATATGTACATTAAAGTGGCCCTTATTTTTGAAAATCGGAAATTTGCGGGTGCTATCCCTTAAAATGGTTACCTTTATTGAAAAAGTAATTCCCTAAAAATTTTGGCTCAATTAATCAAGTCTAAACCGTGCCACAAATGGGTCGAAGTTAAGTTAACGACAGTATCACTTTGCGTCAGTGCTGCCTTTGGCTAGCCACCTTATTAGCGGCCTTTGCACGGTTACTATTGTATAAAACATAGCATGATGCAAAACAAAATTATTTCTGTTCACCCCATCATTCGTAAATAATTGGAAAACTAATTTTTAAGCAAAAAACAAAACCGCCTTCAATTCTCATATACAAATGTAAGATTATCGTTAATTTCTGCATGATCCAATGATCGGACTTAAACCAAATTAGTATGGGACCACCTGTGGGGTAACACCTTCCCTTTAAAAAAAGAATTATAGAAATCGGTTAACGTGGTCCAAAGTTATGCGGTAAAATACGTAAAAAAAATATTCCGACGGATTGATAATTGATAGCCTTCGCCTTTTTTGAAAAATAAAATATGTATGTATATTGAGGACTTTTTACATGTACGAGTAAGTAGATAATAACGCACAGAACCACGATACATGGTTCATTATTCCAACACGTTTGTGACATGGGTCAATCTGGGTCAATTGAGTCTATATTAAATGATAAATATTTTCTCCTTATATGTAAAAATTTCAGAGGGTGGCACCTCAAAAAACTAAAAAAACTAAAATTTTAAATATACCTTGCATTTCATTTCATTTTAAGCTAGAAAACGCGGTTTTGTACATTTATCAATTTTGAATGACTATTTTTCATTAAATTTTAAAGATCGAACATGTTGTGAGAAGAGTATTTATAGGCCTTTAAAACGATGTATAATAATCTATTGTCATACTTGGATTGTCGGGATTTTCATTGAGCAAATAAAAAAAAAAATTATATTTTCTTATTTTTTTTAAGTTTTGATGATTCCTTATTTCAACAATTACAAAATATGTAGTACAATCAAACTGATAAATCTACAAAATCATATTTTCTGACCTAAAATGAAAAGTCGCGAACTTTAAATGATTTTTAAAAAACCTATCAAAATAGGCAATAATATTTCTCATAAAAGGGAAGGAAATTAGGGGTTAGGGCCATGAAATAAAAAAATAAATAAAAATTCGATGGGCACCCTATGTATGTATAGTAGTAAACAAAATAGTCGGACAATTTAAAATGAAAAAATGTTAAAAATTAAAAGTTTGCATATACCCTGTAAGATTCCTTTCAGTGATCGGGCTTCTACGACATTGTTGTAGATCTGCCACTTTTTTGAGCATCTACCACATCTACCACACAAGGTCTGAAATCTACCACATATTCGCGTTTTGAGTAGTTTTATTTTTGCTCAACATAATTTATTAATTTTAAGAACAAAAATTGTCCAACACTAAACATTAACAACAGGCAGAATGGGAGGATAAAATAAACTGTAAAAGAGTAAATTTTCTCAATACTCAATTTTTCGACATCAAACGCAGTTTTATTGTGTTAAATTGTGTTAAAGAATTAATAGCGAAAATGATAAAAACTGGCGATTTTTGTGAAAGGATTAGCAAATTGCAGTGCATCTCAAATTTCTAAAGCGTGGTTTACTTTTACTTGAGAATTGTCAAAATCGGCAAATCCCAAGTAGCATTTCTGGAACGAGCCACATTTGTTCGCTACATCGCGATGTGATAAAAAGCAAAGCTGGCAGCACTCCGCATGGTTGCAGAAATCTTTCAAAATATGTTCGAAACTGTCAAGGAAAAAAATTGCCAAAATTCAACGCAATTTTTATCAACTTTAATCTTGCACTTTATTATACTAAAATTAATTTTCTTTTAGATTCTAGTGTTTGCAATTTAGGTGAAACCTTGTAAATTTTTTTAATTTTTGTACAAAGTTTGATCCAAAACCTGAGATCTACCACATTTTTTTGAAATCTACCACATTTTTTTCCAGATTCTACCACACAAATTTTTTTTAAGTCCGATCACTGATTCCTTTGCCATTTCTTGAGATAAATTATCAATTTAAACATTGTTGTAAGCAGCGAAATGTCTTATCTTGAATAACATACATATATACGTATTTTTTCACCGGGTAAACAGAAATAAAGTTACGAGCAAGTATACCTGTGCGTCACCCTTTGAAAAACGCGGTTTTTGACCTTAAGCCCATATTTTGATGGTGTATTTAAAATTCTGAGTATGCAGATTTTACTGCTTGAATAGACCTACAAGTGTGAACCTCGAAAAAACCATATACAATTTTTTTTTGTCACACAGTGTAATTTGGATCATCTATACTAATCTATACTAATTATATAAAGAGAAGTCCCTTTCTTTTGTAACAGGTAATCTCGCGAACGGCTGGTCCGTCTTTCATGAAATTTTGTATAAAAATAGCCTTCAGCAACCACCATGTTTTAGGCCAAAAAAAATTACTTTTTCCGGTAGGTGGACCAGGGACCGATCTATTCGACAAAATCGTATTATGGTCCGATTTGCTTAAAATTTGGTATGTAGGTAGCTTTTTGCCTAGATTAGCATATAGGATCCTTTTCCTTCCGGGAAGTGGACCAGGGTCCGATCTATTCGAAAATTTTTATCTATGGTCCGATTTGATTAAAATTTTGTACGTAGGTAGCATTTTGCCTAGATAAGCTTATAGGATCCTGTTTTCGAATTTTCATGCAATTTCGAATATAATTAGCTTTGAGCAACCACAAGGGGCGCATTCGTCACTAAGTTTTTTTCGCGGCAATCAGAAACAAAAGATACAGCCAAAATATAGTAATGATATATAAAAGATATATATACTAATATATATTTTGAAAGCCGTTTTTTTAATGTTCGCAAAGCTCAAGAACGGCTGAACCGATTATTTTGAAACTTCAGACACCTCCCGCACGTGTTCAAGGATGGTTTACGGCTAAAAAAAAGTCTATATGTAAAGAAGGCGTGGCACTTCCAATACAAACCGAATTTTTTCAAACTCCATATCTCTGGAAGTGTTCATGATAGAGTTCTGGAATTTCGTATGGAGACAAACGAAACCAATCGCATACTCGTGGAGAAAAATTTGAGCTATTGAAAAAAGGGAGCGTTGCATCTCCCATGCAGACCGAATTTTTCATACTGCATATCTCTGGAAATGTCCATGGTAGAGTATTGGAACTTAGTATGGAGATATACGAAATCAATCGCATACTCATGAAGAAAAATGGGAGCTATTGGTAAGGGGGGCGTGGCACCTCCCATACAAATCGAAATTTTATACTGCATATCTCTGAAAGTATTCATGGTAGAGTACTGGAACTTCATATGGAGATTTGTACATATGTATATGAAATCAAGCCTATACTCATGGAGAAAATTGGGGCTATTTGAAAAGGGGGCGTGAGGCCTACAAACGTACCGACTTTTAGCTATCTTTGAATGAATTTATCATTCTTCTGTAGGTGTGTATGTGAGTGAAATCCTCCTAAATGATTGTACGGATATTAACGACATTTTTTGTGTGTGTTTGAATGGGTCTCTGGATGGTTTAGTTTCACAATTCAATCCGCCAGTTGCGCTGTAGTTGAGTTATTAATAGAATCCTTATTTGTGACTCGATTTGGCTATTATTTTAAATATGTATTGGTCATGGTAAGAGCAATACTATTGCAAAAACGTTAGTGCTTTAGGATTGGAAATATTCATGCTAGAACGAACGCTAAAATGATACAAAATGTGTAGAAAATGTTGATTGTAAACTAAATTTTTCAGAGAATAAAGATTTAATCCATTTATTAATTTTTTATTGCAGTTTTAAACATTAATCTTATTTTTAATTATTAAAAAGTGCAGTTTGTTGCAATTACGATGTGCTGGCGATGTAATTGCACTATTTGCAAAAGGAATTGCTTTTTTTCTTCGTTTTTCGTCAAAAGTTCGATTATAATTTTTTATGAACGCTATACCTCGTTAAGCAATATCCAGGGCAAGAAATAATACCTATTTTTGTTAAGTTTTTGGGACCTACAGTTTTATGCCGACTCCGAATAGCAAATGGCACAAAAACCTTTCATGAAATAAAACTTTTTTTTGATGCTGCTCAAACCAGGATTCCAACTAAATCCTACTGGGTGGATGTACGCACCTCTAACAACTCGACTACTTAATATAATATTTCTAGATATTTTCGCAAACAGACTTTTATTTGATGTAAGAATATTTGTATTCAAGCAAAAAATATGGTGTTCAATGCTTGCAAATAAAATTTTATTGTTTTTGAGCCATACAACTAATACTTTCTACTACTTCTTAAGAACGTTTGCTCTTAATAATTAGCATTTTTATATTTTTCAGATTGTTAATTCGTCATATAGTTACTACGCCTTGTTGAAGAAAATGAAAGCCTAAGTATGTAAATACATATTGATGTATATTTAATAAAAGCATTGACGTATGTGCATATATTGCTTAAATAAAAAGCTTTGTTTACAAGTTTTTAAGTAGTGGCATACACATATTTTAGAATCGAAACATGTTATACATATGAACCAGGGTTGTTGCGAATATTCGCATTCGCATTCGCAGCCGCGGAACTTCTGCATAAATTTTAACATTCGCATTCGCTTTCGCATTCGCAATAATCAATGCGGAGCTTTTGCGAATGTGAATATTGTGCAAGTGCCCCGAAAAATATATCGAAACACATTGAGCGCATGGAATGGAACAACAAAACGGATTTGATGGCTTATGGTACCGACAGCGGTGAGTAATTAATTGTGACTGCCTGAAACTAGGAAAAGCCAAGCTCAGCTAACTATGTATGTAATAAAAAAAAACTAATTACAAGCTGTTCATTACCCGTGAACCTTTCCAAGAGGTCACCGGGGAATTAAAAAAAAATCTGAGACCTTTATCGTCCGTGATTCCAATAGTTGAAATTATTATAAAAAGCGGGGTACCTTTTTAACAAAATAACAAGATTTTAAACTAATTCTTCTGGCAGCCACGACTTTCAAAACACAATTTTCTTAGAAATTTTCATTCGTATAAAATAACAATTCATTAGCCATATCCACCTATACACAACGTCGCGACGCTATAAGCACACATTTTTCAAACCAGTCACAGAAGACAGGATTAAAAATGAATTACAAAAACGAAAATCGAAAAACGCTGATGTCGAACAGTGTCTCCAAATTCTGAAACAACGAAAAGAATTGGTTCTCCAAATTGGAACACAACGGTGTTTAAACAGCGATATTGCCATGATGCTAGATTGTGAAGATGAAAGTCAGGAGGATACATCCAATGCAATTCTCGAATTATTGAACCGCAAAAAAAAAACCGATGTCCTCTCAACTGGTGCAGCGTCAATCGAAAAGAATCGTACAATTTTGTAAAGTTTCAAGTTTTTAAGTTTGTCGCCTCGAGCGAGTAGTTATTTAATGGCGCAGGCTTGATTTACGACCCGTTAGGAAACAGGCTGTAGCCCGAAAAAGCAGCAAAATTACTCTTTCTTAAATACAATGTTCCAATTTTTTAATTTAAGTACTAAATACAAAAAATATTAAAAATTACTAGATTTTCTATTTTTTTACCTAAATCTCCTAATGTACTCACCAAAAATTATTTCTTAAAATACAGTGAAAGGTCGCATAGACGGACGCTCTAATAAGCAGACACATTCTTGGGAAGGAGAAATGTTTTGTTTTTTTTTTCATACAAAATGCTCTCCCATACACGGACTTTCAGATAAACGGACGCGTACAAAACTAACTAAAAAACTGTAACTTTTTGAGCTTAATTGTACTTTTAACCATTTCCGTCTATGCACTACCTCCCGTTTTCCTTCAACTAAACATACACCTTTTTTTCTACTGCAGTCAGTTTATCTTTCAGTTCATTGTACAGCTTAAGTTGGTGTAGACTTAATTTAACGTAACTTATCATTGAGATCTCTCCAACTAGCCGACAAAGCCACAAATAAATTCTTAAATTATATTCCAAAAATTATATATAAAAAAATTTTAATTAATCTGAAAATAAAAATAAATGCAGAAGATAGATCAGTTTATATTAGGGAAAATAAATCACATAAAATTAGATCAGTAACACTAAAATGGAAGTCCACAGTCGAAATTTTTAGTTTCAACGCATGAAATTTACGTACAACTTTTTTACTTTCAACCCTCGAGTTATTCAATTCCTTTATTTTCTGCAGGATCGTCATTAGGTAAACTGCATTTCCAAAGATGTTTTCAAAATAAATAGCGATGGGGAATATTTCACCCACCGGTGATAAAAAAAAATCGCAATAACCACAACGCTCAACACTAATATTACCATTCACAATCAGGTTTACTTTCAAAATTACAAGTCAGAATTTCGTTTCGTACCAAACATGAAATTTAGGTATGTCCATTTACTTAAACGCAAACGGATTAATAATCAAAGTGGCAGAGATTTCAGCGTTTTATACAAAAAGGATTTTTTATGTTGAAATTTTACTTAAAATCAGTAAATTGTACTTTTGTACTTTCTAAAACTAATTGTACTGTAAAAAGTACAATTGTGCTTAAAATATCAACGCTGCCAGACACTCGAAAATGTCCAGTTATGAAAAAAACTCTATCATAAGCGGACGCGAAGCTCTAACAAGCGGTCAATTTTGTTTTTCAGTCAAATGTTGACTGTTGCGCTTCTACATACATATGTATATGTACACAAGAACATAGCCCATATTCAAAAATATTTGATTTTCTAGAAAATGTGTTGCTTATTCGTTGCCAATGGGCAATGAGATTTGCCGGTAAGAAAGAAAACGCAATAAATTTGAATTTATTTTTAATACACCCTGTTTCTGTCTTATGAAGAATAAATATTATTTTAATTTAGAAACCCGCAATTTAAATTTTTTAAGTATGAATTTTTATTTTATTTTTTACGAAATTCCTATAAGCGCACATCTCTCATAGGCGGACAAAAAAGGTGACCACCGGTGTCTGCATATTGGAGCTTTCACTGTATTTGACATCCGCATTCGCATCCGCGGATGTTAGCTTTTAAACGTCCACGTTCGCATCCGCGTCTAAAATTTCACATTCCCAACATCCCTAATTTTTACCAATAACTCGACTCCAGCGCCACCTTGCAGCTCTATTTTTCAATAGCATTTCCCCTACCGTTACCAATATATATCTCGAATATGAGCCAAATCGGATAATAAATACAATGTTTACTTAAACAATGTTTCCACGCAAGTGATTCGCTCCCCCATTCGTGATTCGCTCTCTCATTCGTGATTGGCGTCCCTATTACGAACCGAATCACGTAATTCGCCATGAAAAGTTTTGAGAGCGAATCACTTCATTCGAAGGTGATTCAGATCCAATCAACATGCGAATCAAGAACAAATCGTTGTCTTCTCTAATTTTTATCGATAACAGCTGCCAAAACACATAGACCACTCACATCCCCACCAGCACAAATATTTAAAAAATATCTAAATTCGTTAAAACCAGGGTGGGAAAAAACTCGGAGTTCGAGCGAGCGAGCGAGCAAACTCCTACTCAACGCCTCGCATACAACGAGCGAGCGCTGCTTGTTTGCTCGCGCTCCTTTTAAACGAGGCAGGCTGTTGTGAGTTGCCTCGCTCGCAGTGCGAGGCGAGTAGCTGTCTGCATACTCACTCTGCTAGGAAAGACGAGTGAGCGACGAGCGAGCGCTCCGAGTGTACTATACAACACATGCATTTTTGTGCATAAAAATGTGGGAATGTATGTCAATAGATTATGTACGAAAGTATGTTAATAATTGTATGTACATATGCATATACATATGTGAAGTATTATATTAGGGCAGCATTTAAAACAACAAATAAAATTTATTACATACATAAGCATAGAATATGGAATGAATTATTTTTTAGAGTTATATTCATACATGTGTACACACATAACATGCATATTTATATATGTTTGTATGGATGTACATATGCATGTATTTTGTCTTTAC